>NC_046316.1:40007346-40681721 GCF_009819535.1 Lacerta agilis | reverse complement strand
TAACTGGGAATAAAATATCTCCTTTTGAAGTTTTGGGCTCTACACCTCGGCTTCGGAGAAATGGCGACCGGGACTGACGTGGGAAAAAATTGAAACAAAGGGAGGAAGAGAACTGAAATTGGATACTCACTCTCCCTCTGAAAATGCTGGACTTTGCGATTGCACTGTCGCTGAATTTGGACTTACAAGATGAAGAAAGGCTTACTGTTTTGAGGCTGGAACTGATAAATCGTAAATTACAAGCTTTGTGTGGAATTCTAAGGGAAAAGAATTTACTTTCCACAGAGGAGGCTTGGAAAAAGATTGATCAAATGGAATCATGCCTGTGCAAAGAGCTAGAAGGGGTGATTGGAAAATATTTTGAAGCGATTGGGCAACTCCGGAAACAGGAACCGATCTCTGGGGGTGGCAGCCCCAGGACGGGGAAATTCAGAATATCCAGACGCCGAGGTGGCAGCTTGGCGTCGAGGGACATGGAATTAAGATTTTTACAAGAACAAGAATGGCAAGAAGAAACGGAGGAGCCCAGAAGGAGACTGCTGAACACCCTGAAGCTCGACGCAAGGTTTGTTGTGAATGCAGCCTGGACTTGTGGACGTCTGGAAGGAGTTTATTGGAGAGCCAGTTCTGGTGAAAGACAGAAAAAGATAATGGACAGAAGGGGAGTGGGTTGAAGTATTAAATGTACAATCTAAATGGTCTGTCATGGTATCCGAAATCGGTGTGTGAAGTCTGTTAAGTTTAAGTTTATTCTAAGTAAGAAAGGAGATATTGAACTTTAAGTTAAAAGCAGCATGTTAAAGGATAGAAGAAATAAGTTTAGTTATAAGAATATTTGATTATGATTTAGGTTATAATAGTAAAATTAAGATAATTGTGTTATTTTCAAGTAAAACTAAATTTTTATAGAGTGAAGTTGTTAAGGAATTAAGTATATTGATTCAAAACCGAAGGTGAAAAGGCGGGGGAAGTCAAGCGTCAAGATTTGAAAGTAGAATTTTTTTCTTTGTTAGGCATATAACTAAGAAGAAAATCCTGGCATTATGTGTGTTTGTATCTGTTTTTATATTTGTAGGTGTGGGGTCGGGTTTGTGTTTCTTTTTTCTGTACGAAAATGCTAATAAATTCTGTTAAAAAAATAAAAATAAAGCCACTCCCACTGTTAGGCCAAATTCACACCATAGATAGAAGCACTATGATGCCACTTTAAGCAGCCATGGCCTCCCACTAAGAATTCTGGGAGCTGTAGGTCATCCTCTTATATACCTGCTGGGATTGACAAGTCACCTGACCCTCACCTGAATCTCATAGCTCTTCGGTAGCTGCCTCTGATGAATTATCAATTAATTCTTGGGGGAAATAATTAGCATCACACATCATGGGGGGGTGGATGTCAGGAAACCCCCCTCCCCGCGGGTGGTAGAGTCGCGGGAGCATTTGCAGTATAGAGAACCCCCTCCGCTATTTACCAGTTCGTCCTCCCCCTCCTCCGCCGGAAGCAACCATTCCTCCAGTGGGGAGGGGGAGTTAGAGGCAGGAAGGCGGTGCTGGGGCTCTGAAAGGATCGCAGAGCCTGAACGCCGAGGAGATAGCGGGGAACGGGGTCAGGTCCCCACGCTCCGAGGTCACAGGCAGGAAGGACGTGGAAGGGGGAGGCAGGGTTCAGAATCCCGCGCCTCTTCTGCTGGACAAAGAACCGGAAGGATTCATTCCTGGACTTTGCAGAGGGATGAGATGGACGTTTGAACTTTTGCTCCACTGTATATAACTTGCACAATAAAGAACTTAGTTTAGACGTTCTGCCTTTGGCGTTTTACTCATGAGCAACAACTGAACGTCCTTGCATTAACATTTTTATCAATATTTATATTCCATAATTAATTACTAACATTTTCTTTTCTTGCTCCGCTTCATTGTACTTCTGCACTTTTCTAATTCCTGGGCAGGCTCCTCCAGATGTTTTTGGCTTACAACTCCCATGTTCCCTAGCTAGCAGGACCAGTGGTCAGGGATGATGGGAACTAGTCTCAAAACACCTGGAGGGCTGACTTTGAGGAAGCCTGCTTAAGAGTGTTCAGAGTTGTTAGGAGCCCCCTACCCTCCCCCAGAGCATAAATTTATGGTGTAATTGTGGCCTTAGAATAGTGTGGTGCAAGCTCACACTGAAAGCACTAACACAGCAGTAGCACAATAAACAAAAGAAAAGTCATTAAAAAGATCTTGAAAACAAAAACAAAAAACTTGGAAGATGAAGAGACCAGAGCAGAGATAAAGGGAGGAATATGAGTTGGCATGTGTATCATGCAGGAGGCGTATGACCCAGAGGCTGCAATGGGGGAAAAACCTTAGTGCAGATTGGACCTTGTTCCTGCCACGTCCACAAACATATACTGTATTGGCTAGCACAGTCCCCTTCTTCTGCTTGTTCAGCAAGCTTTATGAACCTTCGTGGATGGACTGTACCACTTCCAACTGCAGGTGGATGAGTGTTTCAAACACTGCCTGATCATACAAAACTAATATGTCAGAGAGAAAATGACTCTGCCTGAGGCGGATCAGACAGTAAAATGATGCTGTGTATTAGTGAATATGGGTGGAAGGTTATAGAATTTTTTGTTTGGATTGGCTTTCATGAAACCACTTCGCAGTTAATGGATAACACACAATATTTGCTTCTTGATTGGGTTTGCTATCCACTGTTCATTCAATTGTTATGGATAATCCAAACAATGCTGCTGAAAACTCATTGCAATCCAGTGCTTTCTGTATTCTCCTTTCATCCTTTTTCAGACCTCATTTGTAGTGATTCTCTCCCACCCGTCAATAAAGATTACAATGCAAGACTTTCCACCAATACAGGCTGGCAAAGCACTATTGATACACTAGGAGGAGTGCAAGGATGAAAAGGAGAGGAACACCCAGTAAGCTTCATGGATGGAAGGGTAGGCATTTGAATCCAGATCTTCCTGGTCCAAGTCTGATCGCTAATCACTACACCACAAAAAGTGTGGTGATATTAAATGACACGTGCAGCCACCATTCTGATTTTGCTTCCAGCTGCTTTGCAGAACTATAGTGCATCCTCCTTGTTAAAAGACCCTGATGTGCAACCAAATATAATTCAAAATAGATAAATCACTGAAAGCAATAGATAAATAGGAAGTCAACGGAGTGCTGTTTGCTGATAATGATTTAATATTTCAAATCTCCAAAGTTTACATGTTTTAGGAATAGATATAGGAAATGACATCTAAACAAGTAGGATTCATTCTCAAGAAATGTTTTAGAGACTCTCAGAACAAGCAGGCAATTATTAAATAATACAGTGGCATAGCTCTAAGTTTTTATCAGCCAAGGAAGGCTATATCCTGTTCCCTCCTTTCATGTGTCTGACTAAAAATTCTTAATTTATTTCAGGAATTTATATACCACTTAATATTCAGAATTTATTAATGGTGTACACAAACTGTTTTAAAATACCATAAGGAGAATAAGAACTATTAAATCATTCCTCATAAGAAAAAGAGAGCTACCTGCTAAAATAGGAGTGTGTCAAGCATCTGAAGTTCAGCAGGGAGGGGCCCTGTCCCATCTTGGTTAGTGTTCCATAGACTGGGTCCACAATATGGCACGCATAGCTTCTGACAGGTACAAGCCATGCCTCTGAACGGTTTAGAGTAACTACAGGTGAAATCAAATGTGATTTTAAAATAAAGCATCTGTAGAAAGGCTTAGATTTTCTAAAGAGGTCCCGGAAGTGATTGGCACATGCATGAAGAGGACTTTCCCACTGTCAGCTACAGATCACAAAAACATAAAAAGAATCCTGCTGTATCAGATGAAAGGCCTACCTAGACCAGTATTCTGTTCCCACAGTGGTCAACAAGATGCCTTTGGGAAGCCCACAAGCAGGATGTGACCTCCTATTTATGATCACTTGCATCTGGTATTTACATGCTGGTGGTAAGAGAGATGGGGGAGAAGTTCAGCACTTCCTGAAACAATACATGAACCAGAACACAGCTGTCCATCAAAATGCACACTTCTCTGAATTTTGTGATGCAGGTGTCTGGCCAAAAAATGTGAACCACAACATACCTATTAGGTACATATAAAAACACATAAATGAGTGAAAAATAACATACAGAATTGCATGATATTAGGGATAACTGTTTGTTTGTGTATGTTTGTGTGTGTGTGCACATATGGCAAATTGCTTTCAAGCATTTGTACAGTATCCAGAATTGCTTACAAAAATATCTGCATTAAAATGCTAATGACTTTTCATAAGGACATTTAAAAAAGCAAGCTGAAGAAGTAAAAACTGAAAGATACCAAAACTGACAGATTCACCCATCTCTAGTAATATACCCATAATGACAAGTAGCCACAGATAGCCTTTTATCTTCTATGAGCTGATGTGTCAGCCTGAGCTGACTTTTACCGACCTGCCATGTGCTTAAAATATCGTATGAAACTTACCTGACACTGAACAAATCCTGCCCTGGCTATTTGAATTTGATAAGTGGTTACATAAGTAAACCATGTAGAGCCCCGTCTGTGCTTAACAACGGCAATTGGGATCTATGTGACCTTTTGGTCGAAGCCGCAAGCATGTCTAAGTCACTTGACAACAATAGCCAAAATGCTATAAAATTCAATACAGTATGTTTCCGCATGGGAAGCAGCACAGAAAAATCCATATGGCCAAAGTTCCAATTTCTAAAAGATTAGAGGTTTTGTTAAAAGGCTGATAAAAAGCAAGTTAAAGAGCCCAACAATGGTTTCCTCAGAAATACATAACCTCTCCTCAGGAGTAAGTCCTTCTGTGTCCCAGTTTACTGGGATTCGGACTGCAGGCTAAAATTTATTGTTATTATAATCCTGTGTATGCTTATTTAGAAGTAAGTTATATTGAATTTATTGAGTTTTAGACCCAGGTAAGTGTGTAGAGGGCGCTGCGCAACTAAAAAATAACATAGGTTTACACACACAAAATGACCAAAAGGATGCCATCGTATTAAAACAGAAGAGTCAGGATGGAGAAGCCAAAAATACTTATTTTAAATAAAGTAGTGAGATTGTCCAAAAATGCAAATGTTTAAAAGGGTCAAAATAAAGTACACGTTCACAAAGCACTTGTTATATTAATATGCATAGTATGCTAATCACTGATGGATCTACCTCTAATGATTACAAACCACACAATGATTATTGGCATATTGTCCTTATGATCTTCCCTGGGGCACTTGGCTGGACATTGCTAGGAACAGAGTTGAAATTACTGTCTGACATAGCAAGGGGTTCTTATGTTCCTCATTGCTGTAGTTGCATGTACAATGCACCTTTTCTCCAAAAGGTCAGCATGTAGTCTATGTTGGGATGTTGTATAACTAATGCTGCCCCCTTTTGTTTTGGGTTTTCCTTTAAAAAAAACTCAACAACTTTTGGGATGTCCTGGTTTTTACTTTGTGAAAAAGGGCAACCCTACTTTTTGTGGCAATCACTCTGCATGGGACTGTTCTTTTGCAATTATTCTTGTGCACAAAAATAATTTCAGCTCAGCAGAGACCTTGGAGGTTTGGTTTTCTCTGAGGAATGGAACTTCATCTGTGCTCCATATGTAAAATCTCATGAAAATCAGACAAATCATGTATACTATGGTTATGGAACAGACCTTTAAGCAGCACAACCTTGTTGTCAAGGTTTAAATGATCAAGTAAAACTAAGCAAGACGTTGCTGTACGTGTGTGGAGTTTTATCCACATCATTTATGAAGAAGCATATACAATTTCCAAGAAAACAAAGGACCAGGGAATAGCAGGGAGAAAAGCTCGTTGCTCTACCATTCACTCTCCATGAATGAATGGGGAATTTGCACTCTATCTTATTCATTAAATTGGAAACTGCCATCCCTTTAATGAGCAGCCTGAGGGTGGACAAAGTGCCTTGAATAAGCTTTGGAATATAGAGAACTTGGCATCCTCACTGAAACATAATGTGGGTTTGAAATTGTGGGATTTTTCCAATGAATAGGAAGTGATCAAAGATAACATTAAAACTGTGCAACATTGCATCAAGTTACTGCCAATGCCAATCATTACATGCCTGAATGCACAAGAGCCTTGAAATAATGTTATAGACATGCTGCGGCATTCAAAATATTCAGTGAATTTCAAATTAAAATGCAAAAGCATGCCCTCCACTCATCTGGGCAGAATAGTGAACTTGAAGCACACATCATTCCAAGTATATCTGCAATGTCACATTCTTTATTTACAATCAGCTTCTGAGCACCCTCAATTTCTAGCAGGCTAGATGATATGAAACTGTAATGCTAAATAAATTCAGAAAGGCTGCATTAGAATTTTGACCTCAGCCATATGAAATGCCAAGTTCTGGAGAGGTCAGGAGAATTTGAAGTACACAGCAAAGATAAAGTTTTAAAAAAAGAAGCAGGGAAGAAAAGAGCTAATTACAGAGTGATCACCTTTCCTACTGTGAAAGAAAAGAGACACACAATGCACGACTTGAATTCATCATTGTGTAGATGAAAGTTCCTGGCATATAATTCCAGATACAGCTATTTACTGGGGGAAGAAAAGTGTTGCTTTATTTACATGCTAAACAGCACCACGTTCCAGTTTTGGTCTGTTGAAAAACAGCAGCAACAAATGCACAAGGAAAAGAAATGTATAGCAGCCCATGCCAGAGGAGGAAGGAGGAAGGCGGAAGAGGTAGGGTGGACAAATGCATATGCAAGCAATAGGGAAATTGCACATTACATTACATTTTTGGAAAGGGACATGCCACATCTTCTACCAGCACCCTACAGGGAGCCCAAAGTTATTTATCCTTGGAAAACAAAACAAAACAGATCCCAATGAAGAAATAGCAGGGAGATTATTTTGCTCTGAATCAAGAAATCGGAAAAGGGAAATGGGAGCGTTTAACCTCAAGAAACCCCTGTGAAAACAGAATGCAGTCCAATCTTAAAGGGAAGCATATAAATGCAACGTCTGGCACAAACTCTATATGGTAAACACAACCAAAGCATATTACTCATTTTATTTCAAAATAATCCGGTGGGGAAGGTGATGGAGGCAAATTTAGACGGAAGAAAAGTGATGGAGCAACTGAAGTATATTCCATCAAGAGAAATAAATAAATACAGGATTCATCCTATTCTGCAGTCTCACATTTGACTGGCGGTGACATTGGGCTACACACCACTTTTCAGTAGTAAACCCTCTTAGATTTGACTGAAAATCATTATTAGTTTTCAGTGAACATTTTGTGTGTGTGTGTGGGGGGAATGATCTATTTTCAAGAGTTCTCTCTCATGTCATAATGATAAGGCCATTCATATGTGCTTTAGCATACTTCCCCCAGGGAGAAGTAATTCCAACTACGGGAGAGAGCCACCTGGAAAATCAATGTCTCCCATGCCAAAACAAAAATATACCAGGGAACAAGAGATCTAGATGGTGGGACAACAATCGCATCAACATTTGCAAGGCAGAGTCAACAGAACTGACCCACATGGAGAGCTGATAAGTAGCAAACAAAAAGCTGCTTTGGTTGTGTAGTCTGGTTCCCAGTCTGAAAATGAGATGAGTGCCCCACCCCATAGTCAGCTTTTACTGGACTTAACCGTCCAGGGGTCCTTTACCTTTTTACCTTTACCCAGCGAATCACCAGGCACTTAATTTGAAAGTTAGTAGCTAATGTTAAAGAACTTTTGCTGGCTTCTGGGGCCATGCAATTTCATGGCAACCAATGAGCTTCAAAAAAAAAGCAAGAGCCTGGCAAACTAACTTTTGCACATGCACCAAAAGAAACCTGGTGAGCCTGGACATATAATATACATGTGCATATCATAGGCACACTTTTCTCGGGCTAGATAATGCTTGACATGGGTTCCTTACCATCTTAGACACCAAGCAAAGAATGTCTGGGAACTGCTGGTGGCATTTCTGACAGGATACTGAATTCCTGTCAGTGGACAGGGGGATGCATTACATCTTTGAAAACAAGGATGTGATGAACTCTAAAACTTCCTTCTTGCAGGCAAGTCCTGATTGAAAAGGATTATATTTGTAGCAATGTCAGGTGATGTGAATGCTTTATATTTGATGTGTGATCTTCAGTAACAGTATTGCAGACACTTAATATTGCAGTCACAAAGTATTGAATATGCATGCACAAAATGATCCCATGTGCACCAGTGCAAACATGCCTCTTTAGGTGTTGTGTGAACTGCAGAATTTGCTTCCTGTGTTGCCTAAGCTTGGCAGGGTGTGTGGCGGAAAACACATTTCCTATCTATCTCCAAAACAATTTTAATGCCTACAGTTGTTGTGTAGGGTTCCTAAACAACTGTTAATTACAGTAAGCCCTGCCTCTGGCTACAGCTAATTTATGTATATGATGCTTCTGGATTAGTCTCAGTTTCTAAGACACAATGATAAAGCAAAGCTCTTCAGCAGAATCAGCTCGGTAATTATGGGCTGATACTGGCCTGTGTTTTGGTATGTTGTTAAATTACTCTACTGTTCAAGGTGGGAAGCTGCTCTATCTCATAGGTTATATTTCAGAAACAGTTCATACCGTTATTACATTCGCTTTCAGTGTTGTAATTCACTCAGGTTCCTTTAATAATATTTGCTGAATTTATCTCAAAGTATTTCATTGTATGTTCATCTTTTCTTAGAATTAATGAAGAATTAATTTTAATAACACTAAATAAAAGATCAGTCTTATGAATAATATATGGAGGAAAAGAAATGGCTTAATAGAGTGTAATGCAGAACCAACTAAAATTATTAGAATAGTACACTATAAAATTATGGAGGGATGCAGGGAGATCTGGGGACAGATCTACATGTTACAGCCGCATGGAAGCTGATTTTTATTGTTCCTGGTAGCATTATGTGATTGGGATTATTTTGTACACTAGCACAAACATTTGAAAAGCAAGGTTTGGACTGGCAAGGATAAAAGAAGCTGATGTCTATGCTGAGCTGCACCTTCACAAAAGGCTTTCCCCATGATAACAGCTATCACATGGAATAGTAGGAAAATGTTTCTCTGTGGCAGCTTAATTAAAGATTGGCTCAGAACCTCATTTGTAGGACGCACAATGAAGATGCTCTTTCACATTAGCTCTTAGGGTCATTCATACAGTAAATTCACAATGGGGATGCTACTGAAAGTGACTTCCTTGCTGCAAGCGACTCTTCCTCCTCCCTACCCAACCGTGGTTACAACTTCTAGAACTACTGTGTTTGCCTTGCATATCGTTGCCATCTTATTGAGAGTCTTGGTATCATGACCGGTCATTACTGGTGGCTTCTGACAGAGATGTGGAGCTACATAATGTGAAACCTCCACCAACCTGGTGCCCTCCAGATATTTCACATGCCTGTGGTTGCAGGGACTCATGGGAGCTGTAGTCTAAAGCTTAGCAAAGACTGCTTTAGCATTATAAGGATAACCAGGCATGAGTCTCAGACTCACATTCTCTCTCAGTAGCTGCTGGCAAGGTAGGGGAGGCTGGGGCTGCTTTGATCTCCCTGATTCCCAATGCTGCACATCACTGCTGACTACCAAGGAGGAGAGGGGCAAGGTAGCACAGTGGTAAAGGGCAGCAACCATGGTTTTGGGAACAATGCAACCTCACCCATGTTGCCCCACCGGCCACTACTGTGCTCTGCCTCCCCCTCCCCCTAAGTCATGCACAATGAGAATGTTTAAAGCTTTCACTTGCAGTTATGAACAAACCACAGTTCCCTGTTACTTCTCAGTATTAGAAGCTGCACTTTTTTCCTAACTGTGGTTAGTTCTAATAAACCAGGAACAAGTCATGGTTTCAGATCCTGGTTTTTTTAACTGTGGTTAGCGGTCCAAATTCTGTTGTTATGCGAAACAGGATTCATCTGACGCTTAAAAGAGGAGTGAAGGGAAGGAGGAAGTAAGCAATGCTGAGGTTTACTATGGAACAATTTCTCACAACAAACAAATGTTTGTTTATTATTTATTATTTTACTTATTTTATTTTGACGATTTATAATCCACTCTAAGTAGTGTACGGGTAACTGAACAATACAAAAAAGGTAAAATTAGCTAAAACAGTGGTTCCAAAATTTTGCTCCCTTGGAGCACTTGAACATTGCTGATAGTCTTGGAGGATCACATAAATCTTTTTCTGCCTGTTTGTAGCAATTGGAATGTGGCTGTGCTAGATGCTATATGATTTTTAATTGTTCCTTTTTTTTGCATGGAACAGAAATTGCACAGAATTCAAATTTTAATACAATAAACCACTATAAAGAAACAACAAAAATGATGACTTTTAAATGAAGACATAGTACAAACCACCTGAATGAGTCTCATGGACCACTGCTTATAACTACAATCCCCAGCATGCAGTTCACCTTCAGCCTGGACTCACACAGCTAGTTCCTGGTTTGCAGGCTTTCTCTTTGCATTAAAAAAAAATTATGGGCTTCACAGTAGGTGGTTTTGTATTAATTGGTAAAAAGAGTAAGGCCTGTCTGAAATATTAGATTATAATTAACTTTTGAAGCTGAAAGTAGAGGAGAAAAATGAAGGTGTAAAGAAAATCATACTGGAAGATGGAAAGCAGAACTTAGAATGTGTGTAGTGGAAAAGGGCCAAAATAAATAAGTAGGATTTATTTATTTATATGGATTTTACCCCACCATTTCTTCAAAAGTTCAGGGTGAGTCACATTCAGAAAGCCATGATCAATATAAGTGCATTTTTAAACATCAGCTACTGAAAGCACTTTCTTCTCATCCCCATCGCAAAATGGTTTACTTCCTTCCTTATTCCTTTAATACTTGTATTTATTAGTTCTTTTATTTTGTTTATTGCATCCTTGAAATAGATCTTGGACAGGGGACATTGAGCATCCTTGATGGACCCCTTAACTTATTTTAGTTGTTTGTACAATAGCATTTACTCTAATTATAGCTTCCTGTTTTTATATAGGTTCTTCTCCCTTTGCCATTTATTCCAGTTTTAACATGGTAAACATTTTGTTCCAGCTGAGATTTTTTTTTAAAAAAAATCTAAATCAATAAAAGCTGCGTAAGTGCTCTTCTCTGTTCTTCCATCAATTTCATCAATTGCAAAATTGCAAGGATGGCTTCCTGTTCCTCACATAAGAATGGCTTCCTAAAAATACCTTGTAACTTTGGAAAAAGCAACTACCATAACTGAACAACAGCCCCTGAGAATGCCTCTCTGTGGCTTTCCCATTCAGACTTGGGTACTGGAAGGATGCCATAAAGATGTCATTCTCAACTGAAAGTACAGTTCACAATAGGTTGCAGGAAAGAGGCGGTCTCAAAGGTACGTAGGTTACACGCCCTAAGTAGCATTGTGAGGGATTGTGCAGGAATAGAGACTGCCAGCTTGGACCTGGTGTTGTTCTACCAGAACATGAACTTGGCTTTTATGGGAATGAACGTGGGCTAGATGCCAGGTGTGAACAGCATGCCCAAGTGGCTGCTGTATAAAAAAATATGTGTGAGACAGGCAGAGGGTGAGGCAGTACAGAGTTAAAGGAGTAAATTTGTGTTGGGAGGAGTAACGAGGACCAAACACAACAATGGCAGTGTGTGCAGGGGCAGCTGACCCCTCCATCAAGTAAATAAATAGAAATATTTAACTAACTGACCAATTGCATTGAAGATATCTCGGTTTGGCCCCCCTAACATAAAGCCTACCCCCCCCCAAATAAACCCAGCACTAGTACTAGCCACACCGTTCTTATAACAACTACCGGGTAGATGGAAAGTGTTCAAGGAGAAGAGGAGCCAACCATTGCTGGTTTCTCAGGTGGGCTGATGGAGAAGCCCTGAGATCACACCTCTTTTTTTTTTTTTGGCTGCCTGCTTGATCACAGTTACAGGTAAGTAGCCATGTTGGTCTGCCATAGTCAAAACAAAATAAAATCCTTCCAGTAGCACCTTAGAGACCAACTAAGTTTGTTCTTGGTATGAGCTTTCGTGTGCATGCACACTTCTTCAGAGGGAGGAGCGTAAGGGAGCTGGCCTCTCTCTCAACAGCAGCAGTGCTGAGGTCCTATCTTTTATTCTGCACAAAGAAAACCATTGTGAGTCATTGCACCTCACAACCAGTTTTGCCAGTCTGTTCTCTCTGTCCCATCTCATTCTAGGAATCACCAACTATATGTATGGTACTAATTTTCCTCATGCATCTTTAAATCCAGCACTATATTAGAAAGCAGACAGCAGCAAAGGCTCTTAATTTTATTCTCTGCAAATAATGACTTTATATTTCAGCACCTAGTGAGTCTTTTCTGCACCTCAGGTCACAATTTAATCTCTCTTTAACCTTAATTTAATGCCCAATTTAATCTCAATATGACAGCTAATAATTAATAGTACTCATGTGGTGCTGCTGTTTGGTTGGGTTAGTCATGTACACACATACATACCACGGCCAAGAAATGCACTGTTTTACATTATGCAATTTTGGACAAAATCATGCATCTTGCTTTTATTTGGGAGAAAGCATTTTAAACATAGTCAGGAATCAGGGAAGTTAGAAATTCCATTTACCTTGTCAGTGGATAGCTGGGAAGGCAACACAGCTATTTGGCTGTGTTTATTTTAAAGAACTTTTAAATATCCCAGTAGCATAGCATTTATTTTGTCGACATAAATTTTAATATCTCTTTGAGCAAATAAAATATTTCAAGTGATTCAGTGTTGTGATGATGGTGACTATGTAATGTGAGCTGGATTAGCAGAAGGAAATGGAAATGGAAAAGAAAAGAAAAACTTTGCCAGTTGGTTACAACTAGTCGCCCTAGATCAGGGTGGGGAAACCTGTAGCTCTTCAGGTGCTATTGGACCTCAGTTTGTCTCAGTCCCAGCCAGTATGGCTAATGGTCAGGGATTATAGGAGCTACAGTCCAACAACATCTGTAGGTTGCCCATGCTTACTCAAAATATCACTGGAATTTTCCAATTAGATTTCACAATCTTATATCTTGGAATTTCTTCTAATTTCTGCAATTTATCTGTTGTTCATCTTGTTTTGCTGCATGTGTAGACAATGAAGTATATATACACAATGTTGACTCCTGAGGATTATGTATTTTGATTCACAATGAATTCTCTCATTGATTTTTTTGGGGCCAGTTGATCCTCTAATGCAGGGGTGGCCAACTCCCAAGAGACTGCGATCTACTCACAGAGTTACAGAGTTAAAAACTGGCAGTGATCTACCCCCTTTTTTGGGGTTCAGGTCAAAGTTGTTGAGCTTTTTTTAGGAAGGAGGAAGGCCCATGCTGAGCATTTTTTTTATGAGAGCCACAGTTGTTCAGCTTCTTTGGGGGGAGCCAATGATCTACCAGTGGTCTACTGCACACGTCCAGTGATCTACCGGTGGATCATGATCTACCAGTTGGACATGCCTGCTGTAATGGATATGCCCAAGATTGAACCTG
Organism: Lacerta agilis; assembly: GCF_009819535.1. Taxonomy (NCBI): domain Eukaryota; kingdom Metazoa; phylum Chordata; class Lepidosauria; order Squamata; family Lacertidae; genus Lacerta; species Lacerta agilis. Next base: position 40,668,214 of record NC_046316.1, on the reverse strand, counting down.
GGATCTTCTACATGCAACAGATGTGCATGTGAGCCTACCTGATTCATGCCTCTAACAACCTATTGAACTTCATGCTAGTTGTACAGAACTGCAGCCAGGGTTTGAGGACTGATCCACAGACAAAGAATTTGTTCAGTTATTCAGAAATGTCTCTCCCAAATTGACTGTAAGGGACAAAGTCAACATTAAAGTGTCATGTGTGCAACACCTGTTTGATTGCTGATTATTATTTATTATTTATTTCAAGTTGTGCGCGGTGGGGCGGTGGGGAGAAGTGACAGTGTAGGGAAGGAGTATGGCTCAGGGGTAAAGAACATGCTTTGCATGCAAAAGATCCCAGGTTCAATCCCTGAAATCTCATCTTCTGGGAGAGACCTCTGCCTTAAATCCTGGAAAGCTGCAGGTTCTCCATAGGCAATACTGAGCTAGATATGCCAATGGTCTAACTCGGTACGAAGTAGCTTCCTTTGTTCCTCTTTGTTCACTCACTGCTTCTACACACAAAATCACCTTCCCCAAGTCACTTTTTCCTTCATCAGGTTCCAAAGTTATGTTTGCCCTTGCACCAAAGTAATAGATCAATCTGGATAAGATCTGTGTATTGTACTTAGACTGATATGCAGAGTTTGCAAATGAAAGCTTTAGCTTCCCATTTTATTAGCAACACTTTCCAATTTCAGGTAGCTTAAGTGTTCCACATATTTATATTTGTATTCACAAAATTTGCAGTCTTTGCTAGGGTAGCAGAGTTATTTAAATGCCTACATTTTTGGAACCGCGCTGAGAAACGTTGTCACCTGAAAATGAAGTAAAAATTGCGTTGAATTTAACAATTGTGCCCTGAGTGATTTATATATTAAACTATTTAATATAAAACAAGATTAAAAATATTGCAGCTCACTGCAATATTTTCTCCCAGCAGAAAGCAGTCAGATGGAAAATTTCATACATTTCAAACAGATTTTTTGCCTGAATGGTTTTCACATATTTTTCTAAAACCTAGTTGTGTGTCAAATGATTTATTCTCCTCTAACAATGCAGTACAAGTAGCTAGGAAGGTGTGCAAGTGCTGAAATGGTTGATGGCAGTTGGCCAATTAAGTGCCCTACTATATTCTGACTCCCCCCCCCCTTTTTGTGCTTACACATGCTAATTTTGTTTAACACACTGATCTTCTGCCCAGCAGGAAAAGCTTGCTTAGCAATGTAGTCTGCCACAATGAGAATATCTTAAATGCACAGATACAAACATGTATCCAGAGGGGATATTTAACCAAACAAACTACTACAGAACATAGCCAAAAATCTCAAACATTGCCAAAGGACAGAATACTAATTATATTTATTGTATGAAAAACAGTTATCCCAGACCAGAATATTGCATGACACTTCAGTTTGCAAAATACAGTTTTTCTCTGCTGCCAGGAAATTAATTTATGAACAGGTGCCTCATTGCCATCTTTTTGTAATCTAGTAAACACTATGAACTCATAGTTCTCAAACTGTGGTGCAGGACCCTCTTTCAGGGGTGCACAACATGGAACACCTGAAGTAGAGAGATGAGCCAAAATCTTGGGTGGGTTGAATGCCCCCTGCTAAAGAACCCTCATTGATACACATTGGATTTGTGGGGTTAACTACACCACCAATGCCCCATGTGGCCCAACCTTATTTAGATAGATGATAGATAGATAGATAGATACATAGATAGATAGATAGATAGATAGATAGATAGATAGATACTTTATTGTCATTGTACATGGTACAACGAAATTGAATGCCATCCCCCATTTACAGCCACACATACACATACATACCATCCATCACGACTCCCCAAGATCATATCATTTGGTTACAGCATTTAAAATAGTTATACCTCTTGGATAAAAACTGTTTTTTAGTCTATTTGTTCTTGATTTAATTGTTCTGTATCTCTTGCCCAAAGGCAACCGTGCAAACAGACTATATCCAGGATGAGATGAATCCTGTAAAATGTTGTTTGCTTTTTTGAGACAACGGGAGCTATGTAGTTCATCCAAAGATGGGAGAGGATGACCGATAATCTTTCAGGCTGTGGTTATTATTAAATAGTGGGTGGACATAGCAGACGACACAGTGATTCTCCAAGCAGCTCTCCTTATTCTCAGGCTGGAACAGAACTGAACTGAAGGGCTGAGCCAGCCTGCTTATATAGTACTCAGTAACATGCAACAGTAACAACTCTCTCTCTAGCTACCCAATCCTTGAGCAGCACTCTCAATCCTTCATTTGCATGTGCGGACCTGAGTGAGAACTGCAGCCACGGTAGGCAGAGTGAAACTATATATACAACACCCCTAGTGGCCTAGGGTGAGAACTTCAATACATAACAGTTATGACCTTCTGGAGCATTTTCCTATCGGTGACTGTGCAACTGGCAAACCAAGCACAGATAAAGTATGTAAGAATGCTCTCTATGCTGCCTCGATAGAAGAACACCAGCAGTCTCTCACTCAGATTGTTCTTCTTTAAAAGTCTTAGGAAATAAAGTCTCTGCTGGGCCTTCTTTACCAGGGCATTGGTATTAGCACTCCAGGTCATACCCTGCTCAATAGTAACACCCAGAAACTTGAATACAGCCACCCTTTCTACCCGGTTCCCACCAATATACAAGGGCTGAATGTCCGCCTCGCCCCCCCTGTAGTCCACTACTAGTTCCTTGGTCTTAGCGATATTAAGGACCAGATTATTTTCTCCACACCAACCACAGAGCCGCTCCACCTCATCTCGATAGGCGGACTCATCCCCCCTTGGGAAGAAAGGGGTCTAGTGAGAGCTGCTGCTTTCATTGTGTTTCCTGTGCATGGTTTTAGGAAAAGGCCAGGTACCTAGTGGTTCTATTCCTCTTCCAATGCCTATGTTTGATTAAGAACAATGAGTAGTCTTGTGTACTTCATTGGAACATAAGCCTGAAACACAGCAGTTTTACTTCACCCCTGAAGGCACACTCCGTTGTCTCTCAATTCAGATGCATGCCAGCAAGAGTTGGAAGAGTGGCTGGGATATAAATAATAATATCTATATAGTCCAATCTGTGCAATGCATGAATCTCAACTAAAGCATTCATGACAGATGACTATCCAACCTCTGTTTGAAAACTTCTAATGAAGGAGAGTCTACCACCTTCCAAGGGAATCCGTTCCACTGCCAGAAAGTCTTCGTCATACTTAAATGGATGGAACAATGAATGTAACTTTTACCTTTGTACAGACAACTAGTTTCTACTCCAGTGGCTGAAAATGTTTTTGGTCTGGGTGGGCATATTTGGGTTTTTTTTAAGGGGGCCAAGGGCACCAGTAAGAGAAGGCTGCTGTAGGGGTGTGGCTTATCACAAAATCACTGCCACCAACAAAGAATAGAAAAAGAAAAGAGAGGGGAACATAAAATGATTCAAATGCAGGGAAACCCTTTTTGATTTATTGTTAACCAAACAACAGGAATAACTTTCCCCCCAGAAAATGTTATGTCTTAGTTTTTATGTTGCTGGTGTGCTGCTGTAGATTAGAGCTGGAAGAGAAAGGATTACTGAACCCAGAATAATTTTAAATTACTACAGCCATACACATGCATAGTCACAAATAAAAAGACATAAATCGGGTTCTACCCTGAGTAAGAGCACGTGTTGCGGTCGGGGCCTGGCAAGACACTAAATTGACTTGTAGGGAGTGGCTGGACGCTGGCCTTAGTTAGGATTGGTCAGGCAGAGTTACTGGGCAAAGTGAGATGTAGCAATTTGTGATGGACAGGTCAGCGTCCTTTATAATCCTCTGCACGCAGGGTGATCCCTCTCTTGGCTTCGAGCTTCGGATCAGATCACCAGGCTGTGAACACGGTTGTATTAACCTTATTTATCCCTTATTTATCCCTTGAACCTTTGGCCTTGTACCTTTTGTTCTTAATTTACCTCGGTTAACTTTAAGACCCACCACCCTCGTTTTAAGAATTCCCTTGTGATAATGCCCCATTTTTGCAGGCCCATGCCGCTTCCTCACGAGGAGGCCCCCTGATTGCCTTTCCACACACACATCTCCCGCCATTTGGGTGGCCTGTTGGGGTCCTTTTGTACAGTAGTTGGATAAATTACATTTATTTCTGGCATAGGGCATCTTTATTGCCAGCTATTCTGTGTCCACGCAGCCTAAGAGGGTGGCAAATCACTCTGTAGCCCCAGGGCTTTGGTGTGTATTTCTCAAATAATAATAACAGATACCAGTAATAATAATAATAACAGCAGAGGGTTGTTTTTTCCTGTTTGATTTCCCACCCCACCCCTGGCGGGGGCTTTGTCACACCAGAGGCCTGTTTGGGCTCTTCCCCCTGCTCCTTGGGAAGATTCTCCCTGTGCCCATGAGCTCTGCCCATGCATAATCCTCCTGGCTTGCCTTTCCCAATAGTGAGAGCCCCCATTAGGGGCTTTCCTTGCACAAAAGGTTTTCCCCCATTTCTCCCGTTTTATAATAGTGGGGTTAGTCAGGGCCGTTCCTAGATTGAGGAATCACTTTCATTAGTATTCCTGCAGGCTGCCTTTAATTTGGGGGTGTGCAGCACTGTTGGCCGTTTTTTAATCTAGCCATGGGCAGGAGCACTATTGTGAGGTTCTTTTAATTCTGCAGCTGTTGCTATTGTGAGCGTGCTTTCCTAGCTGTTGATGTGAGCACTGTTTTGGGCTGCTTCTTTTTGCATTTTGTGTGGGCCTCATCATGACAAAGATCCCTAAGAGCAGGATCATTGAGGCCTATACGGCCTGCTTAAACCATTGAAGCCTAAGCCTCCTACTGTTAACAGAAAATGGCTGAGTCTCTGTGACATGTGACTCTTTCTCCCTATACAATTGTATCAGTCGCCTTGCAGGCTTAGCAGCTCTGTGTGGGTGTGACTGCCTGAATGTCTGTACTGTTATTGCTGATGCATCTCTGAGGCAGACAGGGTGGAGCCGGTTGCTCCTGGGGCCTCTAATACTGGGGCACTCTGTGTATGCTCTTTAGCTTTGCTGTTTCCTGAATAAGCCTATTTTTCTTCAAGTATATTCTGCCCTGTTAGGTTAGTCACCATTTTAGATGTCTATCTTTTAGGATTCTTTTTGGGGATTACTCTATTGCTGGGCAGGTAGAATAAAAAATGGAAATAATTTATTGTCACTATATCACATGTTTACAGTGTGATTGAATGAGCCCCGCTCCCCCCAATTTCACAGTACTTGTCACATTTCGAGCTGCCGTATTACCATCAACCTCTAACATCAGCTGTGATGTTGCTGTATTTCATTCAGCAGCCGCACGGCCCATGGGTAATAAACTCTTCCTTAACCCGTTGTTGGAATTGCTCCAAAGTAGGCTTCTATGCAGCTTGCTCCCTATCCCAGCAAAGGGGGCTATTAAGGGGCCGTCCCAGTCACATGTTCACCCAATCTTAGTTGTGCTATGGGCCATATTAAATCCCTCATAGCTTGCTTAGCCGGTGATCCAGAAGCGTCGGGCCCGCTTCGCATCCGGAATGGATAGTCTTCTTCCATGCTCCACCTGTCAATTCAGTGCTCAAGCAGGGCCATTGCCCCTGATGGGGTTTCGTCTCCTGCCACCTCGGCATCCAGCGAGGAGGGAGAGGAGCTCCCGGCATCAGGGTTTTTAATTTCTGATTCCCAATTTCACAGAGTCCGGTTCCTTCCTCTCCGCAGGCCCCGGTGCGGGTGGTGGGAGCATCAGCTCGGTGGGCAGCTAGGAGGAGGGGGCTGCTAATGGCCCCCTCCCGGGCTGGGAGGTCTTCCCAGTCCTTACCTGGGCCTTCTTCTGGGGTTGGTATCTCACCCGTTTCCTTTCCTCAGTCTCTCCCAGGTACCTTGCTGCAGGATCCTGCGCCTGAGTCCTCTGCTGAGGTCAGCCTGCCAGTGCCATTACAAGTATCTTCGGGCGGATGTGCCGCCACAAAGACATTCCAGAAAGCCGGCAATATAGGAGACGGGGAGTCTCTCCTTTTGTCAACGGCCTCTTCCAGGTACCTCGGCCCAAGGGGCGATTCGCCATGATGGAAGCACCTCTTGGCGGGGCAGCAACATAGGTGCTGGCATGCTTGCAATGCTAAGCAGGCCCTTACGCGGTTTAAATTGGTTGGGATTCACCTGTTGCGATCCATGGAAGTTGGCCAATATGACCCTTAGGGCCACACTCACTTTGTCAGTTACTTGTTTCCGCGACACCTCTCGCTATTGGGTGCACAACTTTTCGCTACTTGCTGCCAGACAGTCGCACCCCCCTGTTGGGGGGGGAAGGGGCTCAGCAGCAACTCATCAGGTCCACTGCCAAGTGGGAATGGGTTCGACAAGCAATAAAACCTTACCATTTGCACTTACTCCTGTAAGTTTATCTCTATCAAAATCTGGCAAGAAGTTTTTACGGTTTAATTAGCTGCTTCGTACTTGTGGGAAGGGTCTCCCCACTATTTCTAGGATTCCTAGGGCTTTCAGCCTTGGGTCAGTAACACAGCAATTTAAATTTGGTAGCGAGCTACCTGCAGTAGCCTGGGGGAGGGGCGAGCTAGGACACTGCACTGAGTTGCACGGCGGGTCCCATTCCGATTCTCCTTGTGTACCTGACTTGCATTCACCCACATTGGGGTTTCGTCCTTAAGCAAGTCTCATGTGATTTCTGTCTGATCCATATCCTGGCATCTACATGCTCCCAGTGAACGACGCTATCCCGTCGGTACCTTATTCCAGTGTTTTTCAACCTTTTTTGGGCAAAGGCACACTTGTTTCATGGAAAAAACAAAACAAAACAAAAAATCACGCGGCACACCACCATTAGAAAATGTTTTAAATAATAATAATAATAATAATAAAACTCTGTGCCTATATTGACTATAATATAAAGTAATTCTCTTGAATAGGAATCAAATAAACAATTTTTCCCACGGCACACTAGGCAACATCTCGCGGCACACTAGTGTGCCGCGGAACAGTGGTTGAAAAACACTGCCTTATTCCATATAATACGTGTCTTGGATCAGGCAGTTAAGTTTATCAAAGCTTACCAACAACCAATTAAGCAAACGGGCAAAATGGCCCTTGTGGTCAAAATCCGCCTTGAGGTTATTGCCAGTTCGCCCGCAACTTTTAAGGAATATTAATGTTGTTAATTAATAATAATAATCATTATTGTTTATACTCTGCCCATCTGGCTGAGTCTCCCGGCCATTGTGGGCGCTTCCGTCAGCACCTTAAGATCCAATAACCCTTTCATCACAGAAGTAGTTGGGCTCTCTTGCGGAAGGAGCCTATCTTATTGATAAGGAGTCGCCTTGGGCCGCAAATAGCCTGTGCAGCATTCGAGACCTTTAGTACCTTCTTTGATTGGTCTTGGAGAATGAGTCTGGTTAACCTTGTGCACCCGGGTAACCTGTTAATATGATTATTATTCTTGCGGGATCATGGGACAACACGGCTTAGTTATTGGGCACCTTTATTCCTTCATTGAGGAGCCGTGTGTCCTGTTGACAGGTCATCTAATTACTTTTGCAGGCAAAGCAGTTGCATAGGTGTTTCCCCGTCTCGCTTCCAAGTAAGCCGCAGACGGAGCTTAGTCAGAGGTTACAACCTCCAGGCGACTGCATGAGTGTTCAACATGGCAGGATTCATGAACCTGCACATTGTCTCAGGCGCATTCTGACGCTACCGGAATTGCTTAGGGTTTTAATTCAGGGGCGGTAGCTGTTCAACGCCATGGCCCCGAGTCCAGTAGCTAGGCTTGGTATGGCGACCAGGCAGTGGGGACCCTTGGCAAATGGCCCTCACATTCCAGTAGAGTTTTGCCCACCTTTTTACACATTGTCAGCTGCACTGCTTAAGGTTTAAATGGTGTTTGCTGTTCATGTTCTCACGGGTTCATCTGAGGTGTCGATGTTGCCCTCTCCCATATTTCAGATGGGGACCTTCAGGTCCCGGGCTCTGGTTGCCTAGTTGGAGCCAGAATTTTCTGGAACTCTTGAGGGAATTTAGCGGCAATTATTTATTATGAGAAGTAGCTCCCATTCCCTCTGCCACTTTGGGCTTTGAGCAGGTCCAGAGTGACTTCTTAACCTTTTGCTGGCAGTTTTGCCTAGTTGGAGGGACTTGCAGCTATCCTCCGAGCGGGCGTTGCAGTCCTTGGATCGCCTGCTCCGGTTCGGACAGGCCCTAATATCATCCAGACTCAGTCCACTGCAATTCCCATTATAGTTCCAGGCCCTATCGTCTGGTGCGTTGAGGGTAGGTGAAGTTGTCTCGGAAGCCACACCAGCTGGTCATAGGGGTTTGGCACTGCTTGACGTATCTCTTTCGCCAACCGAGGTAGTCATTTCCATCAGATATTCTATGACTGACCAGCTGCATAGGGGGGACCCTCGTTCGCTTGCCTGCAATGGGGGCACCCAGGCCCCTGCCCAGTCTGTGATACGTGTAAGTACCTGGCGTTTTGGCCGTTGGGGGATGGCCCATTCTTGGTGCATGCCAATTCCCTTCCTCTCACCAGACATCAGTTCGCTGGGGTCATGCGCAAGGCCGTTGCTGCCTGCGGCGTCCCGGCCAACAAATACACCCCTCATTCGTTTCGAATTGGTGCAATGACCACGGCAGCTCATTGGGGTTTGTCGGCAGACAGAATTAAAGAAATCAGAAGGTGGAGGTCCGCAGCCTTTAAGGGGTATGCAAGACCTCGGCCCTGATGTTGAATTGATACTGCTTGTATTCTGTTTCCAGGTCCCGTTCCCATCCGTGTCTGGATTGTTGGATGCAGCATCGTGCACTGGGCCAGCACCAGGGCATGGGAGTCGGGGCTTTTTCATCATCTTGGACTCTCTCCCCAGGTCCGGGTAACTTGGTTGGGCAAGCGGGGTATGCTATGGAATGAGCTCATTCCCCTGGTTGAGAATAGGGTGTTTTGGTTGGGTCCCCCCGATGTTCTGCTCTTGCAATTGGGAGGGAATGATTTGCCCAGGATGGATTGCCGCACCTTGCGCTGGCTCATCCACAACAACTTGTGGACCCTGGGGGCTTGCCTGCCCGACACTATTTTGGTGTGGTCGCACCTTTTGCAACGTTTTTTTCTGGCGGGGAGCTCGATCCCCGGCAGCGGTTGAGAGGGCACGCAAGCGGGTCAATGGTTTATCGGTCCAAATGGTCCGTGCCCTGGGAAGTTGGGACATTCTGCACCCTGGTATCACCATTCAGTCTGCCTCCCTGTTTCGGAGGGATGGCGTCCACCTTTCCCCTGAGGGGAACGATTTGTGGTTGGCGGCAATAGTTGAGGGCCTTAAGGTTGGGCTTAGTTTGTGAGTGGTTTTGGCGGGAGCCGGTGGCTCTGTGGCGGTTAGGCATTGGTTATGTTTTGGATTGCTCGGATGGTGAGGCCCCACCTCCACAATCATGTTTATGTTGGTACAGGGAATTCCGTTAAAGGAATCCGGCGGCTCTTTTGCTTTGTCCGAACCCCAGGTCTGGGGCTAGGGCCATAGGCAGAGCCCCCGGGACCGCTGGTGAGGGGGAGGTTTCGTCCCCAGCCTCCTTAACTCTCCCCAGCTGCATTCTCCCGACGCTGACTGAAGTCAGCAGCTGTCCCGTTTGGACAGATAGTCTGAACCAATGCCTACGCAACCACTCACCAAATTTGTATTTTAATAAAGTTGTGGCCCTAAATTATTTGCCAAAAACCCAAACAAAAATTATGTCTCTGTGTTTAATTCTTGGGGGGTGGCTTGAGGACCTCGACGCGCAAATCGGGTTCTACCCTGAGTAAGAGCACGTGTTGCGGTCGGGGCCTGGCAAGACACTAAATTGACCTGTAGGGAGTGGCTGGACGCTGGCCTTAGTCAGGATTGGTCAGGCAGAGTTACTGGGCAAAGTGAGATGTAGCAATTTGTGATGGACAGGTCAGCGTCCTTTATAATCCTCTGCACGCAGGGTGATCCCTCTCTTGGCTTCGAGCTTCGGATCACCCACCCGCCCCCCCATTGTTTTCTTAGGCCTCTGCTTTGACCTTGCAACTGCCTGTCATGGGGTCGTCTGCTTTGTAGCAGGGGCCCAGTAGGAATTTTTCCATCTGGCTGATTAGTGGTTGCCTTATGGTTTTTGCCTACTGCAGTAGCAACTTGTCACAACTTGTAAGGTTGGCGGTTAGGCATTGGTTATGTTTTGGATTGCTCGGATGGTGAGGCCCCACCTCCACAATCATGTTTATGTTGGTACAGGGAATTCCGTTAAAGGAATCCGGCGGCTCTTTTGCTTTGTCCGAACCCCAGGTCTGGGGCTAGGGCCATAGGCAGAGCCCCCGGGACCGCTGGTGAGGGGGAGGTTTCGTCCCCAGCCTCCTTAACTCTCCCCAGCTGCATTCTCCCGACGCTGACTGAAGTCAGCAGCTGTCCCGTTTGGACAGATAGTCTGAACCAATGCCTACGCAACCACTCACCAAATTTGTATTTTAATAAAGTTGTGGCCCTAAATTATTTGCCAAAAACCCAAACAAAAATTATGTCTCTGTGTTTAATTCTTGGGGGGTGGCTTGAGGACCTCGACGCGCAATTGCTGGCTGGCAAGGTTTTTTTTTAAACTATCTTTACTATCTGCATTTGGCATATTCATATCTACACACACACACACACACACACACACACACCATGCAAAAAATGCATCCTGTGATCTGCCACCATTTCATCTAAGGCTTATGATAATCAAATTGACCATTGGTGATAAACCAGCTTAGATAATGATGTTCTTGTTAAAATCCTCAGCAGAGCCTTTCTCATTTGCCCAGTATTTAGATCAGTGAGGTAGCCAGGCACGAAGGAGAATGCTTTCTCCATGGTGGCCCCCCAGCTCTGGAACTCTACCAGTGGCTTGGAAGGCCTACCAGCATGACATTTTCCAGCTGGGATATTGTGCTTTGTTTTTAACTGTTTATACTTTGACATTCATATTCTTTATTATGAGTAAAGTGTGGTAGAACATCAGGCAGATGGTCCCAGGTCTGACCCATGGCCCTGGCATCTCCACACAGTGCTGAGAATCATCTCTTGTCTGAAATCTGGTTGCCTGTCTGTAAATACAATACAGTATTGAACTAGATCTGACTCAGTTTGGTAGCTTCCCATGTTAATACAAGATGATTATAAGTTCTAAACCAGAGCCAGGTGCATAGCTCATCTGATAAAACTTGTATTTATTCTATTCTTTAAATTACCACAGATTCCTATAGCACATAACAGAAATGAATCTCTGCTGACAGTTCATTGCCAGTAAGGATTATAACCTTGACTGAATTACGCATTGCAAAAAACTAAATAAAGAAGAGATAAGAAATAAAGGCTTTGCATGCAAATTGTAACGCAGAAATAATGTACGTTAGTTTAATGATATCCTTGCCTTTTGTAAAATTCCCTGAACATCACTCAGCTAAAATTACATATTTGAGAATTAGTGTGTATATGTGTGGAGAAGATGAAGACGATTTATTAATTGCACACATGATGCCTGTGGGCAGATTGGGAATGGAACTCAGATGGCTGGACAGTGAGAACAATAAGGCTGATAATAATTATGTGCAATATAGATGTTTTTTAGTTATAATTGCTCTCAGCCTATTAAATTATTTTTCCCAAAACTGAAATTGGTAGAAAACCAGGAATGTGGTGCAGTTTTTCTCATAAGCATTTTAGAACCTCATAATGGTGAGATGATAAACTTTTATAATTACCAGAGGCTTTCTACAAAATTCTTTCAAATTGCTTTTTTTTTTTTTTTAGTAACAAAGGGCCTCATTGCTGAACAGCTGGTAACACTGAATTTAATGTTATTTAAGTGGGGTGGTGGCAACTCCATCTTTGATTATGGAAAAATGAGGATCTGTTCAACATCTTCCATGGGGAAACGGAAAACCCATTAGGTTTTAGCATGGAGGGGTGGAACGGATGGGATATAAAAGCCCAGAGGTTTGAATCCTGGGTGCTAAAGTTAATAGCAAAGAAAAGGAAACAAGGCAGAAATAATGTTAAAGTGTGAAGATTACTATATCCTACAGAGTAAAGCTATGTTAATTCTGCATAGGACCGCCACTCACAAGGTTACTGTGTGTGTTTTAGCTACTAATTACATGGTAAATGATACAAGGGCTTATTCAACCAATTTCTTTAGGAGTTTCACAACAAAAAAATATTTACCCAGTAATATAAACTTCAGGCCTTAGGATAAGCCTTTCCTGAGACTGCTCAAACTTTATAGAGATGTGTTGCCATGTTTGAAAGAAAACCACAGCCAATGGTAAACAAAACTGAAATTCATCACATGACATCAAACAGGGTAAAGAATGACCTTCAACTATTTTGGTAGCAAATCAATAGGCAAAACAATAAAATAAGGGCTTTACTCCCATGTAGGGGGTATTCAGCCAAAGGGACATGCTGAATCTTAGACACAATGTTTTTATCCAGCCTCATCTCAGCACAGATCCAGAGTTGTTCCACCAACACATTATTCTATGACAATGTCCACACATACATTTTCTACTCTAATTTAGTGTTCTAGAAAGAAGCAAAGGAAGAAGGTTCCTGAAAATGAGGTGCTGTGCAGTGTGTTGCATGTGGCTTTGTTCAGTATTCTCCCATGTGCACTGGTGTGATTTATACCAGGCTCTTCAACCTGGTGCCTTTCAGATATTTTGACTACAACTCCCATCAGCCACAGCCAAGTTGACTTAACACAGTTACCCTGAGGCTTTCAAGAAATGGAACTGATGTTGATCAGAGTATCTGAACCACCCTACTTCCTGGATACAGCCTAAATTTTGTCTATTTTAATATAGGGCTGAAATCTGAATTATAACAGAAAGCCAGCAAAACTCTCCTATTTCTGGAACATGTATTTTTATTTTTATTTTAAATACCTATCCCCCCCACTCCTACAATGCTACAGGGACTTACTAATGAATGGCTTTAAATTCACAATTAAGCTGGAAGGAAGCGCCTTGCTCTTTGATCAGCAGATACACGTATGCTGGGCTGTGCACTGTTGATTAGGTCATCCTGGGAGGTAGGGGTGGAATAAAGATTATGGACTAGGTTTATAAAGACCTGCTTCTAGGTACTACAGGAGTCTCTCTCCAAGTAGAGTCATCTTTCTGTATTTTATAAAGTTACATCCACTCACGTAAACCAGCCTGAGAAACCTTTTGACAAATGAGCCACCCCATATTTTGCATGAATGTTTCCAGGTTACATTGGATGATATCCAACTAAGCCAATGGACTTAAGCTCATTTATTTCAATGGGTCTGCTATGAACATACCCAGCATGTTTGGACAGAACATCTCCAAAAGTTATTTGTGCATTTTCCTTTGGAAACACCTGAAGACAGAAATCAGTGCTGCAAATACGATCAGTTTTTGGTCTGCAAACAATATCTAACTACACAACCCTACATTTGCATGGATTGTCTTTGCATTAAAATGAATGGGGTAGAATAACATACTAAAAAGTTACATATCTTACACAATTAATTATACAATTTACATAAGTTTTGGATTTTGCCAGAGTAGACAGTGAGACCAATAATATAGGTTTTGGTGGAAGACGAACTGCAGTGGTACAAAACAGCGCTGCATGGGACAAATACAGGGTGGAATAGAAAACAAATACTTCTTACATCCCTATTTTTTTTTTTAATCTCCTAACTTTCTTTCTACCCTGCCTCCCTCCCCAATCCCAGCCAACATACTGTTGTGAGTTTGCTGTTCGATCACTAAGAATGCATAGTTAAGAGTCTTTGACAGTGAAGTGTTCCTGATCCCTCAGTGGGCCTGACTGCTCTCTCCTGAATGGGCAATTCACCTGCAGAGATGGGGACTGAGACAAGTGGTCCAGTGGGCATTTGTGCAAGAATGAAGTAACAGTTTGCTGTTTAGAAGAGATTGAGGAAAAAATGGGACATGATAACAAGAGGTCTGTGACTGTAACTTAGTAGCTGTTTTTACGGGGGCTGGCAGGGGGGCAAATGCAGCTAGCTGGGGAAGATTTTATTCAAAGCTATGGCACTGGGAGAAGACTTTTTAACCAGTCTCAGAGCTGTCACAACTGTTATTTGCCTTGTGGGAACCTGTATGTTATGCCCTGAGGGAAAATAGCTGCTCCAGGAAGGGGGGAATTAGATCAGGAAAATGGTGTGAGTGAAAAGGGTTTACCCTCTGAGGCGGCATTTACCCTTTCAGAAAAGGGTTCACCTTTTGAGGCTGCATTTACCCTTTTAGAAAACCACGGGAGAGAGGGAGAGGAGAAATGAGCTGGATATAGTTAAAATGGAGATGCAACTTTGGAGCTGCCTGTCACCGCTTCTCTCTGGGAATCTGACGCAGGCTGCGCTGTCTACTTATAGAAGTCTATTTGTTTTCACTATGCTCCGCTTGTATATTTGTAAACAAAGCAGTTATTACAAAGACACCATTAAGTCTCTTGTGCTCTATTATCCAAAGCAAACTAGACCTGGTAGTGCTGCCTCTGGAACTTCTCCCTGCTTGGGGAAGCAGGGAGTGCATAACAATGTACACCATCACCAATCGACAGACGGCAAGGAACATTTCTATTAATACAGACACTTGACTCTTTGTGGATGGATATTTCTTTGTGTGCTCAGGCAGGAATGGGAGGTACAGAATCCACGCTGATCACTGTGAGACAAGGTTGCCAGGAGAATTGCTTTACAAGTGGGTAATTTAAGGCTTCTGGGCTTCCATCCAATCATAACATAAATGTATAATTTATCAGAGCTGGGAAGTGTGATCCAAGAAATGCAATTCTTATTGTGTACTTTTCTAGATGACAACAACAAAGACGGTGAGTGATTGAACAGGCAAGATAACAGTGTACTTTAAAGCATGAAGTGTGGATTAGTCTGTGCTTATTCCTGGTCACATCCACACTCTTATACCACTCTTTAATTGTCATGACTTCCCCCAAAGAATTGTGGGGACTGTAGTTTAAGGGTGCTGAGAGTTGTTAAGAGATTCCTCACAGAGCTACAGTTCCCAACACACTTAACCAAGTAAACTTCCTAGGATTCTTTTGGGGGAAGTTATGATGGTGAAACTGGTATAAGAGTGCTTTAAATGTATGTTGTGCAAGGTTGGATTAACCATTAAGCAAAATAAGCATGTGCTTAGGGCATCAAGGGAAGGGGGACACCACAGAAATTTTCTGTTGCTGGATTTTTAACATTAATGGCCACAAATTGCTCCACCAAGTGTTCATTTTCTCAGCTGAAGTATATTAAAAATCCCAACAGAACAACTATGCAACAAGGCAGCCTGGGATCCTTATCTCTGCCAAGCATAGAAGCAAAAGTATTATGTAAAGATTAGTTTTCAGGATCTGATCAAAGACTTTGCAATTAGGAAAAGTAAGAGACATTCTTTCAGATATAAGGTGGAAGTTTGATGGTGATGATGATTTTAGTTATTATTTATTACATTTGTATACAGAGGTACCTCGGGTTAATAACTTAATTTGTTCTGGACGTCCGTTCTTAACCTGAGGTACCACTTTAGCTAATGGGGTCTCCTGCAATTTCTGTTCTCATCCTGGAGCAAAGTTCTTAACCCGAGGTACTATTTCTGGGTTAGCGGAGTCTGTAACCTGAAGCGTGTGTAACCTGAAGCGTCTGTAACCCGAGGTACCACTGTACTGCCCTTCATCCAAATAACACAGGGCTCTTCACACATAAAAATACAAAATGGAAACACAAAATACACAATAAAACAAAAAAATGAACCAATAACACGTTTAAAATGCTGTAGAATGTTAATCAGTCAAAGTCTTGGTTGAAGAGAAATGTTTTCGCCGGGTGCCTAATTGAATCCCCCCCCCTGTAAATAGCAACAGTCCAGAAGTCCCTTGGAAGGAATGTGGCTATGAGAATTGTCATAAAGAGGGCTTGCGCTTCAGAATTTACCACAACAGCACTGCAACTAGTAGTGGAGCATCATTTTCTCCATCAGGATTCTCCGAAACCCCACTGATGCAGTTTTTATTTTCATGATGTAAAAGCCTTTCACAGCCCTCAATGTATGCTTCCAGCCCCGACTGTTCTTTCTTTGCCTTTTTCTCCCCAGTCCATGGAGAGCACTTACCTCATAGAGCCATGATTTAACGAAAGGCGAAGGGCTGCATTTCAGCCCGTGTATGATTACTGTATTCCAGAGGAACATCTATATTCCTGTTCAACTCACTGGATCTACACACTTCTGCTACAATTCAAGAGGAGTGAATGCTAAAGGGTAGAAGAGGCAGATCAGCAAATCTCTGGGCCAAGAGGAAATGGCAATGGTAATGCAAAACATCTTTATTTCATAGTGATTTTCTACGCAAAACTACAATCAGAATAACCAGCAGCGAAAACTTGCTTGTTTTAAGCCTATGTGAGGGGAAGAATGAAAAATGAATGTCAAAAACCTGAAAATTTACACCTCAGTATTCATAAAACACATTCAGGTATGCTGTGAGATTATTTTGGCCAATTTTCTGATGCAGAAAAATTCATATAAATATTCCTGAAAGGGAAGGAATAAGGGGGGAAAGTATAATTTAGGGTGAGAACAGAGGGTGAAATGCAGCAGTAATTCTTGAAAGAGAAAGCGTAAAACAACACAAGAAGCACCCAGTGATTAGTGACAAAAACTAGAAATGAGTTGTGAAGATTTAAATGTTCATATGCATACACTGCTAATAGTCTTCTGCTGGAGCAGGAGGGATCTTGGCAATCAAGATTATCTGATAATTACCCTTCTTGATGCATTAAATTCACTCAGCTTTACCTTCAGGCATTTAACTGCAGAAAATTATGACATACTCGCTCATGTTTAATGGTTAAACTCTGTTTCTAAGAAATCTATTACACATGGTGACAGCTAGAACCTCAAACAATAAAGAATCTTGAACAGAAGCACCAATAAAAGGAAGGCTGACTGAGAACAGCGGTTGTTTGCACCAAGCATTTTTGACTTGAAGTCTTTATTAATAAAAATGAAAGTGCATCTGTCTTTGCCAACCACATTTCCTGTCCCTCAGCTTCAAACGGTCACCTTGTGATGTAGGAACATCAATTAACAATGAATGTATAAGCACAGGGTGTTTTTTTAAAAAAAACAATCACCAGTGGTCAAAAATTAATTTTATTATCATCATTAATTTATTAATCACTTTCTACACAATCGTCTCAAGGTGATGTACAGTTTTTTAAAAGGAAAAAAAAACCCAAAAACAGTTAAAATGACACAAAAAACTGATATGTTTAAAATGAAACTTAACAATGCAAAAATAGGCACTCATGGCAAAGACCCATTTATCCAGCTGGAAAAGCCTGCTGGAACAAAAATGTCTTCAACCATTTCGGGAAAATGCAGACAGTGGGCACCTGTCAAACAATGACAGGAATTTTATTGCCCAGAGCAAGGACAGCCATACCAAAAGTACTTCTCCAAGTGAGTGCTGACTTTCCAGGCAATGAAGATCTTCAGAAGCTGCACAATGGGCCAGAGAGGTTTAACAACCAGTCCCTTTCCCCAGGGAATTCTGAGAACTACAGCTTTGTGAGGGGATTCTTGGGGGGGGGGGGACGATGACGCCATGTCTGTTTAAGGCGTATGATATGGTGCAGATGGGGCAGTGCTATGATAAAGATGGGGCCATAGTCTCCATGCTTGTGAGCTCTTTGGCTCCTTTGCCAGGTTAGCAAGTATGGGATTATAGTCACAGAAATATTAGACAGAATATATATTTACTTAGCTGTGTTCCATGATCTGAATGGCCACTGAGCTAAACTACTACAATGATTTTAAAGTGATTTAAAGTCAGTCTAAGAATGCCTTTTCCCTCTGAAAACATATCACTACTAAATGTTATTAATGCAATATAAAAATGGAAGAAATGCTTTTTTTATTTAAAACCAGCCACCCTGAATGTACATTTCCTTTAACGGGAGTTTTCCATTTGATTTACAAATGCTTGAAATTCACATATATTTTTTAAGTGCCACTTGTGAAAATGCCCTTAGTCTTACATTATTCATTATCTGTCTCTCTGCAAATCTTCAACTCGTTTTAGCACAATTCCACTTGTTATGTATTGGTTTAATATGTATACATGAGTTTCACTGCTAGTTCTGTAACTACCTTTCCCGCTCTAGGGTGATTCAAACGGGTGCGGTGACAGTTGCTATTGGTTAACTTGTTGGCACAATTTGGATCCTTACTCTGATTGGGTCCTGCCAAAATCTAACTGTATCCTTTCCCCAACTCCTGTTCCTGAGAGTATAAAAGGAGCTCGCCCTTTCCCTCCAGTCAGTCAAGCTCCTACTGCAATAAAGGAGATTGTTCTTGTTAGACTTGACTCCTAGCATATCCTTGCTAACATGCTGAATCTCTACCCAGAGCTGATTACACGAAGAGCTGAGATCGTATAGACATTGCACTCGCGACATAACACCACTGTTGTAAGTCTTTCTAAAGGAGCTTTCCAGCCACCATCTAGGGAAGGAATTATATCTATAGGTCTCAAACAATGGTCCCAGAGGGAACAGGCACTGCTTTGCTGTTCCCTGTGCCACAGTAGTAAGCAGTTTAGATGGAGCTACATATTACTGAATTAGGAGCTGGATTGGGAAAGTTCCCCTTAGGCTTCAACACCCTGCCATTCCTTTCTCTTCAACTTCCAGGAACTGCTCAATATGAACATTTAAGAGTCATTTGTTGTCCTCGATTCTGCAGCCAGGCCTCACTCTGCCCTTCAGATATCGCTTTGCTTGTACCTCTGTAATTTGTTGACAACCTAGACAGTTCTGATCTTTAGTTATTTCACCAGATTCTGTTTTCTGCAACCACTGCCAGTAATAAATAGTGGAGGCTGCTGCTCCTTCTGGCCCATTCCTGCATTGGCCCTCTTCTCCACTGTCCTCTCCTATTACCTAGAGAAAGCAAGTTTTGCCCCAGAAAAGTTAAAGAAAGAGGGTGAATGGCAGGGCTGGCAGAAGAGCAGAGTTGGAGTTGCACCCTCTCTTGCTTCATTGGAGTTTCAAAAGAGATAGATATGGTCTTCAGGCTGACAGCTGACAACCACCATATTTTATACAGCCCATACAACTGAGCACCAGCTCAGCACTGGGCACAGTTTCCCATATCACACAGAGTTCTTCAAAACGGCATTCTATTTGAAATATACCTACCGGTACTTTCTGACCCAAGCTGGTTTTTAAAAAGCCTAAGCCATCCCTTTTTTTAAATTTAAGCCTAACCCATCTCAATTCAAGTACTGGTATATTAAAACAAATAAAACAATCCAGAATAAAACGTTACTGAATAAAGTCAAAGATATACATTCAAAGCAGCATGATTAACAGGAAACTAAAATATTTCTTAATGATTTCAAAATACAACATTACAAAGGAGGTCAACTAAAGAATGAATATTTAAGCAATAGGTTTGAAGAATAAAGCTTTTAGACGACGTCCATATATGTCACCATTGGCACCATCTTAGAAGAGGTATTACTTCCTGTGTGGGAGAAAAACATCTTTTTCCTCTAGGTTTTAGAAGTACATTTTTAAGGGCATACTTTAAAAAAAAATGCTGCCAAATTAATTGGAGATACCCTTTTAATTGGTCAAACCATTTTTAATCAATTAAGCTAGCAACAAAAAAACAACACTGCAACTGCAATTCTTACTAAATAAGATATACTTGGGCTAAACTTTTGCCTTTATCCTCGACACAAGCTGTGTTAGTGCCACAGAATTCCATTTCAATTTAAAATGCCAGCTTAAAAATTGCTGATATGAAGTAAAACAATTACCTCTTATTTAATTGGTTTCATGAAAGAATTGTGTTCATTTTAAACAGGTTTTGGGAAATCAATTATTTCACTTAATAGTGCAATATAAATATTGAGATATGCAGCAAACACCTCTAAAGTAAGCCTATTATTCAAGAAGTTAATAATTAATAGTATTGTCAGTTCCTAAACATTACAACAAGCAAACTAGGGGGCGGGTAACATTTATTCGCTGAATTGGTAAAAGTATAGTCAGGCAACTGTAAGTAATACATTTTTTAAAAAAATATTATAGCTAGAGCTACTCTAGCTCTTTAACTGGGCTTCATCATAGTCTCAATCAACTGAATATTTCTTCAATGATTCAATATTTGACCAGTCCTGACTGAGATGAGATTTCGAACATGCTTGTTCTTTGTCTGTGCTTACATATTTACATATTACTCATAAAATGGAGGTGAGTAATAATGATGGACATTTGAGTCAGATCCATTTACCGTATATACAACTTGATAAAGCAAAGGGTGACTTTAGAACAGTTAGCAACTGTGCTGTGAAATGTGTACATTTCTCAATCTTCCCGCTAGCTTTCTTTGTTCTGTATTTCTGATAGCATGTAGGCTTTCGGATTTTTTTAACCCTTTGTATACATATGTTTTTATATATAATATAATATAATATAATATAATATAATATAATATAATATAATATAATATAATATAATATACATTACATTACATTACATTACATTACATTACATTACATTACATTACATTACGGGTGGTGCTATGGTCTAAACCACAGAGCCTAGGGCTTGCTGATCAGAAGGTTGGCGGTTTGAATCCCCGTGATGGGGAGAACTCCCTTGGTCGGTCCCAGCTCCTGCCCACTTAACAGTTCAAAAGCACGTCAAAGTGCAAGTAGATAAATAGGTACCTTGTGGTGGGAAGGTAAGCGGCGTTTCCGTGCACTGCTCTGGTTCGCCAGAAGCGGCTTAGTCATGCTGGCCACATGAACCAGAAACTGTCTGCAGACAAATGCCGGCTCCCACAGTTTTATTTAGTGCCATTTAATGTGTTGCCATTTTGTACTATAATAAATAAATAATAATAATAACCATGTTGTGCTTGGGAACAGATTGTCGAGTTCCTTCTTTCCAGTTCAATCCATTAATCGTGTCCTCCCTAAAAGAGGGCATGTGTTGTGGTGAGACCTGGAGACTGACCTCCTGGTTGCGGGTGGATATATTGGATAGCCACAACACCCGATTGGTAGGTCCCTCGTTGCTGGGATAATCTGGCCAATGGGGTGCAGTCTAAATGGATCAAGGGACCTATATAAACCCAGGCACGTGTCCCAGAGCTTCCTCTTTCGGCTCGTGTATTGGGACACCTGCCCACCTCTCCCTAATTATAGGGCATTTTGTGATTGACCTTGCTATGCCGTTGTGTGTCGTCTGTCATTGGGACAGGGGCATGGCAGGAGTTTTCCCCACTTGGCTGATTGGCTGTAGCCATTTGGGTTTCACCTGCCGCATAGCAATTTGTCACAACTTGTAAGGTTGCGGATAGGCATGTGATAGGGATAGGAGAACGCTCTCGACAACCCTATGTGAAGGGTATTCCGTTAAACGAATCCAGGAACTCAACTTGGTTTAGTCAACCCCCAAAAGGGGGTTGTGCCTGTGCCTGACTCCAGGGGAGCATCTGGGGAGTGAACGGAGTCTGTTCCCAGGCTTTTCACCTGCCTCAGGTGTTCACCCTTGGCTGACCTATGATAGAGCTCTGGTGCAGGGAGCTAGTCAAAACAGAGCCTATGCAACCACTCACTTTCTGTAATCAATAAAGTTGTGGCCTAAATTCTGCCAAAAACCAAAACTAAAATTTGAGTAAAATTTGTCTTTATTTAGGGGAGAGGTCTCTGGGTCTGAACACATAATTAAAAACAACTGAAACTGTTTAATTGCAAACCCTGCAAAAGACGCCTAACATCATGCCAGTTCTTATTTAAGGTATGACAGAAAGGTAACTATATAAGCAGGTAACAGATCATGTCTAATTGGGTATGTCTCAGAAATCTAATGCAAGTAGGATGTCTTACAAACAAGTGAACAAATCAAACTTTGAAACTGACTGTATCTTGCTCTTCATTTGGCATCACTTAGCTTAGTTAAAACACCAGGTTGCTGACAATCTGGTGTTTCAATATCAGTTTCCCTCCTGTTTTCATTTTTCCTGTTTTCTGTCCACATTTATTCTGCATCAGGGTTTTTAAAAATCCCCATTAAAACTCATCAGCATTTAAAAGCACATTTCCCTCAATACACCATTTTTTTGTTAAGAATTTTCCCTTATAAAATTATTTTTTGTTATTTACACTAATATAACATTATTACACACACTTTCCTCTTGCAATGAATTTGTTGCTTGGAGAGCTGCATCAAAACATTTGGAGAAATGCACATTTTGCTCTGCTTTGGGTTCACACATTCTTTTGAGAAGTGTGAATTGGGAAAGGTTCACATTAAAATCTGTAGACCCTACTGAACCAAATTTCTCCCCTGTTCCTTTGAGTGACAAAACAAACATGGCTTAGCACACTGCCCATTTTGATTTAAATTATGCAAAATAATCAAAATTATGCAGGGGTCGGTGTCTGAAGTTATATAGCCTGAATGAATTCATTACCGCCATACTCTCAACCATCAGGAGTGAATTAAAGACCATGAATAATTGAACTAAGCACACAAATATTAAATAAATTCTGAATTCCATTCAAAGTAAAGATCCACAAGCCATTGGGTTGCTTTTAAATATGTTAAAAGATGTATTACTCCAGCTTCACCACTGACATAGAGAGTATAATTTGTGAGCACACACGCCAAACCCGTCCCTGGAGCCTAACCCCCCCCCCCAGAAGGAGATATGACACCAGTGTATGGGTTCAAATTAAGCGACAACTTTATTGAATTTCAGATGTAGGAAACTTGGCCCAGGCCTTGGAAGGTATCCCTCTCAACCCATAGGGTATGAGGATGTGCAGCGCTAACAGGTGAAGTGGGAGGGAACTGTAAAGCATGAACTTACACAGCGTGCCCTCCCACATCACCTCAGTCGGGAGTTTGACCTACTTGCCGCTGCTCTAGGGCCAGTGACTCCCCTAATCAACCCTTTAACGGGCCCTGCCAGACACTGCCGCGTGAGGGTGCATGTGATGCTCCCCCCAACTCGAAGACAGACTGTAGGATACCTACCAAGGCCCAAAAACCACCACCCAAGGCCTGAGACAGGCCTCACCGCCAAGAAACCTACAACTGAAAGCTCCCCCACCCCCCTAAAATAAGCACTGAAAATTAACCCAAGGTCACACCCTGCTGCCCACCCAATCTTTGATGCCTTGGCGTGTATCGCACAGGCAGATGTCATTACCCAAGGGGGTCAGGTGCACCCCGTCCGACCTGAACAGCGCCGCATTGCCCACTCTGATGTCAGGGTGGGGAATAGAGAAGCCACCAATTTGACGCATGGCCCTGTTAATTTTTTGTACTGTCTAATTGATGCAAGAAGGCCTACTGACCCCTCTCCATCACAGGCAGGGCAGGAGTTTGGACCAGCAGATGGTCATAGTCGGGTGCATGGCATGTAAGTGTTCGATGACCGCCTTTGCAGCTAGGGTCAAGCTGATGCCTTTTTGCTCCACCGTTGTTCTCTCCCAGGTGCACTATCAATAACCCAGGTGGGCCATGCACAGCAGCAGCTCTGAACAGCATGGGCATCAGGGCATGCCAATGTAGGCCACGTCGGCCCGTCCAATAGATGCGTACCTTAGGGTGGATGTCAAGATTATGGCCCCAGATGTGCGAAGAGGCATAGGACGCCACCCAGTGAACTATGCTGTGTCCCACGACCCAGACCTTTGTGCTGGGGAGACGTGCAAGAAAATAAAATGGCAACCATTAGAGAAAGCATTCAGGGATGGGTGTATCCCCAGTAGGCCATGGAACGCCAACAACCCAGCGCCTTGAACCTAGAGAGGTAAGAGCCAAGTGGGGCTTGGCCAAAGCATCGGCCCCTTTTCCCCTGGCTTCCGCCCCACCCCCAGCCACCTGCCCATTGTCCTACCTAAGCTGGGGGTGGGTCAACGACCGACCTATAGCTGGGGATGGCCCTGGCCAGGTAACCCGCACGGTGTCACAAACCCCGTCCATCCTTTGGGAAGGGTTGGGCGGAAATTCAGGACTTAAGGCTCAATCATGGTTGAGCTTGTTGAGCCCTAGAACACCAGTATCCTCCCAACTAAGGACCAGTCTGCAAGTTACAATTACAACGTGGAGTTATCTTTCAACAGCACCTACACTGCAACCTTTCCATAAGAATGATAGCAATGTGTTGAAATTGACCTATCACAATTATGTGTAATGTTTCTGTATCACTGCCAGGGATGTGTAAAAATGAGATGGTGACTTTACTGGTGAAGGGTAAGCTGCTGTACATATTGATCTACAACAGTTATGCTGAGCAGCTGCCAGCTGAAGGGTGTTTCCTACAGCCTGAACACTGTGATCATGATGTGTAGAAGAGTGGCTCAGAGTAGAAACAGCTGCCTCTCTCCCCACCACACATCTAGGCTTGCTAGAAAGTTCTCAGGGAAGGCAAGCAGACTTGGGTTCTATTGCCTGCAGTTTTTAGAAATTAAGCAGCACTTTGATTTGTTGATAAAACACAACTCAGCAACAGAAAATAAACAGCAAAACTAAATGTGGAAGAATCGCACCTCCTTCTGCAGATCTAGAACAAATGACACTGCACAGCAGATGTGCAAATAGCAAATATGGGAACACAAAAACAGTAGCATGAAGAGAATATCAAATCTATATGCCTGTTGGTTTCTCCCATCTTGTTGTCAAGTGTTACCTATTTGTAATCAAAGCAAATCAGAGTCACATTTATCTCCATCCTGTGTAGGTGTCTAAGCCTGCAATCCTACACACGCTTACCTGGGACTAAGTCATATTGAACATATTGAAATCCTATGTATGTCTATTCAGAAGTAATAGACACACATAGGATTGCACTGTAAGCAGTTGAACACTCTGCCATGTGCAAGTGGTATGACAACTGTGTAGGTAAATAGGTAGAAAATAGCATAAATAGCTTAGTGGATCCTTCTGGTCCTAAGCTCACAAACTCATAGTTGGAGGTAATGCTGCATTTAAATTTAAAAGATAAAAGAGCAGCAAAGCCTAGAACTAATGTGCAGGAATGTGCAGAATAGCTGCTGGAAATCTTCACCTGGGCTAAGATTGCATAAGAAGGTGTGGCCATGCAAGGTACATCTGCTGAAATTCCCTCTTCTACGCAACTACGGAAGCTTGAATTTTTAACTGATAATTCATGGGGGTGGGGGCAGAACAGGTTTAACAATGCCTTTTCATCTGCCCTGCCTAGTACCTTGTCCAGGCTGTTTTTGCTTTTTATAAAACCAACACCCCAAAAATACCTGTGGAGGAAAGAAACACAGGATTCTGTGTATACTATAGCTTGAGGCTCAGAATGAGGCCTGAGAGAGCAGCTTTCCAGCCTGTGGGTATTGGCAGAAATATGATTGAAGCTAGAATTGTTTTTCCTGATAACACATTTAAAAAATATTTAGAGGAAGAGACTGAGCTTTAAACATTCAATCTTGATATTTTAATGTACAGCACAGGAAAACAATGCCATGTGCGGGCATAGCCTTTTATGCCTTGTGTTAAACACATCTGCTGCCAAAAACGACCTCTTTCAACCAAAC
This sequence comes from Lacerta agilis, assembly GCF_009819535.1. Classification (NCBI taxonomy): domain Eukaryota; kingdom Metazoa; phylum Chordata; class Lepidosauria; order Squamata; family Lacertidae; genus Lacerta; species Lacerta agilis. The sequence continues at coordinate 40,642,556 of NC_046316.1, read as the reverse complement.
AAAATTCTCAAGCTCAATACAGGTTATACTTGACAGATAGCATCTATCTGTTGTTTATGCTCTGCCTAAAATTTACCTGAGCCAATCAACTACTTTCGTTTGGTTTTGCACCTTCCGGAATTTGTCTATGTGTTAAAACATATTTGCAATATTTATTTATTCTGCCATCTGTCCCACAAGCTCCACATTTTCAACAGTTTAGACTAGAGAGAGAGGCCAAAAATCACCTGAGCATCGTAAAATTAGTCCATGACTGTCAATGCAACACATTGAGAACACAGCTGCTGTCCTGCTGCCTGATTTAATGAGGTTCCTAAAGTATGTGGACAAGTATTCCTTCTCTTGGTTACCATGGAAACAGAAGAGGGAGCTTTGAGCAGGTGTCAGAAGCATTGCAATCAATATGAATCAGCTCATAGCCCATCATCTGTGGGGAAGTGTTGTCCAAGCTACTGTGAAGACATCCTTAATCCAGTCCTCTTAGTTGCCTACAGGTTCTGGCATACAGGAAAACTATACATTTAATCCAAAATTCAGTCACACAAAGCTAGCTGAAATCTGCTTCATTAGATAAAGAAGCACCGAAATAAAAGTTACTGTAAAACAACTTCTTCTTGTTCGTAATATATAGCTGGATGTGCTATGATATACATGGAACATGTATAAGAACATAAGAAAAGCCTGGTGGATCAGGACAGCATCCTGTTCTCACAGTGGCCAAGTAGATGCTTGTGGAAAGCCCAGAAGCAGGACTTGATCACAACCACACATTCTTCTCCTGTGGTTTTAAGCAACTGGTATTCAGAAGCATATTGCCTCTGGCTGTGGAGGCAGAGAATGGCAATCATGGCTAGTAGCAGATTTTTTTTGACAAAGATTGAGCAAGTTTAGACATAATGCTAAACTATGGTTACACATTACATGAATGAGCTTTGAATTTGCTTGTTCCCATCTTCCTTCTCCTGCTCTGGTATGGTGGTGAGGCAGTATTTGGAAGCAACTGCCTCTAGTTTAATCAGATTTGCACCTAAACTTGAGAAGCTCTGGTTGGCGAGAAAGCCAGGACCACCATTATTAGTTACAAGGGGCTTTCCAGCCTAGGGCTTGCTGATCAGAAGGTCAGCGGTTCGAATCCCCGCGATGGGGTGAGCTACTGTTGCTCAGTCCCAGCTCCTGCCCACCTAGCAGTTCGAAAGCACATCAAAGTGCAAGTAGATAAATAGGTACCGCTCCAGCGGGAAGGTAAATGGCGTTTCCGTGCGCTGCTCTGGTTCGCCAGAAGCGGCTTAGTCATGCTGGCCACATGACCCGGAAGCTGTACACCGGCTCCCTCGGCCAGCAACGCGAGATGAGCGCCGCAACCCCAGAGTCGGACATGACTGGACCTAATGGCCAGGGGTCCTTTTACCTTTACCTTTACCTTCCAGTAAAAGTTATTGTGTGACTCATGATTAACAGCATGACCTCATTGATTCGTATCTTCCGTAAATTGATATTTCCAAATGTTTGATAGGCCTCTCCTGCTATGTGATCTATGTTTCTAATCTACAACATTGTACTACAAGAAAATGTCAGAATCTACATATTTTCTATTGTATATGCTAAGGCATTAATCCACTGATAACCCTACCATCTCATTTAAACCAGTTGTACTGTAGTGGGAAAAACTGATAATCATAGGGTCAGTGAAGGAGAGCTGTTATATAAGGTTATATTGATACTAGACCACAAATAGATATTTCGGAAGTTCACATTTGGGATAATGAGGCTGAAGTGGCTTAGTCATGCTGGCCACATGACCTGGAAGCTGTACGCCAGCTCCCTCGGCCAGTAACGCGAGATGAGCGCCACAACCCCAGAGTCGGACACGACTGGACCTAATGCTCAGGGGTCCCTTTACCTAAGGCAAGAGCTATTATTTTTTCTATTTAAATGATGGTAATTATTTCAAAATGTACATAGTAGCTTATGCAATTTTTATGCAAATCTCTTCATTTTTAGTGATACATTTCCTCTTTAAAGGCAGTGTGTAAGTGTCCACTCTAGGCACACTTTCTCTATATCTGTGTTCTCCCCCCCCCCCAACAGTAGGTATTGTCAATAGGAATGGCCATTGCCAACAGTCTTGACAAGCCAACTGAAATATCATTGTGCCACAATGAATGGGTCTATTGGCTGGAAATTGTTTTCTACCAAGGCAGCAGAAATTTCAAAAGGTATTACAGATCCATTGACGATTTGCTGTGTTTTAATGGTACCCTCCAAATCTTCAGCAGAAAGTGGGAAGCCATAGCCTGTCAGCATAAGAGTATCTAAAGGGCTGTCATAGGGAGAATGAAGCACATTTATTTTCTCCTTCTCCAGAGGCTAGGACCCGAACCAATGGATTCAAGTTACAAGAAAGGAGATTCCAACTAAACATCCAGAAGAACTTCCTGACTGTAAGAGCTGTTTGACTCTGGAATGTTTTTCCTCCTTCACTGGAAGATTTTAAGCAGAGATTGGATGGCCATCTGTTGTATATGATCTACTTGAGATTCCGGCATTGCAGGGGATTGGACTTGATGACCCACTGGGCCCCTTCCACCTTTATAGCTCTGATTCTATGAAATTTTAATGTACTAATAATGCTAATAGCAATGCTGCATATAAAGATGACTCAGCCATTAATCTTTCCAATAACAAAGATGCTCACTGCCAAAAGTCTTGATTCCCAGATACTTTTCATCTCCAGGATAAACTGTTTATCTCCCATCCACTTCCATCCGGATACAGAACCACATGTTTGAACATTACCTTTAAGCCCAGAGTATAGAATAAGGAAAGAACGTAACGAGGATGAGTCATGCTTGTTTACATTATGTTAGTAAAACTCTAGAATGTCCACAGATTGATTTACACAATCAAACAGATACATTGTGTCCCAGCCAAAACTGACTAATCAAGCCTATTGAGCAGAAAAAGGGAAAGAAAATAATAGAGAATTATCATGTTCTGTTTCCATTTTATTCTCTGTTCTACCTAAAGTTGAGAATTCATCACAAACATATATTTAAGGAATATTTAAGGAAGTATCAAGATGGACCTCAAAAGCAGGCAGATGTGGTCAGAGAACACATTGTTTCCATGTTTTTGTAGTAGTTAAATCACTTCATTACATCTGCATTAAGAGTTTAGCTTCTCTTGCACAAAAGAAATAAAATTGTTCTTTTTCTTTGATGTTATAATTTTCTATATAATGAGTATTAAATGCCCCGAATGCATTCTGAAGTAGTGCAGCCTTGCGAGTGATTTTTGTGTGTGTTTCTGGCTCTTAGTCATGGTTTTCTTCTTGGACTCATTTTCTAACATTATGGTCTGTGCTCTCTTTTGCTGAAATGGCCACTTACCCAGTCTCTGGGTGGGCGGTAGTTACGGCATATCATAGCAGGCCCTCAGCTCCACAAACCAAAAACCTCCCCATCATGTGGCTGGCAGTTGGGGAATTCCCACAGCCAGCTGCAAAGGATGGTGGGATAACTCAGCATTACCTAGATTTCAAATTGCCCAATCAGATGGCCAGAGGGCCTAGCTATAAAGCCCAGATGCGCCTGAGTTTGAGATCACAGTCAGCCAAAGAGCAAGCAGAACTGCAATTATTTTGGGGAGAACTCTGTGGATGCTTTATTCCACAATTCCATATGTGCAAATATTTTTTATAGAATCATGTTCTGTTTCTCCACTGAATAAGCTTTGGTGGATGAAAATATGTGCAGCAGTAATAAATATTCTGATAATGTATGTATGTTCTATATGAGTATATAAGAATGGCCATAGTGGATTAGAACCAAGGTCCATTTTGTCACAATCCAGCAAAGAGTTGTGAACAGTTCAGTTATTGATTTCAGGCAAGGAAGTTTTCCATCCTGATTAAAACATGCTTTGCTTTAGCAGCAGAAATGGTTCATATAACTTCAGATCATACTCTGAGCCTTCAATAGATGACAACCCTGCTAGTTCACAGAACCAGAATGTAATGATTTCTGAAGCCTACTGATTGTCCTCATAAAAACAAATGACACCCACCAGGCCCAGTTATAAACATATAACATCCGATGAAGTGACAAGGAAGGTGGAGGTGTTCTTGTCAATTCTTCCTTTAAAAAGATAACTTACACAACAAATGAAAAGAAGAATACTTCAGGCCAATGATGGCTTCATAGATGGAGTCAACAGGAGAGGCTTGATATCTGAAGCCACTGTATATGCTTCCTTATTGAAGGATCACGGGTAGGAGATTGGCTATACCTCAGGGGGGAGATATGCTTGACAGAAGCATTGTGAAACTGATCAAGAGGGTTTTAAACTAAATTCTGTGGGAGGGGTGGAGACAAAAGCTAAATGGTAAGTACTAAGACAGAGACATTGGCACATAAAAACTATTACTTTTGATGTCTATATACTAATGTGAGGATTGGGGAGATGAACGATATGATCTTGAACTCCTAATACAGGAAGGTAAATATGAGTTAATAGGTATAGTTGAGACTGAAAATGTATCAAATGTTGAAATGTATCAATTCAAGGATATGACTTTTTCAAAAATAGAGGAAGGGTAGCACCATGTAAAAAATGTGTTCACCTGCACAGAACAGACCTTAGGACTGCAGTTGATCACAAGCTGCACATGATCCAGCAGTGTGATGCTGTTGCAAAAATGGCTAATGTGATTTTAGGTTGCATTAATAGAAATGTATTTCCGAAGCATGAGAGTAATATTTCCACTTTATCCTGCTCTACTCAGGCTACATCTGGGAGTGTATTGTGTGGAGTTCTGGCCACTGCACTATAAGAAGGATGTTGGCAAAATGGAACAGGTTCAGAGAAGGGCAATTAAGATTGGTCAGGGTGGTGGAAAACATATTCTATGAGGAAAAGTGACTATGCTAAGTTACAGGAGTGTACATTCAGTTGAACATTTGGAGAAATGACTTAATGCTAAGAGCATTGTTGACCATGGAACCAATTACCTGTTTGGGCAGTGGGTGGGGATGGACTCTCATTCACTGGCAGTCCTCCAACAGAAGCTAGCTATTCATCTGCTGTAGCTCTAGATTTCCTGTGTTGAATAGAGACTGGATAATGAACAAGGCCTCTTTGAACACCATACACTTAAAACACACCCAATGCACATTTAAAGCATGTGACTACTGGGAACTTTAGTTTCCGCACCACATCCTTAACAAACTACAGTTCCTAGGATTCATTCGGGAAGTCATCTGCCTTAACCAGGGCTGGCCCAAGACATTTTGGCACCTGAGGCAAACCACAAAATGACCCCTGAGGAGGTAACTTCACCTTGCCTTATATGGGTAGGATGGCCCTGACTTTAACTGTGCATTGGGTGTGTTTTAAATATATGGTATGGATCTGTTCTGCGATTTCTCGGCCATGATGCTTTGAAAGAAGACAGGTGGGCATCTGGTGTATATCCAAACTCTACTGTCCACATGTACAGAATATTAAGCCCATTACAGGCCTCCATGAGCCCCTACCCATCTACATTACAGGTGGAATGCTGGATAAAAGCATGTTGTGCTGTATTTAGGGCTGTGAGAAAAGGTACCTGCCTTTTCAAGATACTGTACTTTCCCAAATTATCATCTCAGGTACTTTATGGTACAGGCCTGTCACAAAAGGGCATGATAAATAACCTACATGTTGTTGTTATAGCAGTTAGAACAGGCAATTGTTTGATTCAAGGCACTAAACTAGCAGGATGCTGGTTGGAAGTGCTAAGGATGTTCATGAGTTGCGACTAAACACATTTATATTTTGAGAAACTGCCACGTCAAATGTCTTACTGGTGTCACATTTTTTAGCACTCCTTATATCTACTTGCATTAGGAAAGAGACTTCAACCAACAATGAAATCCACTGAGGTGGCAAACAGATGAGGTCACATTTCCCCTACACTTTTTAACAGATGTTACAGCTTAAGATGCTCAGAAAGACAAAGCTTTCATTCCAGCCCTAAGGAGCCATTTTCCACAAAGTGATGTTCTATGCTCAGCAAAGTAAGTGTCACTTCGTGTCATGTCACTCAGTAATGTTGTGCTATACTGTAAACATGAAAGACAATATGAGATTCTAAATGCTTTATTCAGTGCTAACAGCAATTTGTTTTACACCCCTTTCTCATAATTACATTTGTCATTGAAATAGACTTCTGTTTAGCATCCACTGCCTCATCCTTCTGCCTTTCGAATGTCATGAGGATATTTTGATGTTGAAAGGAAATGTTTTTGAAGCACAAAGTCTCTTAAAAAATAATAATTCTAAATATCCCTAGCACAGATTTCCAATTGATTAAAAATTTCATTCAAGCCCATATATTTAAAATAAAAGAAGACTGGCATATATAATTGTGCAAAGGGAATATATACGGTAATCCCTTTGCAATGGAAGGCAGAATATGAAATTCCATTATGGAATCAGATAGAGATGGACAAACATCGCCCTGCTACAGAGCTGAAGAGCATTAGATTCCATGTATTTAAGATACCACATGGAATTACACCCCTATTATAAAGCTACCAGCTAAGTTTGATCCATATGCTCATGCAAACTTCACTCTTTAGGGTAACTCACACATGGCCATAGGCTGTGTACACATTAAAACACAGCTAGGTCATTCTCTTTCTCAATTTGGGTCTGGGGAGAAACACATCAAAACACAGTATTTCGTAAGAAATGACAGGGCAGGTACAAGATAGATGTGGACTGTGTACACCATTTCCCAAACCAGGAGTGGGAGCACACTGGACACAGGGGAACTGGGAGTGTGCGCATTGCCACACACCAACTTTATAGAACTCTTTGATCAAAACAGTGTTTTGCACATGTCACGGCTTCCGACTCAAGATAGCTGGTTTTAAACTCCTAAAATGCTCCTAGAGGATTTCCGTCTCCTCTCCCCCCCCCCCCCCGCTCCCCATACCACGCCAATGACATAGCAGCACTCATTGCAGCTGAAACACAGCATTGTGGCAAAGTTTGGTCCAGATGTGCTCAGTGCTGCAGGTACACCAGGCCAGTTGCCAGAGGTATGAATTTTTAAGGAAATTAATTTCTCGGTATGTGAAACATTGCGCCCTAACTTAGACCTAATCAGAAACAGGTGGAACATAGAATTAAAAGACAGCCTACATACTGGAAAGATGCCTTCCTGACTACTTATTAGATTAAGACTAATCCAGCAAGAGATTTTATGTTGAGATTATTGGACACCAGCACATTTTAAACATCTGGACACCCTAACCGAAGATGAATGCTGGTGATGTAAGCAGCCACAATCAGCCATAATACATCTACTTTAGAGGTGTCCAGTTGTGCCTGTGTGGAGGGAAGTCTGAATCAGAACTAATTTGGCCTTAGATAACACCCTGCAGATAGGGAATGTTCATGCCATAACAGGCCATATGGCTGCTAAGAAGAGGTTGGTGGGAAGGGCAAAAAGAATAATTCTCTCATCCTTGAAATTGCTTGCCAGTTACCACAATGGATATTGAGGGCTTGATGCAGGACCTTCTGAAATGAGCAGCCCATGAAAATACCCTCTTCTGTAAACTGAGGAAGAAAGAAAGTTTCCATGAAACTTGGAATGAGTTCTTAGAACTCCTTTCTGACTGATATCTATAGCTTAAGGTTTTGGGAGATACCTTGCATACAATAGATAGCTATTCTTGCCGCCACCGCACCCTCCCGAGTCGCATGGCAGTGATTTCTGATGAAACTTCTAACAGCAATGCAGTGGAAGGAAGAGGGTGTTCAAACCTTCCCCCAGCTGCTTCTTTTTCTTTGCAGCTTCCTTTTGAAAGTAACCCTCCACCCCAGGGGTCAGGAAACTTTTTCAGCAGGGGGCCGGTCCACTGTCCCTCAGACCTTGTGGGGGGCCAGACTATATTTTTTTTTGGGGGGGGGGAATATGAATGAATCCCTATGCCGCACAAATAGCCCAGAGATGCATTTTAAATAAAAGGACACATTCTACTATTCCCAGACCATCCATGGGCTGGATTTAGAAGGCGATTGGGCCAGATCCGGCCCCCGGGCCTTAGTTTGCCTACCTATGCTCCACCCCCACCCCCGCGTTCCTCATATGTATTTAATGCATCATGGGAAATGGTAGCCAAGTTGCAATGAAAAAGCAGTGAGGAGAGGAAGGGATGAGCACTCTTCATTGTGGAGTGCTGGGTCCTCCACCCACTTTGCTGCTCTTTCGTAGAGGCATTGATTCTCACATCCCAGTCTGTCAAGTGATATGTAACTTGACATATGTTAGAGCTGGGATTAAAACAAACAAGCCTAAGAACAAAAGTGAACAGGAGTACGGTATTTAGGAAAGACTGCAATGCTTTTACAATAATAATAAAGATTTAATTTTTAATATTTCACGAGAAAGTGAATCAAGCGAGAATAAAGACTCCCAGGTGCACCTTCACCCCTCCCGTGACTACACCAAGTGGCATGTGGAATCGAGCGGCTGTACAACACTCAGCTTGCACAGGCATAAACATTATAAACGGAAAATTTGCCACTGGGAGACAATTACAATAAATGGATCATAAAAAGAAAATAAGATTTAAGAGCTTGACAAATCTCTTATATACCAGTCATATTCTAAAGGGGTAGCAGTATTAGTCTGTTGTAATGTATGAAAAAATAAAGTATTAACAGCCCTAACAGAGCCTGGAGACAAATTATACTGTTTTTGGAAAGCTGAGACTGTTTTTTTAAGAGATTATTGTAGCAAGCATTCATGTTACTTTTGCCTCTGCAAATAAAGTTTTTCAAAACTTTCAAAAAGTGCTTATTTTATAGATGTTTAATAGTTGCATATTACTTTTCACTTTTAACATCTCACGGCAATTGGCAATACGCATTACAGTGGTACCTCTGGTTACGTACAGTGGTACCTCGGGTTACATACGCTTCAGGTTACATACGCTTCAGGTTACATACTCCGCTAACCCAGAAATAATGCTTCAGGATAAGAACAGAAATCGTGCTCTGGCGGCGCAGCGACAGCGGGAGGTCCCATTAGCTAAAGTGGTGCTTCAGGTTAGGAACAGTTTCAGGTTAAAAACGGACCTCCGGAACAAATTAAGTACGTAACCCGAGGTACCACTGTATATCCTTGCACCGTCTCAATAGGCATTGAAGACGGTCCGTTCTTAACCTGAAACTGTTCTTAACCTTACGGGTCACCGTAAGGTTGTGCCATGGCCCTAGCCTTCACCCAGGCTTCGGACAGGAACCATGACCCCCGGATTCCTTTAACAGAATACCCTTTAAAATAGAGGGGCAGATGACCTTACAAAAGTTGTGACGATTGCTACGAGGTAGGCGGAAACCAAATGGCCAGTGCCAATTTACCAAGTGGAAACATTCCTACCAGCGCCCTCAACGACAACCAACCGAGGTCCATAGCAAGGCCAATACGACGAATGCATGAAAAGAGGGCGGGAGATCTGCGGAAGCTGAAAAAGAAGGGAGACCCCCCCCCCAGCCATGCGGCTGCTTAAAAGGGGCAAGCCATGCCCCCGACCAACCAGATTGGCCGGCCAGGAGGCATGACGCGGCCAGAGGACTCCCTGATGACGCAGCGGCTCAACCCAGCCCCCACTGTGCGTGGAGGCCACCTGGCCTGACTGCAATAGTGCCCCACCTGGAAGTGAAGTGGTCTTCACCTAGGACAGTTAACTTCAGAATTAAAATCCTGTTCATATAGATCAGGCCAACAGCATACAATTGCTTGATGCATAGGTGCCTTCTCTCTGAGGCCCTGGGTGCCCGAGCACCCACAAAATTCCCTATGAAGGGGCCAGGCAGCTGCAAATTTCAGTGCCAGGGACATGCACGCTGCATGGCACCCACAGCCCCGGGCACCCACGGTTGTGGGGCTAAGCTGGCATTCCAGGCTGATGAGTATGTCAGGACTGCTTCCTCGCTTGTAGCGCAACAGATGAATGCATAGCTCAGAACTGTTCTCTATGCCAGTTAATGGTTAATCCTTAATTTACTTAAATGAATGTAAATTAAATGAACACAAACAGAATATAATTTGGGATGGTTTCTGCCTGGGTGAGGTGGCACATTTCAGTTTTAGGCTGACCAAACATATGACTGATTTTTTGGCCAGGTGTTATCTCGGCAAAGATGTTGTCCTCAATTTACCTATTTATTTACTAAATTTATATCCCACCCTTCTTTCCCAAAGGAGTCCAATACTTATATGCCACCCTCTCACAAAGCATCATCAGAATGGTGTACAGGAACATTTAAAAAGATTTAAAAGAAGTACAAAAATAATAACAACTCCAAAAAAATTAAAATTGCATAGGCCTGTCGGCATAAAAAAAAAAGTCTTCAAGGAAGACACCCGATAGTCAAAAGCAAAGCCGCCTGTCAAATTTCTGCTGCAACAGTGTTCCACTGCATGAGACTTCCTTACTCATTATTTTTGTGTGCTAAGATTATAGGAATGGGGGCACCTACGGGCAAGAACTGGTGGGAGGGAGGGGTGCTTGCTTAAGGCCTCTGTGCACCCATCAATCCTCCACACCAGATGTCCCTCAGACCATTTCCCTCTTCAGCCAGATACAAATAAATAATGTTCAGTCCCATCGAGAAAACTTGCAGAGAAAAATTGCTGGGTGGAGAAGGGTTAAATCTCTACCTCTATCTAACACTAGCATGACTAGGGACATAGAGGCAGTCTTTCTTCCTATCATCCCAGTGCTTTCTTCATACCCCTGGAGATCACTGGGATTCAGGAGACCTGAGTGCAAATATCTCCATCGTTACAAGCAGAGACAAACCAAAGTAATTTCTCCCTCTCTCATTCTCTCAGCCTTGCACTTAAATGCTTTTTTTTTAAAAGGGGAACACCTTGCAGGTTTGCTGTATTATGTAAAGCTGATTAAACACGTTGCAAATTACTGTGGATCAGATTTTAAAGAAAGCCACTGGGCCAATTGCTGCATTATTTATAAATCTGCAAAAAAAAAAATAAAAAAAAATAACCGAAGTCAAGCGAAACTCAGTGAAGCAAAGACTTCGGGATAATTTTCTGGCTTTTGGTTAGCTAAGCAATTTCAAAGTCACCTTGAGGTACATTTCCTTTCAAGTTGTAATATTTTCTTCAACATAATTAACAGAAACAAAAGCAAAATAAACAGATGTTCATGATTAACATTAACCTAGTACATTAATTAAGAACAAAATATTTTTGTCTCGCTAACATTATATCACCATGTTAATTTTACACTCTCAATTCTCAAATCCAAAAAAAGGACAACAAAGCACTAAAATGTGCATTTCATCTTGCCATCAGGCTATTTTTCCGCACTATTATTGCAATGTGTTTTTAATCAACGTTAAAAAGAATAACACTGCCCAGAAGGGTTCAGTATCTGCTAGAAGATGTCAGGATGCAGTCATTCCCAGCAATCCATGTTTGCCCATGATGTTATTCTGTGAATGTGTGTGTCTTTTTAGCCAAAGCTAATAGTTCAGAATGAAACCCACACACAATTCCTACCGAGAGTAGCTATACCTGAGAACATAATGTTTGCTTATTCCTAAAGTAAAATGAAATAGCAATGGGTAAGTGCTTGCTTAATCAAAGCTACATTATCATGTTGTCAGTTCTTTATTTCTCCAACATACACATTTTAGAGTACTTGCAGCTTGCTAAAGGTGAACAAAAAAACCTATTATGGAGGCTAGCAAATGTGTTGGCTAAAGAGCCGTCCCCAAATTATTCCCTAAATAGCCTTTACATAGTAGAAATGTGGCATGTTTGCAGATTGCAGTAATATTTAGTCATCCACAATATGCAGTATTCTTTTGATGATCTATCTCTACTGTGTAATGACGATTAAAGTTTTATCACACAAAACAAGGCTGCATTTTGATGAAACAAAATGCTCAGAGATCTCGAAGATTACAAGTCCATTCTTGAGCAAAAAATATCTTATTTGAAACGTTTGGAATAGCTGAAAGTCTGATTTTCAAAGAATTAAGAATCCTAAACAGACTTCCAAAGGTTAAAAATGACATTTGAATGCATAAATTAAAAAAAAAAAATCAGAGGAAAAATATGAGTCTTAAGCTCATGGGACTCAGCTAGATTGGTAAAGAAAAAGCAATTTATATGTGTTGTATATGTGATATAACATTGTGATATGGTCTAAACCACTGAGCCTCTTAGATCTGCCGTTTGGAAAGTCAGCGGTTTGAATCCCCGCAACAGGGTCAGATCCCGTTCCTCTGTCCCAGCTTCTGCCAACCTAGCAGTTCAAAAGCATACCAGTGCAAGTAGATAATAGGTACCGCTGTGGTGGGAAGGTAAACAGCATTTCTGTACACTCTGGCTTCCGTCACGGTGTTCCATTGCGTCAGAAGTGGTTTAGTCATGCTGGCCACATGACCTGGAAAGCTGTCTGTGGACCAACGCCAGCTCCCTTGGCCTGAAGCGAGATGAGCGCTGCAACCACATAATCACCTTTGACTGGACTTAACCGTCCAGGAGTCCTTTACCTTTTACCTATAACACTGTGCTACCAAGTTGGTGCTGTGGAGTCCCATTTTTCTCTACCTGTTTTCTCTGTTCAAATTTACAATGCGCTTAACTGAAACTCTTCTTTGATGTGTCTAGATTCAGCCTATGTATGTATAATTTGAGCAGAGAAAGCATTTACCCCTATGAGGCACACAACTAAACAGCTTGTAAATACTTCAATATGTCGTTCTGAAGAACTGAACATGACCAAGTTGATCTGCAGATCCAGACCTCTTGGGGTCAGGGGACAGTCTCACATTAATGAGTCACTAAACTGAGTTATTTCCTTATGTGGAAATGTTAGGATTAGTGAAGAACATGGCCAGACTCAGAGAAGCAAAATTCAAATATTCAAACATAGGAGTCAGCCTAATACTGTGAAACATGATCAGTTCTGAAATGAGCCTCTTTTATTTGTTTTCTGCTTTTTCCAACCTGTGCACAAAGCAGTCACTTTTACAAGATTAATGAGAACTAGATGCTTTCTTTGAGGAAATAAAAGCTTATATTTTCATAAGTGTATCCAGAGCACACACATCCCATTCCCCCAAGGGTACATTTCCCACCTCCACTTTTGAGAAAGATCAGGAACTGATTTTTCCTCACTGGTTTGGCTATTAACTTTACTTCCCCCACCACCTAAAACCGGGAAGTTTTAGCTCTCAATTTGCACATTTTCAGTCAGTTTCATTAAATGTTAAATTCTCCCTATTGTTATAACATTCTCTTTCAGGTTTTAAAAACATACTTTTATTTGTTTTCCCTTTTGCCTCATCTCTTTCCTAACACACACCGAGGAACTCCCACTCTGCCTAAAACATTCCTGCAGAGGATTAAGTGGAACAAATTCAGATAAGTGATATGATTCCCAAAAGACACATCTCTGAGATCAGCATCTCCGATTCTTTGCATTAAAGAAAACAGTCCATAATGGAAGTTATACAAGAGGAAGTGATGTGATCAGAGCATGTCCTATTGAAATGTTTGCTCTTATAAGTTCTTATGATTATTGCTTTTAAGTATAAAAAAGTAATCTGGTCTACAGTGAAGCAGGAACAGAAAGAATGAATACTCTCTGATCTCTTGCACTGTTCTCTCAAGACTTCAATGACTGCATGCTCATTTATAACTTCCACTAATTTGCCGTCTGCCCTAGAGACATACTTTGATCTTCGGAAAGATCTGCTATAACTGTCTGCTTGCAACAGGTAATAAAAATTGCCTCCCTTTATAATAAAGTGGTCCAGACAAAAGTCTCTGCTAGTTCATCAAGTCAGTTACTCCATGATTATGGCATAAATAGTCAGAAGTGGGAAGGTGTGGTTGGACACAAAAGATTTTGTAGAAGATTTCTTAAATTGACAGCCTGTGTACAATGTATATGGAAACATACACATGTATACAAGCCACTATAAAAGAATGCTTATTATCTATAGCAACCTGGCCAGATTCCATAGTGGATAATTACATTTGCCCTATTTCTGTCCTCCTTGTAGTTTCAGTGGGATTTGGCATCCAACTATATTTTCTGCCCTTAATGTTACACAACATATGCAGTCTTCCACCCCAAGCAGCTGTCCATCAGATGCATGTAAAACTTTAAAGCTTCTGAGATCGGAATTTTGCCAATAACTCTTGAAGCACCAGAATCTCACATTATTATAAATAACGGAACTGTCACTCCCCCCCTCCACCCCAGAGGTTCTGCAAATACTTCACCTGCACCTGTTTCCTGACTATACAGGCCTTTCCAGTAGTTCATTAATCTCCTGTGATGAAAGAAGGTGTTCATGATTATTTTAATTGTTGGGAGAGAAAGGCCCAATCATGGAATATTGAAGCTGCTGTGAAGGAAGTGAAAGGGTTGTTTGAGACCCTCAACCATCCTGCCAAAGGCCTGATGGACAATAGGTGCAGTGTGTAGCAACTATGTACCTGAGAGACAGTGAACTTGGGAATGGTGTGGAACTGAAGAATAGAGTTAAGTGAACAGAAGAGGCAAGCAGTCAAGAGGCAAATGGCGCAACACCTCAGACAGGTAATGGGAACTGATGGAACTGTGTGATGGTAAGTAGGAAAGGGAATAAATGTTATTTGCCCAAATGGATAGTTTATCCAGTTCAACAAACATCCATTTCTGGGTATTACTTAGGAATATTAATAAACGAAAGCTTAGCAGAGACAGACAGCCTCTTTTGTTATCCCATTTCTGGCTTCATCTTTCGTTTAGGAATGAGACTGCAATCTCCCAGGCTGCCCGCACTTCCTGATCTGAAATAGCCCCATGGGAGGAGTTACCTCATGACATCTACCCCTGAACTTTAACTGAATCACAAGAAGCCAGGGAGGCAGTCTACTGAATGCATGAGGTTGGTGCAGTCACCTTTTCCCTCCCAGAGAAATTCTTCCTTTTTAAAAAGAGTAAATTTTATGCACCAACATCTCAGAAAGTGAATAAGGCACCACTATTTCTTTGGGGGGGGGGGCGACCTGTTAAATGGTGCTGTGACTTAGTGTGTCTGGTTGTTAACCAGAAGGTTGGTGGTTTGAGCCCACAGGGTTCCTTGGGATGACTCTTGGGATCCCTTCAATTCTTCAATTCTATTATTGTAAGTTGCAGTCAACCTCTCAGGAAAGGCAAGTACCCAGGAAGGTTGCAGAGTGCAGGCCACCAGAAAGATGATTTGTGGAATGAAAGAACACTCACAAACACCCCTTGGCTACCCCAGCTATGAGAATTTAACTGATTTCCCCCCACTCCTCTTTGATATTTTTTTAATCTGGTGGCTTCTCATTAATTGATGGTGAATGGTTGGGGTGGGGGGTGGGGAGGGTGGAAAAGAACTTTTCAGCAAAGCAATATCTTGGAGCATATGGTGCAAGTTCAGGTCTTGATGTTGGCAGCCATGTAAGGTGGAGTTAAAAGTGCACATGCTATCCATGAATTGTGATCTGACTACTTTCTGCCTTAGCAGAAGAATATTGAGCAGTGATACAGGGTGCGAGGGAGCTGGCCTAAGACATAGCCAAAAGCAAACCTACCTCATGGGAGTCACTTGAAACTGAATAATGTGAAAGCATAGTAAGAAAGTGGCTTCCAATTCATTCTGTATCTTTCTTGCTCTATAATCTATAGTACCAACCACTAACTGGGAAAAGAAAAGCATACAGATAAAAGAGAACAAAATTTGTTCATCCTGTTTAAAAAAAAACAACCAAAAAAACAAACAAACCAGAAGCTACTCCTTGGGTTTATAATGGTATCATATTTTCTGTATTAGACACGTTTCTGTTTCTGCCCGGCTGCACTAAGTCCCTTTTGGAGCTGCAAACACCTCTGATGTGAAAATTAAATTTGTTCAGGGAAAGGTTTGGAAGGAGAATTCTTTCTGTTTGGAGAAACAAGTTTCACACCACAGTATGTGAAACATGCTTTCTATGCATAATTAACACGGCACTTAGGCAAAAGAACCCTAGCTTATGGGAAAGTATGGCTAAAGATATTTAACACATTGTGTGTGTGTGTGTGTGTGAATGAAATTCATCAACTGCAACATAGTAGAAAGCGCTTGATATGACCAACAGTACAAATCATGTGCAGGGCCCGCCTGGGATGTTTTGCCACTTGAGGCAAAATAGAAAATGGCACCTGTCACTGCTGCTGAAGCTTGCTCCTCTACTGCCTCCACCTGAGGCAACTGGAGGAGGCCTGGGGAAGCTACGGCACAATGAAGGCGGGGGAGAGAAAAATGGAGGGCAGGGAGAAGTAGGTGGCAGCGGCAGCAGCAGCGGGTGACAAGCACCAGTGGTGGTAAGTGGCATGCTTCTTGGGGCCCAGATCTGCTGCTCCTCCCAACTGTCCCGTAGCCTGCCACCTGGTGCTGGCAATGTGTGGTCAAGCTATAGGATGTAGTTTGTAATTAAGTGATGTCATAATTAAGTACTTTTCCCACTTAATCACTGAGGAGCATATCCTATTCAGCAACTTATGAAGAAAATATATTGGAAATTAATACTAGCATCCCTTCCAGAAATGCAAAGCCTTAGGGTTCATCCACACATGCAGCATCAAAGGGTGGCATGCATGTGTGAATGAGCCATGATTTGTTTCTCATCCAGTATCAGCTCCGAGGCAATACTTTTCATGGAGACAGAGCACATGTTTGATTAATAATGAAAGAAGACTTGCAGGATCAGACCAATGGCCTGTCTAGTGCAGCAACCCATTTCCCACAGGTCCAACCAGATGCCTATGGGAAGAACTCAAGGAGGACATGGGATATACCAAGTGTTGAGTAAACAAATGATGTGGGATCAAGTGTTGTGCATCCTTGGGTGAAATTTGGGAGGGTAATACCAAAGTTAAGTTAAAATTGAGCAAACCGTTTTATACACTAGTACAAGTACAGTTTATTTGAAGCTTTTATGGATTTTTGAAAGAAAGCATTTCTACATTTGGACACACATTTCCAGCTGGGCAACTCAGCCAGCATCTAAAGAACAAAATAGTTTTGAGTAGTAGGTTGAACTAAATTTCAATAAACCCTTTGTTCACTATTGTTTCTTGTCACAATTACCTTTACTGCTGCATGTACAGCAGAGATCTCTGGCAGACATGATACGGAGCGCATGTTTTTCAGCAACTAAGAAATGACCCAGAGTAAAACTGCAGAAAATGGGGAACGTGTGTGATATTTTCAGAGTGTGGTATTTTCAGATTGTGATCAGCTGTCAGAAAGTGGCAGTTATTAACTAATCAGAAAGGAATTTCAGAAGAGAATTTCAGGGGGCTTCTCTTTAAAAAAATTCAGAAAATGCTAAAATAAAGTCATTGAATAGAATTTGTCGCTTGCTCTCTTGCTCTTAATATTCTCACTGACTTCCTTTCCTTCCTCTCCTTCCAGAGAAGATAATTAGACAGAAGCAAATAAGATGTAGATAGCTAGGAAATAGAAGAGCCCTGACATGTGTAGAACATGCTGTCAGCCATATGGCATTCTATAGATACTGTTACAGATGACAATTGTGCCACACGCTGTGCTGTGCATTAATACTGGAATGGTATATAGTAATTCACATTCACAAACCGAGAGTTTCCTATGCCAGCCAATAGGTTTTTTAAAAAGTTATCCCCACAGCATTTTATTTTAAATGACAGTGTTTTCTATTAATGGGTGGGCTTTGTCAGCTTCTTGACCCTGGCCGAGAAGGATGTCTTTTTGTTCAAATGGCAGCCATCATTTCTGTGAAGTGATGCATGCAAAAAAGCAAGTAAATGCAATTCACCTCACATGCAGCTGTCACTCATGCTGACATCTACATGTTGAGAGTATTTTCTCAAAGTTTTTTTCCATATGACCCACAAGCTAAAGATCAGGGAGGTTACCTTCATCCAGCCCATCCATGTGTCAATCATCCCCACCTAAAAATGAAAGTTACAAACAAGCTGCCGCTACTATTTATATTCTCCTGCCTGTCCCATCTTTTTCATGTCAATCTTTCAGTTTCTCATTATAGCTACATCATGCTTCTCCCTCCTCCCCACGCTGCTAGTATAGCACAAATTAGTTCCTTTGTCTCGCCACACTGACAGATGTCGTTCACCCCCCACCCACTTGCAAAATTTTGTAAAAATAATAAAGTTCATTGTACTGGTTTCCCTCCTCCAACAACTTACTAACATTAAAGAGAGATTCTAAATGGTATGGAATGCTGGTGGTTTTTTTTTTTAACAAACAAAACCACACAACATCTAGTGGGCATAGATGCAAGCATGCTCCTTAGAGATCAAACAGGAAAAGCCTTCCATTTCCACAGATACCGGAATTATCTTACAAGTTCACCAAGTAATAGGTTTGCCTCTCTGGAAGCTGCAGCATCATTTGCAAGGATTTCTGCAAATTGATATTTTCAGGCATGGAGAAGTCTGAGAGGGAAGTAATACCTTGTCTCCATTAAAATAAAAAGTAATTAAATGTAGGGAAGTAAATCTTTCTGAATTCATCCCTGTCGTGACATCTTATTCTAAGGTTAAGAGACTGGTAGGTAGCCGTGTTGGTCTGCCATAGTCAAAACAAAATAAAAAATAAAAAAATTCCTTCCAGTAGCACCTTAGAGACCAACTAAGTTTGTTCTTGGTATGAGCTTTCGTGTGCACTTCTTCAGATACACTGAAGCAAAAGTCACCAGACCCTTATATATAGTGAGAGAGTGGGGAGGGGTATTACTCAGAAGGGTGGTGGGAATGGGTGATTGGCTGATAGGTGTGGAAAACCTGTTGATGACTGTTAATGACTGCAATTGGTCTTACAGGAAAAGGCAAGGGGTGAGATGGCTAAAGATAGCTTTGTCATGTATAATGAGATAAGAATCCAATGTCTTTGTTCAGACCAGGTCTCTTCATGGTTTTAAGTTTGGTAATTAGTTGCAATTCAGCAACTTCTCTTTCCAGTCTATTTTTGAAATTCCTTTGTAGTAAGACAGCTACTTTGAGATCTTATACAGAATGTCCTGGGAGACTGAAGTGTTCTCCTACTGGTTTCTCTGTCTTGTGATTCCTGATATCAGATTTATGTCCATTTATCCTTTGGCGTAGGGTTTGGCCTGTTTATCCAATATAGAGAGCTGAAGGGCACTCTTGGCATTTGATGGCATACACAATGTTAGAAGATGAGCAATTAAATAGTCCTGAGATGGTATGTTTGATGTTGTTGGGGCCAGTAATGGTGTTGTCCTAGTTGGCATCTGGGTTAATTGCAGGCTCTGGTACCAGTGTCCATGTTAAGTCCTGTTGTTGTATTATTGCGGGTGAGGAGTAGTTTAAGATTGGGTGGCTGTCTGTAGGCGATGAAAGGTCTTCCTCCCAGAGCTTGAGAAAGAGAACTGTCATTGTCTAGGAGAGGTCACAGGGATGCCACATAAAGAAACATGGGTGCAGATCCAAAGGTGTAGTTCATTCATTATTACATTTATATCCCACTTTCCCTCCCTCCAAGGAGCTGAGGATTTTGTGCATAGGTCTCCCCACTTCCCACTTTATCCTCACAACAAGCCTGCGAGGTAGGTGAGGCGAAGAAACAGGCTGGCCCAAGGTCTCCAAGTACTGTAAGCTTCATGCCTTAATGGGGATTTGAACTGTTATCCCAGGTCCTAATCAAACACTCTAGGTCCCTTGATTTGTTTAAATTTTCCCTTTTGAGCCAGCTCCCACACCACATGCCATGCTCTCTGGAGTTCCTCCCCACCCCCAGCCTTCAGGAGCCGGGGGTGGGGGTGGGGCATGGGATGAGCCATCAGGAAATACCACCCTATATGTGGGAACTATTCACTCTAAAAGGTCATTTCACTACTTTTGCCTAAAGCCAGACTGGAATGTAAGACACAGCCTACCTAGATTTGGCTAAAAGTTAGTTTGATGTGTGAGAGAGTGTGAGAGATAGATTTGAACACAATATGAGACCCATTTAATCCATGTTGTACCTAATTAGATGAGCAAATGACATTGCGTGTAAAGGATTCTACTGTAATAAATGTCATAGGACATTTACTGTAAGAAGTGTCATAGATCTTAGGACACATTTCCACACAAATTAGCATTGGTTTCAGCTGCAACATGTTGGCATAAACAGAAGATAGGTGGGAGCCAGTGGATTTTGAAGTTATTTAGGTAAGCTAACCACAATTGTGTCAATTGTGTTTTATATTTTTTGGTGCTGGGCAGATTTCTATTTAAAAAATTGTTGTTTTCAATCATGTATCTGTTGTGGTGGAGCAGCCATATTTTGGAGGGGTCTAAATGTCCTTGTGGCTTCATGCGGCGCATTGTATATATAGATGTACAAAAAGCCATGTCATAATGACTGAGAAATATGTACCTTATCAGGTAAACAAAACTGTCATGGGCTCTTACTCTACCACAGCATGAAGTTCTGAATACAACAACATGGGAATAAAATACTGGAGTGAACTTTTCAACTAAAATAGCAGGAGAGAGCTAGATAATTAAATAGGAAACCAGACCCCAAATGTCAAATAAGGAGGAAGACATCAAAGAGAAACAGCACTCTCTGATAAAGATCAAGAGAGAAAGCTAAAATTTTTATGGCATATGCTGACAAATGGCTGAAGTAAAATATAACAAAGTAACTTGATTTAGTGATATTCCTACAGATTGTCTGAACCACGGTGCTGTGGAGATCAAAGGCTAGAGTCAGAAACAAAATACCAAAAGAAATGGCACACTTTCCTCAGTTTTTTTTGCAATTCATATTTCACAGTGACTGAAGATATACGAGAGTGAAGAGGTCACTTTGGTAATTGAGGAACGAAGAACTCCTTTCAGTTGGACTTCCATTGCTTTTTGTTAGGGGAATGGTCAAGTGAAAGGGTTAAATAGGTTCCTAATTTGCATCTTATCCAAAGTGAAGGCAAGTATTCTCCTCAGTACCCATGGTTTTTCTTCATGTATGGTTCGATTGAGTACTCCCAATCAATACAGCTTCCTCCCTTCACTCTATTTTCCCCAACAGTGTTTCCATTGTCAAGAATAGAGCTTTTCTTCCATATGCCTGCTGAACATAGTCTTCATTATGTGCAGATTAATCTGCTAGCTCTGTTGACTAAGCTCCTCTATCAACTGTTAGACCTTGTGGATATTCTCTGCTGGCAGAACAATGCCCTATGTTTGTTCTATCTCTTTGTGAAATTTGCAAGGATTCCTCTGTGTATATCCACTGAATGTCATTTTTCTTCAAGGCCTTGCTCTTTGGTACTAGTTTGCAGATCTCATTTAATTTTTTTGTGTGAAAGCTTATTTGTAATAAATCCAGTGCATACAAAGAAAAGAAAAACAGGTCTTTCCCCAATTTCAGAAAACATGCTTCACTATGTATAAAAAGTAAGCTTTAATACTCAGAAGTAAATTCTGTTAAGTACAACTTACTACTTAAGATATATAATTGTGTATAAGACTGTAGCTTCAGTTGGGAAGATAACCAATTTAAAACACTGAATTATCTGTTCCATTTTATAATATGTCTGATAAGCATTAAATGTATTTTGATATGGTTGGGGGTGGGAGCATCCATGTTTTTATATGTAGAGGAACCGTCTAACAATATAATACATTAAACCTTACACTTAAATGAGCAAGAAAATTAGTTTAAATGAATGCAACTGGATGAAAACATAATGATCTGATCCTTTAAAGGTATCTCTTTTAATGGTATCTCTTTTATGATACCTTGGACCTTTTTTCCATAAAAAGGAAAGAATTGTTCACAAGAATTTGAGCAAGCCTTCCCCATAATGAAACTGCTAATTGTTCAGTTGTGAGTCACATAAAGATATACTGAGCCTGTCCTAGATTCTCAGTCTACCTGGGTTTGGATAACAAGTGCACATGGGATTAAAGCCAATCAAACTATATGAGCAGAACTGGGCTTCCAGTTCATTGTGGTGTAGCCTTCTCTTTTGTACACTGGACTAGAACAAAAAAGAGCCTGCTGGATCATACATTTCTTTGTTTCCATTTTCTCCATGCCATGCAAAATCTTATGAACTTCTATCAGGTCACCACCCCTTTCTCACATTTTCTCTAACCCAAAAAGTTCCAAATGCTGCAACCTTTCTTCATAGGGGAGTTGCTCCATTCTCTTTATATGTGTTTTTCTTTCTTTTTGTCTTTTCTGAACATTTCCCAACATTCTAATATTTTTGAAGTGAGGGGACCAGAACTGCACAGCATCTCAAATGCAGTTGCACCATAGATTTGGATAAAGGCATTATGATATCAGCAGTTTTATTTTCAATTCATTTCCTAATGATCTCTAGCATGGAATTTGCCTTTTTCACAGCTGCTGCACACTGTCAACGTCTTCATCAAGCTGTCTCCTATGACACTGCCAGTCTCAATCCTGGGCAGTCACCGCCAGTTCCAACTCCATGAGTAAGCCTATATATGTGAAATTAATATTTTTTGCTCCAGCATGCATCATTGTACATTTGTTTACACTGAAACAGACGGAGTAGGCACACATGCACATTCAACTGCCTAATGGTGTCCACGTCACCCACGAGATCGCACTTTCTGCTTCATAGGGAGAAGCTGTTTTCAATGGAGCCCAGCGACAGAACCACACCGCTATATTGAGGCAGCACCAGATGTTGAAATTTTGCGTCCCCTAACAATTTTGCACAGGGGGCAACCACCCCTACTTCTTTTTAAATATATATATATATTTATTGAAAAGCTTTTAAGTTCTATACAGATTGTTAAAAAATACAATTCCATACATTTCCTCCTTTTCCTCCCTCCCTCCCCCTCCCCCCTAGGACTTCCCCCAGCTTCCATAACTGCTTTATTAATCAAATATTCTTTCTGCATATTGTCCTTTCAAAATTTTGTTCTCATGTTGTTCCTTAATTGTTAATAAAATTTGTGTATGTTTATTCGAATCCTGCCAGCGAGTCTAGATCTGTTTGTTGTTTCTTCAAATAATTTGTAAATAATTCCCAGTCTTCTTTAAAATCCCGATTGTCCTTTTCACAGTTTATTTGTTAATTTTGCCAGTACCGCATAACTCAATTTTTCTTGCCATTGTTCTTTTGTTGGTAATTCTTCCTTCTTCCATCATTGTGCTAACAAAACTCTTGCCGCAGTTGTAGCGTACATAAATAAATTTTTCAATTTCTTTGGAATATCTTGTCCTAAAATCCCTAATAGGAATGCTTCTGGTCTTTTGATAAATGTCATTTTTAACATTTTTTTCAGTTCATTATAAATCATTTCCCAATATTTTTTCACCTCTCTGCATTCCCACCACATGTGATAAAAGGTCCCATCTTTTTCTTTACACTTCCAAAATATACTTGTCCCGATTTTATACATGTTCACCATTTTGACTGGCATAATGTACCATTCTATACATAATTTTCATATAATTTTTCTTCAATAAAGAACAATCTGTAAGCTTCAAATTTACTTTCCACAACCTTTCCCAATCTTCAAATTGTATATTATGTCCAAAATCTTGTGCCCATTTAATCATTACTGATTTAACCTCCTCCTCTTTCGTTTCCCATTCTAACAAAATACTATAAGCTTTTTTCAACAATTTCTCCTTTCCCTCTACCACCTCTTTTTGGAATCTCGAAGTTGTGTAACTGAACCCTTTTTTATTATCTTCCTTGAACATTTCATTTAATTGTCTGTAATGTAACCAACTCTGAACATATCCTTTTATTTCATCATCATCTTTTAATTTCCATTTATCTCCATCTCTCAGTAAATCCCTGTATGTAAGCCATTTTTCCTTTTTGTCGAGCGGCTTGAGCAGCGAAGCCTCGATTGGTCAACCACCCCTACTTCTATGCTACTGGGACCATGACATGTCCCCCCACCAGAGGCACTGCCTCTCCCCTAAATCCCCATACACTCCATGCCAAGCACAGGTACCTGCATTGTCATGCAAAATGTGAAGCTGCCTTTAGCTTGGAAGCTTCAGTGTTTGCCCAAAAGGAAATTAGAATAAAGCCAAACAAAAAAACAAAACACCACCACTTAGGCAGCAGTCCCTATCATGCATTGCATCACACAATTTGCCAACCAATATTCTGTACCAACAATAGATTCCTTATGTCAGGGATAGCCAATAGGGTGCCTTTCAGATGCTGTGGACTGAAACTCCCATCATCCCTGACCACTGGCCAGTGTGGCTGGAGCTGATGGAGGTTGTGGCCCAAAACCTCTGAAGGGCACCGCTACTCTAGGTGCTAGGACATTCAAAAATATTTATGCTTCAAGAGAGAAAATAGTTATGTACATGTTTTTAAAATTATTATTAGAAACAACAGTTAGAATAGTTGCATGACCAAAATTGCTTCAACAGTGTCATTAATCTACATTCTAGTATGCTTCATTTACAAGTGAGAAGCATTACATACAGCTGGATTCAAGATAAAAATTTATCTGTGCACATTAAACAGACTGTGTGCATGCATAGGTTTTAATTGCTGCTGCTTAGGAAATGTATGCAGTATGAAAGACAATAAATTGTGCTGGGGAAAACTGGTCAGTTGTTGTGGTCTTTTTAACCTGCTTTACTGATTTGAGTAAGCCTGATCATGTGGTTCAACTCTAGCTAGGTCACAAGAAAAAGACACCCTGAGAGTTGGTGTTGAAGCATAGACTATACTGGGATGGAAAGCTCCTTAAGGCCTGATGTTTCACTGAATCCCAAGGCTTACTGGCTGTGGGGTATGGCTGTGCTGCCAGATTTTCTTTGGCACAGCTCAAAGTATGTGGGCACAGGAGAGGTTGTACTCATACCATTGTTCTGAGGCTTTGAGCCAGGTTAATGTTGCCTGAATTGATGCTTTTGAATTATGGTGCTGGAGGAGACTCTTGAGAGTCCCATGGACTGCAAGAAGATCAAACCTATCCATTCTCAAGGAAATCGGCCCTGAGTGCTCACTAGAAGGACAGATCCTGAAGTTGAGGCTCCAGTACTTTGGCCACCTCATGAGAAGAGAAGACTCCCTGGAAAAGACCCTGATGTTGGGAAAGATGGAGGGCACAAGGAGAAGGGGACGACAGAGGATGAGATGGTTGGACAGTGTTCTCGAAGCTACTAACATGAGTTTGGCCAAACTGCGAGAGGCAGTGAAGGATAGGCGTGCCTGGCGTGCTCTGGTCCATGGGGTCACGAAGAGTCGGACACGACTGAACGACTGAACAACAACAAGAATGTGTCCTAAGAATTGGGTAGCTGCTTATTTAGCTGTAAGCTCCTCCCCTGGACTGTTCCACTGCCTTCTCTGACCCAAGAAGTGGAGACTATAGAAAATTTGTGCTCCTTAAGTGGTGGAATTGATTATTCATGGTGCTAGGGGCTAATCAAGTGTTGCTCTATAAATGAACAATTTGTTTCCTTGCATTGGCCCTTCCCTGGACATTAGAGGGCATCATTAAATACTGTGCAGTTGTTTGCCTTGCCTTCCGTTTTAGTTTTACCATCCCCATATCTTGGAAGCCATTGTGCTATGTCTGTTAGTATGATGCTCTTTATGTTTGATTATGTTCAAGAAATGCAAAGTGCTTCCCCTTTACTTTTTTTTAAAAAAGGAAACCATAAAATCCTAAACGCTGGTTTGATGAATCCTCCCTAGCTGCATTTGAGAATCCTTATATTGTGATCCTTTCCTGTAGGAAAACTTGTGTTTCATTTACATTAATGACAAATAAGTGGCCCATATTGGTGTGAGCTTACACCCTATTCTAACTGTATAGTTCAAATACTCCGATCTATACGCAGAATAAGAAAAAAAAACCCAACCCATCACTTCAGTTCCTACAAGCTGATATTTCTAATTACTATTTCTCCCCTTTTTAGGTGCATATAATTTTCTTTAGCTCCATGATCTCTTTTTTATGTCTTTATCAGTGGATTACACACTAAGTGTAGCTTTTCCTTCTGTTTCCACTGTAATTTCAGAAGAATCCAGTTCTTTTATGGGCATAAGTGCTAATTTGTTCTAAGGAAAAAAAGAGTGCATGAAGATTCTACCATCCTTGTAAGTCACTTATGAGCTGATTAATCAAAACACCTTCTTGGATTTCAACAGAATATATTTTTTCTATTTCATCTCTCCACAGAAGCTTTCATACACATATTGTGCTGGGGAAAGGTAAGTGGTGGAAAGTTCTTGCTTAATGGTAGTAATTAAGATTCCATTTAACAAGGCAAGGAATTATTAAGTGTTGATTGTTGCAGGTGAAAGAATGAATTTACACCCTTGTGTCTTGATGGAAAATCTTGGACCTGCAGTTGTAATAACATCAGATGTCAGGAGCATAAAGACAGCATCCCTTCCCTATATATCCAGTATCCCAGCAGAAACACTGGCTGAGGCCTCTCCAAAATAATTAGCCTGCAAACCTGATTTTTGTGTGGAGCTGAAGGTCAGCGGTTCGAATCCCCACGATGGGGTGAGCTCCCATTGGTCGGTCCCACCTCCTGCCCACCTAGCAGTTCAAAAGCACGTCAAAGTGCAAGTAGATAAATAGGTACCACTCTGGGGGGAAGGTAAACGGCGTTTCCATGCGCTGCTCTGGTTTGCCAGAAGAGGCTTAGTCATGCTGGCCACATGACCCGGAAAAACTGTATGCGGACAAACACCGGCTCCCTCGGCCTATAGAGCGAGATGAGCGCCGCAACCCCAGAGTCATCTGCGACTGGACCTGTCAGGGGTACCTTTAGCTTTACCTTTACACCCCATTGAATTAAATAGGACTTGCTTTTGAGTGGACATGATTGGGATTGTGCTGTAAATGTGTTTTTGCAAGACATCCATTTTAAATGTCACAATGCTGCTGGCTCTGGATGATGTGGTGTAGAGAAACTGCAGGTATGTAAAGGGTTAAACATTCCCTCCCTCTATGCTGCTTCTAATTTGCTTCCTTAAAAAAAGAAAAGTGGAGGGGACTGTTGTGCATATTAGTAAGCACTGTGTTGTTAGCCTCTGCCAGTTAATGGGTTGAGTTTGACACACTTCATTGTTTGACTCATCAATATCAGTGATGTAAACCCAGCTCAGCCTTGCAAGCTGATTTTCAGAGTTCAAATCCAGACTGCACTGAAGGATCAATTTAAGTTGTTTGGCTAGGAGAGAGTTTATGTTCCATTCTCTGCCTCTTTCACAGCAGTCCACTATTATAACACATTCTATAGCTTTCAGGGGCTGTTTTCAATCATGTAGCACATTGTACTAGGATCAGCTGCAAAAAAGTATTCATAGATCCGGTTGGAAACTCAAACAAATTTTTGTTTTGTGATAGAAACCATTTCAGCAATTATTCAAAGGTACGAATATAGGTTTATTTTTCCTTCAGCATGTTTTTTTAAAACATGGCCACACTGATATTCCATCTTTCCTCCAAGATACCTAACATATTCCAGTCAGTGTGTCTTATTTCATCCTCACAACAACCCTGTGAAGGAGGATTATTCTGGGGGCTAGTTATTTACTCAAAAACGCCCTGATGTAATATATGTTTGACATATGTCACATAGCTTACAATGTATGTTACTCAGTTTGAAAAAGTTATTTTCAATTACACCCACCCACACAACCACCCACCCACACACCACCCATGTGAGACACATGGCAAAGCATCAAACTACATGTGACAATTAGGCTGCAAATATATAAACACCTGGGAATAAGTGTCCCAAACCCCAGCGTATTCTGAGGTAAGTCTGATAATTCACATCCCAAGGGCAACACCAGAGAAAAGTCAGACAGTCCAGTGGTCAAATACAGCTTCATGTCCAATGTAATGGGGAAGGTTTGAAATCAAACCGTAAGGCCAGGCTCCCATCTCTGAAAAGGTTCCAGGGCTGGAATCTGAGGGTCAGTCCCTAAATCACAGCCCAGAGGAGTTACTAAAGCAGTCAAGCCACGGTCTATCAATAGTGAAAGTTGAGCAGACAGAGTCTCTACCTCGCTTCTCTTGTTTTCCCTCCAAATCTTCCTTGACACACCTGAGCTTGTTCCCACAAGTAGCTGTGTCTCTGCTCTTAACGAAGCATGTGATCCTCACCTGCCTGAGCCAAATCCTGCTGAGAGGCCACAAACCTTCTCCCAGACCTAACATGTCTCATCATCTTCACCTGATCAACTAGTGAGCTGGGCTGGGTTTCTCTCCTGCCTCAATCTCTTAAAGTGCACATCCCACAGTTCACAGTGCCTCACACCCTGCCGTGTTCACGAAGACGGGGGCATTTCTGGTTATGGTGATGTGTCCACTTCCCCTGGCTCCCATGAACTTTCAGCTGCCCCTTCATCATCCTCTGATGTCCCTTGAGTACCTCCTAAGTCCCCAACCACCCCTTCCCATCTTTATTTTGCCCCGGTGTGTACCAATCATACACCTCACCAGGATCCTATTTCCCTTCCTCAGTGTCCTGCCAGTTCATGACAATAAGTCACAGTAAACTCAATGGGGTTTACTTCTGAGTAGACATGGGTGAATCTGTCATTTTAAACATTTCCACATTGGTTTGGGGTTGTTGTTTTAAAGTCCTCATGAAAATTCATCATGATTTTAATGTGAAGTTGTTCTAATATACATATTTTTGTCTGCAATTTCCCTCAGTATAATGCTTGTGTGTGTCATTTTCCCAAATGTATTCATTTTTATGCATACTTTACCTCAATATATACATTTTATACAAATTACTTAGCTTAGTGGGCTGGAGAATTGCACTGCAAAATTCAAAGAATTTCGAAGGATATCTTTGTTTTAGTTTGTAAATATAATGGTCAATTCACCTTTAAATGCAAACTGAATTGAATTTCTCCCTCATCACTACTTCTAAGACACATGTAGGATAGGATCGTATTGTCAGTCACATGAATATTAAATCTAAGTTGTTGTTCTTACTATTGTTTAAAGGAGCTGTAGTGGTTGGAAGCTTTTGAGAGGAAAAAGGTGCTAATCTCTACCTCACATACATATTTTATTGTAATTCTTGCAACAACTCTCTAAGGTGGGTCAGTATTATTATCCAGATGATGATGACAATCGAAAGAGAGTAGTTTATGTAGGGCTACCTATTGGGCTTGTTCAAACCAGAGACATTCTGACTTACAGTTCAGTCTCTTAGCGATTATACTTTACAGTCACATTGTCACGCAAAGCATAATAGGAAATAGGAAATTCTATAGTATAATTTATCTGTATTCCAGTTTAGATGTGAAAGAT
Organism: Lacerta agilis; assembly: GCF_009819535.1. Classification (NCBI taxonomy): domain Eukaryota; kingdom Metazoa; phylum Chordata; class Lepidosauria; order Squamata; family Lacertidae; genus Lacerta; species Lacerta agilis. The sequence goes on along the minus strand of NC_046316.1, from coordinate 40,613,184 downwards.
GGATAGAAATGTTGAATTGGTCAATATATTTGTCAAGTAAATCAAAATTTCTTGCCAACTGTTCAGGTAAACATCTGCCTCACCCAGTGGCGTTCCAAGCCGCTTGGCTGCTGGCAGTGGCAAGCGAAGCAGCACCCCCTGAGGGCGGGGTGGGGCGCACGCGTCGTGACGTCACAACATATGCGTCGTGACGTCACGGTGCATGCACGGCATCTGGTTGGACTGAGCATGCGCAGTCCACCCAGGATAACAGCAGGCACCCATTCCGCAGCGGCTGCTCACGCGCTGCAGCTTTATAAGTTGCCACGTGAGCAGCCGCCATGGAAGGGATGCCAGGCGGCGGCTTGGGAGTCATGGGGGGGGGTGCCAAGTGTCACCCTCCCCCCCAGGCTCAGCGCAGTGGCGGCCGGGCTAGCTTGCCCGCTCACTCACGCGGCACGGGGCTCAGCCTGTCACCCCACCTCCTGAATGGAAGGGGGTGGTAATAGTGGCACTCCGCTTCTTCCTTCCGGGCCGGCCCTGAAGGAAGAAGCACGTGCGAGCAGGCAAGCCTGCCCGGCCGCCGCCGCACTGAGGCGAGGCTGGCCGTGTGAGACTTGCTTGCTCGGCCGGCGATTTGTTATTCCTGCGGCAGGAATAACAAATCGCTGGCTGAGCAAGCAAGCCTCGCACTGCCAGCCTTGCTTCAGCACGACGACGGCCGGGCTGGCTTGCCTGCTTGCATGCACGGCCAGGACTCAGCCTGTCACCCCACCACCTGAATGGAAGGAGGTGGTAATGGGAGCGCTCCGCTCCCATCGCCCCCCCCCCCAGGGACGCCACTGGGCTGTCACCATGGCATTCTCCTGTTGAAATTTAAAGAGAAATAATGTGGCTGGAAGGAACAGAAAGAGTTGCTGTTTTTTGTGGCATTGACAATGTTTGGTGCTTTTCAAAGCCAGATAATAAGAGGCATCAGATCTCATGGTCCCGGCTGTAATACGATGAGCTATAGGTCTTGGGCAGGAATTTTCCCACACATTGATGCATAACATTGCTCAATAGCCCACATGCATTGTGGGTTGGCATTGACTCTGAAGCCCATTTCATATCTTCAAAGTTTTATGATTAAATTGTACAGATGTGTATTTGCTGAAATGGAGTATCTCATGAACTAGTGGTAGTAGGAGCATAATGTTTAGCTACTCAATTCCAGGCATTATTTTTATTTTTTTGAAGTTCCACTGTGCCCAGTGGGTCTTACTGCCTCAAATACATATTTATGATTGCCTCCTACTGGATATGGATTTGGTGATTAGAGAAGGCAGGGCAAAGATGCTGGAACTTAAAACTATAACTAAATCCTGAACAAGTGACTTTGATTGATAATGATTCTACATAACTTTCATCACTTTTTTTGCTCATAATGGATAATACAGTGGTACCTTGGTTTACAACCATAATCCATTCCAGAGGTCCGTTTGTAAACCAAAACAGGTTGTAACCCAAGGTGTGCTTTCGCCAATGGAGCCTCCAAAAAAGATTTGTTCGTAATCCAAAAAAAATGGTTTGTAATCCAAAAAAAGGTTGCAAACCGGGACACGCACTTCCGGGTTTGACGTGTTTGTAATCCAAAACGTATGCAAACCAAGACGTATGCAAACCAAGGTACCACTATACTATATATGCAGTTTACAAAAATGTATGTCTTTAGATTGGATAATTGCTAGACTTTTTCTTGTGCACTTACATGTGCTCACTCACCAGCAAATTGTCATCTTGCTTTACATTTCTATGGTGGTTAGCAAATGTGTAGCCCCCAAACTAGCCTCCAGTGGCACTGCATAACACAAATACAGAACAGATTTTTGTTATATGAAAATAGTTTACAGTTACCATGTCTTAATTCCAATTAGCCTGAATGGTCTTTTATAGTTTGTTTTTTTGTTAATAATTCTTTTGAGTTGCATCCAAACTAAGTTGGCTGAAATTAGTTACCACTGAAATCAGTTGAACTGAAGTTATGACTAATTGTCCCATTGATTTCAAAGGGACCAAGTCTGGGTCCAACCTGTTGATGTTGAATGGAAAGGAACATTAGCCACACAATTTGTACTTCAGACAATTCCACTTATAGTATGTTACAGCCACTGTCATTTTCATTATCCAGGTTGCTGCTTAATTTGAAAGACACTATTTCCGAAGCATCAATTGTGCTAATAAGCATCATGGAGAGTGTTCTGTTTCAGGGTTAGACCAGAGCTGGAGAACCTTTCTCAGGCTGGATGAAGTGAGTCCTGCTTGCTGAAAACAATTATCATATTTTTTATAATAATAATTTATTATTTATACCCCGCCCATCTGGCTGGGTTTCCCCAGGAGGATGCTAGTTCTTTTGTAGCTACATACTTACCTGCCCCACACCTCATGTCACATATGATATCAGGTGTGGGGCAGTTGGCCATTGTTTAGGGAAAATGGCATTATCTATACTTGCTACCACTGAAGATTCAGCTTGGAATCTAATGATTTGTTGTGCTTTGGTTGTTACCTTCCTTGTTTATCGTCGGTAGTAAAGGTTCTTCAAGGCAACTTTCAGGGACAGCTGTGTAGTATTGTATAGAAATGTACAATGAATGTACTCATTAGTGAAAACTGCAGTGAGAATTTACTTTACAGAAAATGTTTTGGTCTTCATGGGTTTTAACTTCATCTTGGGTGCTTCCATAACTGTTATAATCAATTCTATGTGCAATAGAGTTTCTCAGGAGAATGTCACATATGAGTACAAAATAGCATTAATAAGAACTCCATTGACTAAAGGACACTTGACAATGAAAAGCAAACACCTTGAATTGGCTATTTATTACAAAGTGAATACTGAAGCTGAATATCGTAGAATTTTTCATACCTTCCGCATTCATTTTGTGGTCACTTGTGTAGTTTATTAGTATCATAAGATAAATGTCTGGAAATGAAAAGCCTTTAATTTTAGAATTTTCATGCATGTCCTTTAAAGATTCTAATAACGCAACATGTCATTAACTAAATTTATCCATAGCTATGAATATTATTCCTATTTCTTCTTGAACTTTTATTATCCTGGTTTCTAAACATAACAAAGTTACAGCATACCATTTTACAGTTACACAAATTATTACTACTGGTGTAGTAAATATTAAGCATGTCCTCCATGAAAGAGGGCACGTGTTGTGGTGCGACCTGGCCACCTGACCCGGTGTTGTGGAGGGTTATCTGGAATCAGCCACAAACCCTGATAGGTTGGTCCCGTGTTGCTGGGGTGCAATCTGACCAATGGGGTGTCGCAAAAAGCAGCAATGCGGGACCTATTTAAGCCCATGTGAGGCTACTGAGCTTCCTCTTTGGGGCTTTCGCATTGGAATACCCGCCCACCTCTCCCTATATTTAGGGCTTGCGCTTGACCTTGCTATGCTGTCGTGTGTCGTCTGCTGTTGGGGCAGGGGCACGGCAAGAATTTTCCCCACTTGGCTGATTGGCTGGTGCCATTTGGGTTTCACCTGCCACGTAGCAAATAGTCACAACTTGTAAGTTGCGGATAGGGTCTGGTTCAGGTGATAGGCGTGGGCACATCATGCAAATGAAGGATATTCCGGTATTGGAATCCAGGGACTCACTGGTTTGGCGTTCCCCGAAAGGGGTCCAGCCCACGCCTTAGTCCAGGGGACATCAGGGCGGCTGATTGGCACTCCTTCCAGCAGCTGTCCCTGGTGTTCATCCTTGTCTGTCCTATGAACGTGGCTCTGGGACAGGGCTGCCTGCAAGGGTGCAGGGAGTTAGTCGAACCAAAACCTATGCAACCACTCACTTGGTTGTAATAAATAAAGTTGTGGTCTAAATTTCTGCCAAAAACCAAACCAAATATCTGACTCTGGTGTGAATTTATTTGGGGAAAGGTAAAAGGTCTAAACACACAACTGCTTGTATTTGAGTTGATTTGATATTTATGGTGATGTGTGACAATGTTCACAACTACAATACTATTGATACAACCCTATTCCCAGGAAAGTGTGTATTGCATCGAACTCAATGGGGTTAATTTCTGAGCAGATGTGCTTAGGATTGGCCTGCACATCTAACTTTTTAAAGACCTAGATTTTAAAACTGCTGAGTATTTTTTTTTTTGTTTGCTTTGAGAAATAGATGGTGGAGTAAATGGAAATCATTTTATTATTGCAACTGGGGGTGATACTCAGCCGTTTCTTTCCATGCCACTGGCACCAGATGAAGCTGTGCAGCTCTTTTGTCAATGTCTTATTCAAGGTGGTAATTGGTTGGATGAGGCCCAATCAACTGTAGCTGAATCCTGACTAGAGGAAGGTGCTGAAACTTGGTGGCTCCGAGGTCGAGAAATAGTAAGGTGATCTGTTCTCAGGGGGTTGCATTCTCCCTAAAGAATCGGGTCCATAATCTGGGGCTCAATAGCAGATGGAATGGTGGGGCCGCACCACCCACCTGATTTCTGCTGTGTCACTGTTGTATACTAGCATAAAAGGGGGTGGGTGAGGTTAGTGTGATGTGAACTTGCTGGCAGGAGCACTAATTGGCTCTGCTGCTGCATTTGCAGAATGCCAACTTTATCATCATTGTCCCTCACCCTTTTTGTCCTGGCATGCAGCAGCCATCCAGTTGGAGGAAGATCAAGAGAGTGATGCAGTGTCTGTTATTGCTGGAGGTACTTCTAGATTGTGCATTGTCATTTGAGATCCAAGTGGCCTCAGAAGCACAAGCTGCCCTTTCCCCAGCAACAGCCTAGTCACCAGTCATGACCGTTTCTGGACAGTGATAACCTGGCTATGGTCATCCATGTGGTCGTAACCTCCCATTTGGACTATTATGATTTGTTCTATGTGGAGCTGCTCTGGAATATGGTTCAGGCCATGCAGCTGATGCAAAAGGAAATGGCTATAGTTTTGATGGGCCTTTGTAGTGGAACCAGATTACATCCATCCACAAAGGCATTTGTTATGTGTCCATTATCAAGCTCCATTCAAGATGTTAGTTTTGGTGCATAAAGTCTCAACAAGCTTGGGACCTGATTACCTCAAGGAGTGCCTCTTCCCATATTCTCCTTTTCAGATTTTATGATCAGCTAGGGAGCCCCTCTTGGTTATACAATTTTTGAATTAGGTTAGAAAAGCTATGACACACCAGAGGGACTTCTTGGTCTCAGCACCCCGGCTTTTATGTTTAACTGAACATTTCTGATCAGCAGAATACATTCCTCTTCTGCCAGACATTTCAGACAGGCTTTTTGGGGCCTGCATTTGGGCAGATGGAGATAAATACAGCATTTTTATAATCTCAGTTGAATTGTGCTGTTCAGTTCTCATCCTATTTTAACTTGTGGTGTTGATAGACAACAGGCAACTTGTAAACACATCCAAACACGCTGATGTGTAGAACAACATGCAAATGCTGTTCATGAAGTGCAGCATGTTAATGTGCACATAGCCTAGGCCTTATATGAACAAGTTACATGGAGTTCCAAGTAATGCAATGTGATGGATGGCATTCAAGATGCATTCTTACATCCCAGCACTAGATATGTTACCTGACTTCAGTTTTACTCCCCATTGGAATAAATGCTTTTCATGTTTAATGGTGGATTTATTGCATGCACATTTACATGAGATCTAGGCATACCTAACCTACTTAACCTTCTCTGGGTTGAATATTGGTTTTAGATGCAATGTTAGCCAGTGTTTTGAGATCTGGAACTGGATATGGTATAGGTCTCATCTCTCCCATGGACACATTGTGCAGTGCCAGCCAATCTTCACTGCATTTGAGCATCCTTTATTTTATTCTGGAATTTCTGTGCTGACATTTGACTCCAGAGAGCCTTCCAGGCAGCTCACAACACATTGTAAAGATGAAAGCATAACAGCAGTCTAGTTGTTAACTTTGTGCCTGGGACATATGTCCTTGAGAGGCAATTTCTGAGAAACAGTGTTATAATCTTTCCTTTTCTCACTAGGAAGCCTTGCTTGTGACCATTATTATAAAAGAAAATATGCAAATAGAGATAATTTGCTATGACTTTTTTGCCAAATCTATGAAGGCATTGCTGTAAAAAAAAAAAAAAAACCAAGCCTGTTCCAAAAAAGAGCTTGTGTTTGGAAAGCATGAGCACAGATGACTATTAGCTGTGCTACCTTTTCTCACTGGTACCAGCCAAAGGTTTGCAGCAGCTCCATCTACTGGGGGACACAGTGAAAATTTATTATTTCATTGATTCCCCTTTGCAAACCTCAACACTGCATTTAATTGGCTGCGAGCAGTGATGTCATGGTTGCTCTTCTCTATGTGGTTGAAGGAATCTTATGGAATCAATATGCATAAAGGGAATCTTGCCTTCCAATGAGGAATGTGATCAAAAGAGGCTACTGAGAGAACAGTGACTTCAAGCACTCAGTCTCCCCATAGGAACATCAAAGGGAAATGTCATCTCAGCAGAAAGAATTAATAAATTGAAAACTGGAGATAAAATGCTAGTGTATATGAATGGGGAATCTGTGATGCATTTCCAGGCTTTGCCCAAAATTACATGATGTAATATTAGACACCTACAGGCTGAAAAATTTCCCAAGTACCAGTACTGGGGATACACTACAATACATGAATCTTTATCCCAGGTCACTAAAGAGTCATATACTGTATTTTTTACACTTTCCATATGGCTAGACACTGTAGGAAAAAGGATGCTGCACTAAATATGGCTTTGGTCTGGTTGAGCAGGATTCTTCTTAAGTTTTCTCCTGTTAACTGAGTTGTTTCTTGGGTCAAAAGCTCTTCCTGGAGCACAAGGGCACCTATTGCAGGGGTAAGCAACCTAAGGCCTGTGGGCCGGATGCAGCCCAATAGCCTTCTCAATCCGGCCCATGGACGGTCCGGGAATCAGCATGTTTTTACATGAGTAGAATGTGACCTTTTATTTAAAATGCATCTCTAGGTTATTTGTGGGGCCTGCCTGGTGTTTTTACATGAGTAGAATGTGTGCTTTTATTTAAAATGCATCTCTGGGTTATTTGTGGGGCATAGGAATTTGTTCACCCCCCAAAAAAAATAGTCTGGCCCACCACAAGGTCTGAGGGACGGTGGACCGGCCCCTTGCTGAAAAAGTTTGCTGACCCCTGACCTATTGGAACCCACATATTTTGTTTGTTGATCTGGAAGAGATATTTACTTGTGGTCAAACTTTCTTGAATCTCTCCTACATTTTAGTATAAGCTTTTAAAACATGCAATTTGAAGAAGTTCAATCTTACAATTACACACCACATTGTTCATGAACATGTATATGCATCAGAACTTCAGATCTTGTGTTTGCAATCCATGAGGATTGCAAATCCATGCCTTTTTTTGGGGGGGATAGGGTTTTTAAAAAAAAGAATTCTAGCATAAGCAGAGGCGTAGGAAGGTCAGGTGGTACCTGGTACGAAAAATTTGTCGCACACCCCCCCCCATTGATTTTTCTTGTTCTTTTTTGCTTGCAAAATGGTTTTACGTTATTTCATATTTTCTTACAAAGGAATGTGGATTCCGGGCCTCTGATAACAAGTAGGCGACTATGGACAGATACTTAAATCTACAGGATGGAACGTGTTTTGGCTTGTGTTATTTTATTTATATTTTATTGTAACGTGGGGATTGTGATTCAGCAAGTGATTTCAGCTCTTGCTGAAAGGAGGACAGCTTCTTCATGTAACACTCTTTATTCAGACAAACAAGACTGGGGAACTGAGGAGAGGGAGATACTTTTATAGGGACAGAAAGATTGGCTAGAAAAGATACATTTTGGAGGGAACAATCTCAAGCAATCACAAAGCTGCCTTTTGGTGGGAACCAGTAAGAATGAGGATCCAAATGCAGCAACTTGAATGAACCAATGGTAGCTGTTCCTTCTGGAACAGGAAGGCAGTTACTTTCCCCTAATGTGAATACAGACAATAGCAATACAGATATGATAACCCTTGAATCAATACACAACATATTTATTGTCTTATTTTACTAAACTAGGGATTATATAGCTATGTCTGAAATGTCATGCATATAAGTTAATATCTTGACCCTGCTCCACTGAATTGCCTTCACGACATAGGAAAATGGCCAAGTAAACAGCTATTTTTGTGGAGGAGGGACAAGATATTAACTGATATGCATGAAATTTCATATATAGCTATATAATCCCTAGTGTAGTAAGATAAGACTATCGGAGCAGGCATTTTCAAAAAACAGTTTTTTATGAACTGCCCTAGTAGAGCAGTAATTGTTCCTTGATAATTTGTCACCCCCCCTCAATGATGGCACCTGGGGCGACCCGCCTCCTGCCCCCCCTTCCTATGTCCCTGAGCATGAGCTACTCATGCTAGTAGCCAACAGAAAAGGGTATTGCAAAGTACATGCAGTCATCAAGGCTTATACTGCCCACCCCTATGCACAGGTGTTAAGATTTCTGTACTTTCAAAATAATAGATTTCTGTAATCTGTCTAACAAGTGTACAAAACCATTTAGGAAATTGCACCATCACAATTGGGTTCACCTGGGACCCAACCCTGAATTTATTTTCAAGCATAAAGATAAATTCTAAAATCTTGTAGCAATTTCTTGAGTATTATGAATTACATCACAAGGACAGTCACAGAAAGGGAATGTCCCACCCCACTTTCTCCCCACTGCAGCCTGCTATATCTTCTAAAAAAAGTCCCTCTGAAGTTGAAGGGTGGGAGATATGCAAGAAAGGCCTGGGCTGTAGGGAGAAGTAGGGGGAGAAAGGGATCATGGGAAAGTGGACAGAGGCAGCTTGCATGAGTGGCAAATGGGAATAAATGGTACTACTCAGGAGTCACCAAACCAGGAGCTTGTTTATTTTATGACCACACAGCTCTTTGGAGTCTACCAGCATTGTGCCATTATCTTCAGTCTTAGAGGACATATGCCCTCTAAACCCATATGTATCATATTCATCTACCATTTCTCCTTTTGTTGCATAGCTGTGAAATACGGTAGCTTTTTTTTTGCACACAAGGCCCTTCTACTGAACAATGTGAAATATTTGTAGTCATGTGCTTGCAGGATCTGTGTGAACTGCTTCTTCCCCTGTCTGAAGAAATCACATGCTAATTAATTTGAATATTCTCCCTTTTGTTAATGGAGCAGCTTCTGTGAATTGGCTGTGCTATGTATTCATGACTAATGGGTAAACTGGGCAGAAATCGCTACTTTGAATTGAGAAGTGGAGACAATTTTGTAATATCAATATGCAGCAAAATGGAAAGTTCACAATGCAGAAGTGATTACTCTTGCTATATAATTAGGACTTAGGTTTAAAGACTTAAGGGTTATAAAACAGATATATTTTCTTTATTCTACCGAGGCTTATTCTACGAGTTAGCCTAATTATCTCTTAAGCACAATGGCAAACCACGTTAGGAATCTTACTCCGAATCTAATAAAACTAAACTTCCAGGGGACAATTTCAGTCTTTCATTTAAAACAGAAACGGCAACCCAATTTCTGAAACAAAGGAATTCATCAAGTCTCCTCCAGTCTCATTCTTCCATTTGCAAACACTAATATTAAGATGGGCAATCTTTTGTGACTACTACTCTTGATTCATATTGCTGTGTTCTCCCTACTAGTGAGAAGTCCCAGGGGTGGGATGCTTACATGGGTTTGGTGTCCTTTAGAAAGAGGTCTGTGGAGATTTATTGGCATTTTGTAGTTTTTCAGTTTACATACAAATGCATAGGTTTAGTGTAGGCTGAGGCACAACTTAAAAACTCGAAGAGACAGCTAAATCCACACCAGATCTCTGGAGTGAGGCATCCCCATATCTCTGTTACTTTGCAGACCTCCCTGTGTCCCTCCCTCTGTCTCATAGTTAAAAACTGTGGTCTGTTGTTCTCTACTCACAGCTATTTTGTCGCACTTCCCTGGCTAGAAGTGAGAACAAGGATGATAAATCTTCCCCAGCCATCTCGTAGCTTTTTTGGCCTTTTACTTTATTAAGAGCAGTTACCTAACAATTAGCTCCAATGGAGACAAATCAACGGAATATTTACACTCCTTCCTCAATTTGAAGACTCTAATCAGGAGTCACCATTCACGTCAGACCACTTGTGTCAGAAGGGTTGTAGGTGTATCAGAACTTGTTCATAAAGTCGGAATCAACTGGTTATGTATTCAGTGGTCTGTGTTTGCCTGAGCTTGAGTCTGGACTAAGGATTCTGAGCCCCTGTGTTCTGATTCGATACATGATATCCAGTCACAGAACATTTCAGGATTTGAGTCTCTGCCATTTGCCCTTAAATTCTGTGTCATGATTCGCAGCTTGGAAGTTTGGACAGCCAATCACGTTGGGAGTGGCCCAGACCTTCAGAAATATGTATAAGCAGTTGCTTTGCCCCTGTTGTTCAGTTCTGATGTCTGAAATTCAGAAAAAACCTGAAGGCAGCCCTTTTTAGGGAAGTTTTTAATGTTTGATATTTTTGTATTTGATTTCTGTTGGAAGCCGCCCAGAGTGGCTGGGAAATCCAGCCAGATGGGCGGGGTACAAATAATAATAATAATAATAATAATAATAATAATAATAATAATAATAATAATAATAATAATAATAATAATTGTGGGAACCCACCTACACTTCACAACTCCTACAAAAGGCAACACATGTAGAGTTGGTCACTCTTTTGGAGACTTTGCCAGCAGAAAAATGCTTCATGGTGAAGTCTTGATAAGTCACCACATGGGGTAGTTGCACACAGAGTGGAAAGTTCCCTGTCCTAGCAACCGCAGCTTCTGTCAGATTTCTTAAATGGGAATTAAATGGGAATAAACTTACACATTAGGAATAAGAGACCACACATAAATAACTTAAAGACAATAAAAGCAAGAAGCTTCTTCCCAAGCATTTATCATAAGGGTGAGGATCTTGGGGCTCCTTTTGTGGCTTGACATTGCAGCATGTGGCATGTTGTTGTCTTGTGGGCTGAGGTCACATAGTTTAGAAATGGAGTTTGGGTCCTTGGCTGTCTTGCAATCCAGATAAATTGGCCTACTGATAATGATCCCCAAGACCACAGCCATGCCACACTCTTCGAACATCTGCTTTCCTGAACCCATCAATATAACTGCTGCTTAGGAATTTCAATTCATTTCAGTATAACTACAGTAGCTGTGCTTGGTGGCTCGTATACTAAATTAATAAGCCAGCGTGGATCACAGATGAAAACCTTGTAGATGATAACCACTGTATTTGGCTTGTTTAATTTGGGGGTAATTCACAGTACTATTAACAATGGCTGATATAAAAGCTCCTCCTTACATACATGCTCTGAGGTGTGGGCGTTTGCTTTGACAGGGGTAAATGGGCTGGAAAACCTCTGAAGAAGGAGAAAGCTCTTGGGCGAGAATAGACCAAGAGACTTCTGGATTGGCCTTCATACTGCAACATTTGGTGGATCCTGGGCAAGTATCCTAAACATGAGATTAATTACAACAAATATTCTCACAGTTTTTTACCTATCTAAAGTTTTGTGAGGCTGGGGGGGGAGTATAAGGCGTGCATAAAAGCAGAAGTTTCAAGTTCTTTTTGTTTATGCAGTTTACATTGTATAGAATGTTCTATTTAAAGATCAGGATGATAGTTTCGAGTGTACTACGGCAGAATAAATTCTTCAAACCCAGGCAGTGGTGCCCCTGAAAGCAATGCTAATAATAATCCTGTGCTACAGAACTCAGCCAGCAAGCCACTTAGGATTCCAGTAGATATTGTTTCTGCTTCTCGGCCAACCAGATTATTATGGATAGTATTCTCCATCTGTTCCTAAACCAAATGCCAGGACAGCTGAGGTATGACAACTTGCTACTTCAAGTCAGGATCAAAAGGCTTCTCTGAGTCTAGGTGCCAGCTCTTTGTAGAAACAGACTTCGGATTTGCTAAAAAAAAAAAAAAACCATATTCCTGGCTTTTAAAAAATATGTTTCATTGCAGCCATCACTCTGTTCGGATCCCATTAGCCTTCCCTTCACCCCTGTGATTGTTGTCAACCCAACATAATATCATGGTGCCTGCAGAAAGTCAGACCTGATTAACACAGCCACTCTGTGCATGGCTGGGCGCTTTTTCCAGCCGGATTGCCCTGTGCACAAGACAAATGGGACATCTGAATAATTTGCTATGGGCACAAAGCATTTCGTTTGGTTTTGCTTTTTTTGGCACACCACTGCAAATGTTGCTAACATGGGTTAAGCAGCAACAGTGGCGGGGGGGGGGATGTGAGTTTGTGCCGATGACAAGATGACCCTTTTGTCACATGCACTATGTTACCAGGACTGAAAAAGAAAGGAGCTCCATGTGCATAGTAGAGCTGTAAATTAGCCTTGTACTTAGCACTGGTTTGATCAGCCAACCCCGATCATGACCATGTACTTACCCCCCCACTCCCCACCCCACACGTGCAGTTTGCAACATGCTTATCGCTATCAGATTATTTAAATCAGTGGTTTTCAAACTATGTTCTAGTAACCCTGGGATTTTTGGAAGCTTATCAAAAGTTCCTTAGTGAGGCCAGTTCAGTAATGGAGGACAAGGTTTCCTGAAAGACAGCCTTAACTTTTAATATTATGCATACCCTGTTGTAGGGCACACTTAGGGCCATACTACATGTTAGGTTATTTAAAAAGTGTTCTGAAACTGTCCGCTTTTATTTTTTTTTAAAAAAAACATGCTGAAACTGTCCGCTTATATTACAAAAACAAACACACAGCATAACCGGAACATGCTTCCAATCCAGGTTTTGGGTCCTGCATTGGTTTCTGCTGAACCCCAGTCCCCCACAGCTGCTACTTGCAGGCAGCACCTTTGAGCAAAAGTCTGTTTTGAAAGGAACCCAAAAATGAATCAGGAGCATGTTCTGGGTTGTGGCATCACAACTGCTTTTTCCTTAAAATAAAAGTGGCCAGGGAAAATGGCTAAGAAAAGCATAAAGATTAAATTTTCATTAAGGGCGAAAAGAGAGCAAATTCATTATGAACAGATGACTACAGCAACACCCAATTTTTCAGTTTCCATTTTGCTGGCAGTGGTGACAACTGAACTAGGTATATGGATCTTCAAAACCATTACATCTATTGTCTGAACAGACCTGGACAATATGGTTCCCCAAATATTTTTTAGACTTAGATAAATGGCCCTCTTTCAATGAATTACTTAAGTTGGGGGGGCATAAAGCGGTGGTGCAGGGAGGGCAACACATTGCTAAGTTGAATGTATTACCCTGCTTACTCTATATTTTTCATGGCCTGCCACTTTTTATTCCAGTGATATTTTTTCGTAAGCATGATAGATTATTCAGAATGTTTCTCTTGGGCAAAAATGGCAGGCTTAGGGATTTATTTTTGCCTACACTGCAGTGCCCAGTTCAGTAGGGTGGATTTGATTTCCTCTAACATTTATTGCCTCAATAGTGTATCATCTTTCTCTACAAACCATAGAGGATACTGCTTTGGAACAGATATGGGGATATTTTAATAGGCTTCTTTGTGGCTATGTGCTTGTGTTAAATTCTACTCTATCTAGTTCTCATTGCAAGAAGTTACACACAGTGACTGCAGCATAAGAATCAGGTTGTGGATGACTACAGGGACCAAGCTAGGTACTTAAAAAAAACACAGGGCAGAAGTTCATACACAAATTTACAAAAGTGTGCAGAAGCTAATGCAGGTGTTGCCAACTTTTTGGACCCTATGGGCACAAACCAGAGAAACCGTCATAGACATCATGATGTCTGTGTACCCTGCAGTGATGTACACATTACATCCTCAATGGCATTTAGGCTTTAAAATTGTGTGGGGTTCCCCCCCCCCCCCGATGATTTTTGTTTGTTTCTGGGGTTTTTTGGAGGGGATGTACTCTTCCTGGAGAGTGCAGTAGGGAAAGCTAGGAATCGCCAACAGGATTTTCTGAGAGCAGTCCTCTGCCCCACTTACAATCTATTGGCAAGACTTGTGTACATATAACTAAAGCAGGTGCCTCTGAGCAAATTAAGATAGCAGATAGCAGGGTTGTAAGTGAACTTTGTAGTGTGTCCAGTCACTCTGGATGTGTGTGTGTGTGTGCGTGCGTGTGTGCAAGAGAGAGAGAGATTGAGGACAGGAGATCCAGCACAAAAGCCGTGTGGCTTATGAACCGTGGGTCATCCCTAACAAATGCCTCTAATGTATAAACAATCCTAATGTATTACCCATATATACATTTGTAAATGGCGTTCCATCCGCTCTGGCACTTGTCACAGTGTCCCGTTGCGGCAGAAGCGGTTTAGTCATGCAGGCCGCATCACCCAGAAAAACCTGTCTGCGGACCAATGCCAGCTTCCTCAGACAGAAAGCTGAGATGAGTGCTGCACCCCATAGTTTAATTAGGCTGGACCTAACTGTCCAGGGGTCCTTTACCTTCACTTTTACATTTGTATATGTCCATATGGAGCAAGTGTATATTTGGTGGACTTTCAAACATAAACAGAAGCATTTACTAGATGTTTCACAAGACAATCCTAACCATTTTTAAATCATACACAAGTTATGTAGATTTCAGTGGGCTTACTCCTAAATAAGGATGGGATTGCAATCAGGAAGAGTAATCCGCCGCCATCCCCACCTTGCACCAGACTGGGAGGGGAAACAGGGAGAGGTGTCCCTCCATCCAGCATTTCCAGCTAAACTGGTTGCCTGCTAAGCGTGCAGGTGCATAGGCCACTGGTGGGATCCCCACCAGTGATTGCCAGTGGGTGCAGAGGTGGGGAGGGGCTGGGGCATAAGTAGCCTGGAACCCATTGGATCTCAAGCCAGTTTCACTGCCACCCCACTGTAGTTTCTGTCCTACCTCCATGCTAGTGCAGCAGTCAGCACTATGATTGCTTTGCCCCTCATTTTCTGCCCCAGATGTTGTGAGCAGAAGATGACCTCACTGCTCACTGCTCCATTCAGCACCACAGGCTGGCCGGTGGAGGCAGGATTAGGATTACAGCCTACATATGAAAGATTCCCCCCCCCCCCCGATCTTGAATGGCAACATGTTTCCTGCATGTGGATTTCTAAATCTGGCCCTGATTTCTGTTGTATGACCGTCCTGTTACTGATATTTCCTTCATAGTGACAATTCCTTTGGTGGAATGTCAAGAGGTCATTTAATGGGGTTGATTGAGCAAGGTTTAAAACAATTAGGGTTATTGTCCCCCCCCCCATTTTTTCATTTTAAATAACACTGAATTTTGAGAATCTGGGTAATACACACACACACAAATGTAGAAAACTGGCCAGCCAAATAGAACAGGTTGACATTATTGGCAACATCTTTCATGAAGCATTTTAAAATGTTAGCAGTGCAGTTCTTTAAAACACACACACAAATAAATTTGACAAACATTTTTTAAAAGACCTCAAACAGATCAACAATTAGTTTTGAATGCTTGTGTTTAATTGAAATCCAGGAACTGGGGCCACCACCATCCTACTTCATAGAAGATCTTATTGAGCTAGATTGCATTTACTCAACAAGTGATGTGAGACTCCCCATTTAACAGAATGTTTTCAGAGCTTATTCTTTCCTGATGCTTTTGCCAAAACTGGGATTACTATATTTTGTTGTTGGCACGGTGATGCTCCAGAGGCAGATCTGTTGCATATGCATTGGGGATGCAGCATAATTAATTCATAATGGACTGAAGTAGCAAGACTTGGTTTTGGTCATTGTTTGGGTCTGACAGCAGTATATCTAATGTCGGGCTATTTTCCAAATATCAGGGCCCTCAGTAAATATTAGAAAGCTTGGATTCCTGGAACTGCCTTGATTGCTAAGTGGATTGCTTTAAGAGCTTGGCAAGCTAAATTTCTGCTGAGCCACAAATGGGAGTTATTGGAAATATCAGCTTTAGCAGCCAATGAAAAATGTTCATATAAGAAAGCAGGTGTTTGAGCTGATGTCTTTTCTGCAGTGCTTCACTTTTAGGGTTAGCAATGATGCTCTATTGGAATCCTTTCTCTCCTTTTACTCTCTGTTTTATACAAAACATTCCTCTTTCTCTTTTTTTCAGAATGTGGTAAGAATGAACACTGGGTAAAATGAAAATACTTCTTGTATTATTTCGTGACAGTATAAATATGATATGTGTGTTTATCTGGAGTTCATTATTCATTGTGTAAACTGCTTCAAAAACCAAGAAAAAGAGCAAAAAAAAATTGGGGGGGGGGACACCAATGTATCTCTTTAAATTTTGATTTATATTAAGGCAGAGATCTAATCTGGGCTGGGACTCAAACAGCCAAGTGTCATACAGAATTAAAGGAAACTTGACAGAACCAAATGTTTTGAAAATAATTGTGACAGCTAATTCTGCTATTTATACTAAACATTCTTTTTAAAGGTTACAATCCTGCTTGATTATATAGAGAGCAAGGATGCTGCTTTTAATTTTTCCTGCTGGCAGTCATGTATTTTAAAGATTAATTTCTTCAGCTTTTCAGGATTGTGGGAAATGAAAGTGGCTGCACAATAAATTCAATGGTAAGTACATAGAGCTGCATTACTGAAATCCAATGCAGTCAACACCATTGGTTCCAAGGCTTACCTGGATTGTCACCCCAATTCAGCAAGCAAGAGCCACATATAACTGAGATGGATGTGTAGCCTCCTCAATGTGTAGTTGAATATCCTGCTGAAATGGTTGGATTCATCTTTCAGTGAGGTTACATGTCAACCACCAGGTGCCACTACTATTTACCTACCTTCTTACTTAATTTATAGGCCACTTTATAACAAACATTTCTCAGGGTTGCTTGCAACTAGATGTTGTATGATTGTTGCTCATGATCGTAAGTGGCTCAGGGCCTGTTTTCCCATGTTCTCGGTTCAGTGCTGTAGGACACCATCCAGAATGTTCCCTCTTCCCATCTTGGTAGACAAGTGAGGGCTTTTGTAGCTGTCAACCCTCCTTGCTGCTCCCCACTGCTATATACATAGCTGTCAACCCTCCCTGCTGTTTCCCAATGCTATAATAAGGGAATTTCCTGCAAAAAAAGGGAAAGGTTGACAGCTATGGTTGCTGAAGCAGCACTCCCCATCTCTGAAATAAACGCTGCTTTAACAAGCCTCCAATGTGAATGGTAAATATCTTTGAATCAAGCATGTCAGTTTTTAAATTGTTTATTCTCTTATCAGTCCCATGAACATATGCTTTATGGAGCATTCATTGCTGCGGCTATTTGCCAGTTTTGTATTATTGTCAATGGATATAATATTCATCATCAGTTTGTGTGCTGCAAAGAGTGAAATCATTATTCACCAACATTTACTTATGACAATCTAATCCTTCTGAGCCTGACCATACAATGACACAGCTGGCATTCTCCCAGCTTAAACAATGGGTGGAAAGGCACATCAATGGAACCTTCTTTCTATCTCGAAAGAAAGAAAATAGCAAGAATAACAGAACTGAGGGGGAAATTGGAGTAAAACAAAGAGATGCTGGATGCTGAGAAGTATCCTGTTAAGGGTTGCTAACTCTCCCATAATAATAGTAAAGGTAAAGGTAAAGGGACCCCTGACCATTAGGTCACCACGAATGACTTGGGTTGCGGCGCTCACCTCGCTTTATTGGCCAAGGGAGCTGGCAAACAGCTTCCGGGTCATGTGGCCAGCATGACTAAGCTGCTTCTGGCAAACCAGAGCAGCGCACGGAAACGCTGTTTACCTTCCTGCCGAAGCGGTACCTATTTATCTACTTGCACTTTGACGTGCTTTTGAACTGCTAGGTTGGCAGGAGCAAGGACTGAGCAACGGGAGCTCACCCCGTCACAGGGATTTGAACCACTGAACTTCTGATCGGCAAGCCCTAGGCTGTGTGGTTTAACCCACAGCCCCACCCGTGACCCTATAATAATAATAGTACTACTGCTTATTTCAGTAATACATTCATTAAAGTGTATGCAAATTTTTAACTTCCCAAAGCCTAACAGATGCAGAACTGAAATTTTGCCCCTGCTATCACAAGCAACAACCCATGCAGATTTGTTTAAAATCAGACTGCTTAGAGCTTTCTCATGAGCAACATATAGAAAATAGAAAAGCAACAAGGAGAATTATGCGCAGAAATGCTTAAGGCAGAACTGGGGATCAGGGAGAGGATTCAGGAATTGGACAAGGCACCTATTGATACCTATACAAATTTCTAAAAATAAAAAAAAAACATTCTATGACACCTGGTTTTCTGCATATTCGTGCAGCCCTTAAGAAAAAGTGCAAGGCTCCCAATAGCAATACTCCACAATTTCAATAACATTTTCTTATTTTGGACAGTACGTGTTCCCTTCCTCAAGCAGGACAGTGAATATGTTTTTCTTTTCTTTTCTTTTAAATAAAAAGGAGCCTGAATATGCTTTCTTTTGTATAGCGTACTTTTGCAAGAGACATTAGTGCTCAGCTTCTTTTCCATATCAAAGCTACATGCCTTAAAGCAAAGCTCCCACTCACCTTCATTATGTTCATAAAGCTATCAAGCACTGAAGCAGGATCAGCTAGTGCCACAATAAAAAGTAAGGAAGATGTCACACTTGCTGCTCTGTTTATATAGCTCTGTACATAGTGCAACCTAACTTTTCCCCTTTCCTAAATGTAACCGTTATCCTTTCCCCATACACATCTATCTCTGTGTTAGCTTAAGTGGCCCTTCATCAAAGGCTCTTTCCTGGGGGCCCCTGCTTTTGGAGGCTAGGTGGATGACAGCCATTGAGATGGTTTTTAGGTTGCAGCTTTTCATTTGTGAATTGGTGTCCCAGGTAATTCGCTTAGCAGCTACCCTTATGTCTGTGCAGCTCCAGGCAACGTTTAATTTTTGTAAGGCTTTTATAAACTGCAGTTGGGTTGTTTTAGTTTGTCCCTGCTGCCTGTTGGTGCCACTGTGTTTTACCTTTCTTGTTTTTTATTGACTAGTAGTTGTTCTACCTTTATATAATTTGAAGGGATTGTAATGCTATCATGAGAGTACAGGAAGTGTGGGGGTATAGGTTGCCTATATTTCTTTGCCAACTGGATCAGGACTTTCTACTGGTTCTATACTTTAGAATGCCAATGATGATTCTGGAAGCCAGTGCCTACAAAGTTGGCAAGGGGAATATTGCCAACAACAGTTGAAAAGTGCCCCCCTACACCATGTATTTCCTACTGGGTATCGCATTGCACGCGAGCAAAAATGTTTTCCAACACCTAATCATGTTCCAAGAAAATGCTGATGAAAATTCCAAAATACTTAAGTTCCTATTCAATGGGTAAAGTATCAGATTTCCTTGATCTAGGCAGCACAGATTATTATGACCTGACCAGTGCTGGGAAAAACAATCTAACCTTTACCCTGAGACTTCTACATCCATGTTACTCTTAAAAAGATGAAATCATGTTTAGCATTCAACATCAGCCTGACCTTTGAACACATCAGTATTTCTTGGAAAATTATTATGGGCAGGATGCCTACCACAGTAAACAATATTAGCTGCTCCAACCCATTGTTGACTCATGCTGGGTTCTGGCTTATCAAAATAAGAGGTTAGAAACCAGCAGGGACCAGAGATCTTCTGACAAACTCCACAGGATATGAAGAACAATGTAAATGCTCCAGCCCTGGCAGATATAATTCTACATTACTGTTCCAGAGATAACAGCTAAGGTGAATCATTTCCCACCACCTACAGTACCAAATGATTTCAAATTCTGAAGGGACCATATTTATTTCATTGGTAGCTAGCAATTTACTTACCCGAAGATCATTATATTTATGTGTCTGTGAAATCCTCACAATAATTATACATTTGAGCTGTCTCAGAAGTGCTATATATATTCTCATTAGTCATGTACTTCCAAGGATATTATCATTTTTCCTCCAACAACCTTTGCGATACAAGTGGAAAGGACTCTACTGCACATGAATCTGGATTCTTATAGACTTTTTAAAAAAAGCTTCTAGTTTAATCAAACAGCAGGGTAGCTCATATTCACATGCAAATGCTGGAAACAGTGTCGGGATAAAAGAACTTGAATTTTTTTTAAAATGACTTCACTGGTTGCATTTATTTAAAAACAAGTCACACTGTGTAATATGAGGGAGAGAATGTGAAGAAAGTTTTCATTCCGTAATACTTTCAAAAGAGGTTATAGGAATAATTTGGATAAGGTTAAACTGATTGGCTGGTATCCATAAAGCCCTGTGCACAAATGAAAAGCACTTCCATGCATGCATGGTCTGTTTTTTTGGTGAGTAGCTAATTTCCCATTCTAGTTGTAACCTCTTGTGCTCCATCATAACCCACTCTGGGGACCTCCTCAAGTTTCGGGTGGGGAGGGGAGCGCCAATGGACTGAAGCATATCTAGGTGCATACCTTGCATTCTTCTGATCCCTGGCCTTTTTTTTTTATAAAGGGGGGTTTGATCGATGTTATTCCTAGTTTTTTGAACTGCCCTCCACTTTGACTATGTCTTGGAAGGAGAGCAACATGGCACAGAGGAATTGTGGCCACATTACCTCATGGGCGATTGCACAGTGCTGGCCTCCTGCTGGCCATAAAAATGGGCTCATAATGGTAGGAGTGTTCATTTTCAATCACATTACTGAGACTTTGTTTCGTTACTTATAGTTGTGCCCAAAATGTTACACAGCTCAATAGAATACTGTACACACTTACATGGGAGTAAGTCCCTTTGAACTTAAGGTAGTTTATTTCTGAGTAAACATGTGTAAGATTGCACTGTTAAGAGTGGCAAACACAAAACAATTTTAAGCTAGTTGTGTTGAGCTCAGATTTAGACTGTTTGTGCAGTGGTGCATAAAATATGAACATTAAAAGGCATAGTGACTGCTGGGAGGAAAGGAACACAGCAATGTTAGATTCTGGGGGAAATCCATCAGTGTGGTTTATTTGCATACTGGAATCAGAAGGGGATTGATTTTGCATGCTTATTGATTTGGGTGTTTTTTGATTAATTATGAGTCTAGGACATATTCAGAGAGTGGACTGAGATTTGGCATCCCTTTAAAATCGAAGAAGTTTGAATTTATAGGCATTTCAGTTATGCAAATAAGGGGATATACACATGCATTTTATTAGACTTTAGTTGTATCAAAGCCCCAAGAACATTGTGCTGCATACTCAGGATAATTTGGGGGCTATGCTTAATACAAAAATGCTGCATAACAATTACTTTCTTCTTCATTATGAATGATTTCCACTATATCACCTTGGACACGAGAACAAGCTTGAATTCCCACCGCATGTAATTTATTATTACTGCTGTAGATATTGTTTTGTGTTAGAGTGCATAAAGTATTTCTAGAAATATATTGCAAAAAATCTACAGGGGAGGAAATGGCAAAATAAAACTGCTTTAGAAGTTATTGCGTTTTTATAATAGATCAGCACATTATTCCCATAGTAAAGCACTTTAAGAAAATAGGTTGGACGTTTTCATCAGAAAAAGCTTTTTTGCAAGCACATTATATATAGACCTTGTGCTGATGACATGGTACACATATTTAACATAAATTACATACATGAGATATTCAAGAATCTAGAGAATAAAGTCTGGTGGCTTAAGATTATTATTTTTAAAAATAAAAAAAACCAATTTAAACTAGCCTGGAAGTTAAACCATTTGGCTTCCAAGCCTTTCCCCTAATTCCTGATATGTGAGAGTTTATTATGACTCAACATGAGGAAAAGGGGTTCCGCACATGCTTAGAACCATTTTCCTTTTTAGAGATGGGCTATAGCACTGAAAACAGGACCCATATTGCCCTGGCTCAAATTAAAACAAAGGTAAATAAACCTAGAATTACAGTGCAACTTAGAAGTCCCACTGTGTTTGTGGATTTACTCCCAAATTAGTGTGCATAGGGTTGCTTAGCCCATGTAGTAAACAGAGAGAAGTCTCTTCTGCCATTTTTCTTTACAGACTGAGTTCTAAACAATCTCAGCTTGAAGACTGTGAAACTGGAACCCAGCTCCATTTCCCACACCAATTTTTCAGAACTATGACTAAATCATTCCCTCTGCTTCCATATGAAAACAAACTCAGATTATTGGAATGGTCATATTGTTACATAAATTATGGGGCAACCTCATCATCAGGGTGCAGAAATATTTTGTGTTGGTTGAAAAAGTGATGGACATAGTGTTTGATTTCAAATAGTTACCTCTGCCTGCCACATCTCTTGAGTCAAGAGGGGGAACAGGTAAGTCATGAGCAGTAGCATAATTCCACTGGTGAGTTCCCTTAGAAAAATGCTTGGGGATCATTGTATATCAACTTAGCATTATTAGTATGATTAATTATAACAGCAATGATGGTGCAATGCCAACTCACTAAGCTCTCCTTTTAGAAATTAACATGGGTGTTTCATTTCCCACCATGCTAATATAGGTGGTTCTCCTGCTGCTCCTTGGTAAATTCAACATGCTGAACTTGCTGGATCCCACAAGACCAAAACTCAGTGTACTAAATGTACAAAAGGCTTTACCATTATGTATACATTTACCTAATAAACAGGAACCCACAATTACTCTTTAAATGTATTAGAATTGGAAAATGTTTAACAAATCTAGATTATGGAGAAGTAGATAGAGTTAACAAAGCTAGACTCTTTTCTTGCTGTTGCAAAACATGAATTTTGCTTTATTCACTTGTAACACTAAACCCCAGATAAACATTACAAATGTAGCAAGAATGCATTTCTTCCTTCTGTAGGAGGACCAAGATTGCCCTCCTGAGTGTGCCAAACAGCATGGGGTACTTCACATATTATGTGATTGGCGTGCACTTTACTTTGGAATCTGCTTGGGGATGAAATTGTTGGCTAATGCTGTGGAAATTTTGATTCTGCAATAGACAGGCTGCTTTTATCTGCCTTGAAACAAGAAATCACTTCTTTTAATGATGCCACGCTCTTGGCTTTGCCACTGTTTTAATGATGTCATTAATTGTTTTTTGTTTCAAAATGTTGTGCAACAGCACCCCAAGCATCTCGATAGGGGGCCCCTTTACGAATAAAATCATCATCATCATCATTATTTCAGTAGCTACTGAGGAAATGTACTAAATTATTTTGGAAAACTTCCACAATAACTTATCTTGACATGACATTTCCACTGTGTATTGATGGAGGGAATTTTATATGGATTGGGAAGAAGCTAATGTTGTACTGTTTACAGTGTATTGTGACCCACCTTTACAAAAAAAAAAGTAAGGACAAAATTTATCAACTGGCATTTAGATTATAAAGAGATATGCATGTGACGCCAACATAATGGAATCGTCATGCTTGTGTACCTGTTTGCTATTTTGACATTTTATGGCTTCTGTTGGATGCCATGATAGGGTTTTTGGCTAAAGGAGTGAAATCCTTAACCTTGTATTAGAAAATTGTTGTCCTTTGAGTGTGACCAGGATGCTTGTGTGCACAGCAATGATTTTCATATAGTATATTAATATACAACCCACTAATCATTTATGGAACCTTGAGGGTGAGTAACACCCAGTAGATGTTGGCAGCTATGCTGCAGAACCAGCTAATGTGAAACTGCCAGGCCAATATTTTCAAAAAATAAATGACACCATGGAGATGTGGTAGGCCTACATATATTATAAACCGTTACAATGCCATGATATTTTGCAGTATGGCATCCATATAGAGAGAGCTATTGTGTTCCAGAATAAATAATATTGCCACAAAATAAGTGGCATCAGGCCAGTCTTAGGATGAGTTGTCATCCTGAATAAAGAAAAATATACATTTCATTCATAGGTCTCCTCAGTTAAAACATCTGAAAACTCCCAACTACGCAAAGTATCCTTTACAACTTGGCATGTAAGCAAATGGGGAAGGAGTATAGTAAGGGTTACACTGATATGCCTCCCACTTTCTCAAAGCTCTAAACAGCTGTAAAGATGATTGATCAGATGCTGTCTTTACCAACACATCTCATCCTGGCAGGGACATGACAGAGGCATGGGCAACATCCCATGTATTCACACAGGTTGTTAAACCGATTGCCAGATGGAGGTAGAGCTAGCTCAAGCCTCCAGAGACACAGTGAAAAATCTTGATGTTTTAGAGCGAAAACTAAAGTTATTTTATATTCAAGGCAAACATAAAACGTGTTTCCCTTTTCCAAATACACCGATCCTTTTTTAAAAACAACAACACCCAGCTACTCATCCAATTCCTGTTGCTTTAATGCCACTTAGCTTCTTTAAAATAATTTCAGATCCGGAGGGGGGCGGGGGAGTAGAATGATAAAGGTGGTGTTTGCTAATCTTTAAAAGCCTGTTGTAAATCCACACTGGAATGTGGTTTAGTAGCATCTTCACATGGAACATTTATTCTGTTGGATGTTCAGCAGGTAAAAGTTGCTGAGGCTCAGAGAGAGAGCTTTTCTCAGGCCTGACAGGAGCTGAAATATTAGGACTGTCATGGCCTTTTGAAAACCACAGATAATCATTTGCAGCTGAAGAATTTAAAGCAAAGGACCTATCTGCATGGCTTTTGGGAAATCGCCCCAGAATGGACCGTTTGGTATTTGGATACTCGACAAATGAAGTCTGATAAATGGTATGCTTGTCAGTAGTGCTTGGAATGGGTTCATGGGCCAAAAAAAGGTAGCTTTCTGAATGGTGTTGGCATGCCTCACGTTGAAATTTCCTTAGTCCTAGTCCCTAAAAGAAATGGGGGGGAACACAAATACTTCAGGTTTTTCTCACTGTTTGAGGTAGCTAACAATATACTCTAATTACAGAACCATCACAAAATGTTTTATTAGCATATTTGGGAGCACATCTTTATAACTGCAGATAAACAATTAATTTCTAAAGATATCATTTTCGTCTGATATACAGGAGAAGCAAATATACGTCAACAAACTTGAAGCACAGTTGTGTACATCACCAAATCACACATCAGGGAGCCAATGCCAATTTAATTTTCCATAGTGAAAAAAGATGTAGAGTTGCCTTACTCAGTGTGGAGTAGACACAAGTATACACTGTGGGTGGAATTCAACTAACTTTTATGCAGAATAAACCTACTGAAATGAATAGACCAAACTTAGTCACACTCATTAATTTCGATGAGTTTACTCTAAGTAGGCCCAGCATTGAATTCCACCCTACATTTTAATGTTGACCCGCTTCCACAGCAATGTGTGAGGTAGCCCTTACTGACACCTCATGACCTATAGTGTCACCATTGAGTCTGACATTTTATCAAGTTTAGACTGGACAGCTATATAATTCATAAAAGCAAGCATTTATTTCCATTCTTCTGATTAAGGGCAAATTTTTGTGCACTTCTAAGAGCTATGTTAAGGGCAAGCAATCTGTCTTAAATCCTACAACGAGACATGATATAATTTTAGCAGAGAAATAAACATAAACAAACAAATAAACCCGTTAAAATTGATCACACTTTAGCATTGCATCAGACTGCTCTCTGGAGGCAGTGATGGGACCAATAAACTGAAGCTGAATCCCCAAAAGACAGATGTCTTGTGGGTAGGTTGTCCTTAAAGCCAGGAATTTGGTAGATGGCCTATTATGGCCAGAGCTGCATTCCTTCTGATGGAACTTGTGCACAATCTGTGGATGTTCTTGGCCTCATCTTTGTTAGTGGAAGCTAGTGTCTGGCTGATGTACTCTCTAAGTCGAAACAAAATAGGAAACAAAATAGGAAATTCTTTCCAGTAGCACCTTAGAGACCAACTGAGTTTGTTCTTGGTATGAGCTTTCGTGTGCATGCACACTTCTTCAGATACCTGTTTGTTCTTGGTATGAGCTTTCGTGTGCATGCACACTTCTTCAGATACCTGTTTGTTCTTGGTATGAGCTTTCGTGTGCATGCACACTTCTTCAGATGCATGCACACGAAAGCTCATACCAAGAACAAACTCAGTTGGTCTCTAAGGTGCTACTGGAAAGAATTTCCTATTTTGTTTCCTATTTTGTTTCGACTATGGCAGACCAACACGGCTACCCACCTGTAACTACTCTCTAAGGCCATTCCTGGACAGATAGCTCAGCCACAGTGACCTGGTAACTTCCAGAATACTTAATGTGCTCTACCTAGAGCTGCCTGTGAAAATGATTTGTGAACTGTAGCTGTGACAATAGTATTGACTAGCTTGTCTAGTTGCACTCTTATAAAACCCAGTCTGAAGAAGCTACATTGGCTGCCTGTCTTATGCTGAGCAAAAGTTTTGAAGCCACTTAATAACGCTCTAGATTACTTAGGACCTAGGTTCATCTCCCTGTAAATTGCACCTGGCTGTTAAGATTTGCTGGGGTTGCCTACTTGTCAG
This sequence comes from Lacerta agilis, assembly GCF_009819535.1. Classification (NCBI taxonomy): domain Eukaryota; kingdom Metazoa; phylum Chordata; class Lepidosauria; order Squamata; family Lacertidae; genus Lacerta; species Lacerta agilis. Next base: position 40,586,768 of record NC_046316.1, on the reverse strand, counting down.
ACCATCTTTGAGTGAAGGTCATACCTCTACAACTAATGAAAAGGCCTTCCCAGTGGTACCTACCAAACTATGGAATGTCCTATATCTGGAAAACTAGATGGTGCTACTACTGTTTGGCTGGTTGTAGGTACCAGCTTCTAATTAAGTAGGATCTTGATGCATTAGACAAATTATTGTTCTAGTAAGGAGTAGCAGAGGTTATTGTGATTGATTTTATGTTGTTTTAATGGTTTTGCTTACATTGCTATGTCTTATCTATGTATTTTTATCTGTTTATCATCAGTTCTGCCTTTCACTCTTTTTTACATCAATTCTACTATAATTTGGAAGTGGGATACTAAAAAAGGGAGAATGGATTTGGTTGCTTGGAAAAGAGACAGCAACTCTTAAAAGAAAGAACCCCTTACCCCAAGCAAAAAACACAATACTTACAGAATCCAAGTACTCTCCGACATTCAATAAACAATGTCTATTATCATGGATTGAAAATGGAAATGTCTTTACTGGTTTCTAAAAATAGAAACAAGAAAAATATAATAATTGTTATGCATGTGCAATATTGCTGTAGCTTTCATATTCAACAGAACCCAAGATTTTATTCATGCAAACATGCCTATATGTTATGTGTTTCTTTGTAGGGTGTAATCTGTTAGTAAAGAATACAGATTGATTACATTACACACTAAATTTATAAGAGAATTTAATCTCTCCCAGTCATCTACACACTTACATAAGTACCCAAACTTTTGAATTAGATCAGTTTTATTTATAGAGGCACAAATTTTTAGACAAATACCAAGATTTCTTTTAGTGCTGAGTCTACAGCTAATAAAAGCTGGACTTCAAAAGGAAACTCGTAATTGAATCAACTTGAGATTTATGAGCTCAGTGCCACCCACTGAGAAGATGCTATATATTATATGCTATATATTATATCAAATTACTGACTATATATTGAAAATGGCTAAGTCTCAAATCTAGCAAGCACAAGTACACATGTTAAATTTTATTACAGTTGGTTTCCAAGTTCTGGCATCTCATATTAAGCGACAGCCAGGAAAGCTAGTCTCTAAAGATTTTCTGTGATCTAGTGAAGTGAAAGCCAACTGCCTCCTGCAGACTCAACAAAATGCAAATAAAGAACAAAATAGTTTTAAGAGTCTTAATTCAGAACTACAGTATAGAGTTAGAGGGAAATAGCCAAGTAGTGCTACAAAATCCTTAATTTGGGGGATCAAAAGAACCAACGAGACAATTTATCCATCTCACAGCCCCTCCCATAATTTATCACGAGATGAAAGACCACAGCTAGTTTGCACTTTTATATTTCAAAATAACTTTTAAAATTACTGTTTCTAGCTGTTTGCTATTTCTTGCTAGCAGGACCCCCCCCCAAAAGTAGGCTAAGTTTTGCCTTGTAAAAAAAAAAATCATAGCAAAACCCACTTATTCCCATTCCATTTCTTTCCCACTGAGATTGGCTGGACTGTGAGCTTGCTGTTGTAGTATATATGTATCTTGTAGTATGTGTATGTAGTCCTCTCCGTTGCAAAATGCACACTTCCATCACACAGACATTGGTACAGAGTTGGTGCATTGATGCCTGTGTGGAATCACTGATAGTGCTGTGTGAGACTTGGTTTTTCCTAGGAAGCTTGTTGCCTATGTGCTCCCCATGTTCTATGGTCCTGTTCTATAGAACTGACTGCTATGATTAGGCTAGAACTCTCTCCTTCCCTCTGTGGTCCTGGATTTTTACCTGGCAAAAGGGATGTTAATACTGTAAATTAAGCTAGTGCCATCAGTGTTTGGAAAGCTACAGGATTCAAAATGTAGTCTGCAGGAAATATGGTAGCTTGAGAAATCAGTTATTTCTCTTCTTCCATTGCAATCCATGGACTTTCAGCATAGGCATGGCAGCAAGCAAGAAAGATGACTGACAGCTAGATTACTGACCAGCAAGGAAGTTCTCCAGTGCTACTGGAAAGATTAATACATAAGAGAGCCAAGTGTTGAACAGCAGCCTGTCTAGATGATTGATAAGGAAGAAGAGTTTGGATTTGATATCCCGCTTTATCACTACCCGAAGGAGTCTCAAAGCAGCTAACATTCTCCTTTCCCTTCCTCTCCCACAACAAACACTCTGAGGTGAGTGGGGCTGAGAGACTTCAAAGAACTGTGACTAGCCCAAGGTCACCCAGCAGCTGCATGTGGAGGAGTGGAGACACAAACCCGGTTCCCCAGATTATGAGTCTACCGCTCTTAACCACTACACCACACTGGCTCTCAAACCCTTACAGTTGTTCCACAAACAGCTTATAGGCAGCAACTGAGGGTTTTTGTTGTAAGTAGCGTTCAAAACTCCCATTGTTCTAGGCGCATTTTGCAACTGGGAATTTAATTAGCGTGAGCAATTTCTGAGCTCTGGGTGCAGTACTGCACCTAAGATTTCAGATTACAACTGCCACTGCTGGGGCTCGGGGCGTTGAAGAAGGAATTCCTGCCTGCTCAACTTCCAAGATCACTGCAGTGTCAGGCAAGCTGATAGGTTCTGCCTCTCAGCTGGCCTTGCAGAAAGGCAGCATTTTGTGGGACTCTCATAAGAATATTAAGGGGGCGCACAAGGGAAGCATGGCTATATTTTTTACTGTGTTCAGATGAGGACTAGACCATGTGAAAAATGAGCATAAGATTTTTGGCTGCAGTTCATTCACTTTCAGCTTTGTATTCTTGTTATAAAAAAGTGCACCTAGACATTCCGTTGTGGCGCCCATAACCTAGGTTTAAGGTGCCATTTAGCTCCTAGTTTCTAACACTGGTAGTAAGACTGGCATACTAACAGGGTCTTGATTCTAAGCATATCTTAATGAATTCCTGCACTGTTTAGCTTGGGCTTTCACCTTTATTCATTCCCATTTCTATTCTTGAGATCCCATAGAAGACTGTGAAGGGTCCAGAGTCAGGTGGTAAATTTAATTGAGATGCATCAGGTCCCCTGATTCTGCAGGTTTCCTGAACAAGGTTTTCAGTGAAGTGTTGGAGTTTCCTACAGGAGGCCCTGACCCCTCTGGTATGTGCTGCGTCTGACGAGGTTTCACTTGATTGTGGCATTGGAGGTACGCTGATCTTGACATATGGAAGCTGAACTGCACATTGCATTGTCAGCTCTTCCTGGATGATTCGTGTATGGGATTTTGTTTTTACATGTGAAGGTGTGTGAACCATCACCATGCAGTGACTGGTGCCTTCTATGCCCATCTGTTGTGGGGGAATTGTCACTAAATGTGGCTATGATTGGTGCACAACAGTAGCACTTCTGGGCCCCCCCGTGGCAATGGCTTCTTGTGCTGCCATGTTATCTCTTCAGATATTATTTTGCTTTTTACTTTACTGCTGGGAGGGCAACAAAACTGCAAAGGCAGTATGTTGGCTTAGGTGTAGGGTCAGTCTACTAATAACAATTCTTAAAATTTTCTGAGAAGTCAATAGCATTCCAACATTATATTTTGATTGTTTCAACTGCAAAAAATATTTGCTTATAATTGCAAATATTGCGCACACGGAAAGTTTATTTATCTGAATATTGCCGGCCTCACCTATTTCAGCCTGCCAGGTTGACAGAATTCCATAAATAAAGAGTTTCTGTTCTCTAACATGCATTGGAAAGCAAAGATCAGATAACATATTTAACTGAGAAAGCTTTCCTTCAGGCCCCACCTAACACTTCTCAGCATATTCTCTATTTTAGACCATAAGTCTGGTTTTACCATTTTCAAAGAAGGATCTAGGTAAACCAGAAAAAACAACAGCAAGATCTGCTCTGCCAGCCTAGATATCTAACCTAATACCACTTACAGAGAGCCAGTGTGGTGTAGTGGTTAAGAGCGGTAGACTCGTAATCTGGGGAACCGGGTTCGCGTCTCCACTCCTCCACATGCAGCTGCTGGGTGACCTTGGGCTAGTCACACTTCTCTGAAGTCTCTCAGCCCCACTCACCTCACAGAGTGTTTGTTGTGGGGGAGGAAGGGAAAGGAGAATGTTAGCCGCTTTGAGACTCCTTCGGGTAGTGAAAAGCGGGATATCAAATCCAAACTCTTCTTCTTCTTCTTCTACAGTTAGGTAGCCGTGTTGGTCTGCCATAGTCAAAACAAAAAAAAAAAAAAAATTCCTTCCAGTAGCACCTTGTTGTTGTTGTTGTTGTTCAGTTGTTCAGTCGTGTCTGACTCTTCGTGACCCCATGGACCAGAGCACGCCAGGCACCCCTATCCTCCACTGCCTCCCGCAGTTTAGCCAAACTCATGCCAGTCGCTTCAAGAACACTGACCAATCATCTCATCCTTTGTCGTCCCCTTCTCCTTGTGCCCTCCATCTTTCCCAACATCAGGGTCTTTTCCAGGGAGTCTTCTCTTCTCATGAGGTGGCCAAAGTATTGGAGCCTCAACTTCAAGATCTGTCCTTCCAGTGAGCACTCAGGGCTGATTTCTTTAAGGATGGATAAGTCTGATCTTTTTGCAGTCCATGGGACTCTCAAGAGTCTCCTCCAGCACCATAATTCAAAAGCATCAATTCTTCGGCGATCAGTCTTCTTTATGGTCCAGCTCTCACTTCCATACATTACTACTGGGAAAACCATAGCTTTAACTATACGGACCTTTGTCGGCAAGGTCTCTGCTTTTTAAGATGCTGTCTAGGTTTGTCATTGCTTTCCTCCCAAGAGGCACGCGTCTTTTAATTTCATGACTGCTGTCACCATCTGCAGTGATCATGGAGCCCAAGAAAGTAAAATAAGTAGCACCTTAGAGACTAACTAAGTTTGTTCTTGGTATGAGCTTTCGTGTGCATGCACACTTCTTCAGATACCACTGTGATCGATGACCAGAATTACTGTTTTTTTTAGGCTCCATCCCACTGAGTGCAGTTATATCTATGAATATTTCTAGACCCTCTAACACATAACTATAGAATATTTAGTTTATTAGAATATTTCTAGACCCTCTAACACATAACTAAAGGACTTATTTAAAATGTACTATGGGAAATACTAGGGTTCAAAGAGCTACTTTAAGCATCCCCAAAGACTTGGGTACAGTCTGGGGAATTTTTGACTTTTGTTTTTTCTTTGAACAGATCCCCATGTCATATCACAAACAGCTTTTGAAAGTCCCCTCAGTTTTAAAAGCTGCTTGCTACTGCTGGCTGTCTTATTTTGTTTTTTGGGAAATACAAGTATAAATGCCCCTTGGGTACACGGAACTAGTTTCACAGTTCTTTGGACCCCAGTTTATGTATGTAGTAAGTGGATTCACCCAGTCTTAATGATTGAATAATTCAGCTATACTTGAAACCATTTGCGAGACTGCAACAAAAGTAAGAACAATGTGATACAACTAAGGAAATGCTGTAGTGCTCCCTCTAAGCAAGTTAATTAATCTCACAGCTAGAGTGGTGCCTCACAGGGAGAGATTAGACAGTCAGCTGTTGCCCACAGTTAGCTTCCAGTTTCTTTTAAACAGGAGAAAAGCCTTCTCCAGCAGTTATTCAAAAATTGTTCAAGTAAAGTCAAGACTCTCACACTGTGTTTTTGTGACGTCATATACCACCTAATGGCAATCTGCTCATTCTGACATGTCTATTTTAGTTCATCATAAAAGGATCATACATACTTCTCAGAATATTCCAAAACAGTGGAAAAAACAAACAAACAACAGAAATAAATAGATGCCACACTAATTAAAGGCAGATCAGAATATAATAGACCAATGGCTTAATAGCCTCTTTTAATCAGTGGCCCAAATGACAGATGGTTTAGAAATATAAATCCCCCTCCACCCTCAGACACAAATCTTTAGCCTTTTGCTCTATTTCTGTTTCTAAAATATGGTTGCTGTTACTGTGAGCTCAGCAAATACCAGACTAAGAAAGAATCCAATTAAACTTAACATGTAGTAGGTTGGAAACAAAAATAAATAATTAAATGGTTGGGTTTTTTTTAATTCTCAAAGAGAACTGTCCTGTGAAAGGTTGCATTACTTGGGTTTGATGTTCAGCAAGAGCATATTCCCTTCAAGTTTTACTTCAGTTGAAAAAATTCCCTTCAAGTTGCTAATTCTTCCCTGTTGCATGATGCCACTGTTGATTACAAAGTGTGCAGCTGCTTGAACTGTAGGAAATAAAACCAAAACCTCTGGGATGTACCCTCATAGCTTCACTAAATCACTCTACTGGGAAGGAAACAGTGATATTTAATCCCATCCTTAAAATACATTTGAAAAACACAGAAGGCATGCCTCCTAAATTAATATTACATATAGAAATAATGAGACTCATTTCTTATGTATGTTCTTGTGAATGCTGTTCCAGTGTTTATTTGCATTCAGAAAAGAGTTAGCCAGCTTAATGAAACAGAATGGTACAGCCATGTATTCTTATGCTTAAAAACTTGGGACTGCTGAAAGTTAGTTGTGAAATCCATCTATTTCCCTTCCTCTACATTAGACAATCTACAACAGGGGTCAGCAAACTTTTTCACCACTGTCCCTCAGACCTTGTGGGGGGCCGGACTATATTTTGAAGAAAAAAAAATGAACGAATTCCTATGCCCCACAAATAACCCAGAGATGCATTTTAAATAAAAGCACACATTCTACTCATGTAAAAACACCAGGCAGGCCCCACAAATAAACCAGAGATGCATTTTAAATAAAAGGACACATTCTACTCATGTAAAAACATGCTGATTCCCAGACCGTTTGTGGGCCGGATTTAGAAGGCTATTGGGCCGCATCCAGCCCCCGGGCCTTAGTTTGGGGGGCCCTGATCTACAACAAGAGTGAACAGAGGGAAATTTGTCACATAACTGAAGAACCATCTTTTCCCACATGAACCCACTGAGATTTGAGGTTCTGCTCTGGGTCCTGAGCAGAGGGATTGCTAGTCATGAGCACACCCTACTCTAGCTCCTCTTGGCTTAGCCTAGTTGGCTGGGGCATAGAATGGTTGTGTGGGAAGTTGTAAACATGGTAGCCATTGTAGCTGTGGCGGCCCAAACAGCCTTCCAGAGTCTTCAGACCCATGAGGAGAGATGCCCCTTTGCTCTTTCAGGCTTTGGTAATGGGATTGGGAAGCTCTCTGTACACTCTATCAAGGGACACTGCCTCATACTCCTTGGCTTTTCCCTCAATCTTACTGAATTCTGAATTTCTTCAGATTCAAACCCTTCTGCAAAATCTTGACATACCTAATGTTCTCAGATGTGGGTATATGTATCTATTATCCAAATTGTCTTAAGTACACCAATCTCTCCCCCCCCCCCACTCCATCTAAACATGTTAGGTAGTGACTGAAGATAGGTACCTTTGTTTTCTTTTAAGCCCCAGGTGAAAACCCAGGTTGCTGGGGATTTTTAAGCCTCGTCGCCTGCAATACTTTCCACGAAGTAATGCTCTATTGAATTGAATATATATTGTAATAAATGGGACTTACTTCAGAGTAGACGTGTCTAAGATTGTGTTATATGTTTATGCTGGTATTTTATTATTCTCTGCCTCAGCTTCTAATCTGTAGATGTTTTATTGCATGTTATTCTATTGCTTTCATTGTTTTATTCTGTAAGGCACTGTGAGAGTTTAAGCAGAAGATGAGCTAATAAATAGTATACATGCATGCATACATACATTCAGAATGCAAGGCAATCTGTACAACCCATATTTAAGGAAGCCCATATTTAGGTGTTTTTTCCTTCATCAAATGACATTATTTCCTGGTCCATTTGTTTGCAATTACAGGTGGTTGCTTTTTTTTTTTTAAAGGAAATTAATAATATTTGAAAAATAGTTTATCCTGTCTGCCATCTGTGTCTTGCAATTTGCTGCAATTATTAAAATAATTTGTAAATGTTTTTAATTATATGCAGATAAGTAAGAAAGATACCCTTTAACTGTCTAATTCTTGATATTTGTCCAGTAATCTGAACCATTTTTATATCCATGTAAAGCATACAAAATGGATATGCTGGAAAGCAATCATAGGTCAAGAGGTTCGTTGTTTTTTGTACAGTATGACTGTTATTGTGTTTTTTTAAAATTATTCCAGACAAACAAAGTTGTTTTATCAATAGTGCTTTCTCTCTATTTTTATTTTCTGTTCTGTTGGAAGAAGTCATATATCTCTCCATTTAGTTTTTATGAAATCATTAACAACAACAACAAAATGAGGATGACATGGGGATGACAGGTGTACAGCACCACAAAAAGGCACCTGCATCCAGCATTGAATGCACCTTATAATATACCCTGAGAGAAGAACATGCATTGAGATAGATAGCTTATGGAGCTCTTGGGATTTAGCTCTACTAACAGCATCAGGGTTGCCTCTCTCTGGAGGTCTATATGGAGCAGTGGATTTGACTGTCTATTTGCATGTTTAATCTGTACCTCTACCTACTTTAACCTCTATATTTGTGTTGTTGTTCAGTCGTTCAGTCGTGTCCGACTCTTTGCACATGAACTCAAATATTACAAAGCTCCATAAGCCTCCAGTGATCTCCTTTCAAAGGAAACAGAACCCACATAAGCACTGTGCCCTAGAACTTCCACTGCTCAGGAAAGTTGAGGTGGATATAACATCATGGTCATGAAAATCATATCTATGATTGCCCAGTTCAGATGCTATTTTTATCCACATGAACCTGTGCCTGAGAAAATACAGAACAGTTTCCATGACAAAAAATATTGCCTGTACCATCTCTAAAATATTCAGATATTTAAGCAAGAGGTTTTAATTTGTAACCTAATAGATGGTTTTATTAATATATATTTTTTCTTTAGATCCAGACTGTCATGCCAGTATGATACATTAGAAGCTAGATTCTGATGGGCTTATATAATGTACTGAATAAGAGCTACTTAGAGCAGGGATGGAAGACCTGTGGCCCTCTAGCGCAGGCATAGGCAAACTGGGCCCTCCAGATGTTTTGGGACTACAACGCCCATCATCCCTGACCACTGGTCCTGTTAGCTAGGGATGATGGGCGTTGTAGTCCCAAAACATCTGGAGGGCCCAGTTTGCCTATGCCTGCTCTAGCTGTTAGACTGCCAACTCCCATCAGCCCCAAGCAGATGGCTAAAGGTCAGGGATCATGAAAAATTTAGTCCAACAATATCTGGATGGCCACAGGTTCCTCACCCTTAAGAACATAAAAAAAATTAAGATGGCCCTATATGAAATAAAAGTCATGTTATTACATTTTACTGTCAACATGTATAATACTATAGCATATAAACTGGACAAAACTACATTCGTGCAGTCAAAAGTGAAATTGTAAGTTAAAACTTCTGTAATACTTTACAGTGTACAATTGATAATATGCCCAGAATATTACAAGATTAATAAAATGGGTAGAAAGTTAAGTTTACAGTTTTTAAAACTGAAGCTAATTTAGTTTTTTACCTAATAATAATCAGTCTAGCAAGTAGTCACAAACATTCATACATCAAATTGACACTCATGAATGCAAGAATGTTTACTGACCTTCTCCCGAACTTTGTACATCTGTGGCAATCTATTGTTGATTTGATTAGTAGCTTCTAAATTTAGTATCTGTTTTTGCATAGAGGCTGTAAGAGATTCAGGAAATATTTGCACCTTTCCAGACTGTGCAAACTGTGAAACATAATAAAAGAAAGAAAAATATAAAGAAAACATAACAAAATATAAAAAGGGAGAAGCATGTTTTTATTATTTGTATTGCAGCAACACCTAGAGGCTCCATTAAGAAGCAAGAATCCCACTCTACTTTCACTTAACAAACCAAATATCAAATGCAAAATAAAATAAAATTCCTGTTTTCAAAGCTTGGGTAGGTAATTTAAATATATGGATGAAAGCAGTAGAATGCACATAAATTTCATAATAAATGGCAAGCCCATTCAATTGGCAGGGCTGTAATTCTGGTCCACTCTAGTGGAACAGTGATCTTAAGTAGGAACAGGGTTTTCAATGTTATTGCAGTGTTCACATATTTCAGGAGAGATCCAGACAGTGGTGTCATAAACCTGCTCTCCATATTATTAACCGCTTCAGGATGAACTGAAGAATCAATACGAGAGCTGTGAACACTTCCTTGTACTGTCACTTCAGTTTAGAACTTCAGAATATTTTCCCAAAGGGTAGCAATGTTAATATCTCGCAACAACAAAAAAATCACTCTTATGGCACCTTAAAGACTAACGAATTTACAGTGGTGCCCCGCTAGACGAATGCCTCGCTAGACGAAAGGCATTCGCTAGAGGAAGGCTGCCCCGCAAGACGAAATTGTCAATGGGGCTGCCTCGCAAGACGAAAGAAAAAAAATTTTTTGTCGCATGAAAACCGCTACTTGCATTGGTGCTTCGCTAGACGAAAAAATCGCTAGACGAAGACACTCGCAGAACGAATTATTTTCGCCTAGCGAGGCACCACTGTATTATGGCAGAAGTTGTCATGGACTACAGCCCACTTCAGGTGCTGTTATGCTTCTGCCCACTATATGACTGCCAGCAGTGACAAAGTCCATGCGGGATGCTGCACTTGCACAGTCTGTCCGGGCTGCCGGGCGCGAGTGGCAGCCTGTCTGTGCGGCAGCTCCTTACGCCCGGCAGCCTTGTGAGCGGCATCCTGCACGGACTGTGAATGTGCACCACCCTGCGCAGACTGCGCACTCCGTGTGGGATGCTGCACTTGCGCTGTCCGTCCGGGCTTCCGGGCGCGAGTGGCAGCCCGTCCATGCGGCGGCTGCTCATGCGGCAACTCGCAAGGCTGCTGGGCGCGAGCATGTGCGGCAGCCTGGATGGACTGCGCTCCGTAGTGCACATGCGTCATGACGTCACAACGCACGACACATGCGTGCTACAAAGCGGCAGCCCGCCCCTGGGGGGTGCCCCCGCGTTTGCCGCTTCGTGTGGCCAAGTGACTCCGTATGCCACTGACTCCCAAGCCCAGCCCCGCCACCCGGCACCCCGTCTTTGCTGCTGCTCGCGCCCGGCAGCCTTGTGAGTTGCCGCACGAGCAGCCACCGAAAGCTCATACCAAGAACAAACTTAGTTGGTCTCTAAAGTGCTACTGGAAGGAATCTTTTATTTTTTATTTTGTTTTGACTATGGCAGACCAACATGGCTACCTACCTGTAACAAGCTCATAGTATCATTGGTTTTGTTTTTTTAGATAAGGGTCTGCACATGAATTTTGCTCTAACTTAACAGGAATGTACAAGTCTGTGGATTGGGTATTTGTTTGAAAATAAATGTTGTGTGCTGAAATTTCACACCTTTAAATAATACACATGGCCTTATAAAACCACCACACACACCCCGCCTCCCAAGACCGATATAGGTGAAGGTCTAAGTACTTAGCTGCACTACTCCATCCTTGTTTAGTGGAATTTAGCACTAAGATGAAATAAGCAACAGGCCGCAACCTGAGACGTTGGGCTCTGCCTTTCTCTCCCTTCCCTTCACACACAAACACCTGCCGCTGACCGGTGAAGAGAAAGGGGGCAGCCAACGGCGACAAAGCTGCTCAGAGGCTCCTTCTCTAAGGGCTTCACCTTACCCACGCGCCATCCCGCGCGGTGCTGGGGTTGGCCCGCCTCCCCTTGGGCATGGCCTTCCCACGACCCAGCGCGTCCCGAGTCCTGCTGTAGTCTGGTGGGGTTCAGCTCCGCAAGGGAGCCGGAATGGAGAGCGGCTCCTCCTGGAGGCTGATGTCGCTCTCGTTGTCATGGTAACTACTGTCTAGCTCACGTCTTCTGCGCCGGGGACTCCCTCCATCACCCTCCACCGGGTGGAGAAGCGCCCTCCGTAGCTCGCCCAGCAATGAATGAAAAAAGCGGGGAAGCCCCTTATTGTTTCAAGAAAGGCCAGCACCTCTTCTATTAGCTTTTAAGGGGCGGCACTGACTTCGACTAGGCACACGGAAAGTTGAAACTCGCGGCAGCAGAGATTTATAATTTATTGCCACACCGACGCGGGTGGATTTAGAAGCGGAGCGGCGGGTGAGAGCCCGGGGGAAGGGTCTCCTTCATTCATCTTAATAGGGGAGCGGCCGGGCAAACCTCGCATACAATGCATTAGCCACATCTTTAAGCATCTCTTTACACAGCTGATGCAAAGAACCACGAGGGCTAACCGCACGCATATGAATTGCAGTTTGATGATAGATGGACTGAGGAGCAGACCCAATTGCTGTGAAAGTTTTCACGCATGCAACCCTGCTTTGCATGCAAAATATCCATGTTTAGAGCTCATTGAAACCACAGAGAACTACAGCTAGCCCGGCCCTTTACTCAGAAGCATAACGATTGGACCCTCACTTCATTTGTAAGGGAAGGACCTGTGGTAGCGCACCTGCTTTGCATGCAGGATTACGCGGGTTCGATCCCCAGCATCTCCAGACAACGCTCGAAGACTGTAAACCCTGGAGAGGGTGTGCGGACAGTACAGAGCTGGGTAGACCAATGGCCTGCTAACTAATGGATACTCCTAACTAGCCACTGATTGGCATGGCCTGGGATACTACATGTTTAGGGGTGAGTGGTTGAGAATCCACCATGCACTCTGTCTCAGCACAAAGGGGCACTTCTTCCATTCGACCCATTTCACAGAAGACCCCCCCTAACAAGATATGATATAGAGCGCAAGCATTAGTTATTTCCATTTAAAATTTGAACACAAGCTCTGTGGAAAGAAAGGCACAGGTGGAATCAACCTCACTGCTGCTCAGCCCATAGTGGCCTTTACAGTTTCCCCTCTAAATCTATATTTCCCAGGATTCATAGGAGTGTCTTGGGTTTGAGTTCTGGAAAAACCCACTAAGAAGCAACCACTGTCAATTCGGGAGGCTCCAATTTTGAGCAGCCTACTACAATTGAGCTTTTGGCTCCGCCTCCACGTTTTGACCAATCCTCTCTCTCCGAACCAGACAGAGTTGAACCGCTCCCTAAGAGATCTCGCGAGAGTTCTCTTGTCTTTCACGCGAGCCTGCCCTCTGTTGTTTAGTGAGTAGCCTAGCAAGGAAACGAAGCAGCGGAGCGACGGAAGGGAGGGGGCGGGGCCTAGGTGTGCGTGGTAGCTTCGAGCTCTTTCCGGTTTTCTTCCTAGGTCGCCGGAATCTCCTCTCAGGGAAGCCAGTGAACTTCCGGTTGTCGCCGCGGTCGCCGCTGCCGGAGGAGCGAAGCGAATGGGGGACCCCCGGGGAGCAGGGGCCGAGTCGGGCCTAGCGGGGAAAAGCGACCCGGGGGCACCCGCGCCTGGCCCAGCGTCGCTGAAGGGGGAGCGAGAAGAGCCGAATCAGGTACCCTCACTCCGCGTAGGCGGCTGTTGACCTTTTACAGGCGCGCGCTCCCACACAGCGCACCCTCCCTGGCATCTGTGCTTTCGGTGTTTCCCCGCCAGTCACGTACCCACATTGCCAAATTAACGTGGAACCCGCGTGTCGGACACCCCCCCCCCGTCGTTGTCTTAAAGGAAAGGAGCGGGGCAATGCGTGAATGAGCGCCCGCTTCTCACGCGCTTCGAGTTCAAGGTTGGGACTCTCCTGAGAGAGAGAGAGTTGAAGTCAGAGTTCACTTTAAGCTATGCCTGCAAATAAGCGAAGTGACGAATTTCTAATGTCGTCTCTCCCTGCCACCTCTGTCGTGTCCCCCTCCCCCTTTTCTTGTTATGGTTCCTCTTGTACCGTTTTTGTGTTCACTGCTGGCAGCTGGTAAGTGGGTAAGAGTAGGAAGGGGGATGCTGCGAAAGGACCGATACCGAAAAGTCAAAAGAATAAACAGCGATTGTGTAACAAAACTTTCTTTTAAAGACGGAGCTATTTTTATTCTGTAGCCCTGTGAGTGTACTAAATGGCATTCAGGTACATCTTGGTGGTTGTCCCTGCTTTGCTCATTGTAATCTTGCATTGTGGTTAGTAGACACACGGCACAGTGGCCATAGCACTATGCGGGGCACCTCATGTTGGGGAGCCCTAGACAGTTTTGCTATGTTTGCCCTTCCCTCACCCCTGAAAGGTCTTACTTCCTTAGGGAAGTTCGGTGCCATACAGTCCCATACAGTGCTGTCAAGTATCCCGTTTTCCCCGGGATTCTCCCTTATTTTAAGCAGTTTCCCGCTGCTCTCCCTTATTTTTTATTTCCCTTAAATTTCCTGTTTTTAATGGAAGCAGCTCCTTCCCTGCTGGCCAGGAACTGGGTGGGAAGACCTCGCCTACTTGGAGAGAAAAGCCTCAGCCCTCAAAGCAAGTGGGAGCCGTTTCCTGTGCTTACAGGGGGGTGTATTCCTCCCCCTGCATCAGCCCCTATCCGTTGCCGCCAAGCCCCTCAGCTGGCCAATAGGGTTAGCTGGCGGGCGGAGCCTGGCTGCCTTTGAGCAGCTGCTGCTTCCTGTCCTGTTTTGATGGGATCAGACAAGAAGACGATGGGGCTCCATTGCGCGGAGCACATGGCTGCCCTCCTCTTTGCTGGCTGCCCTCCTCTTTGCTCTGCTCCGAGCCCGCTTGCAGTTTACATTGCTGCTCCGCCCACTTTTGCTTCTGGCTCCGCCCACCACTGACATGTGACTGTCCCCGGGATAGGTGAGACTGCTGATCCCTTATTTTCAAATCCGAAACTTGACAGCTATGGTCCCATAGCAGCTGGAGGTGCAGGACAGCCTTGCCAAGGAGTTAGGATCATGGGTTAGCTTCTTTATTGAAGGTTGTGACTTGCATCACTTAGCTGAACAATACGATTGGAATACCTAACATCTCTTCACCACTGTATAGTGATCTTTCTGAGGTTGCACAAATAACAACCTCTCTCTTAATTACTGGTGTGATGAGGACCTTTCTACTTCGTATTTTGTGGGGGATCTTTTTACAAAAGAAGGAAGCACTGTGAAATGGAGACACTAAATTATTATGTGTTGGGGTGTCATTGCCTTAGTTCAGCACTCACCAGAGAAGGGAGTTACCGGTAGTCATTCCTACAGGGAATGGGTTTTCTGTGAACCTTGGAGTGAGAGTGATTTGTGTGGGTTTATCATAGACTTTGAAGGGCTGCAGTGGGTCACTCTTGTTCCACCCACATACTATAAATTATTGCCTCTTTAGGTGCAGAGTGCACAAGAAAGGAGATCATGATAAAATTTGGTGTGCACCATTTCTCAAATGTAGTCATAGGAAAACATGATACATTCATATAAAGCTGCATCTAAACCATCTGAAGAAGTGTGCATGCACACGAAAGCTCATACCAGGAACAAACTCAGTTGGTCTCTAAGGTGCTACTAGAAAGAATTTTCGATTTTGTCAAAACCATGGGTAGGCAAACTAAGGCCTGGGAGCCAGATCCAGCCCAATCACCTTCTAAATCAGGCCCACGGATGGTCCGGGAATCAGCATGTTTTTACATGAGTAGAATGTGTGCTTTTATTTACAATCCATCTCTGGGTTATTTGTGGGGGCTGCCTGGTGTTTTTACATGAGTAGAATGTGTGCTTTTATTTAAAATGCATCTCTGGGTTATTTGTGGGGCATAGGAAGTTGTTCATTCCCCCCCCCCCAAAAAAAATATAGTCCGCCCCCCCCAAGGTCTGAGGGACATTGGACCGGTCCCCTGCTGAAAAAGTTTGCTGACCCCTGAATTCTAAACCTTAAAAGCGAGCCATTATAAATATAGTTGGCAAATTGTCTGGGCAGATTTTGGGTGTGCAGGACTTTTTATTGAGTGGAATAATACAATGCAAGCAGGATGTAATAATACCTGTAATTGCACTCAGATCTCCTTATTCTAACCAAACTATTTATTGTTTGTGCAAACTAGGGTTCTGTGCTGTTTCTTGGGGGCAATGAAGTGAAGAGCAGTGCTGTGGTAAAGTATTCATCTGCTCCACCACAAGCAGCATTTGCCCGCCTTCAAGAGAAGACTGATCTGAAACTTCCGCCAGCTAATTGGTTACGCGAAAGTGCCAAACTGGGACCAGCAGGGGCAACTATTCTTGGTAATAGCAAGAAGGGCAAGCCATTTTCAAGGTAAATATTGGAAATATTATTTATCCCCACTCAACCTATAGAAAAGTTGACCAAGTTTGATTAAAAGCAAATCATGAAATACTATTTAAAGAAATGTGACAAGTTAGTCAGAGTACTTAACTTTTTAAAAAGGATAACATACATACTTTCATAAAATCAAAAGGTTACAAAAAATCAAACATTTTTATTTTATTTTTTTAAAAAAATATGAAGCTAGTTAGGTAGTATTTGTGTATCCTATTTCCTATCAACTATTTGGCAAGGGGAGCTTTTCTTTTCATTTACAAAAGAGTCTGTGAATACAGCAGGTGCTTTTGCTTACAGAATTATGGAGAAGCTATATTTACTGCTTCCTGTGGTATCACACATTGTTCCAGAAAGTCCTCAGGTCCTCTGACCCAAGTGATTTTGGCAAAAATATCCTTTTACCCTTTCATTAGTTGAGTTCCACTCAAGGATATCTGGATCCAACACTAAGAGAGAGAAAATCTTACTTTGTAATAGATTTGTAATGATGATTTGACATTTACCTATAAATATATTTATTTATACTTTAACTAATACAATTCTGCTTCAATAGAATGCAATTCTAGTTACCAGTACTTTTAATGTTACATTTAACATTTTTTATTTTTAAAAATAGCTTTGGCATGGCGTACGATTTTATTGACTCAATCGGAAATGATGTGGATGTTGTATCTGATTCTGAGGTATGTATACATTGCAAATAAAGACTTAACTGAAAGTTGTTATTAATGAAATTAAATTTTTAAAAGCTCTTACCCTTGGAAAAGAGAGCCATTTGATGAATAGCCATAATGACCTGGGTTGTGATTTTGATAATTATATGCTTTATTTTTATTCAACAATTTTACTTGCATTAATGTATCATGTATCAGCAAGCTCACAATGTGTTGACAGCATGAAAGGTGTATTTCTGTCAGTATTGAGATTTTATATTGCTTTTTAGAAGAATAGTGGCGTGGTGCATGGCATCTAATTTAAGAATGCGTAAGTGTCATCTATTATACAATGGGTTGGATACAAAAGTGCCATTCTGTTCATTCAAGGGGCTTGCATCAAGCAGAGCTTCTGTAAATAGAAGTGTACGTGTTGGTGATGTTTGTGATTCCTCCTTCTGTCTGCATTTTCCCATATCACTTTCAACACTTCTGGTATGTGCATATGGACAGGGAGCTACAAAGCAGAGCAGCCGGAATTCTGATCCACTTCGAAGTATAAATTAAGAATAAACTCTTTGCACAATTAAAGTTTTTATAAATTGCTGAAGAGCAGGGATGGGCATCATATAGTAATAATTGTTTTAAGCAGTTTGTGTCATCATTTCTGAAATTAGAAATCTCCCTCATGGAGCTGTCACAGGCTCCTTGAATTTTCTCACATATTTACACATTAAAATGGTACCATTAGTGGCTAAAATATTAATTAAATCCTACTTTTAGTATTATTGACTCTTGTAAAGGTACCACTGAAAGATCAAATAATAGTTGAAAGTATCCAGTTACTGTTGTGCCAGTGCAGATATCTATATGACACAAGTAAGAGAGGCTGTAACTTTACTTTGAGTATCCATGACTGCTGCTTCACATAAGAAATTCCCTTTTACCAGGTGAGGATTAGAAGATTACAAACAGAAGGATTAGAAACTCTCCTTTCCCCACTCATCAAAAGTTGATGCATCACTTTTTCAACTCTGACATTACCTCACCCCAAACCATGGTTTGACCTTTCACATATTCAGACAAGCTATGTTTCATGGCTGCTTTTTTACTTCATTTTTAATTTGATCAGCACTCCAATCTCTAGGTATAGCAAGGACACATAACTGTCACCTGTCAACTCAGATATCCTGTTAAACCATAGTTAATTGGAGTATATTTGGAAAGGGCGGGTGGGACAGAGAAGAGTATGTTCTGTTGCATGAGCAGAAGTCCACTCATCAGACATTGGAGGTCTTCTACTGTCTCATTCTGGTTTGCCAATTGATTGCTATATTGCCAATTTGATTGAGATATATCAGAGCAGCCCAGCTTTTCATACCAAGTGGACCGCAAGAGTACTTTGACATAGAACCTGCAGGCCACACACTACCTTGTTGTGCATGGAAGAGTGTGTTGCAAGGGCAGATTTAACACCCTACCTCCGAGGCTCTGTGTGTGTGTGTGTGTGTGTGAAATGTTGCTGAGCGCTGCCAATAAAAACTTTGAGGGCCACCAAAAAGGCATGCAGCCCTTCAGCCACACATTGAACCACCCTGAGTTACAGTGGTACCTTGGTTCTCAAACTTAATCCACTCTGGGAGTCCGTTCGACTCCTGAAACCATTCAAAAACCAAGGCACAGCTTCTGATTGACTGCAGGAGCTTCCTGCACTCAAGTGGAAGCTGTATCGGAAGTTCAGCTTCTGAAAAACGTTTGCAAAACTGGAACACTTACCACTTCCAGATTTTCGATGTTCAGGAGCGCTATTTTTGGGGTAGCCAAGCCGTTTGAGTACCAAGATACCACTGTATATGATTCAATAACTGTGGTCTAAAGTTGATGCTTTTATTAAACATATTACTGTCCATTTTGACCCATGTAGAAAATATATTTTAGTGTTTGAAAATGAACGGAAAGGTTTGTCTTTCTTTCACTCTGCAGAATATTAAAAAGCTTCTTAAGATACCATACAGCAAATCTCATGTCAGTATGGCAGTACACCGGATTGGGAGAACTCTTTTACTAGATGATCTAGATATTCAAGAGCTCTTTATGAGATCATCACAGGTGATAAACTTTGTCATAGTTATTTCTTTGGCCATTTAGTGTTTATATTTCTTGTTTAATGTTGCCTTTTCCTTCAAGGACATTACAGTATAGGAATTGTGGATGTGTAGCTATCTGCGTAACGATACAATAGCTATGCTAGAGAGTTTGATACATCTTGGATTATGACCCAGAAAATGTCTATCAGTGCTTGATCTTCATAGAGGCGCTTTGTTTTACATTTGGTACTGTTTCTTAAAATGGAATGCAAGTATTATGTTCTTTGAAATACACACTAAAACAATTATTTAAGAACTTAGATGTTGAAGTTGTAAAAATGTAACTCTTTAAAATAGATATGAAATGCTTTATTTTATACAACATCCTATTCATGGAATATTTTTAATCAGGTAACTAAAACACTTTACTATATTAATTGTATGCTTATTTATTTATATTACTTAGACTGGAGATTGGACATGGTTAAAGGAATTCTACCAGAGATTAATAGATCAGAAGTGGCAACGAAAGAAGAAGAGCAAAGAACACTGGTACCAGAAAGCTATACTTTCCAAATTTTTATACTACAGGTATCTTTTGTAATTTTTTGCCCATAAACTCTGTTCTGTTTTATCAAAATTAATTGATCTGCTTTATGTTTTTTCTGGTATGTGTCTACGCACGAAGTAAAAACAAATTTTTCAAAGCTTATGCCACCAGTCTTTTTTTTTCTACAGAAGAGTAATATGGCTGGCCCTTGGAATTTAGCAACCAGTGCATTTTTCTGCTGAAATGCAGACAAAAGCAAGTGCAAATTGATCTTCTCGACTCATTCCTTGCGGTTTGCCACTTTGGAACATTCCCCATGCTCAAGGGGGGGCTTCATTTTTTTCTTTCACATTGTATATTTTATTGTTGTAGGCTGCTGTGGATTTCTTTTTTTGGGGTGGAGGGAGCAAAATATAAACTTTTAAAAGAATATTGGAGAAGTGCAAGGGCCTGCTGCCACAAGGGAGAGCTTAAAACGCCCATGAGCGTGCAGCTGTTTGAAACTGCGTGGTAAAAAAGGGGGAGCTTTAAAATGTGAGGTTTTGAACATGATTTATTTTGAATTCCATTTTTTTCCCTAAGGGACAACTATAAGAGCTAAGGGAATTAAATGTTCTTGAGTTAGGACTGAGCAGTGAGATGGCCAAGTTTGCTGCTGATACCACATTATTCAGGATGGTAAAGACCAAAAGGGGATTGTAAGGAGCTCCAAAAGGATACCAATAAGCTTGGTTGAATAGGCATCAAGAGGAAAATGTGTTCATTGTCAGTGAGTGTAAAGTGATACATATTTGGGTAACCTCCGCCCCCAATTCACATATACCCTGAAGGGGTCTGAGCTAGCAGCAGTTGTGGTAGAAAGCTCAGTAAAAAGATTGAACCATGTGTGACAGCTATGAAAATAGCAAAGTCCATATTGTTGTTGGTGGTTAATTTATATACTGCTTAATTACCAAGGTGGCTTCCGTGCAGTTTACAGAATAAAATCAATTATAAAAAAGGTATGCACATAATTTAAACACAAAATAATTTTTTCTTATTGCAACATTAAAATGAACGTCCTCAAGTAAAATGTGCAGAAAAACAGCACAGCAATTAAATCTGTTAAAACAGCAATTAAAAAAAGGAGGGTCAGGTCTGGAAATGTTGAGGATAAATAAGGAAAGGTTCAGATCAGGGTGCTTGGTGTTGGCCATTATTTTAATAACACATAAAAAAAAATCAAACAAGGAACTCTCAATATTTGACATCTCTTAGCTTTTTTCAGAATTGTTTGCACTGAAAAGATATACTATTGTATTTGTGCTTGCCTGTATCATGAATCATTGCATTATGCTGCTGTGATCTTCATCTGTACTATACTGCAGTTGTTTTCTTTTATTTTGGTTTTTGTAAAATTTAAATTTAAGAAAATACTACATGGGGGGGGGGACGGACAAATAATGACAGACACATTGGGTGGCCAAAAGTCCTAATGTTGCTATTCTCTTCTTCTGGAAATCAAAATAGATGATAGCAAATAATAAGATGCGAAAATAGTCTCAAATGTGTTTGCTTTTGATATCATATTAATAGTAACAATAAACAAATACTCAATGTTAAATGGTAAGCTTTGGAGAAGTTTCTGTCTACAATTGTAATGTCTGTTTTGTTAGCATCAATGGTGATGGAGCTGCTCAGCCTGTTCCTCCTGAAGAGGAACATCAGGAAGAAACAACTGAAGATCAAACTGCCGAAGCAGGAAGAGTTTCTTGGCCAGCCCCTTTTGAAATGCCTTCCTCACTTTCTGAAGATGCAAGTGCTTCTAATCAGGTTAATTTGAATGCACACATAGTTGTGGGAAAGTCCTGTTGAAGTCACTGTGATGCCCTTCTCAATTAGCATGCTTTGGATTGTGCTGGTTATGGTTTTGTTTGAATGTGTTTCAGCACAGATGAGAAAGCTTGTTGATCAGTTTTCTCACATAGAAAAAAAGTTGTGAGAGAAGAATTGAGAAAGATGGACTCTGCTTTCTGTTGTGGTGCAGTTGGAGTTGACGTTTGTTGCTTTTTTTGTTTTTTTTTGTTTTTGTTTGGCAGAACTGGCTCAAACTAGATTTTGAGTAATACTTTTACCAGAGCTATATGAGGGTTTTAGTTACAGGTAACTATGAGGGTTTTATACAACTTTTTCCTTTTGCCAGAAGCAAATGTAATTTGCAGGCAGCATTTTCTTGCAAAGCTCATTGTCCTGACCTAGAGGAGAGAATCATAGAGAAATAGGAAGGCATAGAAATATAACAGACAGAAAAACTAAGTGGTTTTGTGGGGGCACTGATCTGATTTGTAAGTGGTGGTCTGACTTGGGGAAGGGTAAAATCACCCTAATTCACCTTCAATAATTTGCCCCAGTCCAGGATGGTTGCACAGTGAACAAAACCTTTCACAGTTTGATCATCTGCTATTAGGAATACATACATTACTTAAACCAAGCTTACTTACTCTCAGCAGTAGAATCACTTATATCCTTGTGCTTTTCACAGGGAAGTGTGCCTCTTGAACCCTCATATGTAGTGGGGGATGTGTCCTCAGTCCCCAAACAACAAAACCTATCTACTTTGTTCAGTGACGGGGGAAACAGTCAGGTATGGTTTTATGTGGCATCTGATCTAAAAAGTACAATCCCCTTACTTAGTTTGATCTACAGGGTAGCTGAGAGAGAAATTTCACTTGTACCAATTGTTTTGTGGCATCTGTGATCTTGATCTTTATTGTGAATGACCAGCATAGTCATTATGTGCTGTACTTAGTTTTCTTTCCTTGAATTTTACTTTATTGCATATATGCAGGCTGTATTGTATTTTTCTTTGTATAAAGAGAATAGTTTCAAATGCTTCACTTTTTCCTCTGCACATTTAAAGGGTCTTAAAAATGACTTTGTTCGGAACATCTTGTGGACATTTGAAGATATTCACATGTTGGTTGGATCAAATATGCCTATATTTGGAGGAGGAAGATACCCAGCTGTGAGCTTGCGTCTCAGGTGAATTACTAAACACTTAAAATCGATGCAACATATTCTATAAAGCAGGCTAATTTTGCTGTCTGGTTCATTCTGTGTGTCTTAGCATGATGATTAATCATGGTTTTGTGAGCTAGGATACTGTTTATACTATGTGGTACCTATCACCAGCATTCGGTCTCTGGCAATCGTTCTGTTGTCTGATAAAGATTCTGAGTTCTCACTGACTTGAGGGCCAGAGTCTACTCAGAGTAGCCATACTCAGAGTAGACCCATTGATTTCAGTTGGCCTGCTTTGAGTATGGCTATAGCCACATACATATTTAATCTTGATTTGACTTCTTGACTACTTTGAGAAGTTATCAGAGTTACTTTGAAACCTTTAAACAAACCGTCATCTGTAAAGTGTTATAAATACTTTCTAAGGCCACAGTCCTATGCATGCTTACCTGGAAATACAATATTTTAATTAATCTCATATTTGCAATCTTCCTTGAGATTTTGAGAGAGGCTAGGGTAGAAATCAAAATATTGCCTGTTTAAAAAGCCTTAATAGATTTATTTCCTGTATTTTGATAACACTCCCTGCTCCTGTTGTTTTGTATTCTTTCTCATGTATTTCCCCCAAATTTTATTTATTTATTTATTTATTTATTTATTTATTTATTATTCAATTTATATACCACACTTCATCCAAAGATCCAAGGTTGGTGTACAACATTAAAAACATAATTTACATTGTCATAATAAAGACATAATACATGACATAATAATACACAGTATAATTTTAAAAATACTTATAATAGCATTCCCCCAGATTTAACAGGCCATAGATTATTTAATGGGCAAAGGCCTGGGTAAAGAGGAATGTTTTTGCCTGGCTCCTAAAGACATGTAATGATGGTGCCAGGCAATCCTCTCTCGGGAGAGCATTTCACAGACGAAGAGCCCCCACAGAAAAGGCCTGTTCTTGTATTATCACCCTCTAGATCTTTCCTGGAGCAGGCACATGAAGACAGACTTCAGATGATGATTTCAGGGTCCGAGTCAGTTCATATGAGGCAGTCCAGCACTTTGAATTGGGCCCGGAAACTGATGGGCAGCCAGTGCAGTCATGCCAGGAATGGTGTTAATATGCTCAAACCATCTTGCCCTGACTGCCGAATTCTGCACCAGCTGAAGTTTCCAAACAGTCCTCAGAGAACACATTGCAAGTAATGTAACCTAGAGGTTACCAGAGCATAGGCAACAAAAGTTAGGCTATCCCAGTCCAGATAGGGGTATAGCTGGGCCACCAGCCAAAGCTGACAGAAGGCACTCTGTGCCAAGGCCACCTTGTGCCCCAAGTGACAACAATGGATTCAGGAGCACTCCCAAGCTATGTATCTGCTCCTTAAGAGGGAGCATAACCCCATCAAGAACAGGCAGTCTCCCATCCATCCAGTCTAGGCAACCACCCAGTAACAGTGCCTCTACCTTATTTGGATTAAGCCTCAGTTTATTGGCTCTCATCCAGTCCATTACTGAGGCAAGACACCAGTCCAGCACGTCAGCTGTAACACCAGTAGTTCTTAAAGGAGAAATAGAACTGTATGTCACATAGGGTGTTTGTGTGTGTGTGTGTGTGTGTGTGTGTGTGTAAACGTGTAATCACAGTTCTTCCGCTTATGCTTTTCTCACTTCTGGCCTCTATACCTCACCTGGAGACTACTCTTTCTCCCTACAGGTGATTCCCTAACTTACTGGTTCTTAAAGTGTTGCCTTAGAAATGCTTCTCATAATTAAACTTTTTTAATTCACAGTCTCAAGCTTTTAACACAGTGCTGTAGCCAATACCAGAAAGTAAAAAAAGCAGTTCTTGTTCAAAAACCATGTGTTTTGTGCCTTTCTCAGCCTTTGTATGTACCCTACTGACTAAAATGTATTACAGATATTCTATGAATTTTGGACCTAACTGAACGGGAACAAAGTTTCTATTTGTAGATTTTAATGAGTCTGATTCATTTTTCTGAAATAACACTACATATATTTCTGTTTGTAGGGATAACAATAAACCAATTAATGTGCTAACTGGCATTGACTATTGGCTGGACAATTTGATCTGCAATGTGCCAGAACTTGTGATGTGTTTCCATGTTAATGGAATTGTTCAGGTAAGCTTTGAGTTCTGTTGCTCTGATTACTGTATTTGTTCTTGGTCAGTAAAATATGATTGCACAATTGTTAAGCCACAGTTTTCAAGCAGGTTTTTTCCACTTAGATGGCAACCAGTTTAGGGCATCATTGCATTGGTGTATTGAAAAGGAATATTTTGTTGATACTACTTCATAAGCACATTCAGACTTTGCAAGAGATTTTAGTGGGCACGTTAATAATGAAATTCTTAAACCACAACAAAAATATGAAAGGTGCATTGGGTTAGTGTGTATGACTGTTAACCAGAAGTTTGGTGGTTCAAACCCACCCAGAGAAGGCTGTGGGCCAGATTCCTGCATTGCAGGGGGTTGGACTAGATGACCCTCGGGGGAATGTTCCAACTGTACAGTACTATGATACTAAGAATGCATGGAAGGCAATGACTTCCTTGTAGCATAAACAATACTTCTAATTGGTTTTTTGTTTGTTTTAGAAATACGAAATGATTAAGACAGAGGATATACCCAACTTGGAAAACTCAAATTTCTCTACCAAAGTAATAAAAGATATTGCTCAAAATATTTTATCGTTTCTGAAAGCTAACTGTACCAAAGAAGGGCATACTTATTGGCTGTTTAAAGGTGAGCATTTTTCCATTTTTAAAAAGGTAACTTGCAGAATTACCATGATTTAAGGTAGGGAAGACTCCTAGGTTCATAGAAAATTGCACAATATATGGTGCCAGTATTTTTGCCTCTTTCCTGAGGGGTCTCTGCTGGGCACCTGGCAATGTAGATGGTGCCCCCTGCCTTCTTTCTTTCCTCCCTCCCTCCCCATAGCATGTGGTGGCAGCATGCTGTGTACACAGACTAGGGTGCTCCTGCCACAGACCCATGCTCTGTTAGACTAGGGGCAGCAACTTGGGCTGCTCTGGTAGCTCAGGAAAAGAGCAACATCTTATTGCAGTGGTACCTCTGGTTACGAACTTAATTCGCTCCGGAGGTCCGTTCTTAACCTGAAACCGTTCTTATCCTGAGGTACCACTTTAGCTAATGGGGCCCCCCGCTGCTGCCACCGGCGCGTGATTTCTGTTCTCATCCTGAGGTAAAGTTCTTAACCCGAGGTACTACTTCCGGTTTAGCGAAGTCTGTAACCCAAAGTGTTTGTAACCCGAGGTACCACTGTATATGCACAATGTATCAACAGACAGGAACAGAACGTTGCTCCCTCTTGTTTTTGTGCTTCCTTCATTCCTACTTTCGTGATGCTAGGAGGGAGGGGCTTGGAAGGCGAGCAAGGATTAGGGAAGTCAACTCAGATCACTCCAGCCATTCTGTCTCGCGTTGTTCTTTTCTTGTTTGATCATACTGGAGTGTGACCAAAAGTTCTAGTTTTTCCTTATTTTATTGTGGGACCCATACTTTTTCAAGCATACACTTATGGAAAAATATTTTTCTTTCAGCAAGTGGAAGTGATATCGTAAAGCTGTATGACCTGACCACTCTCTGTGAAGAGACAGAAGATAAATACCAAAACCCCTTCACGATGCCAGTGGCAATTCTTCTTTACAAGTAAGTATGCCTTGTATGGTTAGTACTATTTACATAGGAAAAGGTCTGAATGATACTGTTCGGCTTGAGGATTACAGCCCAAATCTATGCAATCTGTAGAACGCATGGTAGGGTGCTCGGCTTGTAGCCCCACTGCAGGAAGTCAAGAAAGCTAGCATTTCTCTGCTTCCATACTGGCGTACTTTGCCGTTGTAGCAGGCTGGTGGCAGAAGTCACTATGGGGATGCTAAGGAGAACTGCATGATATTGGTAAAGAACTATTTTGAAGCTGTATTGAGAGAGAAAAAGTGAAGTGGGGCTGAAAGTAGTTTTTTAACTTCACTGTAAGGCCAGCCAGGGCAATTCAGTGTCCCTCCATGCTGATAAAAATTTGTCCCAGGAAAAGTACACAGTGTTGGGATCAGAGTGATTTTTTAAAAACCCTCCTGCAAATGTCAGGGTAAAGCTGGTCTTAAAGGGGTACAAAATATATAAGCCTTGTTTTCTACTCAATCTGTTGTATTTCACGATGCATTTACACTAGAGGGTATGTTCTGTTTTCATGTTTCTCTTAGCATTATTAAATTTGAGAATTTTTAATATAAGGGTGGTGTTCATGTTGATGAAGCAGAAGATTTCTTAACCTTTCAGTATATTTAAAAGCATTCCTTCGAGGGGTTTTGAGTTGAAAGGGCAGAAGTAGAAATTGCAAGAACAATGATTGGAACAATGTCAAGTAAGGTCATTATAGCCTCCAGATATTATCATCTCTGTATAGTTATATCCAGAACCAGATGCAGTATTTCTAATAAAATGCTGTAGTTTAATATTTCAGTCATTGTCAAATATGTTATGACTATCTTGCCTTGCTTAGGATACTTCTTTAATTGTATGATGCAGCCTTTGTTGCAACTAAGGCAAAATTGATTTTTTTCTGGGAATGTGTTTGAAATAATGTTTAATACAACACACCATGTATGAAACTAGCTAATTTGTAAATAATAAATACAAAATTGATAACAGTTGTTTCAGTAGATGTTGCACGGTCAGTATGAGAGAGCCTTTATAGTTTGCTTTCTGTTCATTTTACTTTCTCTTAGAGTTGCTTGCAATATGATGTTGAAGAAAAACCAAAACAGGAAGCATTATGGTACTATCAGGACATTACTCCTTAACTGTGTGAAGCTGTTGGACAAGGGTAGACATCCTCAGGTAAGAATGTATTCTGAGGCAAATGTTTCAATACCAGTGATACCTAAAGGGAAAACACTTCATGGAGAGAGAGAGGTCACAACTAACCCCATCAGAATAGTTAATGAATTATGCGTTAATCATTTGATTCCAATGTACAAGTATAGGCTCCATATGCCCTAAGCAAAGCATCTGGAAAATTCATTATGTTCACTCCTCTCTTGCTCTATTCAGTTTCAGGAGAAATCCAAAACCATGTGCATTTAGCGTTATGTGAATGATCAGACGCAAACCTTGGGCTCAAGCACTCCCGTTTTTAGGTAGTTCAATAGATAGAGCCTCATGCTTTATATAGGGTGTGTATTTGGGTATGGGTGATGATCTGGGGAGGGGTGAGTTGACTGGCCAAGAGAGAAGGGAAATTTGGCTTCCGTAAACAGGGTGGTTTGCCTTCTGTTGGAGTGATAAAAAAGTGGCTTAATCTCTGCCTTGTACTCAGTTTCTTTAAAAGTCAGGTCCATCTCATTCAGTATTGCCAATATTGCTTGCCAGTGACTCTGACAGGGGAGCCCTAAGTGCAGATGCCAACGACTGAATCTGGGAACTTGTGTTTCTCTCCCCAAAAGGAGAGAAACTGATAGTTCCATTTTTTTCTTCCTTTCCTAGCCCCTCAGGTTCCATTTTTTTCTTCCTCACATTATCTACCTTTCCTTAACTTTTAAAGGCATAAAACTTTTCAAGGCATAAAAATGTTGGTGTCTATAACTTTGAGAAGCAACTTGAATTGATCTTTCCCCTTTTCTGAATAAAGATTATTGCTTCAGCAAACTACATGCTCTCAGAACTGTTCCAGCTTGATGAGCCAAAAAAAGAAGAGGGTGGCGAGTTCCCCTTAAATGGTAATTCTGATGAAAGCTACAGTGAGGAGGAAGAGGAAATGCCTGATAGTGATGAAAATGGTTCCTATAGTACCAGTTCAGATCCTCCTGATGACAACAAAGCAGTTGCTGTAATAAAATCAGTTGGAGAACTATCTGTACCTGAAAAATACAAATCTACTCATCAAATACGTGTAAGTTTTAAATGGCTCAATTAAGATTGAGATTATATTTTGTAATAAGACATAATCATGAAAATAGAATACCTTTGCCAGGGAAATTAGTATGAGGTAAAGCTTTCCCTCAAATGCCAGCTATCACCACAAGACTAGAAAGGCATAGAGGAAGGTGTAGGAAACTTTCACCGTATATATGTATTTGTCTTCCATAGAATAATGTATGGAAAGTGAATGTTTTTTCTTACATAATTTATTTCTGAACATCTGGGGTTTTCTGAGTGATGTTTTTGAGGAAAATAGCCAGGGTCAAACTTCATGAAGGGCAGTAGGTCTTGGGAAAATAGATGTGGCTGCAGTATGGTGCTCATTTAAATGTTTTCAGCCAGTTGTCATTAGCTTAGCTTCATTATATCCTAATAAGAATATTGAAAGCCTGAGTCCACAGCCCTTTTTAAAGATTTAACTTTACTGAGAACATAATCATTGATTATTCCTCTACCTGTAATGGCTTCTGATGAGAGGAATTCCTGTTGAATTCTTCTGATTCAATGGAGCTGTTTTCTTTTGTCTTTTCTGTGCAGCCTAGTTGTGCATTTCCAGTTTGTCATGACACTGAAGAAAGGTGCAGACTAGTGCTCAACTATGTTCTTGAGGTAAGTTTTGTTTTACTAATTGTTTTTATGCATTGTATCCTAACATCCTTTGAAAGTGCAAATAATAACTAAAAGGCTTTTTTCTTTTTGTTTAAAACAGGGCTTAAAATCTGTAGACAGCAGCATCAAGAAGGAAAGTGATCTTCCTGCAGCAGATCCCAGCACTCCCATTCCATTAAAGTATGAAGATGAATCAACAAGTGTTGGACCTGAGTGTCTTGAAAAGCAGATGGCCTTGTTTTTAGACAAAAGTAAGCTTGTCTCACTCCCTCTTCTCAAATTTAGTAGAATGGTAAAAAAAACAAAAAACTTTTTGATGGAAGCTTTTGGTCATCAGTAGCAGCTTCCCCCCCCCCTTTAAGTTAACATTATTTTTGGTGGTGTTTCCTTTTACTGTGCTCCTTCAGTGTTTTCATGGCTGCTTTATTGTATTTATTGTTGTCAACCTATTTTGAAAATGTTTAATTTTATTAACTTGTGCTGTTGAGAAAAGGCAAGTTATAAATGTTCAAAATAATTAAATTGTGCTGCCAATTAACCTTTTCAGTTTTAAGCTACGGATGCTATTTGCTTTATAATTTACTAGTGAGGTGTGCCCAGTGCTGCCTGAGAATTTTTAGAAACAAACAAACAAAAATGTGATTTTTAAATGGGTAGGGCAATTTGTGCATTTGGACCCATTATGCCAAAAAATGGTGAAGTCAAACCAGTCACATTTTGGCCGCAATCTTGATTCAAAATGGCACCCAGTCTCCAAACATCAAGTGAAGACCCCCACCCTGGGAACCGTTATGTGAGTTTTGACAACAGTATATCGAGAGGTGGCTAAACCTATAGAGAACAAACGATGCACCATTTTCCACGATATATAAGTTCCTATAATTAACCTTTACCAGTTAACATTCTAAATTTTAACTCAAAAATTCCTAAGAATGAATTGCTTTATTTTTTAATTATAGTGGGCTCATTTCGGGAAGTTAAACATTCTAGTCAGTCAGGAATGATCCCTGGATCCTGGCAGTACAAAATGAAACTTCAGCTGATCTTGAAATCCTCAAAGGCTTACTATGTTCTCTCTGATGCTGCTGTGAGTCTTCAGAAATATGGGAGAGCATTACGGTACATAAAACTAGCTTTACAGTGCCATGGTAAGTTGGAATATTTTTATTGTAGGTTCTAGATATAAAAAGGCAATTGGTTATAATACTCAGCCTATGTCTGCACTCTATATTCATGAACAAGAAGGAGCTGCTATGCACCTTGGACTTGCATGTTCCCCCCCCCTCCTCCTCCTGTAGCTGGGAAAAGAACTTTGGCGGAGTTTAGATTCACCTTCCATGACACGTGGCTTGTTACATACAGACAAAATATTGTGTATTAAACACTGGTTAGTTAGAGAAGTCAGCTATATAATCCACGGTTTGTAATTGACATATTTAAAAACTGACCAGAGTTTGTTTTAGACAGTCAGACCTAATAAGGCCTACAGACTGGAGAATTCCCAACACTGTTTTAAAGCCTTCTTTAAAAGCACACTTCCAGCACATTCCCTCTACACTCCGGTATTTTGAATTCATGTGCCCTTAGAGAGATTGCAAGGAATATGTGATGCATTTTACCACATTGAATAAAAAGCTGAAAAGAAGAGGTGATATAGCCCCAGAACCTGGGTGTGTAATGTTGCTCTAGCCCAGGGGTAGTCAACTTTTTTTATACCTACTTCCCACTAATGCATCTTTCTTGATGGTAAAATTTCTTTACCGCCCACCAGTGCTTGATGGAAGGAGGATTCAGCTTGTGCCTTAGAACCCCCTACCGCCCACCTAAAATCCTGAAACGCCCACTAGTGGGCGGTAGGGACCAGGTTGACACCCCCTGCTCTAGCCAATGTGCAGTTGTCATTCTCATTATATTTGAGAACACAGCTGTGCTTGGTACTGGCAATCTAAGTTGGCAAGTTTGAAATTGTATAAATAAGCATGCATACATTAATGCTTCCAGAAGTTGTTGCTGTTGTTGTTGATGATGATTTATTGAATTTATATACCATCCTATACCCAGAGGTCTCAAGGCAGTTCACAGAAAAGACCGTACATGTGCACACTTTATTTGTGTGGCTTCATATCAAAAAGGCATTCTGTTCACTGGCTTCCTTTCTTACTTCCCTCCAACTAGATACATATTGCTGCCTCTGCACGAACATGCTTTCTGAAGTACTCCTGTTTCTTTGTCAGAGTTTAACTCTTTGTGGTGATATCCAACTAATGCTGGCCCAGAATGCAAACAACAGAGCTGCATATCTTGAAGAGTATAACTATCAAACAAAAGAAGATCAGGAAATACTACATAGTCTTCACAGAGAATCCAGTTGCCAAGGTAATGATTTAGCGTCTGAATTACAGTGTATTCAGCTAATTGGTTCTTTATTTACTCCTGATATTTATACACTGCGTTTCACTGTACAGGATCACAAAATGGTCTACACAACAATCTGTAAAGCAATACATAAAATAATGCTATGTTTAAAACCAAAGGATACAGGTGGAACCAAAAGGTAAAGGTAAAGGCATAAGGGGCATCAACGCAGTTGTAGGTTGGGTTGTATATATTTGTAGCATAGTTTTTGGAAGATCCTCTTCAAAATGGGAGAGAGGCATTTGCAGGTGGAGTCAATATTCTTGGTCAAAATGCTGCTGATCCCATCCCTTCTTCTCCCCTTGCTCTGTCTTAAAAGACATGACAAATGCCTTGAACCAAAATATTATTTGCATAAACTGGTTTCATCTATTGGCAGCAGTTTTTGCTAAAGGTCTCACTAAACTGTAAATTACCATGGCATCCAAATACACACAGTGGTGATAAAACTATACGAGACAAATACAGACAATGCTGAAGTCCCTGTGGAATGGTAGTTTTCACTCTCTGGGTGTCCCCTGCTTAAACTACTGAGTACAGGTGTTGGATTGACAGCTGCAGGGTTCAGACAATTGCTCCACACCTTTGAGGAATGGGGCCATGTGAACTAGTCCCGCCCTTGTCACCATGCCCCATTTTCTGCATGTAAAGAAGGGTCTCTGTGGCTAGCAATCCTCTGTACAAGGGCAGTGCTTAACTGTGGCCCCACAACTGAACACCCACTTGCCCCGAATAGCGCATAGAGATAATTTCATTATTTCTAACCATATAGTATCACTTTGCAATGAATGCTTGAGATACTTGTGCAGCAGTGTTCCAGACAGTACTCAATATGAAAATGTCCACAGAAAGGTGTTTTTTTTGCATTCATAAAATTAAATCAATATAAAGTATTTTTATAACAAAAGCATTCATTTTGCAGAGCTTTTAATAGCTGTAAAGTTCTTTATACACGGATTATAATCTCTTGAATGGCTGTTGTCAATTGTTTTGAATACACTTTTATGGTTCTTTAGAAATAGCAATATAGCAAAAAATTACAGTGGTGTGTTAATTTTCTCTTCTAGTATTTTCTTGGGCTACTGACTTGTCTACAGATTTGGAATGCCAGCTTTCAATTAGCTGCAAATGCTATGAGGCAGCTAATGAAATTTTGCTTTTTAGTAATTTAAAAGGGCAGAATCCAGAACAATATACACAAGTGCTGAAGAGAATGGGTAACATCCGAAATGAAATTGGAGTATTTTACATGAACCAAGCTGCTGCTTTACAGAGTGAAAGAGGGGGCAAGTATATATATATATATCTTTCTATTTACACACACAGAGAGAGGGGGGGTTTCTACTGGTGTTTCATTTTTTGTTAGATATAGGACTTTAATTATCTGAAAAGAAGACGAATTGGAAGGTAGGGTGAAGCTACCCTAATCATGATTTATTGTGCAGTACAAAGCCAATTCAGTTTCGGAAACTGCCATATATATCCTAAAGTTAATTGAAACAAAAGCCCTGCAGTGGAGATGGAACCACTTCCATCACAAGGGACTGGTGCAGACTTAACATAACTATTGCCAACCACAGCAACTATTGCCTCCTCCTCCCCTGACACTTTTCCTTGAATGTCAAGCTGTGTTCAAATCTAGCTTAATACAGAACTTGCGTTAGTGGTAATCATTACTAATGTTTCGGTAACATAGTAATTTATTTAAAAACTTACAAATAAATTTGAACTTTTTGCTATGGGGTGGGGTAAACAGATGCAATGTGTGGCCCTGCAGCCCTGTGCCATCCCTTTATCATAGGTTAGGGACAGGCTGCATTACATCTGCTCTGGCCTGTACAGTTGCTTGGCACTAACACTTGGAATTATTTGAACTGAAAATAAGGATTTGAAACATTTTCCCCCCTCTCTAAAATGGTGCTGACCTATAAGCTAGAGGCCTAGATTTTGTTTAGTTTTTTCAATCTGTATGCCATAAATATGACCAATAGAGTTTTTAGGTACATTGGCTGATTAAGCATTCTATAGGCTTTTCAGTGTGTTTGTGGGAGGTGGGGTTGTTGGTTTGTTTTCATTTTATTATGTATTTTGTGTTCTCATTTTGTATTTGTATGTTGTGAACCTTTGGATGAAGGTCAGTGTACAAATTTAATAAAGAAGAAGATTTAAAATGGATTTCCCTGTTGAACACTATTTTCTTCAACAGGATTTTGCTAAATTTGAATATAATTAATTATTTATAGTGAGGGGGGAACTAAGATCACTTTGTTTTTAAAAGTTTTTTTTAATGCTGGAGTAGTTGGTGAAACATTGTCTTAGGAGGAATCTTCCCTTTCTGGAGGTAATTGTCCTTATGGGTTCTATAAAATTACATTTAATTCCTTTAATGTAGCACTTTTTGAGCCACTATAAATAAGATAATACAGTTCTCGCTGGCAGCCATCTTGGAAGCCATATTTAAGTATTTACTGTACTTAAATTTGAGAATGGCATTAAAATAGCTAATCCATGGAAGTACATACTACTGATTTCTTAAAATGTACCTCTTTCTCTTTCTACTGTTCTAGAGAACAAAACTGTATCTGCAGCAGAACAGCAACTTTGGAAGAAAAGCTTCTCTTGTTTCGAAAAAGGGATTCAAAACTTTGAATCCATTGACGATGCAACCAATGCTGCTCTTCTCTTGTGTAATATGGGAAGATTAATGCGGATTTGTGCTCATGCTCACTGTGCTGCTGCAGTAGACTTCAAAAGAGAATTTTCCCATGAAGAGGCTCTTTATTATAATAAGGTAACAACCACCCCAACCATCTTAAGATGATTGCAATTCCTAGATAAGAAGAGTAGGTCTCTATTGTGATTAGTGGATGCTAAACATACAGAAATCCTATGTTGCCTTTTTGAAATGAATATTTATTGTGTATTTCTTTTTTTTTTTTAAAGATTTTATTATTTTCCATAAAACAAAACAAAAGCAACATTAAACATACATAAACACAGTAAAAACAAAATACACAATCAACACTATAAAACACAACAATACCCTACAAAAAGAAAAAAGAAAACTTATACAAACCTTACTAACTATTTATCTTTGTTTCTCTACTTTTTTTTATCTTCTTAAAGGGGACTTCCCCTGGTCCCTCCTCTGTCTTCAAATACATATATACTTTTTAGGTAGCTTCATTTCTTTTCCCATTAACTCATACTCAGTATCTTAATGTTCTTCCAATTCATCTAAGCCAATATGTTATAAACTTATATTCTATATCTTATCACATTCTTATACAAATAAATCTATCACATCAAAATTTCTTCTCAAACCATTATTACTAACCTTAAACTTCTAAAGCCGATTCTTTTATATGTTTCTGCACAAATATTCAGACATTCAGTTTAACATGCTTAGCTAAATAGTCCTTAAATTTCTTCCAATCTTGCAACACCTTCTCCTCCCTCTGGTCTCGGATCCTGGCGGTCAGGTCTGCCAATTCCATGTACTCCATCAACTTCATGTGCCATTCCTCAATTGTTGGTATGTCTTCACCCTTCCAAGTTCTTGCCAATAAAATTCTAGCCGCTGTCGTGGCATACATAAAAAATACTCTATCCTGACTGGGTATCTCTTCGTTGGTCATGCTCAAAAGAAAAGCCTCTGGTTTCTTACAAAAGGTAATTTTCATTACCTTCTTAAGCTCATTATAAATCTTGTCCCAGAAGGCCTTTACCCCCGGGCACGACCACCACATATGATAAAAGGTACCTTTCGACACTTTACATTTCCAACACACATCCGACGTTTTAGAATTCATTCTAGCTAGCTTAACTGGTGTCAGATACCATCTATATATCATTTTCAATACATTTTCTCTTAAATTATTACATGCAGTGAAATTGATACCTTTCTGCCACAATCCCTCCCAGTCATCCATCATAATATTATGACCCACATCTTTTGCCCAATCTATCATTGTTGATTTCACCAATTCATCTTTCGTATGCCACTCTAGCAACAAGTTATACATCTTGGAAAGGTTTTTAAAGTTCGATTCAATCAGTTCTGTTTCCAGTTTTGATTTTTCAACTTGAAAACCAATTTTTTTGTCCAATTTAAATGTTTCATGAACTTGATGGTATTGCAGCCAGTCGGGGACTTGATTTTTAACTTGATCATAGCTTTTCAGCTTAAATGAGTCCCCTTCCTGCTGCAATATATCCATATACCGTAACCAACTTGCAGACATGTTTGGTCTCTTATAGGCCTTGGCCTCGACTGGTGATATCCATCTAGGAGTCTTTCTCTCCAGTAAGTCTTTATACCTAATCCAAACCTGGTACAGAGATTTCCTAATTATATGACTCTTAAAAGTTCTGTGGATTTTAGCCTTGTCATACCAAAGGTATGCATGCCATCCAAACATGTTGTCGTGTCCTTCCAAGTCCAACACATCTACATTTTCTAATCTAAACCAATCTTTCAACCAGCAAAAGGCCGCTGCTTCAAAGTAAAGTCTTAAGTCCGGCAGAGCAAAGCCTCCTCTCTCTTTGGAGTCTGTCAAAATCTTAAACTTAATTCTAGGCTTTTTGCCCTGCCATATAAACTTCGATAAGTCCCTTTGCCATAATTTAAAATAGTCCATTTTATCCAGAATTGGTATGGCTTGGAATAAAAACAGCATCCTTGGTAGGACATTCATTTTGATCGCTGCTATTCTGCCCATTAACGACAATTTCAACCTTGTCCACATCTCCAGATCTTTCTTTATCTCTGTCCACAGTTTTTCATAGTTATCTTTATACAGGTTGATATTTTTTGCTGTGAGATTGATTCCTAGATATTTTACAGATTTAACGAAATTGAGGCCTGTGCCTTCTTGTAATCTTCGTATCTGTTCTGCACTCATATTTTTACTTAAAACTTTGGTTTTTTGTTTGTTTAATTTGAAGCCAGCTACTCGTCCAAATTGTTCAATTAATTCCAAGGCTTTGGGGACACTGCCCTCCGGTTCTTGCAGGGATAACATCAGATCGTCTGCGAAGGCGCGTAGTTTGTATTCTTTCTCTCCCACCCTAATTCCTTTTATCTGTTTCTCTTTTCGTAGCATATTTAAAAGGACCTCCAGGACCGTAATAAACAATAAAGGGGAGATAGGGCACCCTTGTCTTGTTCCTTTTTCAACTTCAATTTCCTCCGATATCACACCATTTACTATTATTTTTGCTCTTTGTTCTGTGTAAATGGCTTTAATGCCATTTAGAAATCTTTCTCCAACTCCCATCTTTTCCAAATTCTTTTTCATGAACATCCAAGATACCTTGTCGAAGGCTTTCTCCGCATCGATAAACAGTAGTGCTGCCTCTGTATTTAT
Source organism: Lacerta agilis (assembly GCF_009819535.1). Taxonomy (NCBI): domain Eukaryota; kingdom Metazoa; phylum Chordata; class Lepidosauria; order Squamata; family Lacertidae; genus Lacerta; species Lacerta agilis. The sequence goes on along the minus strand of NC_046316.1, from coordinate 40,550,039 downwards.
GTTTCTTTCCAGTTTTTCTAGAATATCCACAATAATTCTTGTATTATTACTTATCTGTCTTCCTGGAAGGAAACCCGCTTGATCTTTATGTATATAATCTTTAAGCACTCTTTTCAATCTGGTAGCCATAACATTTGCAAAAATTTTGTAATCCACATTCAAAAGGGAAATTGGACGATAGTTTTTCATTTGCGTTCTATCTGTATCTGGTTTTGGGATTAGTGTGATAAAGGCTTCTTTCCATGTCTCTGGTGCCCTATCTCCTTCCAATATTTTATTGCATACTTCTTTCAAAGGCTGCGAAAGCCAGTCTTTAAGAGTCTTGTAAAACTTTGCAGTTAGTCCATCTGGTCCTGGTGCCTTTCCTAATTGCATGTTTTTAATTGCATCCTCAATCTCTTGGGTCGATATTGGGTGGTTGAGTGTTGTTAATTTATCCTCTGGGACTTTTTGCAGGCTATGTTGTTGCAGAAATCGGTCTATCTCTTCTTCTTTTATCCTTTCCTCCTTGTACAGTTGCTTGTAAAATTTTTGAAAACACTTTCTGATTTCCTCCGGGTTTTCCACTATTTTCCCATTCACTGCTAAATTACTGATGACATTTGCCTTCTGTCTTTTTTTCAGTTGCCAAGCTAGTAGTTTTCCACATTTATTCGCAGATTCAAATGATCTCTGTTTCATCATTTTTAGTTTCCATTCTATATCTTGATTCATAATTTTAGCATACTGGGGTTGTAAGTATTTAATTTCCTTTTGAATTCTTAAAGATTTGGGATGTCCTCTTAGTTCTTTCTCCTTAACTTTGATTAATTTCAACAGTCTTTCCATTTCCGCATTTTGTAATCTTTTCTTTTTTGCTTTTTCACTTATAAGGAATCCTCTCATTACCGCCTTACTTGCATCCCAGGCGGTTCTTTTTTCTACTTCCGAATTCCAATTAATTTGAAAATACTCCTTCATTTTTTTCGCGGCTCTTTCTACCAGCTTGGTATCTCTCATCAATGCGTCATCCATTCTCCATCTGAAGGAACCCTTGGAAACCATCTTGAGGGTTACCTGTACAGGATTGTGGTCCGAATAAGTCCTTGGGCCAATTTCTGCTTTTTGTATTTTCGGTGCCAATTCGTTCGATATCCAAATGTAGTCTATCCTCGACCATGACTGCTGGGATTCACTGAAATACGTTGCCTCAGTATCGGTGGGGTTTTTTAACCTCCAAGCATCCTCCAAATTTAAATTGTCCACCATTTCAAAAAAAGTCTTAGGTAGTTTCCCATCATTTGTTAATTTAGTTCTTTGGGATCTGTCCATTAAAGTGGAAACTGCACCATTAAGATCTCCCAGGCAAACTAACTTGTAGTCCAAATAGTCCAGCAGCAGGTCGTGTATTTTTTTTATAGAAAATTGACTTTCCATCATTTGGTGCATAAAGTCCCAGAATCAGAAATTTTTCGCCTTGTATTTTGATTTCAATAGCGATGTATCTCCCTTCTTCATCTTTAAATAGCTGTTTTGGGCTATATTTCTCCTTTACATATAATACCACTCCTCTCTTTTTGACCTTGTCTGATGATATGAACTCTTGGCCTAGCTTTTTGTTTTGTAGTAATCTTCTATGTCGCCGAACTATGTGTGTCTCCTGTAAACAAATGATGTCCAAATTCTTTTTTTCCAGTCCATGAAATACTCTGCGTCTCTTTGGTCTTTGGTTCAATCCCCGTACGTTCCATGTCATTAACTTGAGCGCCATTTTCCTTTGTTAATCCTCTCCTCCAGTTGCTTCTGCTTTTTTATCTTCCTCCGGGTCCTTTTCACTTGGTCCTGGTATCCCCGGTGGTGGGAATACTCCTGGACGTCTGTGTAGAGATGATAGATCCAGTGACCCTTTGAGTTCTTCCAGATGTTTGTCCAAGAATTTTTGCTTTTCAGCCAGGGATTTGATTCTTATCTTTTTTCCTTCAAATGTAAAAGCAAGACCTTCCGGAAATTCCCAGCTGAAGGAGATGTTGTTTCTTCTTAACTCAGCAACCAGATCGTTGTATGGAATTCTTTTGTCCAAAAAGAATCTGGGGATATCCTTATAAAAGATGACTTTACTCCACTGTACCACCAGGTTGTTTCTATAATGTAAATCCAGAAAGAAGTCCCTGTCGTTTCTGTCATGCAACACAAGCAGACAGTCACTAACTGTTTTGGCACCTTTCTTCCCTCTGGCTCCTCTAGGCCCAAATCTGAAGGCCTTCACTATGCGCGCTGCAACGTTTACCTCTTCCAATTCCCAGTATGACGAAAATAACTTCACAATGTAGGCTTTTAGGTCTTCTCCTTCCAATTCCGGAAGACCCCTGAGGCGAATGTTCCCCTCCCTCTGGTGGAGTTGAAGAAAAGCAAGAGACTCTTCCACAGTTCTCTGTCGTGTGCCAATTCTCTCTAGATTCTCCAAGTCTATATTGTCCAATTTCTGTTCCACTTTTTTTATTTATTCTTGAACCACTTTGAATTGCTCAGAGTCCTTTTTCAAGGTTGTTACCTCCTGTGCTATGTTATTTATTTGGTCTCTGTTCTTTTTTACATTCTCCTCAATTTGACCAATCGATCTCTCCAAAGTATCAGTGGAATTTTTTATATCAGCTTTTATATCAACTTGGAGTTTTTCTATTGCAGAGTTGACTGTGGCATTAACTGATGTGCTGATTGTATTAACCGAGGCTTGCGTTTGCTTCAACCCCTCAGTCACACTTTTGAGTCCTTCTGCTATTTCTGCTACACTTGCAGCTAATCTCTCCATTTGTTCCTGTAAAGTCAGGGAAACAGAGCCTTTTCTTTGTGCAGAGCTAGATGTTTTAGATCTAGTGCTCTCATGCATGTCCTGTGGGCTCTGCAATTGTAATCTCAAGGTCACTCCAGTTGCTGTGGTAACCGTTTCAGACATTCACAGTAGAAAGCCAACAGTCTCAAAAATAAACACCAGGTGGCCAGCAGTTCCCTTCTGAGAACAAAGAGACTGCTGAGCCAGGAGTCCCACACAAGTCCAGTAGTCAAACTTCTAGGCACAGAGTTTCCAATTTTAAAGTCTCAAAATACTTTACAGTCAAAAAGAGTTTAGTTTTTAAGTAGCCCAAGCCAGCAACTATATTTCCTTTGCAGTGTTACCACCAAGTCTTTATAATTCGTTGTAGCTGGCCACAAAATATCTAAAAAGTCTCCACTGGTAAACAGTCACTGATACAATAACAAAGAGAAAAATGGCAACAATTTACTGCAGCCCGCTACCGGCCCGGAATCCTAATCCTGAGGGAGAGCGGTGTCTTCTTTTGCCATATCTCCTGCTTTTAAGTCTTAAAACAACTTTAAAACAACTTTTAATCCACTTTTTAAAAGTTTGGCAGAGTTCGCAAAACTTTTCCGTTAGTCGCGGCTTTGATCTTTTAGCGCTACCAAGCTCCGGCAAACAGCTCAAAGGGAGCAGGCTTCCTTTTGACTTTTCTCTGTAAGTTATTATTCTTCAAAGTTCCAAATCAGTTTAAAATCATTACTTACAGAGTTTCTTCTGCAACTTCTGATCAGGAAGTGTCGGGTGCTCGAGTCTGGCGGGATCGCTGCTTTGATCCTCCGAAGGCAGTCACCTCTTCAGTCCCGTACCGGGCTCCGCTCGCCTGATTTTCCCCCTTACGAGGGTCAATCAGGAGCGGGGACGGCACGTCTGGGACCCACAAGGATAACGGTCCACGGGACGCTCTTCCCGTGGTTTTAAGGGACCCGTGGCGCAGGCACGGAGGTCCCTAAAGCCTTGCGGAGGACGGAGCCGTCTGACTCCCGTCCGCCATTGACCGGCACCAAACCGGAAGGCCGAATATTTATTGTGTATTTCTGTCTTGGATTTAGATTATATGTCTATGTAAGTTTAGTTCCAAAAATATAAGTAATGTTTACTAGAATAGGAATGAAATAAGCTTTTAAATATATTCACTCTGAAGATCCATTTCATGTTCCTTTTCCACTGGCTCATTTCTACAAGTTACTGCTTGTATAATCGGTCTACTCATGAGAATAATGTGATGTCAGTTAAGAATCTTACGGAACTCTCAGTGGCAGCTCACTTGTAATGAGAGGTGGCTATTGTGTTCATGCTCTGCTTTTCTAAGGCATCCATGAGAATGCATTGTTGGACTAGATGAGACTTTGGGGTCTAATCCAGCAAGGCTTGTACATTCTTAGCTTTTTTGGTTGTGCTTTTTTGCATGCCCTGTAGCCTTCCTCATGAAAGATGCATCTAAAACACCTGTGGGTACTCTTATCTGATGTTACTTAATACTTATTTGAGTAATCTGCTAGTGTAAATAGGCAAGTAATTATTCTGAACCAACATGGTCTCACCAAGTTAATCAAAACTTTCTTGTTTAGACTTAAACCCTTGATACTGAGGGGAACAATAGAGACCATGGTTAGTGGACATGTACTTCTCACGGAGTTGTTCAGCCTGTTTTTACTTTTATAAAAGGTACAGCATGGGAGGGGGGAGGTGAGTATAGGAGGTTCAGATTGCAATTGAGTTCATTGGATAACGTATGGAGAATATGCAAGCTAGTGGTGAAAATGTTCACTTATCTGGGTACATGCTGCCAGAGGGGCTAAAATACTAGTGATAATTATGTTTAATAATAGGTCATATGCTGTTCAGTTATTGCAGACACCCTGTATTCAGAATCAATAAAAAGTATTCAGTACCTACTATGCGCCTTGACATAAATATTAGTAATGAATACAAGCCTGTCAACAACTTATTTTGCTATGCAATGATTGAATTCTGTAGGCTATTGACTACTATCTGAAGGCCTTGAGGTCCCTGGGTGAAAGGGAAGTTCATCCTGCTGTTTGGGATTCTGTCAACTGGGAGCTGTCTACCACCTACTTTACTATGGCAACTCTGCTGCAAGATTATGCTCCCTTATCCAGAAAGGCTCAAGAACAGGTAACATTGTGTGTGTGTGTGTGTGTGTGTTTTAAGAACTAACCATTCCTGTATCACTTAAAATAGAAAAAAGGAAGAAGGACTCACATTCATGTTGAATATAGCATTTGAATCATCAATAGAAAAATTAGGTGACCATGATGATGATTGCTGCAAGAATGGTTTCTAAGTATTTCTTAGCTATATAGGCTTTTTACTTACCTTGAGCAAATACTATTCTGGATCCACACGTCCTTCCACAGTGGAGACATAGGTTTCCGGGCAGGAGTTGATCACTGTGAAGATTTGCCAAATGTGCCTTCCTCTTAGCATGTTTCTCCCTTTCGTCCTGAGTTCGTGCTGCTTTGGTAAAGGCTATTCTCCAATTGGAGCACTCGCAGGCCAGTGTTTCCCAATTATCTGTGCTTATAATGATTTTTTTTTTTTTAAGATTTGCCTTGAGAGCATCTTTAAACCTCTTTTGTTGTCCACCAGCATTTTGTTTTCCATTCTTAAGTTGGGCATAGAGTAGTTGCTTTGGAAGACGACAATCAGGCATCCAAACAGCATGATCATTCCAATGAAGTTGATGTTGAAGAACTATTGCTTCTTCCAGTACACTGACATTAGTTTACCTGTCTTCGCTGTACAAATGTTACGGGAGTAGGAGCAGTATTTCTTAATTTCATGAACCAAATAAATAAATAATGCCAAATATTATACAGTATTTTGGGAAATCCATGTATTGCAAGGTACTGATATTACAAATTTTGAAATCTTTTTCTTTGTGTGTTAGATAGAAAAAGAAGTTAGCGAGTCAATGATGAAATCCTTGAAATATTGTGATGTTGACACAGTTTCTGCACGGCAGCCCCTTTGCCAGTACCGGGCAGCTACAGTTCACCACAGGCTGGCTTCCATGTATCACAGCTGTTTGAGAAACCAGGTATTTGTCCAAAGAGAATCTACAATAATGTGTCTTTGATGGTGCACACTTAATATATATTGGTTAGTATATATCTCATATGTAAACAGAGGGGCATAGTGTTTTATTTTTAAGGTACAGGTTTGTTGCATTTGTTTAAAGTGTGAATTTCTGACTTGTTGATTTATGGCCACATCAATGCCTGCATAGCACTATTGGCTTTTCCAGGTAGTTGGTAAACTTATTTTATTCTCAGTAATTATGCCAGCCTTGATACATCAGCAGTAGCAACATTGTGTGGTACTCTGGCAGGAAGACGTTACTACATCCAGTAGGATACTAAACATATTTAATAGCACATATATTTTTATAAAAAGAATCTTATAAAAGAGTCACAAGGAGAAATTGATTTCATATGCTTCCTGCTGAACATGTATTTTCTGTAAATATTTAAGCAGTTATGTAGGAAGCATGGTTAAAGGGGGGATATGCTTTACCATAATACATAAAACTATGCTTTTTATTCACCTGAACAAATTTTAAACAATTTTTTTTTGTTAAAGGTTGGTGATGAACATCAGCGGAAACAGCATAGAGTACTAGTAGATCTTCATTACAGTAAAGCTGTGAAGTTTTTTCACCTCCTGAAGGATGTGCCATGTGAGCTTCTTCGTGTACAGCTGGAAAGAGTAGCATTTGCAGAATTTCAGATGGCAAGTAAGCTGAACAGTTGCTGTATTCTGAATAAATACTATCCAAACTTTTTTTCAAAAATAAATGATGAGCAGCAGTTCCCTGGGATGAAACAGAATTTGCTAATTGGTTCACTGGACTTGTCTTAAACTCAAAATATTATTAGACAAAGAATTTGGTAATTGACAAGTACTTAGTATATTAATATCATTCTTATCTACTTCTAGGTCAAAATAGCAGTGCTGGAAAACTAAAGACTTTGTCTGGGGCTTTGGATATCATGATAAAGACCCAGTCTGTATTTCAGCTCATCAGAAAGGAACTTGTTGCTGAATTTGAACAGGTAAACTACCTTATTTTTTGAGATGTCTGTGGTTCTGTCATGTTCCATGATTGTTTACACTGGTTTAGAATTGAGTAAAAAATGTGTGTTTGAATGGTTGTGTTATACTTAATGTCTGTATTTTTAATTACCCCCAGCAGCTTTTTTTAAAATTTCCCTATAATTACATAATTACATACATGTGCTGATATTTATCCCTTTTTTTGAGCAAAACTGTATACCACTTTTCAAAATGAAAGATTCTCCCCAAAGCAGCTCACAGTGGTTTTTTTTTTTGTTAAGACTAGAGAAGCATTTTAATAAATGTCCTTTCTATTTAGAGACTTGATGATAGCAAAAGCAATGTGGAAAGTGTGCCTGCTGAAGACTCATCCACTAGCCTCAATAAGGAAGAAATTGTAAAACTCCTTGGTATATTTGAGTCTCGATTGTCTTTCCTCCTCCTTCAGTCCATCAAACTGCTTACATCAACTAAAAGGAAAGTTGGGTAAGTCAGTACATGGTACTATTTCTCTTAACTTCTTTGCATTGCATGAATGGTTTTTTTTTTTAATTGAGCTTTGGATCCAAACTATATCATTTACAGAAAGAGAGAGCAATAGCATTGTTCTGCAGAGTTCACTCAGTGCTATAGCAGGTGAGGTTTGTAGTAGTACTACATAAACAGACCCATTTGGGGATTTAGTTTTTTGTGCATTTCTTGCAAAACCCTGTAGAATGATGTGTAAAAGACTCGTTCCTTGAAGAGCATATTGAGATCCAGCCAAGAACTTTGTTTTGCCTTTTAAGCCTATTGTGTATTGCAGGGCTGTCCAACTTCCAAGAGACTGTGATCTATTCCCCCTATAAAAAAACTGCCAGTGATCTACCCATTAGATTGACCAAAGATGTTGGATTTTTTTTAGGGAGCCAAAGCTATTGAGCTCCCCCCCTTTGCTACATTGGTGAGGGTCCAAAGGCAGACCAGGAGCTAACACAGACATCCCACAATCGTCCAGTATATTGTGATTGACCTGTAGGGCACGCCTGGTGTATTGTATTAGTTTTATGTTTGGCGTATTTGGGGAAATGTTTTGTGTATCAGCCTTTTGTGGTGATACCATGTATTCAGTCAGGAATGGAGAAGAATTGGGATTGATGTTTCTGTAGGAAAGGCATTACCATTGCTTATGGTGCCTACAAGGATCAAGCAAGCTCTGTTTACCTGCATTTACAATAAACCTGCAGCTCAGGAGGAGGAGGGAGGAAAAGAGAGTAAATAAAATGCATGCTGTTGCTGTGAGGTAAAGCTCACTCTGTATGTAAGAGCTGGTAGATAGTACAAAATATCTGTTGTTTTCCCCAGCTTTAAGATTATGTTATGTTCATAGAGCTAGGCGAAAAGAAAATGGGGTTTTGATTTTTATTTGTGCAAGGAAATTGCAAGAGTAACTTGGAGTGACAGTCACTTAGAAATCTATCCACATGGAATTGTTGACTTAGAAAGCTCTGAAGTTGTGTTGGCATGTGTGCTAAATATAGTATAGCAACTGCAGTATTCCAAGTGCAAAGAAGCTCCATGGGGCAAGACAATCAATACACGACAGGACAGAGTAATAGCAGAGAGTTTGCTGTGCTTCTCTTTTTTCAGTTTTTGTATTAGAATTCTGAGTCTCCACAAGGTGGCAGTATAAATACAGAAGGCCAAAACATAGGTTTTTTCCAGAATAATTTGTTTACTATATAATATGTTAACACTTGTAATTGTTCATGTTGTAGTATATTGTGCAGATTTGGAAAGGCTAATAATGTCATGGAAAAAGATTTAGATTTTTGTGTATTCTACTCTTTGAATTACTAGTAATTCTCTTTAGCTTTTTCTAAAGCCTGCACACATCAATCCCAGCAGCATTATTTTTAAATGTTAATTTTTCAAGCTTTCAAAAAATGACAGCAGAAGGGTGCTGTAGCCATTTCATTGTAGCTGGAGCCACATCAGAATTGTACTTCTGCCATATCTGTGCTCAGTTTTCCTCAACCTCATAATGTTGCCAATTAATATTACCATATATTTATTTACAGACAAAAATGGTTTCATGGTGATTGCAGGAATATAAAACAAGTAGAAAATGACCTAATTATAATTAAAGCAGAAGAAACAAAAACCAAAGTGATCCAGTATTAAATACAGCAGGGGTGGCCAACTCCCAAGAGACTGCGATCTACTCACAGAGTTAAAAACTGGCAGTGATCTACCCCCTTTTTGGGGATTCAGGTCAAAGTTGTTGAGCTTTTATTTAGGGAGAAAAGCCCTGTTTTGGGGGGTTCAGGTCAAAGATGTTGAGCTTCTTTTAGGAAGGAGGAAGGCCCATTATTTAGGGGTTCAGGTCAAAGATGTTGAGCTTGTTTGACAGAGGAGGAAAGCCCTGCTTTTGGGGGTGCAAGGCAAAAATGTTGAGCTTTTTTTAGGAGAGCCAAAGTTGTTGAGCCAGTGATCTGCCGCAGACCCACATGACCCAGAAAACTGTCTGTGGACAAATGCCAGCTCCCTCGACCTAAAAGCGAGATGAGCGCCACAACCCCATAGTCACCTTTAACTACTAAACAGCTTTATGTATCATTTGGAATACATATGCACCAGCAGTGGAATATCAATGCATAAACCATCTATAATAGAGCAATGCATGGATAAAATAGCTGCTCTCTCAATTATAAAATAACTGTGCTGCTTGGCAATGAAACAGTTTTAAAACACTTATTAAAAGAAATGCTTAGTTCTGGATATTCTAATAGAATTCATTGGAATTTTAAATTTACTAACTGGTCTGTCTGCATAATAAATAAAGCTGTCAATTCTATTTGCCAAATGTTAGGTATTTAATTGCTTCTTGCTTTCTTGGATCAAAGTATTTCCAGTGGCAATGCTTTCTCTGTATAGTTCTGGATAATGCTAGCTGTGACAGTTGTTCATTTTTGAGCACATTTTATTAGTGTCTAAAAAAAGATGGAGAACTTGCACTAACAAAAGCAAAAGATCTAAGCTTATTCAACACACCTGAGTCCCTCTGACAATTAGCACTGTGATGAAGCATGATGAAAGAGAAAGGTTTTGCTAAAAAGTATTAATGTAGAGGTACACGGAGGCAGGTGCATACAATGAGCTATTGTGGTGAACCCAAGTAGCTGAAAAAGAAGTTGCCATCAAAAGAGAATGGAATAAACGGAAAGATTCAACCTGGACAAAAGTTAGATTCCATTATCACTTGGAAAGTGCAAGTGTTGCATACTTTTGAGTTGCACTGATGAGAACATGAAAAACAGGATAAATGGTATTTGCTCCAGGTGGCAAGGGGGGAAGTGGGGATGAATTGTGGTCCTGCTGTCTCCCAAGGGTTACTGCTCATCTAAATTCCCTTCTATTAGCTCACAGTACAGGATCTTCCCTTGCACTTAAACCTACTTTCCTATGATAGATGTAAGGGAAAGAATATGCTAATAGGCCCCTTGTGTCCGCATGATTAAGGAGGATGTGGTAGTGGTAAAAGTCTAAAAGTGGATAGGTTTTGATCCAACATACTGCAAGCAGAGTCCTGCCACCCCAAAGAAAGCTGCTCCTAGGGTAAAAGATGTGACACAAGAGGCTTCATTTGGCAGGGGGAATATGTGTAAATCAGGGGGTCTTCTCTTTGCACAAATAAAAGTACATCTCATACACATTATTGCTCTGTTGGAGCCAAGCCATTATCTGCAGACTTTGTTTATGCATCAAGTACTAGATTAACCTAGTTCCCCCTTTTCTTCCAGAGGTAACAGTGAAGAAGAAGAAATTCTTAAGACCAATAAGAATGTTTATTCACTTCTCTTGCGATCAGCAGCAAATAAAAACCTGACTCTGCTAGAAAGAACAGAAGTTGTTTTAAACTTATTGGAAAAGCTGACTCGGGATAATGAAGGCAATAATCTGGGAATTCAGTGACCCACCTTAATGCTTGTACATGTTGCAACCATTGAATCAGTGCCTTGCTCAAAAAGGGATTTGTGGTTCTCTTCCATAGATTGCCTGCTTTATTTATATTGTTCCATATTTATAAGATTGTACAGTTGGAAAATAAAACTATTGTTACCCTTTGAATGCTGTTATGAATTAGCATATATTTTTGTTTTTACACTTCTGGGTTTGTTTTGAAATGCTCAAAGAGAAATGTACAGTTAGTTTATTTAATCTGAACTGTAATGGGCTTTGTATTGTTGCAAAGCAGAATGGTTTTGCTAACACTGTACTCTGTTTCACCAGGGGTGGGGAACATGGGCCCCTACAGCTGTTGTTGGACTCCCAACCATCAGCATTCGTGACCACTGGCTGCATTGGCTGGGCGTGATGGGAACTGGAGTCCTGTCACATCTCAAAGGCCACAGATTCCCCACCCTTGTGTTACAGCAAAAGTCCCCTTTGCTGTTTCTTTCCTCTGTGCATTCTCTGCTAAGCAAAACGTCTGTGAAAGGCACATGCCAGCAGTATTAATTAAAACCATAACATTACAATTACAGATTCCTGCAAAAATGTGCCTTTTGCACTTCAATGCAAACACTTAAAATAGACATTACTCTGAGAAATGAAATGGGCTTGTTTGTACCTCACTGTCACTTTTTCAGAAATGTTAATAAACAGTTGTATATTGAAGAAATTTTATTAAAAATTTATCCCACTGGTTAGCATTTCATTTCTGTTGTCTCATTTTCCTCCCTGAAAACCTCAAAGGTATCAATGCATACAGAGGTTGCTGTGTTTGTTCTTTAGTTGGTTCTTTTGTAGAGGTTTGTAACATCATCCGGGAACACAAGTTCTAACCAAATATTCCGAGTAGCGTGAAAGATTGCTCATTCTTACTTTTCCACAGAATCACTTTCTGTTGCCTGCTTTGTCTTCTCTTGTGTGTGATCAATAGGCTATATTATCCTGTATTATTTATTAGGTATCATATGCAGTGTTCCAAATTGTGACCCTATGGTGTCTTTGCATGTTCTAATTGGGCCCAGATAGTCACTGCATTATATGACTGAGCTACCAACCAATAGTTCTCTCATCTTATTCTGAGTCATTTTGACTCATTGGCTTGGATCCTAACTTTTATTTTGCTTTTGGTGTTTGGGGAACCCTTGAGTGGTGTGGAGAGCTGCAGGCATGCCGCCAAGGGAACATGGTTTCTTATATAAAGGCTACACTATGTTGGTTATTAACAACCTGATTCTGTAAGCATTTTCTACATAGTAGCTATATAGATATTTCAGTGAATTATGTTTTAAATTTGCAGCTCCAAAAAGATGTACAGTATAGTCCTTATCTGGACCACCTGGAGTGCATTTCAAGCATCACTTCCTTTGGCAGTTTGATATGGAGTTGTTTCCAGCTGCAGAGAGCATTTTGTAAAATGAACAGTTCCCTTCCTTTCTTTTGTCCTCCATATATGCCCATGGGATATGCTGTGGGCTAAATTGTCTGGGTCTACAGTGGGAGGGCATAATTGTCCCAAAGCAGGTGGGGGAATCTTGCACAAGATTCTTCTGCCCAATATCTGGCGATTCTCCTCCACCCTGTTCTGGATTATAGTAGAGTCCACAATGTTTGGTAGGTCCTGCTGAGCATCTAGAGAGACTTTTTGTGGAGTATGGAGGGGGGCAGAGAAGGAAAGGGAGATCAAATGAGCTACCCTAACTTGTGCTTGTGCAATGTTCAATACATCTCATGAGCACAAGAACTTTGCTACAGGTAAGCTTGGAGAACACTTGTGGATTTTCCTCTAATAATTGGAATTTACCTCTTTTAAAAAGATGTTAAATGAAAGGCCTCTCATAAGTAGTACCAATAGATGGTATTACCACCAGTGTAAATAATGTGGGATAACCAGCCGCATATAACCATTATGTTTAAGTCTAATTAATACATGAAGGGGTTAAAACTAGAGTAAGCTCTCTTGCCATGCTTCTTGAAACTTGGGAGGGACTAGCTTATCAAGCCTTTGTTCCATCACTCTACCCAAGATGCTCAGGATGTAAAGAGATCCAAGCTGATTGCTCCAAGTTCAGATTTCATGGCTCTAACTTTCTTGAGTTTGTATACCAATAATTTAGGAACTTTCAACACTGTAACTAAACCAAGTTTTACTGTCTGTGCAACCTTTTCTGACTGCTGTATGGAAAAGCACACAAACCTGACCCTTGGTTTGTAAGTAAACCATTTTTAACTTAACCAAATGTGTGTCTTTTCTATGCTAAGGGAAGAGGGAAGTTTTGAAACTCACAAGGACGTATTTTAAAAGTCTAGCAGCCTGTATTTCCACACTTTAATTTTCTGCATATGTGGTGAGTTTAAAACCTCTGCTGGGGTTTTTGCCCCAAACCTGGATTCCCTTTTCTATATGCCTATTTTATTTTTTCCTTGCCGCCAACAAATAAAAGTACTTTATAATTCTGTTGGTGGCGTCTTGCCTACATTATCCTCTTAATGACAGTGATCTTTTTGATACTCAGCATTTTATGTCAAGCAGAGTAATAGTGATTGTTCATATGTATGAAATATCTTCCAACTATTGTAGATAACTTTATTATTTTGGCTATTGTCTAGAAAGAGATTCTGCTAGAGTTTTTAGAGTGAATTAAGCAACAGCCACATAGCTACTGGATGTTTTGTTGCATGCTGACATTTTCCTTTTATGAGGAAGCCAACTGTTTGGTTTAACTTGTGCTATCTACCTAACAACCATCACCTATATCATTTTGTACTTCACCTATTTAAAAGGTTAAAGAGAACCAAAGTAAACCTACATACCGTATTAACCATTTCCAGTCAGCTGGATCCAGGGGGTGTTTAGAGTAACAATGACATATATAACTTGTTCAAGAAGCCATTTTAACTTGCAAAAGATGCTGAGAAATCTTGTAGCTCATTTTTTTTCAGGCCTTATATTTGTCCAGTTAGTAGGGAACCTGTCTTGAAAAACACTTTACCCCCACTCTGAATGTAGAATGTAGTTTGCATTGCTTTCTAATAAAAGCGTTTAGAAAAGTTGAGTGAAGGCAGAACTGTCCAGAACAGAGATCAGCTTTCCAAATGCTAGGCAGTTTCTTGCTAAGGGGAAATTGGCAGGTCTGCATCTCTTCTTTCCTACTCCCTACTGTAGATTCAAGGCTGTAGCTTATTGCTTTGGGGCTCTCATGTGAAGAGGAGCTAAGGCTTGAGAGCTAAGGCTTTGTTGATGTGTGTGTACATAAAGGTAAAGGTAAAGGGACCCCTGACCATCAGGTCCAGTCGTGTCCAACTCTGGGGTTGTGGCACTCATCTCGCTCTATAGGCCAAGGGAGCCGGCGTTTGTCCACAGACAGCTTCCAGGTCATGTGGCCAGCATGACTAAGCCACTTCTGGCGAACCAGAGCAGAGCACGGAAACGCTGTTTACCTTCCCGCCGGAGCGGTCCCTATTTATCTACTTGCACTTTGACGTGCTTTCGAACTGCTAGGTGGGCAGGAGCTGGGACCGAACAACGGGAGCTCACCCCATCGCAGGGATTCGAACCGCCGACCTTCTGATCGGCAAGCCCTAGACTGTGGTTTAACCCACAGCGCCACTTGGGTCCCTTATGTATGTATGTATGTATGTGTACATACATACATACATACAATTGGGCAGATAACAGGGATTGAATTCATTCTACCTAGCCTGACTCTAGCAGTGGATCATAGAGTTATGCTGACCACTGACTGCAAAACAGTTGAATTGCTTTAGTGCCTATAAACTCTGTCCCTTATGTTTTATAAGCAGCAATTCTCTCCCCTCTAGTCTCAGTTAATGCACTTTGGCATCAGAGAGAAATTACACAGCAGGAACTGTCATTACCCAAGCCAGAGCACTAAATAACCGGTGTAATGTACCTTTTCTTTTCCTCTGTACTGGGGTAGTCAGGCATCATGCCTTCTGTCTGAGCAAATTAGGAGGTGATACTGATGTGTAGGTTCGATGCTCTTCTATCGCCTCATTCTGTGTCGTAAGACAGCATTTGTTTCTCCTTTATATCCTAAGCAGCATTTATTAAGAGCCATTATGTGAGCTAGCCTAAATGAATCAGTGCATTTTCTTTTAACTTTTCTTTCTGTTAGATGAGCCCTGTTAAATCTCTTTTAATTAGTAATGATGGCTCTACATTTTGCTATCCAGCATATAGGCAAAAATCCCAGAGGCATAATAAAATCCACAATATTCAAGTACACAGATTATCTAGTATTGTTGCCTTTGGTAGAGAGCTGATCATGTTAGACAGGACAAGGTTTTAGAATGCTGTAGCAGCCCTCTACTAATAACATTTCACCACTAACCACAGACAAAATGTTGTAGTTCCAACACAGAACTGAATAGTAAATGGCTGCAAAGTACATGGAGGCCCCTTTCTTCAGGCATCTGAAGTGGCTTTGAAAGGGACACCCATGCTTTCATTCTTTTCTGTCTACATGAATATTGTTAGTAAGGCAGTAAATGGAGTAGTTTGTTATAACTCCCTTCCTCAGTGGTGGTACAGCAGTTGTCCAAAGTTCTCCCTATGATTTATGAAAACAAAAAGACTCTAGCTGCATCAGACCAGAGGTCTACCTGTACTTTGCACAGTACAGCTCACAAACAGGGCTTAGAGTTGATAATCCTCTCTTGCTATATTATCCTACATCTGTGGAAAATCTGGAGGCAATTTTGTGCAAAACAGTAATACACAGTGGTGGCTGATGCTCATTGGGATTGCTAGGGAAGAATGGAGGAAGGTCAACAGGTGAAGCCAAAGCCGACTAATTCCAGTTTTGTCTCCATCTTCTGTTCTGAATTCCACAATAGCAACATGAGACTCAAGAGGGGGTGACAGACACTGCCATCCTATGGACTGCTTGTTATGGAAGAAGGCAGACAGAGGTTGGTATGGCAGTGTGCCATTTGCCCTAGTGAACGAGATTCCACTGTTATTCTGTTTCGCCATCATGACCAAGAACCAGCGAGAAATATTGTCCATGATTCTGAATTGGTCTAAGTACAACAGAAAATAAAATGGAGAAATGCAAAGTTTACCGGGAGGGTTTCCCTGCTACCTGTCTTAACATTTTGACAGGCCACACAGTAGGACTTTGTAGGTTGATCTGAATGCCTGGCAGTCTCATAGGGGTGTAGTTGGTCCTTCAGACAACATGATCTCAGAACTTTGAGGGGTTTAAAAGTTCAAAACTGAAACTTTAAATGGACCTGGAAACAAAACAGGCAGGAAGTACAGAATTGGCTCCCACAAGCATTATTGCTGCTGCATTCTGTACCAATGGAATTTTCTTAACTGAAAGGTAACCACACATGGAGAGCATTATTCTAATTCAGTGTGGATGTAACCAGTGCATGAGTCACTATGGCAAGGTCTCATTTCACCAGAGAGGGGCCACAGCTTGAGTGGCCAGAATCTATTGCAAAATCAATTTAACTGGGTGACCAGTTCTGGCATTGCAAATGAGAAAAGGAAAAACCTCTATTAACTTCTTGTACAGCAGCAGAACCTCTGAAGACAACTGTTCTTGGCAATCCTGAGATCACTTTAGGAAAGTAATGTTTTTAACGGTTCTAGACTTTTTAATTGTTTGTTTTTAAATTGTGTAAATGTTTGCCACCCTGGCCTCCTTCAATAAAACATAAAAATGGTCTGAGTTCACAAGGTTACCGGTAGGTGCCTATGCTTTTCAAGGTATAACCAGAACATCAAGAATATTTTGTAACTGGTTTATTGGAATTGTGACTTGGAAATCATTCTTTCCCTCTTTCCAAGGATGATGCAAAACATGATTTAAACAGGAGCACACAATGTGCTTGTATAAACAGAGCTACTTGATATACAGAATGCTTGTCAGAAGTGACTAATTTGAAATGAACACATTCACAGCCTATGAGCAAATGTCCCATTTATATGCTATTATTCACAGTAGCAGAGAATGTACAATTACAAAAATCTGCATAAGGTGTAAAGTACATAAGAAGCAGTGCAAAACCAATACCCCACCCCAAGTGTATGGTGGAGTGTCTCTGGAAGTCTACTTTTAGTCAATGGGCAGATTTCATGTAAAGAGTCCTATCAGCACAAGGGTTTTCACTCATGCAATGGAGCTTTCGCTTTTCTCTTCCCCCCACCTGAAATTGGCTCAGGGGCATCAGAAGAATTCCCAGAACAGCACATAGGGGATTAGTCTGTCTGGCAAGTTGCAATGCTTTCACTGACCATAACCCGAATTGAAATCTACCCTGGACTTCTGAAGGGAATTTAGGTGCAATGAAAACTGCATCCGGATTATAGCAATATTGCTTACATTAAATATGAAACTTAATTAGAAGGCAACAGAACACCTAATGCTTCATTATTACTATTTCTAAAACTTAAAAAAAAAATAAACTCACATTTATCAGGGTAAGATTAGACAAGGTGTTAACTGTGCTAGACAGCTACTATTACTGTCCATTTTAATTTGTATTTAGCACCACTGTTATTATGATATAAAGGCATACATAAGTTTCTGACAGGCCAGAGCTGAATGTCACTTCTAATCCCAATGAATGTTACACCCACCGACAATAAGTTTTCATTTTAGAGATGTCATTTCTGCCAAATAGCATAATATCAAATACACACAGCCTTAAAATCCATCAGTTCTACAACTGGAGACTCCTTTTAATGCAAGCAGTGAGATCCTCTGGAGTTGGGCTACTGGCAATGCAGCTCACTGAGACGCCTTGAGCAGTTATAGCTTCAGCTGTTGTTGGACCTATAGCAGCAAACTGAAATGACACTCATGTTAACACAGTAGAGACAGATACAGTATTGACTTCAGCTCTTGCTATGTCAGCCAGCTGCCTGATAACATTTTCCCATGTAGATCAACATTCTAGCCTTTCAGAAATGTATTCCAAACTCATGTATGTATGTGGTTTTGGATCAAGGGCTAAAATGCATCACTTTTCATTCAATAAAGATCTATTGAACTTGTTTTCTCATGCCAACGAAGTTTGGACTAATAAATGTCAACCTACCCTCTTGTAACTTATGTCTGGTACCAATCAGCCAGCCTTGAAATTACATACCAAGCAAGTTCGCACTACTAATTCAAAATTCAAGTAGGGCAGGAAATTAAGCCCCATCTTAATACATGCTGTGTTCATGCTCAAACTATAGAATGGCTTTGCTCACACGCCATATTGCCCATCCTTAATGGTTTTGCTCCTCCTTGTTGGCCCGACTTGGTTTAGCATTACATCCAGACCAGATATCATGGTTTGTCCTGCTCAAAGTGTAAAACATTACCAGATTGGGATTGTGGTACAGCTGGACAACTCTTTGCACCCCACCCCACACTATTTATTCCAGGATGAAAGATGCTATTGATGCCAATAGTATTTTCAGGATGGTGACTTTCATCAGAACTGCAACATGGGTGGAAAATATGATCTCCCTCCCTCTTTGTGTTGTGGCCTCAATACAAATTTCCACCCTCACCCCGGTGGTAAAATATAAACACATGAATATACACTCAATGTCACAAGTGGTTGATAATTCATATTCTGCAAACAGTGAAGTGAAGAAATAAATCAAGGGAAATGGTGTTGGCTTCCAATGGCGCGCATGCCTTTGCTTCTTCTTTTCCCTGCAGTTATTCCATAATGGTTGTATATCAGACTCTCATTACTGTTTGGTTGCTAACACAATGAAACATCCATAGATTAATGTGATTCTGAGTCAGTAAATAAGTTCTGTATCCCTCGACACTATAGGAAAAACATGTCCCCCAATTCATAAAGTATCTTTCTACAAAGGGTATTAAGGCAATTGACAGTGAACAGTTGCCACCCGCAGCACACAGTTAAGAGACAGAAAAGCTTAAAACAAAATGATAATCAGGAATCCAAGACCCTTGAATCAGAATTCTGTTTGAACCAAATGCAATATTAGGTCTCTAACAGATTTGTACCTTAATTTGGGGAAAGAGATCACCAGCCAATTCCTGAATCTGCTTCATACAATATTTGACGCCAGATGGACTGAAAAATGTGATACTTGCAGGAATACCCTGTAGAAAAATATTGAAAAGACAAGGAGAGCTGATATTTTCTTCCTGGTTGAATCTCCCGATGTATGTTCAACCAGGGTTGTTTTGTTTTGTTTTGTTTTGTTTTGTATTCACCATGGCCACTTTACAGCTTAAAAGTCAGCTTGGTTCTGAAATTGCTGCAGTGAATATTACAGCTTGTGGCTCTTACCACATGTACATATAGCAACGCAACATCAGACTTCATTTGCTGTTTTGCCCAAGAATGCATGAATGAAGTTTGATTTTTCCAGTTTGATTGGGAGGTCACTAGAAGATCAGGCTAATGTTTTCTGAAAGATGTCCTTTTTATTCCTGTCTGCAAACAATTCCTCATAGTTACTTAAAGTTTTGCTCATGAATCTCACATTTCTAATTGTAATAGGCAACCGAGTAGCTTGGATTCTACAGTCAAGATCCCACAGCCAATATAACCTCTCCTTTCTAATGCACTTTTAAACAAACAAAAACCCTTCAAGGGTTCCCTTCTAAACTTACTCTGGGCTACTGATCCAACACCAACTATATGTTCCACAAATGACCATGCAGAGTCAAGCATTCAGTTGTGTGTAAGACAGCCTGCTGTGGCATAAAAAATATACGTGAACTAGAGAACTAATTTCAACAATGGCATTAGAGGAAGATCTCTCCTAAAAGTATTCAGCATGGAAAAAACAGCATCCCTTCAAAATTCCTACTTCCCACTGAGGGGCACAGACGCTGATGGTGCAATTGAACAACCTGTGTTAACCCTTTACATTCAACAGTGTGAATTCCCTTAGAACAATAAATGCTTTGCTGCAGAAAGAAAAAAATGATTTTTCCACAAAAATAAAGAGTTTTAGGAAGTAGTAGAAGAAGACAATAAGATATAACCTCAAGTCCACCTAATTGGCAGTAGCCCCATTTACTTTAGTAGGACCCTTCTAATTCTAGATTGCTGCCATAACCCCTAAAATAAAAACACCATGAAGCTGGGAACAAAACACAAGTTAGCTGGAAGGTAAGATTATTTGATTTCTTTCTGTGAGTGCATCTAAAATAGGTTGAACATCTCAATTGCAGGAGGAAAAAAATATATGACTATACCATTAGTGTGTTAAGAAATGTTCAAGGATTATATAACATAAAACCATCAATAGGTTTAAGAGCTATTGTGCTTCGTATCACAAAAATGTCAGGGGACCACTTCCATTTTTATCAAACAAATGCATTATATCTAAGATGACTAAAAGCACAGCCAGAAAAATTCTGCCTCCATAGCTAGGGGAGGGGGCTGGAGGAATTGCTTAAGCAGCTTGCTGGTTTTCCTTGGCAATAGTAACTTAACAGACAACTAAGGGAACGTAATAAAATTTATCATAATGTAGATAAATGCTCACTTGGGAAGTGAGATACCTGTTGTGAGAAATAATTCCTCAAGGAGTCTTGAAGATTAAGATGTTGAGTAGTTTGGTAAACAGTAAGGCCCTCTAGTGCAATGCCTGCAACAAAAACAGTGAAATATATTAGTGATTAAGCTTATCGGTTTCAATTAAATTAAATCAAAACACAAACATTTAAACTGATGTCATACTGAGCATTAATACTAACATGGATAGGTATCTAGCCGATGTTGCCCCAAATCTAAAAAAAACAACCACCCCTTTGTTTTGAAAACAAAATTATTTGGGGGGGGAATATTTTAAGGGTTTATTGTCATTTACAATAAACATGCAAAGACTTGCTAATCAAAGCGTATGAGATAAACTGAACAAAAATCCAATACAACACTATGTACCAGTGTGGTGTAGTGGTTAAGAGCGGTAGACTCGTAATCTGGTAAACCGGGTTTGCTTCCCCGCTCCTCCACATGCAGCTGCTGGGTGACCTTGGGCTAGTCACACTTCTTTGAAGTCTCTTAGCCCTACTCACCTCACAGAGTGTTTGTTGTGGGGGAGGAGGGGAAAAGGAGATTGTTAGCCACTTTGAGACTCCTTTGGGTAGTGATAAAGCGGGATATCAAATCCAAACTCTTCTTCTTCTTCTACCTGAATATTTTTCACGGGCTGAAAAATGCAGGCACTATAACTGAATATTGTGTGCCAAAATCGCATGCCGAGTCATCATCACCAACCCCAGGAACCATCTTAATTGATTATTTAAGTGACAGTGACCTGTCCTGATGTGCTTGCCAGAAAAATGGGTGAGGATGACTTATTGTATATGGGGATTATGTATAGGTTCACTTACGCACCACTCTTCTGACTTCAACAAAGGCAAACATTGGGTACACACTGAGACTTTGCAGGCTGCATTAGGATGAACTTGCCTCTTGGTCTGATCCAGGTTGTCACAGGTAGCATCAACATAAACTACCCAGTAGCATCACTGAGCTGGCAATGTTTGATGGAGCCCACAAGTATGCAAAGCCAGTTATTAGTCTGATAATTGGCAGTGTCTCTCATGCACTCTGTGTTTCTCAAATTGAAGGACCAAACTTCAAAAATACTTTAAACGATTTAAATCAAACCTTTCCCGCTGAGCATTGTTGGAAGTGTTTCCCTTTTCAGAGCACCGCAAGGAAAAAACAGAGGCAATGAATTGGGTGACTCCCCTGTTTGGAAAAATAAAATAAAAATATATTTAATTCATGAGGACATTTTAAGCACAAAGACCCCTAAATCAGGGGTAGGCAACCTAAGCCCATGGGCCGGATGCGGCCCAATCACCTTCTCAATCCGGCCCGCAGATGGTCCGGGAATCAGCGTGTTTTTACATGAGTAGAATGCGTCCTTTTATTTAAAATGCACCTCTGGGTTATTTATGGGGCATAGGAATTCGTTCATTTCCCCCCAAAAAATATAGTCTGGCCCACCACATGCTCTGAGGGACAGTAGACAGGCCCACGGCTGAAAAAGGTTGCTGACCCCTGCCCTATATAATACTTTTAAACCATCACGCTACAAACACACAATGAAAAGTTTGATATGTTACTTGCACCCTTAAGACTACTGAAAATAAAGTTCAAGGCACATAGGTGTTTCACATACAGCAGAAGCTCTTTAGCATGATTTCTATTATTAAAAAAAAACAGGTTTCCATTGTCAAGGCATGGATATTTTGGCTAAAGCATTCTGGCAAAAAGATAAATTGCCATGCTATGCTCCATTTCTTTGCTATTCAACAGAGAGCTACCAAGCACAATGCTTCCAATCATCTTAATAAGTTTTCTCCCTCCCCTTCAGTCACTTGGCATTCCTCATACTTGTTTAGCTATTTAAAGACTCATTTCAGCTGAATAAATTTGCTGTCTGACATTCCACACGAAGGAAAGGTCAAGGCTGTCACAAGAAGGAAGAGGGTGGTTTGAAAAGATGTTCCCGATACAAGTTGTCTTATTGGGGATATCTAACACACCCATTTTCTGGTTTTTAAAATGGACATTCACTTTTTTGAACCCCTACAAGTTCTCTTAGGGGAACCATCACACAAATGTCCTCAGGCAGACCTTCTCGTATACATTCATACAACATATTCCTACTAATATTATTTTGTAAATCAATTTATGGAATTCCCTGTTGCAAGATGTGCTGGCAGTCATTAGCTTAGCTGGTTCTAGAAATGGATTAAGACAAATTCATGGAAAGGAAGTCTATTAGTTGGCCACAAAAACTATACCTCTGAATATCAGATGCTGGGGACAAAGAGAAGAGGACTGTTATCCTCATATCCTGCTTGTAGCCTTCCCAGAAGAATCTGTATGGCCACTGTTACAAATTCAATTCTAAACTACTGGTACATGCAGCAGGGCTCTTATACAGTCGTACCTCAGACGTCGAACAGAATCCATTCTGGAAGTACGTTTGACTTCCGAAACATTTGACTTCCAAAGTGCGGCTTCTGTTTGGCTGCAGAAAGCTCCTGCAGCCAACCAGAAGCTGTGGAAGCCCCGTCGGACGTTCAGCTTCCAAAAGAACGTTCAAAAACCAGAACACTCACTTCCAGTTTTCGATCGTTCAAGCCGACTGTATGCTTATAATGGTCTGGTGTTTTCAAAAGGCTCATAGTTCACACTCCATTACCCAACCACAAGCAGAGAGATTATCCTGGAGCAGAGGAAGAGTGTGGTTCTTTGCCTAATGTGTACAGCTTGTTCTTCACAATTGATTCAGGAAATGCCGGCAGAAATCACATGGCTCCTATTGAAATCTCATCTCTATTCTGCTCATTCTTTTTAAAAGGCACTTTATGCCCCCACCCCCCAGCACTAGATAGATAATCTAGATTTATGTACTGTATATGTTTTTGTTGCATGCTTGCACATTCAGGATCGGTGCATACACATATTAAGAAAACGTGTGTTGTACTTCTGAGCTAAGCTAGGAATGCCTGGAAGGTTTGCCCATGAGATTAGGTGATCTGGATTGGAGAAAGTGGAGGGGTAAAACAATTAAAAATTCTCTGGTCCTGCTATTTCCAGAGGATTTGCTTTTTTTCCAAATTATTTTTAAAAACTAGTAAAAGAAAACATTGTTTGGGGTGTTTATTTTAAATGCTACAAGTACATTCTTGCCTCTTAGTCTTAAGCTCCCGAGTTTCCTCCAGGGTGATGAAACAGGCTCATTCCTGTAAAATCAAGCTGAGGGGCCTTATTAGGAGTCTGCACAGATTTATCAGAATAACCTAATTGCAAACTGAAGTTTTATTAGGCACCACAGATATGTTAGTAATAATTACAGGAAGCAACAAAGGACTTGAGACAGAATACAGAGTGTTATTTTGAGAGATAAAAGCAAAATATGTTAATATCAATCCTACCAAGGCTTGTGTCGGTTAATTGAAATGCCAATGTGATATCTGAAAAGTAATGCTAATCTTTTTAAACTTGTGTTTACAAAAAAGAAGAAGAAAAAGAATAACAGCCTGATAGCTCTGGCCAATGTAAGAGGCACCAGCCCCGGCAGTATCTCCTATAACAAATTATGCAGATACATTAAATTCTAAAAGACCTTAAGATCTGTCTTGAGGAAAAAAGACTAACACTACCTATTTAATTAAGGAGCCAGTTGATATATTTGCCCAAGCACCTCAGCCAAAGTCAGCTCTGAAGACAAGGAAACTTGAATAACAATGCAACTATTTTCATACAGGTCCTACAGGATTCTGGACTTTTCATTGTCAACCGGGATAGAAAAATATGCATTCTGTATAGAGCATAACACACACACCTTTTTAAAGAAAATGTGTATGACAATAGAAATGATAAACCAATAACCCAATCATTGAAAAATGTATTCTGCTTACGAGACCAATGTATTCAGCTAGTTTTTCAGCATTCCCAGAGCTCTCTCCTTGTGATGTGAGACCTATTTCAGCCACTGAAAGAAAAGAAAAATGATTCCTTAGGATGAGTTGAAAGTTCTACTGAGTCAGTGAAGATATTCGTATTTAAAAAATACTTTGTAACGTTATCATAAATCAATGTTTAAAATGCACTTTATAGAGACACATGCAAGTGAGAATTATAATCTGCTATCCAACGACTTGATCGACTGCATGGAAAACAATGCAACTGTACAGCCACGTAACAAAACAGTATTCATCTTTGAAGCTCAGATTCTGATAACTGGAACACTGCACCAAAGAGTGCAACAAATACTTTTTGATCCATAGCAGCTGAAGCAATGCACACGAACAAAGGTACAGCAGCTGTGCTTTGCTTCCACTTCTATTCAAGATGCTCCTACATGGGTAGGGGTTCCCTGCCCATCTCTAAAAATTGCCTGTTAAATATGAATGTTTGCTAGTGTGTTGTAGGACTGGAATTAGAGAAACAGGTTAAAAACTGCCATAAAGGGCAAGCTATAAATGTGTTAAATGATAGTTTGCCCTTGAATCCTCCTCTCTCTCATTGTAGTAAGAAGGACACAAGTATTTTGTGGTGTGTAAAGAGAAAGTAGGGTTTTGAGGTAGAATTAGGAGAGGGATCTGTCTGGAAACCTGGGTCAGAGTGGAGGGGATTTAAATGTAAAAACCCAGCACCCTTTGTTGTGCCGGAAGCATACTTGCAGCCCATGCAATCAATTGAGCATTGGAATAACAAGCTTTCTCAATCTCACGGCAGAAACAAGGTGCACTGCAGCATTTTGCAGGAGCTGCAGTTTCCAAAACCAGTCTTATTCAAACCACATTACAGCCATGAATCATAGCACAGCACAGCATATATACTCTCCATTTCCACCTCCTGCCCTGCACTGCTAACCTAGAATTATGCAAAACTGATGGACCTTTATAAAGGGAATGAGCTGAGTGCCACCAGTGTGGTTGGTAACCAACACACTAAATACGCAGGTGGTCCACCCAGGAGGTTTCACACAGATATTAATTGAAATCAAAAGCAGATAATCAATTCCAAAGAACAATGGGGCTGCACTTTCCCTGAAGGTCCCTAGACTGACCAGCAAAACCAGAGCAATATCTGTTTCATGCTCAAGTCAGACTGTCCCAGCAGGACTCAAAATGGCCATGGAAACTCTCTTCACTTAAGAGTGTGTTCAGTTACCTTCTCAAAGAATGGAAAATTTGAAACTGGACAATAATTTTTAAAAATATTCTGGGTCAGGGAAATTTTTTAAAAAAAAGAAAACAGCTGTTTCTTTTAAAGATGATGACATTCTGCCTACTTTGAGAAGGTCATTAATCCTGAGAAAGAGGCCAATTTTTTTCCAGCACCCAAGGCTGTGATCCAAGATACCCCTAACTGGGAGTAAGCCCAATGAGGCTTACACCTAAACAGCCATGTGCCAGGCACCCGGTCCCATTCTCAAGGGAATCTAATCATAAGTGATCCGTAATATTTTCACAAGATGGTAAAGTTCAGTCTGTAAGTTCAGTTTCCATTGGCTAGAACCAATGGACCTACCGCCCTTACAGCAAGCAGTCCAAAAGGGCTCCCAAGGATATGGTGTCCTCCCAGACTTACTCACACCACCCACTGGTTTAAAGGACCTTGTCAGATGGGCCTTTCTATAGCTGCTCTTGCTCATATGGTTGCTTGCTCCCTTGCTCCAATCCCAGAAACTTATGCTTCCCGCCTTGAACAACAAGCTAGGCTGCTTATGGCTCAGCATCCTGGCATGAGTTGATTCAATCCATTTCATTTCCTGGTCAGATGGCATACAAGCAACTTCTAAGATTCTTGCTGGCTGACAAATATTTTGATCATTAAGGAGTAAAGTAGGGAACAAGAAATAAGCATCAGTATATTTTGCAAAGTATGGTGCATAGCTTTATTAATATTTTTATAGGCCTTTAAAAAAATGTGGCTTACCTAGTTCAGCTGTAGCTTTCCCCACCACATAAATGGATTTGGTATTCCATTTTTCTCTCAGAGAATTTTCCAACTGTGAAATGTTAAAATTATGTGTAAGCATTTTGCAATACAGTATAAATACTAAAATGCTGATTTGGACATGCCCCACCAAAGAATGTTTATTTGAAAAAGTTGAGCTCAGCAAAATATTAATAACTATTACTACAGTATAAATGTCAGTGACTATGCAAAGCAAACAAAAATGTGTTTTTGTTCAGTACTCTAATATGCTTCGAAAATTTGGCTGAATAGACGCTTCTTTCAGTTACTTGTCTGAAGCTGCTTTCTTAATCCATATATTTAGAGTGCTTCCATGGGTGTTCATTGGGGATGGGTGCTGCTCATGGACTCAGTTTTTTCACAGCACCCACATGATGCTGCTGGCATCAAAATACTGACATTAACACAGCACTGCTCAAAGAACAGGAAGTCAGGACATGTAATAAGTTCCTAAGCAATGCACTGAATTAATACCACCGCTCATAGGTAACTGCAATACAAAGGATGTGGTAGAAAGCTTCTGAAAATATCTGATCCAGTGACTCACTAGGATTGCAATCCTAACTCCACTTAACTGGGGTAAGTCCGCTGAATTCCATAGTCTTCCTTTTGAATACATGGTTAGGATTCTGCTGTAGGATGATAACACTCCCCCCCCCCCTAATGATGGAGAATTCTAATAGCCCTTCAACTGTTTTACATTCAAGGACTTTTTTGGGTGTGTGTGTGTGGCTGGTGCATTTTAGCGCTATATCTCGAAGAGAAAACAGTAAGATAATTCACCACATTTAATAGTTTTGTCTAAATTCCCACTTACCTTTTTTTTAGTCTTATCATCCAGACATAATCTGAAGGCTTCTACAGCTCTTGGGCTGGTAAAAATTAGTCCAGAATACTGCTGAGGGTGAAAAACCTATTCATCAACAAAAGTTGAGAAAAATAAACGTAAGTTAACGATGATAAATCAAACCAATAAAAAGTCTTCCATCTGCTGCTTTTTAAAGCAAAGGCTCCTAGTGTCCTTAGTGGTATTTTCACCAAATTATTATGTCCTGCATTAACAATACTGTGAAGTCTTTTATTTTAGTTTTCTTGTTTTCTAGGGGGTCTGAGTTCAACAGCAGGCTATAATTTACAATATAACTTTGACGTGTTGGTGGCATGACCTACAGCTGACTTCAGGTCAGTAAGAAAACAATTGCTTGATGGGACTTCAGAATCCAAGAATCTAGAGTTGTCACTTAGTGTCCACAACCTACTGTAAAGCAACCTTAGGATAGCAATAGATGTTATTGTGTGATTCATTCCCTAAAGGGAACTGTACCTTGAATAACTGACGAGTGAATTTTTGATATCACTGTCTGTATGCCTACCTAGACATATTCTTTCATAAGGAGGAAATCATGTGTGTTTAAGTTGGGCAGCCTCAAGAACTCTAAATTTTGAGAATCCTTGTCGACAATAATAGACTCATTACTTTTCCCACAACTAATGGGGCAGGAAAAATTATTGTGGAACATCACAATAACTGTTCAACTTTCTCTCGGCAGAATCAGTGAGGTGTAGAACAACTAACTACCACTAAAAGTCTGATGCTCTGCTCTGCTGAATTGAGGCAACAGTTTACAAGATTAGAAGTATGGATCTCAGCACCCGCAGATCAATAAAAAAAACTAGGTTCTAGCTTTAGCCTTTGTACACAAGCAAGGCCACATTTTACCAGATGAAACTTGACCCCATAAAACATCCACGGTATGCTGTAGCAAATGGGAGTTCTGGTGAAGCTTCCACCAGCTTCCCAGGGGTCTTGGTTTTCCCTACAAAGCTTAAAGGATGCCATAGTGATACTCAGCCAGAATATGTAAATCAGGGATCACCAACATGGTGCCCTGCAGGTGTTGCTGGATTCCAACTTCCATCAAGCCCAGCCCTCATGGCCAATGATCAGGGATTATGGAAGCTATGGCCCAGCAACATCTAGAGGCCATTAAGTTGGCTACATCTTATATAAACCCTCAGTGTAATTATGTGTCAAAGTCAATTACCGTGATCCAAAAAAATAGCCCTAAACATGTAACTAGGGCTTTCCTATTGTAACCTATGGAAAGGAAAGGAGCTCTGTGCACTCTCAGAACTTTACTGGCCATAGCCAGCAAAGGAAACTCCAAAGACATTCAAGACTCTGGACTGTAGCTCACTGTCTTGGAAATCTGAAAAAGCTTAGTCTGAAACAGAAATATTACTTAAGCTTAAAAATACCATTTATATATAATTCAGTTACATAGTTTAGATACCAATGTGGCTTTATAGTCTAAGCCTTCAGCAAGCGTCTACAATTCCAAATCCTATTATCAAGCATATTTGTTTGTATGCTTGTGTGTATGTATATGTATGTATGTATGTATGTATACAGAAAGAGAGTGAGAGAGAAATCTCAAGATTTATGTTTCTTTTAAGCATCCCTTTAGAGTACTATTTATATAATTCAAGTGTAATTACAGAAATAGCACCATCCGGACATTAGCTCAAGGGAACTATACCTGTGATCAACTGTAACTCATAATCCTAGCTGTGGGCATAATCAGACTCAAAGCTGGCTCACGTACTGATTGGTACTTTTTCTACATCCCAGTAGCTTTGTTTTTTCAGCTGAAGGGTTTGGCAAGAGATATGCGAAAACGAAAGATTACGCTAATAACCTGCCCCAGAGTAACCTCCAATAAAATAAAACGCTTTCCATGCATTTTTAGTGTGCTAGGAAAGACACACTAGCTTCTATTCCCCTATTTAAATGGAGGTTAGCAGCCCTTTCCTTAGCTTCAGAAGCACGTACTCAGCTAGTAATGAGGTTTAAATACTCAAATTTATAAACAAGTAAATAAAAAAAACATTTTCCTTTAATCCTGTGGCAGAAACAAGTGTTCTTGTCAAAATGGTAGCATCAAAGCAGGATCATCCACAGCTCAACTCATTGCTATTTTGTCATCACACTACTTAGTATTTAAAGCTCTGTTTCAGTGACTGACAGCCCCTATAAGACCATTCAGTTCACAAGCTCATAAACATACTTTAAAAAAATATTCATTTAAGTCGCTTAGATACCTAAAAAAGCAAGGAATTTTTTTAAAAAAATAATTCTCATGTATTTTGATCTAGGTTGTCAGGGCACTAAATTCAACTCTGAGATTTAGGATGCAGCTTTAAACATATGTAAGTAGGAAGCAACCCTCAGGGCAATGAATGGGACCAACTTCCAATGAAGTATTCTTCGGACAGGAGTATAAAAGTGGTAAAAGAAATAGGGCTCTTACAGTTCCAAAATGCATGTGTTAACTGAGCGTCACATCTAAAACACCCAAACTGGTAAACAAAAATCATATTCAAGCAGTATATCATTTCTTGCCAACCTTCCCCAAGCAAAACAAAACATGAACGGCAAGGACTTTAGATAAATTCAGTATGCATGCAGTATTTGTACGTGAACACATTTTCACCATTGTTAGATAGTTGTCTTTTATCATCTTTACAGGAGTATCAATTCTCATGGAGGTCAAGCCAAATAGTAAGATTTATCCTTTCCTCCACCACGGAATATAATTACCAGACTGGTCTCTCCGCCAATACCAGATGCCCCTATGGCACTAAGTGCTACCTGTGGCCAGAAGCAACTGAGGTTCAAATAGGGCAGAGACCCCTTCTAGGCAACATAATGCTATATACCATGGCAACCTACATTCCTAATCCAATACACTGATTTTTAAAAATTATTATTATTATTATTATTATTTTGCAGAACAGGCTATTAACAGGAAGAGAATGTTAAGACTTACCCTTTCAGAGAAAGCTTGGAGAGATGTAAATTCAAATGCTAAAACTGGGATCAAAGTTGCTTCAAGCCCATGCAAACCCAGTTCCTATGAATGAAAGGATGAACAATTTTGGGATAAGATAAAGGATTGACACATTAAAATTATTCTTAACATTTAAATCAGCAAGGTAACTTAGGCTGGGAGTAAATGTCACTGAAAACAATTAGATTTACTTCTGAGTAGACATGTATAGGATTGTACTGTTGTTCAGTGGTAACGGCATAACTTAGAACAAATCATGATTAGGTAAAAAGCAAAACTTGCGTTTTTATTTAAAAGCCAGCTCCATTGGACCAAGCGCCTTAAGTTACTGAAGAAACGCCCCTGCATGCAACACACAGTGCATAACATGTTCATAATTACAAGGCTTATGCTAGAGGACATGCGACAGCTGCCCTATGGTGTAGAACAGTTGTCCTTCAGAACAGGCCTACATTTGGTTATAAGTAGACTAAATAGCTTTGCTGTCCTGGAAATCATGCAGCCCACTTTAAGAATAATTATGGAACTTCATATCTGCATGATTCCCTTATGTACTCCGCGCACCGGTCTGTGCGCAACATGGATAAAACGCCAGATTATTGTTGCATGTTTCCTAGCAACTAGAAGTGGTGTTTTAATGTACTCTTCATACAAGTGAAATGAAACCCCAAATAAATAAATAAATAAATAAACCCCATGGTTTAGCATTAGGTGTAAACCAAGCCAACAACCACAAAGATGTTGGCTTGGTTTACACCTAATGCTAAACCATGGTTTAGAATCATGAGGAGCAGCTGCAGCAAGACTTGAGCTTGCACATGCCTTCGTTTCCCTCCCCTGACATGGCTGTAAGCTTCAACAATACATTCAACATTACATTCAACAATCAGAAATGTGTTTTTCCTTGCTTCAGAAGATGCAGGCATTTTTAGCAAGGCCACTTCACATCTTAAGGTATTGTGGGGGTATATGGGAGACAGCTATATTTTACACCGACATATGCTTCCTTAGAATCCAAACT
Organism: Lacerta agilis; assembly: GCF_009819535.1. NCBI lineage: Eukaryota > Metazoa > Chordata > Lepidosauria > Squamata > Lacertidae > Lacerta > Lacerta agilis. The sequence goes on along the minus strand of NC_046316.1, from coordinate 40,518,781 downwards.
ATATGTTAACTACCGAAGCTGCATAGATCAGTTCGAAACAATGCTGTACATCATCTATTTTCAGGAAACAATTCCTACCAGACAGAGAAACATGACCAGTTTTTTCCCCTGTAGCAGAGAAGCTTGAATATATGAAATCTGAGAATATAGTACACTTGAAGGGTGTATTAACCTTCTCGATTACTAACTTTAAGCATTACCCTCCAACCTACAGCTAGCTTAAATTGCAAACGACTCTTTCCAGAGACGTAGCAGGAAGAGAGGATATCTATCTAGCATGCTGCTCAACCTGGCAATAGCTATACTTTTTCTGACAATGCAGTTGTACCCTATTTATGACCTGCGGACCAGTGGTTGTCTGTGGCTATCTGAACAGGTCCATTAACCTAAAATGTGGAACTCAGGGTTAAGTTGAATGACAATTCAGATACAAATATCTAAGTTTTTCCCTAATCTCTTTTGAAAGGTTACTTACTTTTATATATGGATCTGGTCCATTTTCACTTTCTTTAGGCTCTTTCAGCAACAGAACTTTCATTGTTTACTGGAGAATACAAAAACACAACATAAAATCGTATCTAAATTGGATCTAAAGGGTTCTTCTCTGTGCAATGTCTGCATTAGTTGAATATCACAGGAAACAGGACAATTAACAACTGCACTGAAGGGCCGTTGGTTGCACAGTGAGTAAGCAGCTAATGTGCATTCTCTGGGCATGAACATCTACCCTGATAAGGCGAACAAAATGCGTGTTGGTTTCAAATGATATGGCAAGGAAAGTAAGAGTGATAAGACAGAAAAGGCATTCATTTTACTTTTAACTCTTACTACATACTAGTATGTAGTTCTTGGCTCAGCTGGGCTATGCCTGCATAAGTCCCCAACTCCAGCTCAGCCAAAGATACACTGAGCTCAGCAAAGATACACTGAGCTCATACATCCCAGCTCAGCAGTTATCCAGCTGGTTGAGCCCAGTGGAATTTAAGCCTGTGTAAACTCAGAGGTGTGGGACTTAGGCTGGATCTTAAGCCCATTCAGCATAGTCACATGACTTGGGAACACTGAGTAAGTTAAGCTGACAAAAAGTATGATGTAACTCAAGCTCTATTTCAAAGTCTTGTTTTCCCTCTGCCAAGCTTTGGTCAAGCCCAGCCAGCAGTAGCCCCACACCTGATCAGAGTTTGGATCTCGTACACTTTATGCCAGCGTAAATAAAACTGGCTTCCCATTCTTAGGACTGCTTCCTAGCACAGCTATGTCTGCTCGTTTGAATTGGTTCTCAGAACATCTAGGTGCAACTGCATTGAAGGGTCACAAATAGGCCAAGCTCCACCACTAGGCTAACTGTGGAATACATATGAATGTTGCATCATATTTAAGATAATCGGTAGGAACTAAACCCTACATAAAGTCAATCAATTGTGAGGCAAAGTGGTCCATTAAATTGTACTCAAGTCTCTCTCCATCGTGTATCTTACTTCACCACCGGGAAACAAAAATAAGTATCAGTGCAAGTTTTCCAAATATTTTGTAAATCAGCATTTCAGGTATTTATCATTTCAGAAGCTAAATATATTTTAAAACAGACAAATTAAATGGAAACATCCCATGAGCTCAGAGATAAATTAATTCAAACCATAACCTAAATGTTATTTTCACATTGATCCCAGTGAGTGCAATGTATAGAAGACAACTGATAAAAGGATGCATGCTTTTGAGTTTGAAGAGGGATCTTTTGCCAGGATAAAAGAACAAAGGCATTCTGAGAACAAAGATTAAGCAGCAACATAAATCATTTCTTGAAAACAAAACACCCAGCTTTGAAACCTGTAAATATGCTGGTTGTTGACCAAAGTCAGCCAGTTTAATGGGACTCTGAAAAGAACTTCCAGATTTAAAACCAAAACTCTATTCAAATCCACAGGCAAGGCTGGAAAAAATCCCCTAAAAATGTAATGTGGTTGTCCACTTTCAGGGGCAGAATGGATATATACTGGATTTCCAGCACAGAGGCAGATTTAGGGAAACACAAATGGTTCGCCCACATTGAACGCAGAGCCAAGAAGGCGTCACAGTGGGCAACAGAACAATGACAAACAACAGAAGGTGAAAGGCAGGTTAGGGGTGCCAAATTTTGGCATCATTCAGGGCACTGTTGAAATTTGAAAGCCCAAAGTCTGCCACTGCCCATAGGGGCTACATCCGCAGGCAAGCGTAACATTCATTTTGGCCTCCAACCATCAACGAGAAGCATCTGGAAATAGCTGGTTGTCTTTTCTTTTTAAATACCAACAGGCTTAATTGGAAAAAAAACCCAACCCTGTGTGACCAATTACAAGGTGACACAGACTGCATCAAATATAGTGATGACCTCATATGCCAAGGCTCTCCTGAGGTGAGATAGTCCTGGAAATAGTTCTGACTCTACATCAGTTGAATGCATTTTTTCTTAGCAATTGTGTATCGGAGTGACTAACTTATCACTGCAAGTCTAGGCATTATGCCATCCCAACAGATGTGCATGAATATAGGCACCCAGGAAAGAGAATGTGCATGCCCAATGAGCTAGCTCTCAGCCAAAATGGCTGAAAACAGCTGTCACTTGCTGAGTTTGTGAACCAAAGGCTACAGGAGTGCATCATCATCTTAAACACTCTCACCACCCGCCCCGCCCCCCCAATTACATCAATATCTTGTTTTTCAGTCAATTGAAAATTATATAAGGAGATCCTGCTGGATCAGACAAAAGGCAGACAGCCAAACCCCTATGTGAAGCCCACAAGAAAGACCTCAATGAAACAGCACTGTCCTCTCCTGCACCTTCCAGCAACTGGCATTCAGAAGCATACGGCTTCCAGCAGTGGAGGTAGGACACAACCCTCAAGGTTAGTTGTCACTGATAGCCTTCTCTATGTTTTTGTGTTTAATACTCTCTTAAATCCATCCATATTTCAAGCACTTGTAAATGAAAATTTCAAATTCCGCAGAACTATAAAAATACACCAAGTTTTGAAAACTTTCTCAGTGCTATTTTGACACAAACACTTCATATCAAGGAAGGATTCTCCACACACATGCCAAAATATAAACTTTCTTGCAAAAAACTACCACACTACTACTACTACTACTAATAATAATAATAATATTGTTGGTTAACATCCTATCCAATCTCAGGAACAGGATTTTACGTTGCTTTTGGCAAGGCTGCACTACAAAATGTGAGTGTTAAATCAAAGACTTGTGTACCTGCAGAGTATAGGATAATCGGTACAAACACATATTTAAGGCAGGCTTGCAAAAAAAAACTCCTCTCTGAAATGCTGGAGAGCGGCTGTCTGTCAATCTTCCTCTGCGCCACCATTGGCTAAGGTCATGATATAGACTAGTATGTACATATGCAAGTACATACTACATTCCGATGCAAGTTGGCCACCGGAAGCCAAAACTCTGCATCAACTTATACAGTAGTTTCATCCATTATCTACCATCAGTAATGTCTACAGCGGGGTTGGCTAGCCTTTTCTGGCCAGGGACCACATGCCAGCAATGAATGTGGCAAAAGCAACAAGCCACTGACAAAATAAATTGCACATGAGAGACTAAAAACATTGGAAGACAAGTTTAAAAATCTTTCAAATGGGTACATGAATTTCAGCTTTCTTGTTTATATACTGAGGAAAGCCAAGGGCACAGTGCCGTCATTTCTAAACTGCCTCATGTGTACAGCTGTCAACCAAACAGAAGGGAGTTATCTGGACCTTGGAAGTCCTGCTTAGAAAGAAGTTATTAACATTCTTGCACGTTAGCTGAATACTGCTCAGAAGCCAAGCCCCATGGAGCAATATTTCCACCATGAGTCCATGAGGAAGGACCCTGAATGGCTGTGGCTAGCATCTTATGTCTGGATCTGGGGCTATTAAGTGTGTAAAGCAGCATAGTATGTGGCAATTTTTATTTCAGAAATAAAACTGTGGTACTGCAGAGCAAGGACATAGTACCTTCAGTTACTGCACAGGGTCGATTAAGTTCTTTCCTGGGGCACTATTTGCCATTTGTCTACATGCCAAACAAATAAGCCTCTCTCAAAGAGAAATAAGCTAAGCAGAGGAAGAAAATTAGCATGCATGGTCAAGCTGCCACTTTAATTTCGAAAAATTCCTAAGTCCTTTTGTTATGACCAACCAAAATGTCACAAAATAGTGAGCAAGCTTTGAAGTTCACCAGAACTCTCCATCAGACTGGATGTTAAGCAAAGTGATGGGAGGTGGGGCAGGAAGAAAATATGTATGTGAGAAATAAATAAATAATAATGAAAAGCTCGCTTGTAATCAAAAGCATGTCTTCCTTGAGCAAAACATCGTGTTTATCGTATAAGCCAAACTGACTGCGGACCTAAGTTGCTCCCTGACCCCTCATTCTTCGGTGGGCTGTAACTATTAATCAGCAGGAAAGAAGGGGAAGCACTCTGCACATGGCCAGAAGCTCTCGTTTCAGTTACATATTTACCCCAGCGCTCAGCCCTGGCACTGGGAGCAATGCGTTGCTTCTTCCCAGTGAAACTGCTGTCTTGGTGCCCAAGCCTCCACCGCTGGCGTCCCCGGGGTACTCCTTTTCCGAGGAAGGGGCCGGAGGGCTAACCCTGTTCACGACCCTCGCAGCCGCAGGTTCCCCGCCTTTCCAGGCGGCTCCGGGGGGCCCTCCACCTGCGCGCCCGCGCTCACCTGCGCCAAGAGCGCAGCCTTCCTTCCCGGCTTCCGTGGCCGCGCGGACTTCCTTCCCGGCTCGCGGGCGCAGGCGCACAAAGGAGGGGGGAAAGTTCGGCAGCATGGCTGCTCGGGCTAAGCGGAGGCGAGCGGCAGGGCCGCCCGAGTGCCGGGAGGAGGAAGGCGGTGGCGGCGACACGGAGGACGAATCCTCGGAGGATCCGGGCAGCGAGGAAGGCAGTGACGACGACGACGACGAGGAGGAAGAGCTTAACCAGGTAAAGAGCGACCGGGGTTCCTTCCTCTCTCGCCGCCGCCGCCCTCTCAGGAGGCAGCGCCTCCGTGGCTTTGGGAGCAGCTTCAGCCGCCGCGAAGGCCCCTCTGCGCCTCAGGGTCGTCGGTTGGGGCCCATGGCGTCAGCGGTGTTTCTTCCGCGCGCCTCTCGCAACGGTCCCCACCTCCAGGAGTGGGGGGGGGGGTGGGGGAGACGACCACCGGCGACCCTCCGGCCTGTCTGTGGGGCTCTTTATAGTCCCCACCTGCCTCATCCGTCGAGAGGGTTGGAAACCAAAGGTTCCCCGTCCCTGTTGTAGAGCAAGGGTGGCTGCATGGGTGGGCAGGGCTCAGTGCTGGTTTTTTTTTAAGGGCCAGGGCTCATCCTAAACCGTATGAAGTAACTTCAGAGAGAGAGAGAGATCGGCGGTTCTTTATGTGCTAGGGTTACCAGCTGAAAGTGCAGGTCAGCTTTTGCTACTAAGAGTGCAAGAATAGGTTGGTGTTAAAGCAGCTTTTGTCCAGTTGACAGATGATGAGACGATTACTATTTTTTCTATACACCACTTTTTTCGTGGATGGGACTCCAGGCAGCGTCCAGATAAAACAAGAACCAAAAAAGAAAGAAAGCAATGATGTGCTATATGCCTGTATAAAATCTGTTTAATATTGCAATAAGAACAGCATGGCACCACCAACCCCTTAATGAAAAGCAGTCAATTCTGGAAAGCCTTTTGTGACAAGAAACTTCTGATTGCTTTGGGGCATATTAACGCCAGCACAAAGTCTGAAGTAGGCCTTAGCAGGTCACTCTTGAGAGTAGTGCAACTAGCACACTGACACTGTTGGGCTCGCTCTTTCCTGGGACAGCAAAAGTAGGGGGATCTGCTTCAGGGGCTCTCTTTGAGTGCCTGCCAGTAAGATTGGTTAGGTTACCTTAAAAATCAGACAGGATCTCTCCATGGTGGTCCCAAAACTGGAACTCTGTTCCAGTTGACATATGACTTGTCCTTTTATTACAGACATTTAAGTTGGCCTTGAAAAACTTTTCAATGCTGCCTTTAACTGAGTCCATAGATATCTGTATGTTCAGAGGAGCATGCTAAATGTAAATTGTTACACATTTCTAGTGTTACTTAGTGAGGATGTAGCCTTAAAAAATGGCTTTAAAAATAAATAAATGAGACAGTTTGTTTCACAAGGAGAGGGGATGTTACTGATCATTGTCCACCCTCCCCACACCTCATTTAGAGTAATGTAATAGATACTACAGATTGCCACTTTTACATTGTAAGCATCTGTATCAGGTAAATCTTTAGTACTTCTAAGATTGGATGTGTCCCGTTCCCCCCGCCGCCCTCTTAACTTCTTTTGAGGTCAATATTTCATTGCAAACACCTGTGTGATTGTCTTTTGTTGCTTTTTTACAGGAAGTAAATATTGAATTTGAAGCTTATTCAATATCTGATAATGATAAGAATGGAATAAAAAAAATTACTGCAACAGGTATGTATGTTTCATCTTGTGACATTTGTAGCTTTTTATGTAAAAATGGAATTAAGAGAAAGAACAAATGTCATGAATAAATGATATTGCGATTTAGTATAACTGTGACTTGATTTCATGAGTCCCTAACCTATTGCAGAACTCACATAGGCTGTTCTGTTGCATTATGAAGCATCTTCACACTCTAATCGTTTGCAGCATCTGTAGCCCAGTTTTGCAATATTTCAGGGTCAAACTGAACATTATCTTAAAGCATGTTTGAATTCCATGCTCAGGATTCCGACATCTTTACAGTGGTACTCTGGTTATGAACGGGATCCGTTCCAGGAGCCCCGTTCGTAACCCGTGACGTGCTTAACCTGAAGTGTCATGTCTGCGCATGTGTTCGGTGCGATTCAGTACTTCTGCGCATGCGCGTGACGTCATTTGACGCGCATGCGCAAACCGCCAAACCCGGAAGTAACGTGTTCCATTACTTCCGGGTTCGGCACGTTCATAACCCGTGTCGTACGCATCCGGAAGCATGCGTAACACGAGGTATGACTGCATTTTTTAAAACTAGCCCGGTGTGTGTGCTGAAGGGGGGGGTTTAACTGTTTCCCCCCTCACTGCTCTATTTGCCCTTGAAGCTGCTCTGCTTGTTTGTGAGCAGGTAGAAGTGGTTCAGATCAGGGACCCTGCTATTGCATTCAGTAAAGAAAAGGACATGGAGAATCCCAAGCGTGGAGTTCAAAAATGCCTTAACATGCACTCCATTGTCTCTCAAGACAGAATGGATGCTAACAAGTTTGAACCTCATTGTATAGCTGGAAACTTCATTTTTTCTTGATTCCTAAATTGATTTCATTCCCCATCCCACTTCAGAACTGAAGATCACGTCAGAATTCTGATATAATAAGTTTATATGACAGCAGGACTAGTCTTCTCTAACCTGGTGTCCTCTGGAAGCTTGGAATAATAATAATAATAATAATAATAATAATAATAATAATAATAATTTGTACCCCACCCATCTGGCTGGATTTCCCCAGCCACTCTGGGCGGCTTCCAACAAAAATCAAATACATTAAAATATCACACATTAAAAGCTTCCCTAAACAGGGCTGCCCTTCTGATGTCCTCTAAATGTCTGGTAGTTGTCTATCTCTTTGACATCTGAAGGGAGGGAGTTCCACAGGGGCGGGGCGCCACTACCGAGAAGTTCTCATAATCCCGGATTGTTGCCCATTGTGGCTCAAGTTGACTGGCGTTGTAGCCTATAATGTGGAGACCACAAGGTTAGTGAAGGCTGGTATAAAAAGTTACATTGTGGCGTTCAAAATATATGAACAGGAAAAGAATATGAATACACTCACTGAGAAGAGGGGTTTACAACCACAATCCTATATGACTGCTCAGAAGTAAGTCCCATTGATTCAAATGGTACTTATTCCCAGGTAAGTGTGTGTAGGATCGGATGCCTAAATAGGGTGAACCTAAACTAATTGTACTAAAATCAGTTTGTTTTGGTCCTAGAATGCTAACCTAATGTTAGTTTTCATGGAAATTCGTTTATGGCTGTTTCTAGCTTTCGGGATAGAACACTAAAAGTTGTGGCTGGCAAATCTGAGTCCACAAAGCAATATGAATCTTAATAAGTGATACAGAAAGCGTTTTCCTACTAAAACCCTGCACCACTCTTTCCCTTCCAGCTGTTTCTAAAGGCTCCTGTTAGTACAGCTGATCTGACTGATATATTGATACAACAAAATCACATTGGGAGTGTTATTAAGGTAAGAGATCTAAACCCATCTTAATTTACGACATTTTATGGAATAAATCTGTTGATGGCTAACAAGATATATTGATCCTTGGTTAATATGACATTTGGGGCTGAAACATACATGCTTCATTCAGGGCATATGTCTACAGCACACATGGTCCAGGAGTAAATAATGCGTATCAACAATTATTTAAGCAAGCAACAAAATGGACTTTCCGCTCACTGCTATGGTAGCAGTACTTTGATCCAGCACTAGGAGCATGATGATTGTTGATAAACAAAAGTAAGGGATAAAAACACCTATCTCTAGGGGGCAAAAGCTAGTTTCCATCTTTTTCCTAATTATACCTGCCCATCCCTCATCCTGTATAAGTTGCAGTAGACCACAAACAGCATCTAATCTTGGCAAATAAAAACAAGAATTTGAATGCAGGGCATTACAGAAAGAAAAATTATTCTTTCACTTATATTTTTAATGGGCTACTAGTCATACCTCCACCATTGATGGGACCCAGAGCAGAGCCTACCCTACAGCTTGCACCCTTACTCTTAATACTGAAAATATGAACTTTTGGAAATACTTATTCTGGCCACACCTTGGGCATGGAGTAGTTGTTATTTGTTGTTGGTCATGCCCAATAAGTGCTTGCAACAGTCACAGAAAAATGTACTGCATATGCTACTTACAACACTGCCAGTTATGCTAGTTTCCATTTTTCTCTGGTAAACCGTCACAAAAAAACAAAACAAAACCATCGGCAATAAATTGTGGCACAAGAGAACAGTATGTCTACAATACTGCTGCCAAGTCTCTGAAACATTCATAAAATCAATGGACTTAGATTGGGACATTTCACCCTGGGAACTGAGTTGCCATCAGTTTTTACTCTCGGCGACCTTTGGTTTATGTTTCTGTGTCCACTTATTCTGACGTGGCGGCCCACTGCTTTGCTTGTCTGCTTGTGCTACCATATGGTCATGCAGAGGGATGGAATACAGAATAGCTGAAATGTCAGTGATCAGCTGGGAAATTTTAGCAAGATTCTGGTATGATTGCAAGTCTCTGATCCTTGATAGTTAAAGAATCTAGACACAGCTTTATCATTTCAGATAGACATTTATCTAGCTGCTGGAACTATGGAGCAAATAGGTCACAGTGTTGAGGTGGATATAATGGCACGGTTTAATAGAAAAGTTACGGTATTTATTAAAATTTGTTCTTTCAAAAATGTGCAACAAGGACGACATACAGCCCAATTCTACGTATGCCTACTCTGAAGTAAGCCGCTTTGTGTTTAATAGGCTTTTTTCTTATATATATTGACATTCTCTTCTTGACTGTTAGTAGACTATGATGCTTGCAGAAAGACTTAATAGAGAACATGCATTTGGTTGTATTTTCTCCTTTGTTTTCTGTTTAATAGCAAGCAGAACTTTTAGAGGAAAGTGATGATGATGAAGATGATATTGATGAGGTTTTTGGCTTCATAAGCCTGCTGAACTTAACTGAAAGGAAGGTCAGTAATATTACTTTGTATTTAACTATGATGATAATCTGCCTGTCTTACTAAAAAGCCAACTAAATTTGAATATTTTGGCACCTCAGTGTTATCCATCCTGTTCCCTTTTTATTTCATATAGTCTTGTTTTCTTTCTGTCTGGCATCAGAGTGAACACCATCAATACAAATAGAAACATCTGCTGGAAAAGGGAGTGGAGGAAGCCTTCATTGAGAACATTTCTTGTTCAGTATAGTTGCATGCAATTCATTGGGGTCAACAATACCCCACACTATTAAGTACAAAAAAATACACAGATGGGATGTGGGATCTAATTGTGGCCACATTTTTTAAACATAATTTGTAAATAGCATACATATAGCATAATTAAACTGTTCCACAAGTATACGGTCCAATAATCATAAGCTTTGAATTATCTGTAACAATAATATATCTCAGAACTTGCAACTATAGTACAACAGGCCTGCAGCATACTTGGGGTTACGTTCCAGGCGTTTGTGCACAAAGATAAACTTGTGCAAATGCAGGATGACCCCCGGAACAGCCCACACGTGACTAGCTTTACCTTACTGGACTGTGGGGAGGTTGTGCAAGGCTTTTGGAAGGTTGTAGGAGCACCCAAGAGATCTCATTGTAGCCGTACAGAGCCTTGCGCGATGTTCCCAAAGTCTGGTAAGCAAGTTGGAGGGCTTTAAACTCTTTCTTCACTAGAAAACCTGACATGGAAAGTGCCTTGTTTTGCTGTGCTCTAGGAACGTCATGCAAGATCTCCTGGGCTCTTTACAAGATCTTAAACAGCCCCTTTCAACTGCCCCCCTCCAGCTCTCCATTAATTAATTTATTTTCCCACCACCCACACAAAACTAGAATCGCATAAGTACCGTATTTTTCGCTCCATAAGACACACTTTTTCCTCCTAAAAAGTAAGGGGAAATATCTGTGCGTCTTATGGAGCGAATGGTGGTCCCTGGAGCTGAATTGCCCAGGGGCCAAAAGAGGATCATGCTTTTTATTTTACAATTTAAAAACTCAGTAGGATCCAGTTGTAGTTTCCTGTTGTTTGCATTGCTTGAACAAAATTATAACCCAATGTTTTAATGCATTGATTTATCACTTTGATTTGCTTTATTAGGCCATTTATGCAGAGTACTTCATATAATTTTTTAAAGTATTCTTTTAGTCATGTGGCTGGCTCTGTGGCCCTAAGCAAAAGTGGAATGCTAATGCTTGGTTACCGTTTTTGTCATCCTTTCAGAATTAAAACTCCCCTACATGCATTCGTTTGAGCGTTGATTAAATAATCTAAAAAGAAATTCCTACAAATCATTAAAAGTCACAGCAAGAAATTTCCCACAGTCCTGTAAAACAATGCCCAGAAGCTCTCTTTTCAAGTTGCCTTACGTAAATAATTATTCTGTAATGCAAAGAAAATCTATCCTTTGATTCCTAGGGTACCGAATGTGCTGAACAAATTAAAGAGCTGGTTTTAAGCCAGTGTGAGAAGAACTGTGAGCAGAGTATGGTTGAACAGCTGGATAAGCTCCTAAGTGACACCACCAAGCCTGTGGGCTTCCTACTAAGTGAAAGATTCATTAATGTACCTCCCCAGATCGCTCTGCCCATGCACCAGCAACTGCAGTAAGAGCTTTTCCAAAATCATTTTTGAACAGAATTTTTTTTTTTATCCTCAGATGACCTCTGAAATCTTATTTAAATGGAAATGTGTAGAGTGGGAAGAAAAAGGTCCCCCGAGAAGCAGAAACCAACATTTTTAGTATTGATCTCTTAAAGTGGCCTTTGGTGCAAACATTCAATATTTCACATATTGTGTATAGTTGAGTTTTACTCATATGTGAAAACACTTTGTAAGGGATGAAAAAAGCCACTTAGAATTACTCAGCAATATATTGGATCCAGACAAATGTGTTCTGTGAATAGTTTTGAGAGTTGTGCTGTCACTTGGAGAACACTCACTAAAAACAGCTGCATTCTAACCATTAATCTTTTTTTTATAGTGGTTTCTATTCCTGGCTCTGAAATGGCAGATTGGTTACAGAAATTTGTTTAAATTTCTGAACTTTTGCCTAAAGGTTGGATATTTATTTTAAGAATTTAGGCTGATATGTGAGATGCATAACCAGAAATCAGTAAGCAGTTTTAGCAAAGCTGATGCCAAGAATTCAGAGAAGAATCTTTAGTTGTTTGTAAGGATTTTAAATAGTTCTGGCAGTAGAATAATTTGCTCTTTCTCCCCGGTTTCATGTCATTGTTTGTTTGTTGTTACATCTGTTTCCTGATTCAGACATCACAGAACACTGGATTTAAGGAATATTAAATATTCACAAAAACTGGGAGTACAAACACATTGCTTATTCCTGGTCAAATAAGCTATGGTTTATAGAATTGGAAGTGCCCACAGCTTTGGTTTGTGTAGAGAGAGCTTCACCACAGTTTGTGCCATATACTAAATCAAATCTTGCTTAGTAGAGTTGCTGCAAACTCCTCTCCAGGCGTTTGTGGTCTAGCTAAGCCAGAATTTGACTTCACATGTTGGGTGAACTAGGCCAGTGTTTTGCCCAGTAACTACCAGCTTTGCTTCTGGAACATTAATGCCCTTACATGTAAAAAGAGAGTGGAACAGAAATATTTAATTTCATAATTGTTTCCCTAAGCAGATTATGAATTCTCCTGGGGGACCATAGGTCTGCAGGGCTCATGAAGGAAAAGTCTCTTCCGTTTTTCATTCAGTTTCAACGAAGCAGCTTTTTTGCTGTGGAGTGAGATGAAGAGAGGGAGTGTGAAGAGGAGGAAGGAGAAAAAGATGCATAATCCTAAAGTTTGCTTTTATATTCTAACAACAGCAGGAGCATTTGTTGCTCAGAATGTTTTCACTCACCTCTTAAGGGATGGTGGAACAGTGTGTTTATGCACACTTCTGAGGATTGTGTTGGCACATGAGAAAGCACTGTTGTGGCAAAGCAGGCATCTTTATTTGAGGATTGGGCTGAAAATATGAATCTTTTGAGTGAGGTCTGGACACAATAGAAGTGTTTTCTGATTGATCTTTCCTGCAGTCGTGCATAGGTTTGACTGAAGCATGAAGAAATTTTTGGTGTAAATATGTGTTTATTTCTAGGAAAGAACTAATTGAAGCTCAAAAAACAAACAAACCTTGTGGAAAATGCTACTTCTATCTTCTAATTAGCAAGACTTTTACTAATAAGAAGAGTAATATCAGAAAAAAGGGAAGCAGCAGCCACCAGAAAGAAGAACTGATGTTTTCAAATGCTGAGGAAGAATTCTTTTATGAGGTGAGACTTCGTTGTTGTTGCTCAATTTTTTGGTGTATTTTGATGGGAACCTAAAAGATTTGAGGCTGTTTTTCTTTCTAGCGTTTAGCAGCTATTGAATGTGGTCAAGGCAAATTGTTCAGCATAGATAATGCCCACAGTGGTGGAAAGGGGGCAGGAAAAACAAAGACGAAAGATCTCCATTGCTCTTGCACCCCAGTTCATGCATCCTGATTCAATGGAGTCAGCTCCAGGTTCAATTGCCACCACTACTACAGCTGCAGCTTTGCTGGGAATGGCCTGCATTGAAGCTGTCCTTGGGGCTGAATGGGGAATGAATTTGGTTTTGCCAACCCTAGTCACAAGGGCTTGTGACTGGCTAGTAGGGGTATAGCTTGGGTGCTGCGATCTGCTGTCAGGGATATTTCTGTGTGCAAATCTTGCCTGTGTTGATTTGAGGGGTGGCAGCTGGTGGTGTTTTTTTTTGGGGGGGGGGGGTAATGCTTCCCTGCCCCATCCTCTCCCTGCCCTTTTAAACTTCCTCATTGTTTGCATGCAGTGTCCCACTTGACTTAATACAGGGAGTAGTGTTTTTCATTAATTGCCTGATGATCTGCCAGATTTCAGATAATAATATTTTAGTCCCGAAAGCACTTGTACACATGTTCAATAGTTCAATCTGTTGTTTATACAAACATTCCCTTTTTCTAGATATATCTCAGATTAGCCTAGCCTAGCACTGCAGACCAGACATAAGTTCATGGCCATATTGTACATTGCTGTAAACTGCTTTGAGCGTAATGTAAATGGAAAGGCAGTCTATACATAAAAGATCAAGACAATTGCCATGCCTGATTTTAAAAATAATAATAATTAGTCCTGCTTGTGCAGAGATTTGAAGATGCAGTTTCCTTTGTATGTTCCAGTTTTCGGGGGTTGCCACCACATCTGTACATTTATATATTGATTTCTCATGTTTTTAAGCTTGACTTGGCCTTTCTTTGTAGACCGTGTAAGTTATATGGTATACGTATTCTTAATTCTTTTTTAAAAGGCAGCAGAAATACGGCAATTCAAATGCTTTTAACGAGTTTGCTTATTTTGTTTCAGAAATCACTTCTAAAGTTCAGTTACTCAGTAGAAGAGGAAAGCGACTCGTGTTTGGGAGGCAGATGGTCCTTTGAAGATGTACCCATGAAACCTTTACGAACTGTGATGGTAATCCCTGCTGACAGGATGAATGCCATCATGGATAAACTCAAAGAATATCTTTCTGTCTGAACCACTCTCTGAGCTAACGGTTTTGTGAAGTCACCCTGTAAAAGTTATTTGACTTTACAGTGGTGTTTAGAAATTTTCCATACCAATTCTGCATTATTTCAGGATCTCCTTTATATTCTCATAAAATACATCACCTACCACAACTTGTTCTTATTGGCAGAGAATTGCAGTTTTGAAGCATCTGTGATTACAAGTGCAATAAAAAAACCCTCAAAACGGTAATCATTTAATAATTGTTGAACACTTTTCTAACTAACTTGTTTCCATGTTGCCAAAGATAATAACAAAAACCTGTGGTTTTTTAAAACTCCTGTTTTAAAATCATTTCTCATGTCATATAAAAGCTGGTGTTGGGAATATATTGTACATAGAGGTTATATACTTCAACACAGTTTGGGATAGCAAACTTATTGAATAATGCATCGCTGTTCGGCAGGTGTTTCAGGATATTTTTTATATTCTTTATCTTTGCTGTTTGTTTTTTCTTCCTTGCCTGTTGTTGAAATGGGTGATAAATGATTGATTTCTTCCTGCAGAATAGCCTTGCTCTCACTGGCAGGCAGATTACTAAAATAGTATTGAGGTGCCAGCTCCACAAATCTGTTAAGAAACAGAATAAACAAGTGAGGGTATATATTTTTTTAAGATGGCAATTTTTCAATATTTTCTATGACTGTTTTATGACTCATGCAGCAAATGCTTACAGGCAGGAACATTTTGATGCATTAAATATAGAGCTGCATAGCTGGAATCTGGAATTGGTTCCAAATTATATATTCCAGGTAAAGTGTACATACAAGATTATACAGTTTCTTTACAAATTAATATGTTCAGTTTGTCCTTGGAGTGGTAGTAGTTGACTTCCAGGTGTTGCAAACCGCAGTCAAAATATAACATAGTCCTCTTTGCAAATTCTACCTGAAGCTTCAATGTATAACCTATTTAAATTTAGGGAAACTGTAGAAGGGCACAATTTTTATCTATTTTAGTAGTTTGGGGAAAAGGAATGGTTTCCTGCTATTATGTGCATTATAGCATTTCAAATAAATTCACTCATCACTAGCCACATGCATGGAATTATTAGTTGTTCATTAATGCTCCTGCTTCAATATATAACATGGATTTTGTTTCACTTTGATTTCACATCTGTGTATTAGTTCTGTGTGCCAGGACACAGAGGAATAGGTATGCTCAGAGTTAACTTGTCCATTAATTTAATACTAGTCTTAACATTGTCTATCACCCATATTCTTCAGTCTATCTTACTAAAAAGGGGGGTTGCATTGTATCAATTTGAACTTACTACCTGCTTGAGCAGGTGCATCAGACCAAGTAGTGACATAGGACTGAAATAGCTGAAGGCTAAACATTTCATTTTAAATTTCTAATTAAAACTTTACTCCCTTATCCATGGTTCAGTAAGTGAAATGCTTTTAACCAAAATGTACTTATTTATTTAATAGAAAGCACTTCTGAAGTTCAGCCATGCTGAGCTGCAAGCTCAAACCATCTGCACAGAAACAAATTCTCAGTATGAAGTCAATGAGAACATGTGACTATAGCCTGCACTTTGTTTCCTCTTGTAAGGCCCTTTTAAAAAACAGTTACTTATCTATGCCAGCAAGCAAACAGTGAAGTTAAAATGATTTGCTCAATGGCTATTTCTGGACAACTAATGTGGAGCTTGTCAGGTAGTACTTCATTACTGGGATTTTGCTTGAATGGGAGACTAGGAGCATAGCTTGGGCTGATGGGCCCAAAATGAGCAAATCCATTCTGCATTGATTCTGCATTTATTTGGATCATAGGATCATGCTAGCCCTGCACATAAAATCAACTGTGAAATGGTGAGATTTAAAAACTTTAAAACATTTCACTTCCTTGCTTCCCATAATACACTTTCAGAATGCTGATAGATCTATTACACACTTCCATGAGATTGTCAGTTGGATTTCTATAATTCAATGTGAAAGTATCCTAATGATATTTGAAATACCTCCCATAAAATAACTTTAAGCACGAGTCATACTATTTCCACCAAATCAAAATTATGGAACAGGTATCTACCAAATATCCAAACTCTGCAGAAATGTTAGAGCACATACTTTGTATGCAGAAAATCCCACATGAAATACAGGGCATCTCCAGGTAGGACTAAGAAAGACACTTGTATGAAACACAGTCTGCACTGACAACACTGATCTAGATGGACTAATAGTCTGACTCAGTATAAGGAAGTTCCCTGTGGTCATAACCCACTTAAAATAAGAAAAGTGCTAGGAGACCTTTCAACACTGATAGCATCGATGTGGGTGGTGGGATGCCAGCTTAAAAAAAACACACACAAACAAAATGTATCTTACTGCTGGAAGCTAAAGGCAGAGATCACCCACCCCTCCTGTCTCCAGTTTTCCCAGGAAGCAAGCTTTGTAATGTTGGGTTGTGGTCTTAAATGGAAGTTGTATGCTACAAACATGAATGAAAATCTAAATTCCAACTTGCTCTTACTCACAGATCAGGTGATATCGCTGAGATGATTTTTAGAGAGTTGTTTTCAGCAATACTGAACTCATGGAATACAACCCACTCTGGGATCCTTGCAGTGTTGTAGTATATTGACAGAGGGTGAAGCTGGGCTACTTGCCTGTGTGACAACATTAAATAGTTTCCAGCACCATCAACATCACGAGCTATCTAGAACATAAAAAGTTGTTAATAAATGACATGTAATTTACCTGGACATACGCCTAAAGGACCCCTGACCATTAGGTCCAGTTGTGTCCGACTCCAGGGTTGTGGCGCTCATATCGCATTACTGGCCGAGGGAGCCAGTGTACAGCTTCCGGTTCATGTGGCCAGCATGACAAAGCCACTTCTGGCGAACCAGAGCAGCGCACGGAAATGCTGTTTACCTTCCCACCGGAGCGGTACCTATTTATCTACTTGCACTTTGACGTGCTTTCGAACTGCTAGGTGGGCAGGGGCTGGGACCGAGCAATGGGAGCTCACCCCATCACGGGGATTCAAACCACCGACCTGATCAGCAAGCCCTAGGCGCTGTGGTTTAACCCACAGCGCCACCCATGTCCCTGGACTTACGCCTACTAAGAAATACACTACTTACGCAGTGTATTTATTACCTGCATTCAGTTATCCATTAAATACCAAGTTACGATCCAAGAATGGTTCTGTTGTAGTCAAATGACTACACAAATTAATTTTACAGCTTTAAATTAACTGTAAGAGGACTGAAGAGTAAGCTAGAGAATTAAAACAAATTGGGTGATAGGAATCAAAGGGACAGCATTATTATGTCAATACAAATGAAAGCAAATTATTTTGATTAAATTAAGCTTTTCCGTAACATTAATAAACTTAGATGAAGCTATCCATTTGGTTTCCTTACTTGCATAAAGTAACCAGACAATAGTGCTTTCTTTATCCTCAGTACATTTTCTTTCATTCCAAAAGCAGGTGCTGAAATTGGGAGTTCAATTCGTTTCATAATGTCATCCAATTCAGCTCTGATAGCTTCCGCCATTCTTAGTGCAGAGCAGTTCAGAAAATACTCTTGACACCACTTTTCAGTACTACAGTCTGCGAGGGGGAAAAGGTAAAATTGTGTTTGTTTTTGCTAGAGAATCCAGTTACATTACACTCAAAGGGACTTATTCCCAAATAAATTTGTACAGGACTGCAGCTTTCATCCTGAAAAGAGGTTATTCTATCATGCCAGATGTAATTATGAAGATTTTACCTGGCAGAATAACCCTTTTTTCAGGATAAAGGCTACAGTCATATACACACTTATCTGGGAATAAGTCCCAGTGAACTTAATGGAACTGACTTTTAAGTATGCATTTTCTACATTAGACTATTTAATTTACCATTTTAAAACTGGAATCCATTGCTAGCCCTCTTCAGGCATTCCATAGGAAGGGAAGTATGAAGCAAAAGGAGCCACTGGAAAGGGTGAGCTCTCTCCCCATGGTCCTCATTGTCCTCCATGAGTTGAAGACTCAGGGTTCTTAAAATATGCAAGAGCCTCCACAAAAAGAGAAGGCGGCTCCCTGCTTCAGTCGCCCTCCCAAACAATGCCAGTGGCAGAGCTAGCACAGTCATTCCCATGGATTTGCCCCCATCGTATTTGCTTAATGCTGAATATGAATGCCTGAAGAGGGCTGCTGCTGCCTATTCTCATTGTTCACACTGCCTCTTTCCCTGTTCCTTTTGCTGTTTTTTATTATTCAATAAAAATAAAATAGTCTCTTAGCTTATAGGTCCTATATAAGTAAAAGCTGGAATAATTGGTCAGAAGCATTTCAGGATGAATTTTTAAAGTGTATTTAAAATATTTGAGACACACTTACCCAGGCCTGTGGAGCTTGTCCTAGCTTCCTTGTAAGCCTTGTAGACATTGATAAGGGTAAAATGATCTCCAGCAGGATGCAAGAATTTTTGCCAGCAAGCGACTGCAATCTCTTCTGTTCCCTGTGGTGGGTTTAAAAAGCAACTAGGAGCTTGTGTTCAAAAGGAAAGAGAGAAAAATGAAAACAAGCTGATACGGTGAAATAAAGCATGCTATATGCACAATGTATGCTGTGTAATAATTTTCCGTTATAATGTTGCCCTGACTCTGGTCCTTCAGCAAAAGCTATGGTTCACACTCATCCTCTCCATTTTGACTGCCGCAATGGGTCTGAAAATACTCCTGAAAGAGTGGCAGTGTTTTCAACTAAAGCAATGACACCAAAACCATTTTTTTTCCTCCAAGCTTACATTCTGGGGAGAAATGCTGAGTTGGTAATGTCTGGATATTCTCCCCATAATACATAGCTTTTATCTCATGTTGTAGATAGGAGCACACATGACTGAATGTTTCCCCATGGAAACATTCCTGCAAGCAAAACTTGATGAACCAGGCTCATCTGACATGCAAGTCTTCTATGTATTTTTTAGGGGGAATAGGGAGTGAAGAATTCCATTGTGGGATCTCCCAGTTGATGTGGTACAGTCAAGAGAAGTGCTCATCACTTCACTGAATATTTACGACAACTGGACCCAAGTGTTGCTACATTTGCGACAACTAGATCTAATGTGTTGCTACAATTCTAGAAAACAGTGGGATTTATTTGTAATTAAATATGTGTAGAATGAGACAGAAAAGCTATATATACATAATAACAGGAGTATTGGTACTACATTGCCTGCTGTGTTAACCTTTTTTGCTACATCATTGCACTAAGACCAGTGCCTGAGTGTTACTGTATTGCAGAGCAAGCCTCTATAGGCCTGTATAACTTTATTCTCATTAAATATTGTGTGGAAGAAGTGACATAACCCATCCTGATCATCTGTGCAAAACAAAAAATAACTTGAATCCTTTTTAAATTTACATTTCATTAATTGTGAGTACTGTGATTTTTCAGGCTCTGATCTTTAATCAATTTAATCAGCAGATTAATTAAGGAAACCTCTGCTTGATTAATTGATAAGGAACAAATTTAACTGATGAGGTGATGAGTTAAGGGCATACCTCTTGTCTTTTTTCAAGTTTATTCTGATTTAGGTGTGTTAGCAAAATACAGGGTGAAATTATTAATGATTGTCTTAACGAAGCAGTAACTTTTTAATTAAACTGTAAGGTCTTAAACTTCTTTCACTGTTGCAAAGGGGCACTACTGAGGTTTTCGTAATATTTTAATTTTCTCATTTATTTGGTTAAAAGGCAAACTATGAATCAACTAATCATCCTATAAATGGTTGATGGCAGTACTGTAGTTCTATATAATTACACTGGGCCTGAGCAGCAGGCACAAACGCTTCAGAAAATACCTGTTACCATGGCAGCAATGGTGAGCATTTCTTCCACACAGTCAAATTCACATGAAGCTAAAATAGCCTTTGACAGCTGTGGATCGACAGGAAACTCTGACATTATTATTCCAAATTCTGAAAGGTTTCCATCATTGTCCAGGGCAGCCAAATAATCCAGATCTTCCAGAGCTTGCATGAGACTTTCAGGAGCTGGGGTGGGTAGAAATGCTTAGTTATACCGTTTGTTACATTCTGCCACTGTTCAGTGAAATGCCTATACAGACAGAATTAAACTAAGTATTTGATTATCACAAGCTTACAGGAAATTTTGCCTAATTTCTCTCTCAGGTAAATTGGTGCAGCAATTGCCAACCTTTTTGGGTCCAGGGGCACATTTGGAATTTTGAGGCAGTGCCAAGTCAGAAAATTGCTGCTGCCGGGTGTGTGGTCTAGAACAAAATGGCTGCCACACCCCCCAAAAGAGCAAAAAGAGAGAGAGGAATATGAAATGGTTCAAAAATGGAAAAAATATATTTTTATTTTTTGCTCTTTAACAAAAAAGTTTGAAAATTTCTTTTCCAGAAACTTTTAAAACTGTTCTCCCCTGTACTCGGCAATGTGGGAACAAACAGGGGGGGAAATGTGATCATATGGATAATGATGCTTCTGCACTAGGTGATCAAAAAGGTACACACCCCCTGCCCTTCCTGACAGTTCTGGTTATCTCGGCCTCATCATTGGAACAAAGAGCAAGCCCTTCCCCAGAAGCACTGGAAGCCTTCCCAGAGGTTGCATTAGAGGCATTGTTTGTGAGGAAAATCTTGGTTCCACAGCAGGGCTTCAATGTGTTTCCTGTCTAAAAGTCAGATAGTTGTTTACAGTGGTACCTCGGGTTACAGACGCTTCAGGTTACAGACTCCGCTAACCCAGAAATAGTACCTCAGGTTAAGAACTTTGCTTCAGGATGAGAACAGAAATTGCAGGAGACCCCATTAGCTAAAGTGGTACCTCAGGTTAAGAACAGTGTCAGGTTGAGAACGGACCTCCAGAACGAATTAAGTTCTTAACCCGAGTTACCACTATATTTCCTTGACATCTGATGGGAGGGTGTTCCACAGGGAAGGCGCCACCTACAGAGAAGGTTCTCTGCCTGGTCCAGCAACTGTCTGGAGGAATGCCTGTTGCTTGTGGCTGCAGGAATTCTGTTGCTTTTCTGTCCACTGGCCTAGAATGCTACCCAATTCATTGTGATTGGAATGGCAGCTCTTGTTTTTGTAGGGTTCTCTGGCAAACAGGTTACCTTGCCACATTTGCCAGGGGCCAAACCTATGCATGGGGGACAGCCTAGGGAGTATCACATCTCCTAATCTGTGCTACCTGGGGTGGTGTGGATTCCTCCTGGCAGCACACAAGTGCCATGTGTGTGGCAGAGTGCATGGAATGGGCTAAGAGACAATCTCATCGCATCCCTGCCATTGCCACATATTGGTTGGTGCACACATACATTGCTAAATCCCTTCTAGTTATACCAGGGTAAGGTATAGATAGTGACAGCCATCACAGCTGGACCACTGGGCTTCTCTGAAAGGCTGCAATCTTCTGCAAAATTCCTGTGCACAATTACTTAGCAATAAGCCCATTTAATTCAGATGGATTAAATTCTAATGCAGCAGATGGGTAACTCTAGATGTTGCTGGACTACAGCTCTCATCCTCCCTGCTCATTGGCCATGCTGGTTGGGGCTGATGGGAGTTGGAGTCCTGCAACATTAGGGCCGCAGGTTCCCCATCCCTGATTTAATGCATAGGAGTGGGCTGCATGCCAAACAACTTGAATTTTTGACCATCTTACAATACTCAGCAAAGATACCATGTGTTTGCCTAGAGATCTGATTTAATATTATTAGAATTCAGATCCCTGCCTGCACATCATGGAGAAGAGAGAACATTTATTAGCCAGCCTGTAAGGTTTAATGCGATAAAAGATGAGTCCTTGAGAAAGTCAAAGCATTGAAGAAGAAAACAGGTTGGATATTTAAGGGGGGGGGGAAGTTTGAGAGTTTTATCACTGAGCCATGAAATGAAAAGTAACAGCTGATGAATGGGAGAAACCAAGAGTCAGTGACAGAAAAATAGGATGCAAGATTTAAAAGGGGGTGGGGCGGCATGAATGGCTACTGAGCCTTTGAAGTAATTACCAGGGAATCATGGTAAACTAATTTCTATAAATCAATAAAGCAGTTTGTATTGTGAGCTGAATATATGGCTATTGTCCTTGGAAGCATCTGGCTCCGCAGCCAATTCTATTCTCTGGGGAGTCTTACTGTTTTGCATTTTTATATCTCCAAGTTGGTTGCTCCGAGACTGGGAAACAGGAATGACTCTAGGCTTTTGCTTCAGCATTATAATAATAAAAAAGGTGCTTCATTTTTTATTATATTGGAAAGGACAAGTTAATAAATGCAGATTATACAGGTGAAGGAACAGTAATAAAATAAAAGAAAACCTTGAATAGGGTTTTCAGATATTAGTCTGCATTTGCAGGCACAAATGCAGCCAATAAAAAAGTCATTGTAAAAATGGCAAAGGTTCATTTGAGAATTCTTTATGGTATTGTTCAGGTTTAAATAAAGCTCATCATAAATAAGAGAAACAAAAGCAATGCCTGTGTTTAATTCTGAAAGCCTTTCTTAATAAAGGACAGGGACATGTAGTGCTTTACAAAATAGGGCTTTAACAACATACAATGTCATTTTTATTACGTCTGGCCCGACCAGGTCAATGTTACTGGGAGCCAAGAGGCAAGCTCCACCTAGGGCTTTGTGAATCAAGGGCTGCCACAGTCACAGTGCACTGAAAAGGAATCAGCTATATAAAAATATTCAACTACATTTGTTCCCTCCATTATATAAAAACAAAATGGTGCTCCCTTTCACATATACATTTGCCTACTTAAACTGGTTAGATTTTTAATACATTTTAAAAGGGATAATTACTATGCAAAGCAGAATGTAAATTTTACAGGTGAAATTTGTAAAAGAAACTAGCAAACAGCTAACCATCATTATTTGAAGTTCTATTCAGACAGAACTAGACATTGCAAGAGACATTGTGCTGCTTCTCCTATTACTGATCATGTGTTGTTCTATACAAGACACTAGTATGAAAAGAGGAGAAAGAGGCACAGAGAAGCAGCAACTTTGAACCACTTGAGTGCTATATTCAGTGTTATTCACTGTATTACAAAATTCCACGTTCCCATTTAAACAAGTTTAAGCCCACAGATTGTCATAGGAAAAAACCACAACTTTATCTTATGTCCAAGTAGTTCAGTCACTAAAAAAAGGATGACATCATCAGTAATCCTTTCTGCAGCTATGAAAGGTAGGCCAATACAATTATCCCCATGATGCAAATAGGAAGCTGATGCTCAAAGTGATTTCTTATGGCCACCTTAAAGAGATAATCTGGAAAGGCCAACATTTTTAAGGAGAGGGAAATGGTTTAGCTGTCCAGAACCAAATCTATCTTAGTAAAAGTGTGCTAGTGCTGCAGCAGAGAATTGTCTTTGCTTACTTTTAAACATAGGAGGAAGGAGGAAGATTTGTCTGATACATGCGCCTTTTGGTCTTTCCAAGCTCTTTCCTATAGCATCTGGACAGAGCAATTCTCAATTTCACATCTGAATGCTGAGGACACTGATGCTTAACCTCAGAGGGACAACAAACATACTATACAGCTTTGCAAATGTCTGCATTTTTCTATACCTTGCCATGAAGAAAGAACAGCTTTAATCATAGTCCTCAGAAACAGGTGTGCTTTTACTGTGCCAGCCCAATGGGCTGTAGCTTGGGACACACTTTGACTTGTGGACATTAAACAAAGATAAGGTTCACTGGCTGGCAAATGGCAAGCTGTAAAATTATTGTTTTGGCTTAGCTAATCTACTCAGCAAGCTAATGTTGCAGGATAGTTGACTTGGGAGCACCCATCCAAGACTAGTGCCACCAGGTACCACTTTTCTAATCTATTGCATGTATTGAGAACTTATATAATGTAATGTAATGTAATCCAACACTTGGTAAATTGCACATCTTTGAATTACCACGCTGTGCTACTGTGTATTTTTTATCATTGGTATTCAACCTTAACTAGAAATAAAGCAAAACTGTATTTTATGCTGAGAGATTGACTGTTCAAAGATTGCTCTTGAGTTTCATGGCCAAGAGGGGATTCTAATTTAGGTTCTGCTTATGCAAACGCAACACTCCAACCTGTTCTTAGAAAGTTGCTGTGCATTATTATTTAAACAGAGAACACACACACCTAAAGTGTCAGGACAGTTTAGTCATATGACTCATCAGGCATAAGTCAAGAGATCAGAAAGTGGATAATTGGTTCACAATCTCTTGTTTGTGCCCTCCAGATGTTGCTAGATCTCTCACCATCCCGGCCATGCTCACTAGGGTTGATGGGAATTGCAGTCCAACAACATCTGGACAGCATGATGTTAGTTAACCCAAATCTATTTTAAATATATTTTGTCCCACTCTTCACCTATAAAGACTCTGTGAACATATTATAGATAACTAAAAAAAGACTATGATAAAGTCAAAAGGAAATGGCTAGGTTAAAAACAGGGACCCAGTCTAGTAAAACAAATTGCTTGAAGTAGAGTGTCATCTCACCCCTTTTCACATGGGCCTATAATCACCCCATGTCTTTCAACTGGACATAATTGAGACTGGCCTAAACATTCTACTTTCTTTCCTCCCCCAAACTTTGAAAACATCAAACCTCCTCCAAATTTGCAGGGGGGGGGGAAGGAAGTGGGGTGGGGTGGGGCACTGCTCACTTCTAAAGGCTTCCCCATTCATTTAAATGGAATAATATTCTAAAAAGGCATCAGATCATTTTTGGCACACAAAAACCACTATTGCCAAGTACACAATACATGTACAAAAAGCTGAATGACGCACACACCATTCATAAATGAAGCGATTTTTGTCATGGGGGTAAGTCCCTAAGTACAAGAAGTACCATATGAAGGGAATGTACCTGAGAAATCAAAATAGATCTAATGCAGTACCACCAAGTGATTAAAAAAATATACTAAATAATCAATCATCCTGAAAGTGAATGAATTCTCTGCAAAGTAAAGATGAAGTATATTTGGAAGGTATAATGGCAACTATAATGTATTTCTAAAATGGCATTGCAGAGAAGTCTGCCAGAGAATCATCTTAAGCGATTATCACCCTAAAAAATTCAATTTCTTACTGAACTGCATTTCAGGCAATGTACTTCAGAACCTCCATCTAGTCCAGTTTCTGCTTCCCACAGCAGTAAATGATATAACGCTTGGAATCACACAAGAAGAGCCTGAAGGCACTAGTCATCTTCTGCTATTTATTTATTTATTTATTAATGTCATGTCTATATTACAATCATATCCCCTCTTTCCAAGAAAGAGTTCAGGATGGTGTACATGTTTCTCCCCAAGTTTTCACCTCACAACAACCCTGTGGGGTAGGCTATGCTGAAAGGTTGCATGATGGCTTTATGGCTGAATGGGAGTTTGATCCTGGGTCTACTATTATTATTTTTTAACATTCCAATTACTACAGTATGCTGTTATTTCCTAGCAATTGGTACTCAGTGGACAACTGCTTCTGAACATGGAGGTTCAATATAACCACAGTGATTAATATTCCCTATCCACCAAATTGTCCAACCCCCCTTTAGAATCTTCTAACGAGTAAATAAGGACGCGGGTGGCACTGTAGTTTAAACCACAGAGCCTAGGGCTTGCTGATCAGAAGGCCAGCAGTTCAAATCCCCACAACGGGGTGAGCTCCCGTTGCCCAGTCCCTGCTCCTGCCAACCAAGCAGTTCGAAAGCATGAAGTGCAAGTAGATAAATAGGTACCACTCCAGCGGGAAGGTAAACAGCGTTTCCGTGCACTGCTCTGGTTTGCCAGAAGCAGCTTAGTCATGCTGGCCACATGACCCAGAAGCTATATGCCGGCTCCCTTGGCCAATAAAGCGAGATGAGCGTCGCAGCCCCAGTGTCGTCCGCAACTGGACCTAACGGTCAGGGGTCCCTTTACCTTTAACTAGTAAATATCACCACATATTGTGGCAGTGGATTCTGTAAATTAATTACATGTATGAAGAAACAAGTTATCTTTCCAGTGATTCCTCAGGTGTTATATGGGGTAGAACTCTGGGGGTGGAATCAGAAGCTGCTAGAAATGGCTCGAAATCTTACAAAAAAAATTATCTTAAAAGAATCCTAGGTCTCCCTCAAGGAACTCCAACAGCTTTCCTAAGAGTGGAAGTAGGATTACCTTCTGTGTCTGCCAGGGCCCACTTAAGATTTTTGCGTTTCTTCATCAATCTCGCAAATGCCTCGAACACCTTATTGGCTAAACAAGCCTATGCATTTCTTCAATATCACACTACTTGGCCTCAAAACCTCTTAGATATCCAGATACACTCTACCCAAGTTTAATATTATTAAAATGTGGAGCCCTGATAAAGTTCGAGAATTGATCCTTGATAGAGACGCCTCTTTAGACATCACAAAGATAAAAAAATTCTGGGTTTTCCTACTGGTTTCTTCGAGTAAAAGCACTCAAAATTTGTGCCAACTACCTGGCGGATATCACCGATTCCACCATTCGGAGAGCTTTTACTATGGCCTGGTTTCAAACATTACCTACTACATACCTGACTGGCAGGTTCGCAAGAACCCCAGTAGAGCATCGCTTATGCCCTTGCCCCATGAGAACTAAAGAGGATCTCATAAATTATCTTTTTCATTTTCCTATTTACTTGAGCTTTAGAGGTGCAATTTTGCAAATCATACCCAATTCAATAAATAACCCTGAAGATCGAGTAAAATTTTTGTTAGTTGATGCTAACCCACGGATTTCCCATGTGGTAGCGGTCTTTGTGATGAAGGCCATGAAAGCCAGGGAAAGATTTCTGGATGACAAAGAAAAGACCCCTTCATCATCTTCTTAACTCGCTCTTGTTGTATTTTTCTTTCTGTTTTGTGGGATGAGGGTTTTGCTGGGACAGTATGCAATTAATTTTAATATTGTTGTGTAGATATTTGTGTAAAGGCATGGTCCTCACAATAAACTGATATGTATGTATGTATGTATGTATGTATGTATGTATGTATGTTATCTTTCCTGAATATACAGCCCAGAATTTCATTTGATGATCCCAAGTTCTACTATTATGAGGGAGGAACATGCATAATTTTATAAACCAGTATTGTGTCCCCAGTCAGCAATCTCTTTCTAAACTAAAAAGGCCCCAAATGCTTTCGCCTTTGCTCATAGGGAAGATGCTTTCTGAGATGAGCCAATCAAAACTGTACATAGTATTCAAAATGTGGAGGGACTTCCTTCTGAGGCCATTCATAATGCAACAAAACAAGTATAGCTCATTCTTACTTAGAAAGGAAATTGGCTATGGACTGTCAAGGGAGGCCTTCACATATTTGGATGGCAGTTAAGAGTTCTGTATTTTCAGTAAAAACATAACGGATCGTGAGGTTGAGTGATCATCTCCACAGCTGATACTATCCAGTTTGACCTTGCTTTATTCTTGCTTCCACTTTAAACTGAAAATACAAAACCCACCTTTAAATTATCCTAGTCAGTAGGCTACTGAAAGCAGACAGAAAGCTTGCTGTGCAGCATACCAAATGAAATGCCTAGAATGACAATGTTGAGGGGCAACACTATATAGGGGAAACAGTAACAGGTGTTTCTCACTCCCTTTTGAAAGCACAATGGTTCTCTGTTCAGGAAGGAAAGTGTTACCTTCCCATATTTTTTCATGGTTTTTTTTAAAGTTTTTTTTTTTTTAAGGTCAAAACAAGAGTGATAAATGCAATAAATCTGGAAATACAAAAGAAGTACTTGTTAAAGATCTGTAAAAGCTGTTTTATTTCAATGAATTATTCCATCTTGCTGAAAGTCAGGCTTTATCTTTTGTAGAAGTGAATATTACATTATTGTTTAATGTGGCATTTCCATTAAATAAAAAATTGGCTTGAATTGCAGGTTATCTTTAGTAATTGCTAAACACAGTGCACTTGCTAAAGGATAAAGCTAAAAGCCAGGAATTTCTCCAGAAACAAGAACTGTTTACAAGCAGATACTAGTAATATTTTATCACTGCAATTGTTAGCGCTGGCATTTGCATGCTTTCTGCTTCCCTCCCCAACAACATTCCTTTCTGTATCATGCCTATTAGATTGTTAGCAGGGATTGCCTTATCTTTTAATCTCTGTTCAGTGCCTAGAACATCTTAAAAAGGTAAAGGGACCCCTGACCATTAGGTCCAGTCATGTCCAACTCTGGGGTTGCAGTGCTCATCTCATGTTACTGGCCGAGGGAGCCGGCGTACAACTTCTGGGTCATGTGGCCAGCATGACAAAGCTGCTTCTGGCGAACCAGAGCAGCACACGGAAACGCCGTTTACCTTCCCACCGGAGCGGTACCTATTTATCTACTTGCACTTTGACATGCTTTCAAACTGCTAGGTGGGCAGGAGCTGGGACAGAGCAACGGGAGCTCACCCCATTGCGGAGATTTGAATCGCCTACCTTCTGATCAGCAAGCCCTAGGTTCTGTGGTTTAACCCACAGCACCACCCGCGTCCAGAACATCTTAAGACACTGTAAATTAATACTAATACTATACACATGGCTTCTGTTTCTGATGGAAGCTGTGTCTTTATTGTAACATCAATTTTGACCTTAAGAGTTAGATCACGGTAGTTATCAAGCTGTCACCCTAAGCACAGTATTAGCAGAGTTTGGGTTATGATCTTATTTGTGAGCATCCGTTTTATTCTAATGGTGTAACTGGCAAGCACTGTGGTCACATAATCTGTGCTATACGAAGCTCATGCTATCTTATATTATCTATCCATGTCTTTAGGGGAATGCTAAAGGTAATGAAGCAGGTGCTAGGTAGCTATGTATGTACAGGCAGATCCTGCTACCTGAACGCAATGTGTTCCATGGAAATTGTTTGTTAGGTGAGTGTTCATGTATGGAGTTGACAATACCCATTTGTTAATTTGGGAAATTTTCTAATGCGTTCTTGATCAAACCCCCCCCCCCCAAAATACTCAACTAACATTCTGGAACACATACAGCAGATAAAAATAAACGGGTTGTGTGCAAACACACCATAAGAATAGACCTTAGTTACAGTTTTTGGTTAGCAAGGAGAGAGTTGAACCATGAGCCCTGGTTAAGATAGCAGTCTAAGGCTAAGAATATGGATAACAATTTGGTATTACCTGGCCTATCCATGAAATCACAGTGGCCTAGGCCTGCAATATCCATTCTTTTCAGAAAAAGAACCATGCTGGTCAAGTTGGATTCCTGAATTTTGGCTGGTGGTAGCAGCTTCACTTCATTATCTGTAAATTCTTCAGGGTAGAGGCAGAAACATTTACCTGCCAGGAAATTCAACAACAATCTCGCTTCACACATTCTCTTGTGATAAGCATGGTTGTTTAAAGCTGACAATGATTTCCACCCCCTTACCTGAAGACATGCCCAGAATTTGCCTACGCATCTCAGCTTGACTTTTGCTAATGGGCTGTATCACAACAGCTTCTGTTCTGATTCGAGGACTGTATACCTTGCAATATCAAGAGAGACATGACTGTGTTGAAAAAAAGAAAGATTGAGCAAGATTGCAATGGATTTGCATTGAGTTTTTGCTTAGTAGGTTTTTTCCGCTGTGTTTCATGAAATGCTTGGCTGCAAATTCATTTCCTTTCCACAATATTTATTATTGTTTCACTTGTTTTGAAATGAAAAAGTGAAAGCAGTTTGATAAATTGACTGAAACACCACTTGTTCCTGTCAGGATCATTGTAGTTTTGCTGTCATATCTTAGAGAAATTCTCTTCAATAAAACACACCAGTCCACTGAGGATGCAGTGCCTGCACACTCAGTACTCCCACAGACTCAAAAGAGCCCCTTCTCTCTCTTTTCCTATGTGAATATAGGTAAAGGTTAAAGGACCCCTGCATGGTTAAGCCCAGTCAAAGGTTGTGGCATTCATCTCACTTTCAGGCCGAGGGAGCCAGCATTTGTCCACAGATAGCTTTCCAGGTGATGTGGCCAGCATGACTAAATCGCTTCTGGTGCAACAGAACACCATGACGGAAACCAGAGCACACGGAAATGCCGTTTACCTTCTGGCCACAGCAGTACCTATTTATCTACTTGCCCTGGTGTGCTTTCGAACTGCTAGGTTGGCAGGAGCTGGGACAGAGCAGCAGGAGCTCACCCCGTCACAGAGATTCGAACTGGCGACCTTCTGATTGGCAAGTTCAAGAGGCTCAGTGGTTTAGACCACAGTGCCACCTGCATCATACAGACACAGGCAACACTGGGAGATAAGGGGTGCATAGCAGGTCTATGTGTTCCTCCTGTATTCCTGTCCAGTCCCACACCCACCACTGCTTGATACTCTTGACTCATATTCCATGATATCACAGAAAGCAGGTGCAATAACCCCAAACGTGGGGAAAGTGAATTGCAATTCTGCTTAGAGCTTACAGTGGAATGTGATGGGATAAGCATAGAGAGAATATGCAATATCCCTAATACTGTGGGGGAAAGTCAGTTGCATTCCCAATTGTAGTTTACAGTGAAAAAGCAATGATTTATCAGTGCTAGCAGCCCCCCATCTGGAAGCAGCAATGGTTCATGCTTAGGAGCTCTGATGTGCAGCAAGATCCCATGCCTGGAATAGTTCCCCATTTACTTCAGTGAATGGAGAATGGAATCTGCCAAAACATTCCTTAGCTCTTTTCATGTCAGTGTTTTGTTTTGTTTTAAACACAGCAGAGCACACGTAGAATTCTGTATTGGCTGAATGGCTATTTCAAGAAAGGACATCCTTTCAGACATGTATATTTGTCTGGACTGACGTTTCTCAAAAATAAAACCAAGAATCTTGAAAATCAATGAAAATACAATTTGGCCTCTGCACTGAAAACCTGTTTTAATTAAAAATGTTGATTGAACTGACTTCCAATGCTGCAGCACAGAGTTTGAGGGTGTGCAAGGAACTATGGGGGTGGGGGAAGGGGACAAGAGGCAGGTGAATCCCTCTTGTGCATGGGGGGGGATAGAAAATTATTTAAACAAGTTAATATCAAGATCCGCACCATAATGAACTATGCAGGTATGTGAAACCTCATCTTTGAGACATGTGTTGCCCCACTGGTAATTTATAAAGTACCTGTATTATTTTACTTACCTTTCTTTTCTCTATCCCAACATCTATAACAAAGGCCACAGTTTTAATCCAAACCAAAGATCCCCCAAAGCTTGTAGTTAGCAACACTCTTCTCCTGTAATTTTTGCAAGGCCCTTCTTCATTTGGCTTGAGGATTCTCTCTCTTTCACTGGGATAGAGAAGAACAGGGACCAATTCACCAAGTTCAGGATTTAAATTAGGCCCTTCTTGTTGAATAATCTTGTAGGCTTTTCCAATTTCCTAGAAGCAGTGAAGACATCTTTCATGAAAATTAAACAGGCTCACTGTGCCAATTCTGAATCTATTCTCTCTTTTTAATGGATTTTATTTCTATGTTAAGCTCTAATGGCAAAAATATAACAGTCATAATGCTGATTAAATTGAGGAAATTGTAACAGAAGCATACATAGAAACATCATATAAGGTAATGCGGCAATTCTGTTTCTTGAGGAATTTATTTCAGCCCAAGAAGGGGCTTCTTTCTCTTCCTTCCCCTATTTGCTAAAGTGCCATATTCCTTACAGATTTCTACCATTTGACAGTCTATCATGGCTATACCAATCTCACGGAAAGACATTCTAATATCCATAACAAAACATTAACATGCCACTAGAACAGTAATACTGTAATGAAAAATTATAACATGGCCCCTTGATTTTCCATATCACTGTGTTCCATACACTCTGCCCAGAAATAGGACAAATTAATTTGGAAGAATCTCTACCTTGCTAACTTTGAAAATTACTATTATGTTCTTATTCTAGTTAGAATTTAAAGTATCAAAAGTGCTATAAACCATATATGAATGTGACTAATTTTTCTTTATCGCTATTAAAATAATTGAACATATAGGAGAATTGCAAATTTGCTTTATAGCATTCTCCCCAGTGGCAGATGAACTCTCTAAGGGTAATAAAAATCAATAAAATGCTAAAGAAACCATTAATTGAAAAATTAAGTTTGAGAATTTAAAGGCATAAAAGTGTAAGAATTCAACAGCTCTAAAGTATTTGTTAAATTATGTCATTCTTCTTTCACATTATAAAAAATGATCGCTTGCAAAAGATATGGAAAAGAGTATAATGCAATTTAAAATGCATTTCTCTCTCTCCAAAGGCTTAAAGTATTTCTTTTGCATACTACTGTCCCCGCCCCAAAGTCTTTTAATGTCAAAGTTATACATACAGGACCAAAACACTTTGCCTACATGATTATTCACCTTGATTTCTTAGTAGCAGTTTTGATTCCAGAAAATCTAAAGACCCACAATTATAGGATATGCTGTCTAGGGCTCCATCTGCACTATACATTGAAAGCAGTTTTATACCTCTTTAAACCATAATGGCTTCTCCCAAAGAGTCCCGAGAGCTGTACTTCATTAAGGGTGCTGGGAGTTTTAGGAGATCCCTACTCTCCTTACAGCGGTACAATGCTCATAGTTCCCTGGGAAGAGAGATTGACTGTTAAATCACTTTGAGAATTGTAGCTCGGTGAGAGGAATAAGCCACAACCTAGATAGCAGCCCTGGTAAAGTGAGTTGCTGCTAGATCTTCCTAAAAGTAGCTTGCTACAGTTACCTTACACAGCATAATTATTGGCATGCCTCCTCTGAAGTAAACCCTACTTAGTTCAATGGACTTTCTCCCAAGTAAGTATATATAGAACTGTAGACTTAGTGCAACATGAGTACTTTTTTTAAAATTGGCCTAATTACAGAAGGTTTTAAAGGGGGTACGGAAATTGCTCGTCCTAACATGGAAGCCCCAGTATGAAAATATTGTCTGTGATACATTAAATGATTTACTTACTTGTTCACAGGCCAGAAAGATCACAACATCACCTCTCTCTTTAGAGTTATGAATCTCAAAAAGCAGACTTAAAGCAGAAGAGAAATTATCTTTCTGAATGCAACAGGTATACACAACCTCCACCTGGTATCTGCTTTTCACTCTTATGAGAGACATGCTGCCATAATATGTCTATAGTTTGGTGCACATTTGAGTAGATGTAATTACAATTAGCTTCAGCTCGGGTCTGAATATCACTACATCTTTAAGGAGTCCAAGCAATACATCTGTGGGGATAGTTCTTTCATGCACATCATCCAAAATGATGATTCCATAATTGCTCAGAAAGGGACTGGACATCATTTCTCTTTGTAGCATGTCATCTGTACTGTATCTGTAACCATGCAAAGAAAGAAAGATCATTATTCAAGATTGGTGATGACGCAAGCTGAAGGAGGCAGCATGCATTCTTCATGCTATGTATAATCTGCCCAGGTTTTTCCTTCAAAATGAAAATATCAACAAAATTGCACTAAAGTGGTGGGGTTGGATAAATCATGGCAGATTAGAATAGCCTGTCAGGCTTATGTTGTCATACCTGCAAGAGGCAATAATTCAGCATATATTTTGTATGAGAAAGATACAGCAATCCCATGTGTGTTTCCTCAAAATGAAGTCCCAGTGTGTTCTACAGGGATAACTCACAGGTAATTAAAAATAGGATTGCAGCCTAAATTCCACTGACTGCAGTAGGTTTTAACATGCCAGACTGTGAGCACAGAGTTGACTTATGCTCAGAAAAAGTAAAAAACAGCTTGTCAGAATAGGAAGTCAAGTGCTAAGATGGGTCCCAAAAATATACACCTCAAGTGTCAAAAGCTGGGGTAAAACTGTATGCCATACATGGACACATATGTGTGTGCACCACATGCACAGAAACATGATACATCTCCTATAGGGTAGGGTTTAGGCCATCTGACATCCAAATTTTACATTCACCACAATGTTCCTAAATGCAGTAGTTCTCCCCCACCCCCATTTCCACATCTAAGTTGGTTAAAGGGATCCACAGAGACACCGGTAGCACGTGTATTTGTAAGGTGAGGAACGATAACCCTGTCCCCGACTCCTGGTGTCCTCAGTATCTGGTTCAATGCAACCCATTCACTTTATCACATAGAGCTACTGAAGATCAAGATAGCACATGCCTTTATAGTCTTGCCACATAATCTTCAGAGAACTGTTTCAGGCTCTGTTTCTTGGCTAGTGTGTGATGCTAAAGCATAATGGAATTACACATTTGTATGTAGGTTATATAGAGTACCTGTACATATTAGAGGGACTGAATATGAATGCACAAACCTTAGGATCGTTTCACTATTACAGCAGCTCTCACATGGGACCACATAACCCACTTCATGACCAATATTGACGTCCATCTCATCAGCTACTTGCAATGCCAGCCATATTGCTGTGTGCTTATGTGTCTGTGTGCACACAATTGTTCCATGTTGAAAATGAGTGGAAAGAGAATATTCAGCACACCACTGGGGCACCTTTAATATTAAAAAAAGTTAGAGAGGAATGAATCCATCTATGAAATGAATACACAAGCTTATTTGATTACATGTGCTGTCTCAAGTGAACATCTGCTGTTTGCTTGCTAGCTGTCTGCCTACTAGCAACTGAACAGTTCAATAAATGGAAATTATTTTCCTGGATAAATGTCAAGACCCTGAGTCAGTAAAGTGGTCAAACATAAAGTGAAAGACAGTTCTGGGAATTTCTTGTTCTGAACTAGATTAGCCTGAGTACATTAGAGAAGTGACAGGAATGGCCTCTGGGGGGGAAAGGACACCAACCCTATCATACTTGAGCATTTTGGTTCCTTGCTTGGTTTAACAGTGTTAGGGACATTTCTGATCAGGGTCAGGGGGGCCAAATCCCTGTCTACGTTTCCTTCTGGGCTTACAGCCCTGGCTCTGCTCAGTCACTTTAGCACAAAATGACCATCTGTCAGAAAGAAGTCAACAGCTGATGTTAATGTTTATTTGAAGCAGAAGGATTGTTTGTATTTATTGCCATAACGCTGGAATTTGTAGAGGAACTCCATGGGGGGGTTGTACATCTGTAGACAATGGAAGTGTCTTGGAGTAATCCACCATGGCCATAAAACAGGAGAACAAAATATATTCTTTCCTTTTGAAAGGAAAATTAATAAAGGGTCAGTTTATGCACCATCATGTATACTTGTATAAATGGTTGAATTAGATGTTAGGGGAGGGCAGTATCTCTGGTGGGGGACACGTTGTGTTTCTTCTGGAGTGGGGAAGTTTGTCCATCTTTGGTCCCCAAACCTGCACGCAGCTCTCACCTATGGCTCATAGAAGCAGTCAACATGTGACAGTGGTCACATTCTGGGAAACAGCTGCAACTGGCTAGCTAAACCAGGTAAGGATAGCCGATGGGTCTTAAACCCTCAGTGAGTTAAGGATTTGTCTATCCCCTGCATTTGAAGACGAGGCCAATAGCAGGTACAATGGTCAAGAAGACTTTTCTTCATGTGCTGTTAAGGGAAAAGAGGGGGAAATGGGGCTCACCAGCCTGGGAAAGTAGCCTATCTTGGGGAAGGAGAAAACCTCCTAAACCTCTGTTGCCTTGTGGTTATACAATTTATGAGAAAGGCTTTGGGAGTAAGCCTCTGAGGTGTGTGATTCCTCAGCTGGAGTAGGCTTGGAACAGGTGAGGGTCATGTGCCTCATCAAGCCCAGATGCTGCAATCAGCATGCAAAGTACAAAAGGGAATCAGAGCTGAGGTGCTGTGTCTGCACAACTTCCCATGTTGTTGGACCATGGCTTGAATAGCCCAGGGTGCTCTTCAGGACTATGCTTGTGTGGGACTGACCTCCAGGTGCCCTGACCTCTGGATCAGAGACAGGAACCAGGCTGGACTTTGGAACTGTTGGCCTGCCAGACTGCTGGACTGTGTGCTAGCATATGCTGTGGGATGGTGCACTCCAACGGGACTTGCCACCAGGTACCCCATTGTTCAGGACACTCTGGTTTTTGTATAACCAGAATGTGGCCTATATTGCAAAGCTAAGAATCACATCCGTTTCTCTGCTCACTGTTGCCTCTGGTCTCCAGTAAAGTTTCCCATGAAGGAATGTGGCCCTCATGCTGGAAAAGGTAGCTCGCTCCTGTTTTATCAACAGTATGGCAAGTTATAAGTCTGCTGGAATATAAATGTCTTCTTCACTAACTAGCAGAAAGAGGTCCATTTGAGCCTTGGGTATGTGGGAGACATTCCATAATAGTGGAGTCACTGACATGGCCCTATATGTCTCATACATTAATAGCAGAAATGCATGTTCTTAACTGTTTGAAATGTTTGTGGTGATGAAAGTTCAAAGTCCTTGTGACTGTGCATACTATGCCAGTGGAGGAGGAGGGTGCTGGCAGATGCTCTTGGGACACAGATTGCCTTTTCTTGTCTTAGTGAATTGATGTCAATATAGCTCATATGGAAGTAACTACTGATTGATTATGCTTGTCTTATACATGATTAAAAAATCATGAAATTTAAAGTTAAAATTCTAAACACGTACCATATCTCTATCTATATATCTAATCATATTTTAATTTGTTTTAGTATTTTAACTTTTGTATGTTAAATGAAGTATGGCTTTGATTCCCCCCCTGCTTTTACGGTATTTTCTTTTTGTAAACTGCTGAGGTTATTTAACAAACAAGCAGTGTATAAATTTTATGAAATACAACATTTTCCAGTTAATTTGTCCTCAGTTTCTAAAACCATATCACATTTTAATTCTTGTCTTTTCAACCACCTACAATTAAATGTTAGATAATATAATCAAACAGGCAATAAGTGCATTCTGTCAAACTATATGGTGAAATGAACTTCATGTACTCATCTTTTGAACTTTGTTTTAAAATGGCAATCTCACATAATACATGCCAAACAAATATTGAAACTCAGCAGTTGAGAGAGATCCTCTCCTGCATGAACAAATTTTTAAATATGCAGCACAAAATGATCATGGGTCCTGTTTTTTTAAGGACCTCAATCCTGAGGCCCTAGTAAAACCATTCCTGTCACCACCGCTCCCAAGCCTACTGCAATTAATGTTGTGCAGATGAGATTTTGATTGGCCTAATACATTTGACAATAGTGGAGTACTAGAAAGCAGGCAACAGTTTTACATTCTAGGATGTTCAATATGTGGTAACATACAGGATCACATGCCTAAAAACTTAGTTCAATGTTCTGTCCATTACAAGATCTATTTTAAAAATATGAATGCTGCATTTAATTAATTCATATCATACTGCAAGTCATTTGTTACAAACACTCACCTGGGAGCTCTTACCAGTTTTGCCATCTCCTGAAACAATCACAATCTGATGATGACGCAGACTTTCCATGAAAGCATATTTCACTTGCCAGACTGGAAGTTTCTCTCTTTCTTTGAGAAGTTTGTAGTAACGGGAAGAGAATGGCAATCCATCAAAAGGATTCATCTCTAAATCTGCTGCATATCTCTCAATCCTTTCCTCTTCCATCTCCTCCCCATCAGAAGAGTCAAATAATTCTGAAAAGTACTGCTTCTCAGAATAAGAAACAAAGTAGTCCATAGTTCTCCTTCATGTATTATTCCCAGCAATGGGTACCAGAACATCAATGAAAACCTTTTACATTAATAAATAACCAAAGTCCTAGAAATCACCCAGTTCAGAAACAGCATACTGTATTCTATTCCAAAAGTTCAGTTCAAAAGTGCCACAAAGTTTATATTCCGACTGGGTTTGTTTTCTCTTTCCCTTCTTTATTTCTTTGTCACCTCTGTGGGCCTTGAGGCTGATTCATCAGAAAGTTTATTTGAGATGAGAGACGTCTAAAAACTAAAACACACACATTTAAAATGATTCACTCCTGGAGATAGTTCTGCAGAAACCGATCACTTCCTGCATATTGAATGGATGTATTTCCCCTCCAGATCAGACCAATTACTAAGAAGTTGGTTTGCTTTCTTGCAGTGTATTCTGCAGCTTCTCTCTTGCTGGTCTGGTGATTAAGGATTCTGCTGAGCCTCTGCTTTGTCACACGTGTCTCCATCCTGATTCATTGTGAATAGAAGGCTACAGGGTGAGATTATTGTTTCTGATTGTGAAAAGGGTCACATGGTTGCTTAATCCCATTACAATAGATTTTACCACAGGATGTGCAGTGCAAAACTGGGGGAAGCAGGCAGTTCTGTGCAGCAACCATATAAATGTATAATTAGAAACATGTTTTAAATTTAGGCCAAACATTTGAAACATTGTAGTAAAAGCTGAAGTGTTCTAGAATTTAGAAAACAGTGTGGGAGACTGAGACGTTATTGCTTAAATCACATAAAGGACAGATGAAGGGGCAGTGCTAGACCAAGTCCACTGGGATGAGCAGATATTTAGTTGGCTGATTCCCAGCTCAGCCAGTGTTAAATTTCCAATCCAGCTCAGCTGAAGTTATGCTGGTGTAATTTCCTAATCCTGGCACAGCTGGCTCTGGTTGAGCTAAAGTGGTTGCAAAAGGGACTTAGGCTGGATCCTAAACCCATTCAGCTGTGGTGGCCTGACAATCTAGCATAGCACACTATTTGAAAGGCTTATTTCCCCTCTGCCAGACTCAGGCAGAACACAAGCAGCTGCAGCCTTGCTGCTGAACAGGGTTTGAATCTGCTGTAACTACACTGGCTTCATTTACACCCGCATGCTTCTTTTGCATAGGATTGCTCTTGCTTCTGAAAACATTTTCAATTAAGAATTTTTTAAAAAAATCCAGCAGGGCTTCTTAGTAACTGTAATTTAAGTGACTCTTAATCTGAGTCGTGCATTGGACTCGTGCACAATTCCTGCATTGCACCTGACATGGCCCCTTCCTGCTACTTCCTCAGCTCATTCTCACGATTCAGGGTGGCGGCCCCTCTCTCCCTCTCTCTCCGCCCTCGGTTTCGACTTCGGAGGATCCCAAGGCCTAGTTTGGTCTCAGGGCCAGGCCGTTGGCGTTGCTATGGCAACGGGACTCTGGGCGCGGCCCAGCCGACGGGAGGAATCTCAACCGGCCGCTGCTCATGGAGGCCGGCGGAGGTGGGGAGAAAAGTAGCGGAGCGGACGGAAAGGCTGAGAAAGAAGGGAAGAGGGGTGAGAGGACCTCGTCGAAGACGGAGGGGGTGGGGTGGGGGATGAGGAGGGAGACATTTGTTTAAGCCACGACTCAACAGCGTTTGAAATAATACTAAAAATAAAAAATGCCCCTGAGCATGCACAGAGCTGCAACCCCCCCCCCCAGACATAAACCATGTATCTTGGTTTTTCATTGCCACTTGGATCCGAGGCCGCCTCCTTAAACGGAGCACTTGCCGTAGGATTTGATCCCACGGGGAGGAGGTAGAATAGGGTTGTTTTTTTGGTAAGGTTCCCCGCACTAGCAATACCTGCAGAAAAAGTAAAGGGTGCAGATTTTTCTCAGCATATGGAGATTCAGTATAAAGGGAAGCTCAACTTGTTGGATTTCTGCCTGTTGGTGATCCTGATCCTGGTAGATCGCGGGATCCTCACATAGCTGTCAACTTTTCCCTTTTCTTGCGAGGAATCCTATTGGGAATAAGGGAATTTCCCTTTTTTAAAAAGGGAAAAGTTGACAGCTATGGATCCTCATCCTGTACATAAAGTTGGGGGGCGGGGAGGAAACTAAAAAACTCTGCGCAGTCCTCCCTAAAACAGCTCAACAGCTCTGGGCACTTCCCTCCTAAAAAAAGCTTAA
The DNA here is from genome assembly GCF_009819535.1 of Lacerta agilis. Taxonomy (NCBI): domain Eukaryota; kingdom Metazoa; phylum Chordata; class Lepidosauria; order Squamata; family Lacertidae; genus Lacerta; species Lacerta agilis. The sequence goes on along the minus strand of NC_046316.1, from coordinate 40,478,702 downwards.
CAACTCTGGGCAATCCACCCACCCCACACATGCTCCTCCTTCCTCCAGTGACAATGGGTAGATCACTGCCAGTTGTTGTTGTTGTTGTTGTTGGTTTTTTTTAATACTCGGAGTAGATCGCAGTCTCTTGGGAGTTGGATATGCCACTATAGCTGTTAAAAGCGCAGGGCGGAGGTGGGAAGCCATCTCTTTGTTGATAAGCCTATGGGAGTTAGTTGGAGTTGTGGATACTGGATGCCCTTACTTTAGCAGTTGCCAAATTACAACAGACACACACCCCTGCTGCCTTTAAGGGATACACTAGTTGCATGTCTGAAATGGGATACCTGTAAGATATTCTGTGTTTGTAGGGAAGGGGCTTTTTTTAAAGGTAATGGAAAATTGGAATCCATAAAAAGCAGGGAAGTCTGGGGTTGTGAGCTGAAGGAGTGAAAATAGGAGCAGCAAGGGTGATGATGTCGAATCAATGAAGATTAAGAGTGTGAGCCTCAGAGAGCAGAGTGTGTACAGTGGTACCTCGAGTTACATACGGTTCAGGTTACATACTCCGCTAACCCAGAAATAATGCTTCAGGTTAAGAACTTTGCTTCAGGATAAGAACAGAAATTGTGCTCTGGCGGAGCAGCGGGAGGTCCCATTAGCTAAAGTGGTGCTTCAGGTTAACAACAGTTTCACGTTAAGAACGGACCTCTGGAACGAATTAAGTACATAACCAGAGGTACCACTGTATGTCACTTGGAACAGGAGGTATCGATGGAAGAAAATGCTGGAAAGTAGGAACACAGTTAAGACCCACCCTTTGCAAACTTATCCAGACTTGAGGTGTTTTCACGAAATTGTGATTGCTGTCTACAGCCTGGACAAAACCCCAACAAAATTTAATTTAAAGGAATATTTTGCTTTGAGAAATACTTTGTTTTTGTATGATTTGTACAGTCTTTCAACAGTGGGGTTTCCCTCATTAAGGCTGCAAACATAAACACATTTGCCCAGGTCTTACTGGGGAGAGGTTCTTCAGATGTTTGCGTATTCATTCACCTACGGTACTTCAAAATGTAGTCAGCCAAACCTGTTTTATTTGGGGGAATTTCTGCTCATTAAGTAGGATCCACAACTTCCACCCCAAAGACTTGCACTTATGGCAGGGTGTAAAGCAACACCCAATTCATCTCAGAAGTTGGAGGCACTCTGATCAGGGTCTGATAATCCCCTGTTCATGAGGCAGCAAATACACTTAAACTACCAGTTTATTAACACATAACTATGCTCTTTGTGTCACAAATTAAAGTTGGTTAACTGCAAATCAAAGTGGCTATCTGTGTGGCTAGTTCTTTACATGCCAGCTTATAGGGGTATTGGGCTACTTAATTGTTGTATGAATGCTGGAAAGGCACAGTAGCGCTAGTAAAACATAAAATAAAATAGGCACCTGTATTTCATGTTGGAATCTTGCCTTTCATAACAATGGAATATCTGTGTCCATTTTTGATTGTGATTTATTCATGTCGGAACTTTTAGATCTTGCTTCCTAAGCTACTCGCCTCATTTACACCGAAAGGTTTAAGTTAAGTGTTCTGTTCGTGTGTGTGTGTGTGTGTGTGTGTGTGTAGTTGCTGCTAATGGAAAGGTTTGTTCAGTAAATGAGGTGTCTGTTGTTAAGAGTGTATGTACTTCTGTGAGGAGGAAAAGGCCAGCAAGCTTGTTATCTGGTTTTATTGCAGCTCTCCTAAGAAAAAAAAATGTTCCTTTTCCTGCTGTTAGATTTCTTTGGTGTCAGACAAATATTATATATGCCTTATCGGCTTAATGAGAAATGCTGTAAAAGAATATAAAACTTAAAAATAAAATGTGAATTCTGCCCAAGATACTTAGTCATCACTTCTGATCTGATCACTTATTTATGTAGTAACTTTATTAGCATAATGAAATAGTATTTTAAAAGGAGCTCTGCCATTCATATTACTTATTTCCTTTGAGTTGCTGCAGCATACCAGGACCGAGAGAAGAGAGAGAGAGAGAGAAGTGTTGCAAGGTTGTGTGATGCAAATGTGCCAGCAGAAACACGGACACATTTGCCACACTCCTCTGTTCCATTTTGCTGTAGTGACTCGGCCAGACAGAGGTCAGGTGAATGCTGCAACCCCAGCACACCACCCACTGCTGCTTGTGTGACATGCATGTGGAACAGCCCTCTGGATGTTGCTAACTATATTCTCCCATCAACCCCAGCCAGCATGGCAATAGTCAAGACTGAATGGGAATTGTAGTTTTGGAGGGCCAAAGGTTTCCCACTTCTGCTACATGGCATACAGCAGTGTTTTTCAACCAGTGTTCCGCGGCACACTAGTGTGCCGCGAGATGTTGCCTGGTGTGCCGTGGGAAAAATTGAAAAATTACTTTATATATAGTCAATATAGGCACAGAGTTAAATTTTTTAACATTTTCTAATGGTGGTGTGCCTCGTGATTTTTTTCATGAAACAAGTGTGCCTTTGCCCAAAAAAGGTTGAAAAACACTGGCATACAGAGCTTTCCAGTATTTTTTTCTGTGGTAACTGGGATAAAATAAATGGCTGTGGAACTGCAGTCTCACATATCTCTGTTATACTGTATCTAATCCCCCCGGCCCACAACTGAACTGTCCATGATAGGCGATACAATTCTATTTTGAGGAACCTATTTTATCTGTGATCTATCCTGTAATTGGTTAATTAAATAATCATCCTGAATTATAACCATGACTGTCCTAAGGGCTTGGGGTGGTTACAGTAATTATTTGTCACAGTATGTACTTAGCAGTATGCACTTAACAGGCCACTACACGCAATATAGCAAAGATATTAGATTAATATAACTGTCCATCAATAAAAAAAATCCTAAATGACTTGCAACAAAATATCAAAAACAGAGAGGAATTCAATCACCTAATGTGATTGTTCTGTCAGCAGAACAGTGCCATTTATGCTTTCCAGACAGAAAGACCCCCCCTCTTCTCCCCCCATGTGCTGCTTTGAGGGTTCTCTTGACCCCTCCCCAGCTGATTTGAGGGTGGGCATGAGGGGACGTGGGTGGTGCTGTGGTCTAAACCACTGAGCCTAGGGCTTGCCGATCAGAAGGTCAGCGGTTCAAATCCCCGCGACGGGGTGAGCTCCTGTTGCTCAGTCCCAGCTCCTGCCGACCTAGCAGTTCAAAAGCACGTCAAGTGCAAGTAGATAAATAGGCACCGCTCTGGCGGAAAGGTAAATGGCGTTTCTGTGCACTGCTCTGGTTTGCCAGAAGCAGCTTAGTCATGCTGGCCACATGACGCCAGCTCCCTCAGCCTATAGAGCGAGATGAGCGTGCAACCCCAGAGTCATCCGCGACTGGACCTAATGGTCAGGGGTACGTTTACCTATGAGGGGAAACACTAGGGGGATGAAAGGTCCATTGTGCTAGTGGGATTTGTGCTGACTCCTTTTTGCACAACTACTTAGTTGAATTCAGCCCAAAGTAGTGAAAAACCTTTTTGAATAGAAGCAGTATAAAAGGTATAACCCTAGTTAAAAACTGCTTAAAAGAGGAAGTAAAGAACATGATTTTTACTTTGTGCTGGAAAAAAAACTAAAGAAGGCTCCAGATGAGCCACTCTTCTTGGGAGGTTCTATAGTTGAGGTACCAACCAGGGGCATAGCAAGCCTCTGCGCTGACCAGGGCGGCGGTGGCGCAGAGGCACCCCCCTGGGGGAGGGGCACGATGCATGCGTCGTGACGTCGTCATGACATCACGACGCATGTGGATGCCGCTGAAAGGGGGAAAAGGGGAAGCTTCCCCTTTCCACGGCTTTTTTTCGGCACGAGGGTCGGGCCAACGAGGAGGGGGCGTCATGCTTGTCCCTGGCATGACGCCCCCTCCTTGCTGGCCCACCCCCCGCCGAAAAAAGCAGTGGAAAGGGGGGAAAAGGGAAGCAGAGCAGGCGCTTGAACGTGCCTGCTCTGCTTCCCTTTCCCCCCTCCCAGTGGTTTGTTTCGGCGGGGGGTGGGCCAGCAAGGAGGGGGTGTCATGCCAGGGACAAGCGTCATGCCCCCTCCTCACTGGCCCACCCCCACCAAAAAAAACCACTGGGAGGGGGGGAAAGGGAAGCAGAGCAGGTGCATTCAAGCGCCTGCTTTGCCTCCCCCTTTCCCCCTTCCAGCGGCTTTTTTTTCTGTGCGAGGGGCGTGCCAGTGAGGAGGGGGTGTCATGCCAGTGACAAGCATGACACCCCCTCCTCACTGGCCCGCCCCTCGTGCCGAAAAATAGCTGCTGGAAGGGGGAAAAGGTGACACTGGGGCCCGCCCAGTGGGGCGGGGTTAGGGGGGCGGCCAAAGTGTCACCCCCCCTCCTGGAACCTGGGATGGGCTGCCCCCCCCCCCGCTATGCCCCTGGTACCAACATTTGAAATACCTTCATCGCAACTACTGTATTTGCCTTCCTTCAGTTACTGGGGGCACCCTGGACGGGGTCTTAATATAAGATCTTAAGGTTTAAGCAGGCAGAAGGTTGTGATCTTAAGCCACTTAGCAGGTTAAAACCCACAATTTAAAATGCTCCTGGATATAGACTGGGAGCAAATACAACTGGTAAAACGTCTAGTATCAATTAGTAATCTTGGGGCTCTATTTTGAAACAACTGCAATTTCTGTTCTGCTTTCAATGGAAGCCCCTTGTACACTGCGTTGCAGTAGTCTAAACAGGCTGTTACATTCATCACTTATCTGCTCCTTCCCTAATCTCCTTTCAAATATTATGTATTTTTTTTAAAGCTACTAAGGTATTTATATAGTGTGTGTGTGTGCGCGTGTGCTTGTGTGTGTAAGTGTAATTGACCATGCCACGGGACACATAGGAATCATTATCATTCATTATCTCATTCATGAATTGCTTCCTATAAGACATCCCAGAGTAATTTACAATGTAAAGAACAATGGCATATATAAAAACAGCAATATCATTTGCATATATAAAAGCATGCATATAAATCAGAATAACACCACTTATATTAAATTAATTTGAATCTAATATAGATGCTAAGTCTCCACTTAACAGGTTGTCTTCAACTGGGAAAGAAAGGACAACAGGGAAGGCACTGCTAAACATGTTGCTAACACATATTTTTTCATATTATGTGAAGTAGCTCTAAATTAGTGGAAAAGGAGGAACCAAATAAGGAAAGCTAAGCAGAATCTGACATATATATAAGCATCCTAATTATGGCTTCTATAACAATTCCTAATTGACTTCCTGCTAGAAAAGGATAGTGACAGGAGCTAGACTGTCCCTGCCAGTTTTTCTTTTTAAAGTATGCGTGCATATGATAGAGTTGTATAAATTATCTTGTCAGCTACTCGGCACTCTTTCTGAACAGTTCCATAAAGTGCTGCTGTTGCCACCTGAACTGAACAGTTTTGCACACTACTAAAAGCCACCCACTTCCTATGAGTATCCACCCCACATCCTTGCTATCCAGAAAAAAGTTTTTCTGCTTTGTTTTTTAAAGCAAGAATAGTCTTTTTAAAATTATTTATTTGGTTTTTCAGATTAAAGTTTTACAATCACATATCCAACATACAACATAAAGACAAGATTCCAAAGAATCTCCTGGATTTCCCTCCTCCCCTTTGTGGGTTCTATTAATCATTTCCATTTCCAAGGTGCTGGAGTCCCTTCAGCCCCCCCCCCAATAAAATATTTGAGGGAGCCGGGCCCCCCAAAATGAATGGGCATTACCATTCAAATGGGGGGGGGGTTTGCTGTGTCTTGTGATCAGTTATGTGGGGCAGGGCTTACTTTGCCCCCCCCCAATATTTTACTGAAGTTGGCATCCCTGAGCAGTGCCCTCTGTGATGCCAAAATTCAGTGCCCCCCTCCCTGTGCCACCTCTTCCATTCTACATCATAGCTGTGGCACTCCCAAGGCTCCACAGCCAGTATGGCCGAACTGGTTACGGTCCCCTAAATCCTCTGATTTGATCTGTATTGGAAAGTGGAAGGGACACAACATATCTAAGCTAGGGATGGGAAATATTTTTTCATGCTTTCCCCATGATCCTTCTGAGAACCACATGCTAACAATGGGCAGTCCAGAGGCAGAAGTGTGCAGAACAATGGATTTGACTCTTGCGTCACAAATGTCAGAGGTTACCAGACATACACATATTTCCACCCAGGCAAGCTGGAATCAAGGACACATTCCAGTCAGGAGTGGGTGGAGCAGGGCTGGTGAGGGATGGGGCCTGGAGGGTCACATTTGGTCCTCAGGCCTGAGGCTCCCAACGGCAGATCTAAGTCATCTGTAGAAGGTGCTATGTAGAAGATGTATGTTTGCTGTTTTGTTACTTTTGACATTCCATGTGTTTTTGCTACATCATTTTTCTTTTCCCCAAAGCAAGTGTTGTATAGAGAACGAAGACTTTCGATCAAAGTGATTCTGCTTAAGTAATTGGTTTCAATAATTAAGCAGATTTTAAAAAATGTAATCAATTCTATTTACTTTATTCATGAGTTTCAGATGTCTCCAGAGAATTTAAACTCCCAAATTGACTTTGTAGCAAGAGATTATAAGGTTGAGCAGTTTGGAATTTTGGGTGATATAGAGGCAGTAATTAAATAGATGAACCTGATCTTTCCCTGTTCACTATAAAAGGATAGTGGAGTGAGCTGTGCCATTGCTGTGTTTTTTCTTTTTGTCATTTTAAGGATATGCCACTGAGCTATATGAATATCTGTACTGTATGAAAATTATGTAGCAGCTTTCACTGCATAAATAATTAGGACAAAAGCTTATGATTTCCTGATGAGGTTGTTCTTTATGTTTTAAAGTCATAGTTTTAGTTAGTGTATTGACACTGAATTTAACTTTCCAAATGCAAGACAATCAATAGGACAACCTCATAACTCACAATGTTTCTGTTTCCTGTCTATGATGTCATAAAGCTCCATGTTGGTCACAGCAATGAAATGAATATTAAACAAGCTGTTTCTGGTTGAGCTGAAGGTCAAGCCACTGTTATTCTGGTTTCAAATATTTTGTGTGTTTTTAAATAGTCCAGCTGCTCTTTTGGGTATCATAGTGATAGATTTTATGCAAATATTTTGCATTTTGGCATAATCTTTTCAGATAATTAATAAATAACAATATAATAAAGCAATTATTTGCACATTTAACTAAAACAAGAAGTAAAGAATATAGGTTTTGATATTTTCTCCAACAAAGGCTCTTGTTGGAGAACAAGTATGACTGGCACAAATTCATTTGGAGATGCTTTTGTCATCTTTGGAATGTCTATGGCAGGACAAGCTGTGTGAAGTCATGGGGCCTCTGTCTGTAAAATGTGCCAAGCAGAATGATCAGCACTTGGTTTATTGGAAATAGAACTCATATACTCCTATAACTTTTCATTAAGTGAAATGTAATATAATATTGTAGGTAATCTTAGCTACCTTAGAATGAATTACTTGAATTCTTCCAATATATACTTTATCCTGAACTTAACAGAACACAGTGTAGTGTGTCTTATAATGTGCTAATACTTTTATGAGAAAAGGAAAGTGCACAGAGCATAGGATTAGCGATGGTGTGAATTTGGAATATGAACTCACCTAGTTTGGAAAGCCAAAACCCATTATAAACCAGACCCAGGCCTTTCAAGGCTTATGATCAGCTGGTAATGAACTTCATCCTTTTCTACCTGCTGGCTCTCTTTGCCAGCATTTTAATCCACTTCCAACACAAAAAGGTTGTTTTTGGAAAGGGGAGCAACTGATGGTAGGGAGGGCTCACTGGAGACAGTACTGGTCATTCTGACACTCAGGATTGTATTTTTTTTTTGCCCAAGGCAATGGAATTTGTAAGTTCTTTTGCTTCCTTCACTGAATTTTGGGGAGAGTAAATTACAAGTTCCCCAGCATGTTATTTCCTGCTGGGGAAATGGGATCTTAGTTTCCTTAGCTGCTCTGGAGTTCTAAATTCCCATGCTCCCCAAAAGCATATGATGCTCCCCAGCATGCTGTGGAGTGTTATTTCCAGGCTGGCAAGGGTTTTCCTGTTTCTAGCTTGCTCTCCCTGTCACTGGCTATCTCCTACTCCTTCTCAAAAGTAAGCATATTTGGAGTGAAGGGTGAGGGGAACTGGCAAGTTTCTAGTTTTCTCAAAAATAAAACAAGATTGAGGTTTGTGTGCATAAGGTTATTGATTTCAAGAGATTTTCACCCATCATTGCATATGATAGTTTAAACTTGGATATCCTAGTATACAACATTTTGCATGTCAAAAAGATCCTTCTGTAATCAACTATTTTTATAGTATGCACCCTTCTCTGTATTGAATGTTAAATTGAGAAGATGATGTGTTGCTTCAAGTTAGCATCAGAGTTGTTTGAGAAAATGATAGAATCATAGAATTGTAGAGTTCGAAGGGGTCCTGATGTTCATCTAGTCCAGTGTTTTTCAACCTTTTTTGGGCAAAGGCACACTTGTTTCATGAAAAAAATCACGAGGCACACCACCATTAGAAAATGTTAAAAAATTTAACTCTGTGCCTATATTGACTATATATAAAGTAATTTTCCCACGGCACACCAGGCAACATCTCGCGGCACACTAGTGTGCCACGGAACAGTGGTTGAAAAACACTGATCTAGTCAATGTAGGAATCTCAACACTTAGTCCCCAAGTTGATTTCAAACCATACCAGATCCTGCTTAGCTTTGCACATGTGCTAGCTTTTTTTTATTGCTACATCTCTAGGAGGCAATGCCAGTTGTTTCTAGGCTCTGAATTATATCAGTGTTTGATGAATAGCCACATTCTGCCCCCCTTGTGTTTACTATGGACCAAATGGGCAAAATTCCATCTTACTGTTGGAGTAAGATACTTGAATGCCTTTTTAATGGATGCCTGTTGCCTCTAGTTAGAGTATCTGCTTTGCTTTCATTGAGTTATGGTCCACTTATGGCTACAACAGAATAGGTGTCTAGTGACAAACTACCCCCAAGTATAAGGGTTTACATTACCTCTATTGACTAATTAATTTTAAGCACTGAGAAAGCAATCTTTCCACTATACTTGCTAAAATGGTCAGTAAGGACAGGCTGACAGAAATATGGAATGCTTTATGAAATTTGTTTATCATCCTTGTGCTGGGGCCACACTAATCTTCTGTGTATTTTTCCAATTTTTCTATAGATTACTTGCATTTATAAAATGTAAGACATGTTTGTTTGATTGGTCGCTTAACTAATGCACTTGTTTAAAAGATGTGAAACTGCAGATACAAATAGTATTTTCTGAGAAAAACAGTCATTGTTCCTTGTGTGTGACACAAAGGGTGGTTATGCAGGATGGGGTCTTCTTGGTAGTGGTGCTGAGACTTTAGAATTCCCTCCCTGGGGAGATGCACCTTGTTGCTTTTTTGATGGCATACAGTATCCAAGCAAAAACTATCCTGTTTAAAAGCCATTTATGAGAGAGTTATTTAAAAATTAAGTTGTATGTTGCTGCTGTTTTATATTGGCTATATGGACTTACTGTCACCTGTTATAATTTTATTTCTTGGAGGTTATTGTTTACTTATTCTTAACTATCTTGTGGCTATTTTGTGATCAAAAGGAAGGATATAAATATTCCACAAAAACAAATAAATGCTTAGGCTGTGCAAACTTTTGTCACAGCAGCTGAAGTCCATAGATACAATGCAAAATTGTTTTACACTTCTGTTTATTGTATTGTTGCAAAGTGGGGGAGGGTACAAAAGAACAAATAATGCAGTGATTGTCCTACAGTGCTTATGCAGTCTTAGCCATAATCCTGTTTGAATCAAGTAAGTATCAGACATGTGAAATGATGTAATTCATTTGTAGGAAGACATTCCATCTCAAAACCACGCCCTCCAGTTGTAGTTGTACGCCATGTGAGCCACCACAATATTCACCTTAGTTGGGACTTGGAAGAACAACGAAAAGGTCCTCAGGAACAATGGTTAAAATTTTCAGTTGAAGAGGAGGATGTGAAGTTGCATAAATATGGCCTAATTTATATGTAAGTGAAGTTGTGCTGCTCCCCTTCAAAATAATTTGAAAGCTTGGATAACAAAGCTGACATACTTAACATAAATCAGTGGTTCTGAAAATGGTCTTTGTGGTTGTAGGTGTAACAAGAGTATATCAATACTTCCATGCATTGCAGAATCTTCCCCTAAATCTGTACATCTCAGTGGAGCAAGTACCACTCAAATAACTTGAAAGGGGAAGGTTCTATAATCATGGAATCAAATCATTGATGGTTCTGACTTGTTGCTGTTGGATCCCGAGTGTGGACCACATGACCCTTCTCTATCCAGTAGTTCTCTTGCTGCTTTTTGTGGCTAAAGCATAACTCCTTCACTATTTTACTCTTGCTTCTTTGATTTAATTTGTACAAAGTTTTCTTAATTGTCGAAAAAGTTCAGTACATAAACGATAAAATTGATCTTCCTCTTGATTTTTGAAATAAAAAAATAATTGTTTTATTATCAGTTAGATTGAGCATTTGGAGAGGTGGTTTATATGTTATAAAAGTAAAATAAATAGACTGCAGTGCTACGTAAGCTTCCAGTGGTCCCCTGACGGCTCTGATGTTTGCTCTGAGACATCATACGTTCTGTTGTCATCAGAAAATTTCTATGTGGAATTTGTCACTAGGTGGCAGAATTAGACTGTTTTAATACTACCTATTTCATCATATGTCAAGCTACCTATCTTATACTATCAACAGTACTTTAAAATTTAAAGCATTCTTAGCATTCTAGGAAACAAACTCTTTACAATGTCAGACAGCTTAGATTTTTGCTTTTTAGTTAAAGCAGTAGCATATGGCAAAGTAATGGTAATTCTGATAGACATTTTTTGGCAATTCAAATATTCTATTAAGACATTAAATGAAAATATTCAAACCTGAACTTTTGCCCTCGAAAAATGTGCTGGGTGTACAGTATATATTTGATGACATTTATGTAGATGTTCTAGTTCTTGAAGACCTGAAGTCCTTGGGTGATATCCAGCATACGTCATACTCAGAGTAGACCAATTGAAATGGTAGATTTCACAGAGTCTACTCTGAGTATGAGGGACACGGGTGGCGCTATGGTCTAAACCACTGAGCCTAGGGCTTGCCGATCAGAAGGTCAGCGGTTTGAATCCCGGTGACGGGGTGAGCTCCCGTTGATCAATCCCAGCTCCTGCCCACCTAGCAGTTCAAAAGCACGTCAAAGTGCAAATAGATAAATAGGTACTGCTCCAGCGGGAAGGTAAACGGCGTTTCCATGCGTTGCTGTGGTTCGCCAGAAACAGCTTAGTCATGCTGGCTACATGACCTGGAAGCTGTCTGTGGACAAACGCTGGCTTCCTCAGCCTATAGAGCTAGATGAGTGCCGCAACCTCAGAGTCGTCCACAACTGGGCCTAATGGTCAGGGGTACCTGAACCTTTACCTTTACTCTGAGTATGACAGATATTGGCTATCACCCTTTGTTTCCTTTTGGGTTTTAAAGTATGCACAGCTTAAGTATTCATGTAGGCTTGAGAAAACTTTGGATTTGTATGTGCAGTTAGGGCAAATGAATTTGCATATGGATTCACAGTGACACAACAATAATGTGTATTTAAAAAGAACAATTATGGAACATATTTCCCATCTAAGCGGATGTGTTTTTTCCCCCAGTGACCTTCATACATTCACAGTAACAGGTGTTTGGTAGTCGGTTTTTAGTACCCTTTGTATTTTTATTTTTATTTTTAGGGTTAGTCTTATATAAACAAAACATTTGAAAATGATTTCAAAAATATATTTTTTTTTCTGGGGAAAATAACATTACTCTTTTTTAGGGGATATGCTCAACAGCATGTGGTGGAAGGTCTTGAACCTAGAACAACCTACAGATTTCGACTTAAAGTTACAGATCCTTCAGGGGAGTCTGCTTACAGTGCACCTGTTTGTGTAACCACAACGAGTAAGTTGGCAATTCATTAATTCTAAGTATGCACAATATAAATTTGATTTGTACCCAATGAAAATAGCTATTAAATGGAAAGCAGAAGTTTATTAAGTAAATTTAACATGCAGCACTGCTCCCAATTTTCATGCAGTATCTTATTTGGGATACATTTTAGACCTTTTGCATTTGCTATTTCTCACTATTATCTAAAGGGGGGGAACCCTTATCTTAAAATGTTTGCTTGCTTTTTTGATGTTGTCTTCCCGCTATTCAGCCCGTGGCTGCCCAAATTAGAAAGCAGGACAAGAAACCTCATCAGTTTCATAAAGTCTCTATGCTCTTTAATGAACTGAGCTAGGCATCCAGACAGTATTGATTATTTAGGAATTCAATCTGCAAAAATATTCTGTGTGGTGATCCCACAATGAATCACTACATCTGGGTGGCTAGCTAAAACCCAGTCATTAGGAACAACATGTACCACTTTGTGTCCTTTTGAAGATACATATCTAATAAGAAGCTTGCTTCTTAGCAACAGAACTGCTTGTCCTGGGAGTTAGGAATGGAGTGTTGTATATTTCAGTCCCCAAGAAATCCATGCACCTCTCCACACTCTGAGTTCGGAGTAAATTATCCTGTTGAAATTAATAGACTTCTGTATCATATCAAATAGGTTCACAGCCAAAAGCTTGCAACCGATTCACCAATTTCCTATTGTGCTCTAGCCCATGGTGAGCCATCCTAGAACATTTTAGTGAAAGTATGGCTGAATTCCTTTGCCATTGCTTCCTACATAACTACCAGAAGCCATTAGACTTTAGCATCTTAATATAACATGCTCACATTTGTCCAAAGGCTGGCATTCCTGAATTGTAACCTTGTTCTGAAAACAGTGTGAGTTTTCGGGGGGGGGGGGGGATCTGGGAAATAATCCCATGCAAATTTGGGTAAACATTTCAGTTTGCATTGGAAAAAATTCTGATACCTAGAGGGTGATCTAATTGAGCATGCTTATTTTACTTACATTCAGTTAACAAAGCAAAACACTTCAAATGTACAAAGCTTGCCAAATATTGTATCAGCAATTGGCATCCATTTGTTGTTACTAATGCATTTATGAAATGGAAAATTTTCCTCAGGAAAAAAAAAGCATTGAAAAAATCTGCCCATCTTTATCTAAAAATATGTTACATGTTTGGCATGTTCATAGTTCATTTGAATATTGCACTTCACATAATGTTTGCTTTCTAAATAGCATAATGGATTTGGATAAAAAACTGAATTGTAAAACCAGGATTTTCCTATATAATGCCCAGCTTTATTATATGTAAATATTCAAATTCATTCATATTCATATTTCATAGTTTGTTGTTTTAATGTGCATGTTAGGAATATGCACATTAAAACAAAACGTCTCTTTTGGTTTAGCATTTGCATTCAGCTGGAAAAAGCCTACATAAATCAGAATGCAAGTACTTTGAAAAAGGGCGTGATGCTTCTTCTTTTTTTCCTCAGGTAAAATACAAGAAAGTCCTGTTTAAATGAGGCGTGCAATTTTAATCAATTGGTCCCTAAAATAGAAAGACAAACAGCTGCTGCCTGTTAATTGGAGAATATCTTCAATGAGTTCATCATTTATTCAGTTTTCAATAGAGCCTTCAGTTCCATAAATAAAATTCTTGTAGCCACATTAGAATACATTGCTCTGTTCATCTGCAACCCAATACCATTTTATGAAGGATTTATTTCAGAAGACAAAAGCATGACCTTCACCTATCCAGATTCCTTTTGTTTATCCAGTAATCACATTTACATGGACATAATTTTAATGAGTAACTATGTCAACCTTAAGCTTCTTGTCTGAAAGTTTTATGTACTGCATATATTTTAATATAACTTCAAAGAGAGAATGATTGTACATTTTAAATTGTTTCTCTTAGCTTTTAGTTCTCTTAATTATTTGCTCTTACAGACCCAAAGAATTGTTTTTTGAGAACTGTCAGAGGTAAACTATGGTCAATATGGCAGCAGCATGTCCTTAATAGAAAAGGTCTCATCAAAGACACAATAAAGGGCTATAAATTATTATTCTATTCTATTCTAAACATAAATGGAAATAAAAGCATACACCTATTTTGTCCAAATGCATTATTCATTCAACAACCCCAATATTATCCACTCCATATTGCAGGTGGTGGGGAAGGCATTAGAACTAATGGGTTGCCTAAGCCCTAAAGCTACCTCAGGAGTTTGTGATTGAGGTGATATTTTAAGCAGGGATTTCCTCACTAACACCTTTTGCTATTATTATTATTATTATTATTATTATTATTTTATTTTATTTTATTTTATTTTGCAATGCAGAGACTCAACAGTGTGCACAATATTTTAGATATTGTCATTATTCATGAGTGTTTATTTGAGAGATGGTGCCCAAGTTTTAAAAATAAATAAACAATCGTCTGGGGGTTTTGTGTGTGTTTAAAAAAAACCAAACAGATTTCAAAGTCACCTTTCAAACCTTTCATCTTTCTGCTAAAGAGTGATAGGTCTATTGTTTAATTTAGGAACCTGGGAGGTGTCCAGATGCTGTTCTGAAAAATGTGAAAGCTAGTTATTTGACAGCGTTTTAATAGCTGACAGAGTAGCAGCAAAACAATTTTTGATCCATCGTGCTTTGCAGTACTTTCATGCATTGTTTTCTTCAGGTGAACCAATGAGTGGAGACCATCTCCATCGTGCTGTTAGCAGAAATGATGTAGATCAAGTCCTTACTATTCTTAAAGGAAGGTGAGAAATGATTCACTTTTTAAAATCTTCATATCTATGTAATAATGAGTGAAATATGATAATGACAATCGCATGGCAAATTGTGCTCTGACTTAATGTCATTTTTCCAGTCTCCTAAATATTAAACTACTTATATGTTAAGCTCAACGTGATAGATTTCTAATTGCAAATTATGCTGTTACAGAAAAGGGTGAGATATATATTTCCTTATAACATTGACCCCTGTGTGTAAGTATAAGGCAGGCATTCTATATAACTGACAGCACTACTCTATCAGAAAATGCCACTGCAGAAGGTCCTCAATCCTTGGGAATGATTTTTCAGGGAATTTAGAGGCTGATATCAGAAATGGGAGCATGAAAGTACCCTTTCATGGGAAAAAAACCATACTGTGCTTCTTGGATCTAAGCCATATAATTCTTTTAAGTTATGAAAGGCAGCAATGATCCATGAAGTTGTGTGCTGAGGAGCACTATTCAAGGCAGACTCGGTGCTCTTATTGTTGGGCACTGCAAGGTGAGCAGCAAAGACATGAAGATTACTATAGGAGCATTGTGCAGCTGCTGACTGGCCAGTGCATGGTGTAAAATGTGGGCCATGATGTCAGTGGCCTAGTCTACTTGCCTGTCAGCAGGTCATAACTGCATGGTGCTGACCTAGTAGGTCCATAGCTTCCTGCCATCATGCAGTGCCTATATGTAAGAACACTGTGCCCCCACCTCCTCTGTTGGTACACGGTAGTAGCAACTTTTGTTTATGGATCCTTACCACTGATGAATATGCAGAATATGCACTTACGTACATTGAAAAACATATTGGAGAAGAACTGTAGTGATGGAAATGATATGATAACCAGTCTACTTTTTTCTTTTTTGAAAAGGCAAGTGGTGGTAGATACACTCAATAAACTAGGATTTACAGCGTTGATGGTTGCTTCACAAAAAGGATATACTAGGTAGTATTGTAATATTTCTTTTACCTTTCTTGTATGAGACTCTCTACAGATCAGAATATTCAGTTATGGTTCTCATTAGTTTTGTGGTTTGAGGTGTGTGTGATATGAAGTTGCCATTATCTGCTTGCAATTCAGGGATAGCTGATTGATGACCCATTGTAATATCTAATTGCAAAGCAATTTTATCTGGCCCTCCCCTGACTACTTCATCCCTCCCCCAGCAAAAAAATTAAGTAACAAGATTCCCCACTTCAAATTCCTCTCGCTCTTTCATGTTGTATATACTATATGTATTTATACATATTATATGTATTTTGGGATTAGGGTCCCCACCCCCCATTCATTCCTTAAATGCTATTTTATAGCTACAGGCCTGAAACAGATAATTTATTTAGTGTTCAGAGTATGTTATTTCACATTCATCCTCATAACACCACAGTGCAATGAATAATTATTCTTTCTGTTTTGTAGACTGAGAGCTAAGACTGAAGAACAGTGACTTGCTCTTGCTCAAAATTACCTAGTTAATTATAAACGAAGTTTGGCTTGAAACCAGAATTTTGTACAGTACTCTAGTCAATGGATCACATCAACTTTATATTCTAGACTGGGATAACTTGCTGCAGCAGTTGCTATTGTTTATAGTTGTATTGACTTACAAGGCATTAGTTGATAAATAATTTCAGTGTGGCATATGAATTTGCACATGGTTTGAAGACAGTGGTCAGTTTGCCACGTAACAATTTCTTACTAAAGCAGCCATCGAAATTGGCACCCTAACTGAATATTCTTTATATGTCCTGGCAAGCTGCTAGTTGCTGAAAAATAATATAATGCAAATGTTTTCTATCTAGTCTTGCACAGATTTTGGTAGAAAATGGAGCAGATGTGAACCGGAAGAATGCCAGTGGGAAAGACAGGTAATAAATGCAGTACATTGCCTCATCAGATAACATGGTGGATGTTGATATTGTGGACTTAAAAATTATATATAATGTAAACCTGTGTCCATGGGGGAGGAAATTTCACTGGGATACTGTTTGCATCAATAATAATGCCTTAACTGATGCTGATTTGAAATGGAACTCTTAATTTTTCAGCTTTTGTTCCCAGGCTGTTGTTGATACTTTGAGGCCTGGGCAACACAATGCTGCCGTTCTCCCTCCCCCTGTAGGCAATGGCAGCAGTACATACATAGCTTAGCGCAGGCATCCCTAACCTTTGGCCCTCCAGATGTTTTGGACTACAGTTCCCATCATCCCTGACCACTGGTCCTGTTAGCTAGGGATCATGGGAGTTGTAGGCCAAAACATCTGGAGGGCCGCAGGTTGGGGATGCCTGGCTTAGCCTAACATTCTATATCGGAGCTTGACAACATTTCTCTGCTACATGATCCTTGATGGTGATGGAAAATACAACATGACATGGATGCAGGAGCAGTAAAATGTGGAACAGCATGGGTGCAACATTGGCGAACAGCAACAGAAAAAGCAGATTAAAATTATTACTATTTTGCGGGGAGGGATTGGTTTTAGAGCCCATAAACCGTCAATTTTGACCCATGTGTGGCACTTCAATTTTCCTTGGAATGAATGATAGCCATTAATTTAAATGGCAGAAAGTAAAGGTATACATTCAGAGCTGAGGCTGATAACTGAAATGAGAAGCAGGTTTCTCTCTTCTCAGCTGTTGCATATTGCAGCCCATTTATAATGGGAGCGATGGTTGTGCCAGGCACTACTGACACTGCTCTGATTTGGGTTCTCTTTCTTGGTTTTTGTTTGTTTGTTTGTTTCTTACAATCAAACAGTGTATAAAAGTTTATGAAATAAATATGAAAATAAATTATGAAATTGGTTATAACAAGTATGACATTGTAAAAACTGCTTATATATATATAGCATGAGATATATTTGCATTTCCATTAATTAGTGGATTGTACTTTTGCTATTCTATGAAGCTTGTTAAAATTTGTTTTAGTTGTTTGTTTCCTTAAATACCACTTTTGTGTGCAAAGGGCCATTGTGCTCTTTCCCAAATATTCAGTTTGTTTAGTGCACGCAGCAGTCTTACTGACCAGGAAGGACTTTAAAGTAGTAAAGTAAGCCAATAGATACATATAATTTTAGACAACCAGTCAAATTAGCAAGTGGACAAGGTAATAGTGAACTGTGTTCATCAGCCAGCAGAATGAGCTTCTGCTCAATGGGACTTCCTTTTTCTCTCCTTCAAACAAATGCAGGTAGAAGCCCCCTTCCCTTTAGACCTTCCACTTTCAGCCTGAGAAGGTCAGGGACTCAGCAAGGAGGGGTGGGGTTGAGAGTACCATGTTGAAAGTATCAGCTGTATATATAAAATAATCTTCCTGAACACACAAGTATGGTGATTTTCTAAAAGTAAATTTGTCCAAAGCCTCCAAAAAGGGGTCTAGACAAATCAGAGGAAAATACAGAATTACAGCAGTTAGATGTCAGCATATAAGCAGCAGCAAGAAATAAGATACAATAACCCATAGAATAACAATACAATTTTTATATAACTTGGTCTGTGAGCTGGTTAATTTCTAGTATTACTTAGATATTTACACAAAATCATGCAAGTTTTCTACCCGATGATATTTTAAGTTAATATGAAAGGCCTGCTTTTAAAGGTGTTTCATAAGTGGTAATAGATGTCCCTGGTAATGTTGGCTGATGTTCTGTGGTTGGGAAATCGTAAATCCCTTACAGTGAAGTCGATATATTGTGTCTTCAGTTGATGTCTAGGGTTTTGTTCTCTATGGAAATATTAAAATGAAGTAATGTCTCAAAAGATTCAACAGAATCCTCAGTGATACACACTGAACTGCAGATGTTAGCAGTTACTAGGAAAATGTTCTTTTGGTTTTTTCTTTGGCTATTTTTGCTAACCCCCGTTATACATTTCACAAAAGCCCTTATTTTATATATATAAAGGCTCCTTTTACAATTACCAGCCCATTTTGTCCATCTGGACAATTGGATACTGTGTTTTGGTTTTGTGCTACCATTTCCTTCTAGCACTGTGAATAAGTTCTTCTAATAGTTTGTTTACATATACTTTATGTAGGCATCAGTTTTACTAGTAATATAATAGTGATTATATCAGTGGTCATATAATACAGCAATATACAGTCATAAAATGGTGTTTAACAAAAAATTAATCAACTAGAAGAGTATTTAGACTAAGGTGTGGCTCACTTAAACAATACAGTGGTACCTCGTGTTAAGAACTTAATTTGTTCCAGAGGTCCGTTTTTAACCTGAAACTCTTCTTAACCTGAAGCACCACTTTAGCTAATGGGACCTCCTGCTGCCGCTGCGCCGCCAGAGCACAATTTCTGTTCTTAACCTGAAGCGTTATTTCTGGGTTAGCGGAGTCTGTAACCTGAAGTGTATGTATGTAACCTGAGGTACCACTGTACTTAATTTTCAGTTCTAAAAACTGCAAAATAACATTGTTTTATGTTACTTTAATAACTAGTGTTTTTTGTTTCTTAGTTTAATGATAGCTTGTTATGCTGGTCACCTGGACATTGCTAAGTATCTCAGATCCCAGGGAGCTTCTTGGTTATCCAGAGACCTTGGGGGATGTACAGCTATGCACTGGGCTGCTGACGGAGGACATGTCGATGTTATTGAGTGGATGATCAAGGATGGTTGTCAGGTATGGTGTTCATCTGCATATTTTGAAGCAGTTTATCAGATGTGTACATGCCACTGTAGAGGTGTGCTGTTTATCATTATGGAATGCTGCACCAGTTGTTGCCATAATTTCAAGTTTACAAAGAAATTGCATTACCTGCTTTAAAAAGCTTGTATATAACTTTAATAGTCATTGGTTATTGTATTTGAAACTAATCTTGTTTAGTAATGATTACATAATAGAGGATACTTGGTGGAATAAATTCAAATGACCAAATAAATATATTCCTGGATTGAAAAAAGGTACAAATTTTGGTTGAATCCAGTGTGTGCCTGAGTGAAAGACACTTGTGCAATGTGACTTTCCCATCCTGTCCTCCCCACTGTGATCCTCTGTGCTCCCCATAAAGCTATCCACTCTGACAAGCTGCTTCTAAACTATTTTTTATTGTTTCCACTGTATTCCTCTGTGCCACATCAGTCCTTTCCTAATGATTTTCCAGCCCTCAGGAGAGGCATTTGAAAGGCCCAGAGGACTGCAATGAAGAATGGGGGGGCGGGGGGCGGTGAGAAAGTGAAAGTGACTTCTGCTCTTACAAAGTCTGTATCCAAACTGTTGATTACAAGAAATGACTAAATATATATCAGTATTTTTCCTAGTGCTGTCTGCCCCTGACTTCACATATATATTTCATGTTACAAGTTAAAAACATGGACCAAAAAGCAACAAGATGATCCCTGAAATATTTTTAAAAAAAAACCAGGAAAAGGAAGTTCAATTGAATATATACATTATTGGATTGTATCCAGTACTGTTTTTCATGGGCAGAGTGGGCTTCTTCTCATGCAATAGGACCCTACCTTCCTATCTCTCCCCCTGCCCTTGCAGTTTCCTGTATACCCTGAAAATCTGCTCTGGAGTGTTGGGGACCCCTTGGGACAGAATTTTAGAGTATTGGGGAACTGCAGTGTGGACAAGAGGAAAGTGAAGTCTAGTGTGAGTGGAAGTCTGCTTGCACAATACTTGATTCTACCCTGTGTTTTGGAAGAACTAATAAATTAGGAATTATAATACAAAATGAACATCAAATATTATGTTATTCAATTTGAAAAACACAAACACACAAATTATAAGTGCAACACATGCAAATGTAACAGGGAAATAAATGTAAATTGTAAGTTAAAAATATGGAATGAATGGGCATTATCTTGACCAATAATGCTACCACTGCTGTTGCTATTACTACACTTTTATCGGCAGCATGCTGTGCACTCTGCAGATAACAGTAATGACACCCTCCTTGCCAAGAAGTGTTCAATCAAAATAAAATGGAGAGGATGAAACTGAAAAGCAAAGCTGTATTAAGGCCAGCCAGTCTGTAAAATAAGACTGAATTTGGTTACCTGGCGGAAGAAGGCCCTGACAATGTCAAGTGGTCTAGGAATGATTTTATGGAAGGAATAGATTTTGAAGTGGGAGAATGAATTGGGCTGATATATAGAAAGGGCTGAGGAGGCTGCTCCAGGCATGGAGAACTGCACAGCATGAGAAATAAATTGCTGGAACAAGCACGAAAGAGTGATGCTGAAGATAGGTAATAAGCTCAGCAAGTATTCAACAGAACAGAAATCTTGTCAATTTTCATTGAATTCATGTTTCAAGTATCAGAAGAACATCCTCTCTCTGACAGGTTGATCCTAAAGACACAGGCTTGGAGTGGACTCCGCTGATGAGACTATGTGCAATAACAGGAAAAGCAGATGTGGCCACAACTTTACTAGACGCTGGAGCTGATGTGAATGCAAAAGATAAGGATGGCAAGACACCTCTTATGGTATGCTCTGCTGCTGAGCAGCATGCTGGTATATTTTGGAATACACTTTGCTACCTCATGGAAAAGTGCTGTGTGAAAAGCAACTCCAAATCCAGAGTTCTCCTTTTTGTACACATTTTTCCAATATTTTTGTAGTGCACTAGAGTTTATATACACTATACGTGGTGGTTTATGTGGTGCAAGTCTCCAATTAAAAAAACACAACTGTGTAAAAAACATATGTTAGTGAGAAGTGTGCACAAAAATATTTGTGAGAACAATGCACAAAAATGTGTTATATTAAGGAAAATTGCTGGCAAACGTGTCTGTTAGGATAAATGCACACAAAGGTACACAAGTTTTCACAGACAGATGCAGAAATAAGGTGGACTGAAGATTGGAAAAAATAAGAAACTGAAATCAACAGGTTCATCAACTCCTGCCACCAATACAATGTGGGGCTGCACTAGACTTGCTGCTAGTGGTCTGCACAACAGTTCATGGAACTGCACTAATTCATACATACTCAAACTTTTGTCTGCTCTTAGAAAGGTATTTTGAACTTACTTGTATCCTATAGAATGAGGCAGCTACATGCTTTGCTCTCGAAGATCTGTAATGTATGAAACTAAGTTATTAATCCTGCCTGTTCCCTTCAACAAGGTTGTGTTGGTATAATTTGGGTCTAGGTGTGAAGCTTGTTTACCTGGTTATCTGTTTTTCTGAGAACTATCTACTCATTCCACCAGTTTTCTTCTGCAATGTGGAACATTTTGATAAGGCAGTGTGTCAAGAGGTCTGCTTAAGAAAGGCTTCTAGGTGCTAGTGCTCCATATTATTCCCTGGCCCATGGAATATATTTACTGTTATGGAAAGCCGTTATTGCACAGATGACAAGTCCTTTTTCATTCACTACTAATTTTGCCCACAGAATGCAGTGGCTGTGCTAGCAGCCATTTTACCTGTATTGGGATGACAGGAGGATTTGCAAAGTAACACTTCACTTCCCCTTTGATTTCTCTTATTAAGGCACTTTATCTCACAATATCTTTTCTGGTTTGGTGCATGAAATGAAGTACATAGTCTGAGCAAATTCAAATGTTTCTTTAATAGGATGAGCTCTCTTATTCCTTCATACTTGGAAATTCATCTTTCTGAAGTACTGCATTTATATTTGTAGATTCTATAAAGATCAAAATGCTCTCTGTTAACATTTTCATTCCAGTCAGCACACGGAGAGAGCACGAGTACTTCTCTACCTTTACAAACAGGTGTTTGGGATGATATTTTAATGATCTGTAGAAGATGTATTATCGCCAAGCTCTAATGGCTAATATTCAGATCCTTCATATAAAGACAGACTTCAATGCTGCAGTAGAGGATGGAGGTCGTCAGAACTCCAGGAGAGCCTAGAGAAGTTCAACATACTGAAGCAGTGCACAAATGACTTGTAGCAAATCACTCGACTTTCACTGCTCCTATATGCAAAATTCTGGTCAGGATTGTATAGCTTAAGATCACCACATACACTGTTTTACTATTTATGTAGGGCATTTATATACCACTTAATCATTAGCATTGCTAAGCAGCGTGCATAAACCTAAACTTGACGGAGAATATAATGATAAAAATTCATCGTAAAACTGAACACAACCCCTATGGGTTGCATTCAGCTAAGTCCTACTCAGTCAGACCTTTGAAATTAAGATAGTCATGTCTGTTAATTTAGGTGGATCTACTCTGAGTGGGACTTGCATTTAATACCACTTCTGATATTCAGTGGTGTAAATGTAAGTTGTTTCAGTTCTACACTACTATAAATGTGTTGTGCAAAATACAATTGGGGTGCCATGACTGATGGCAGCTCCTTGTTAAGTGCACAGATTCACCCCCATGCAACGGTTTGTAAGGCTCTTAGATCTTGAGTTCTGGCTGCTAGGCCATGTTTAAACTTCTTTAAAAAGCTATTTTAAAAGTTTGGCATACTTGTAGTTGGTTGATGATAATATTGCCAAGAGAATATTTAAATATAGTCAACAAAATTAAAAATAAAGCACAGACCCTAGCTGCCAGGAGTATAGACCAACCCAGCCCTCTGTTAACATTCTAGCTGCTCTTATTCTAAAATACACACAGCTATGTGGCTGTCAGATATGTTTGTGTATATCTCGGTACCAGAAATGAAGAGGCATTTGTTATATTCCTTCTAAAAGTGATACCATGCCAGTTCCTCATAGAAGTGGTAGCAGCTTTGACAATTACTTCTCATCAGTTGGAGGTTGCTCAAACAGTAACTTTCAGAGTTGGAACACAACAGTGTTTTGAGTTTATTTCCAAATTTGGGATGGTGTTCTAATATTGAGTAATCTTTGCATTGTGTCAGTAGGTAATCTGTGTTGGCTTTCATTGAAGAAAAAGGTGCCAATTTTTCTTTTCTCCAAAATATTTCCAATAGGAGAAAAAGCTTATTTTATGCCAACACACAACTATATGTAATACCATTTCCCCCTAATTTTACATATATACATTTTGCATATATAATTTTCCCCTAATCTTACTTCCAGGTGGCAGCATTAAATAACCATGAAGAATTGGTAGCATTACTTCTAGAAAGAGGAGCAGATCCTGATGTTAAAAATGAGGTACTAGCAGTAAGAGTAGCTTTTTCAGTACCTGTTTTACACATACATCCAAGAACTGTTTAAAAGAACAAAATGAACATGTGGTTTTTGTTGGGGGGGATTTTTTTTTTCAGTTTGGCAAAGGTGCCCTGGAAATGGCTAGAGGCATGAACAGACAGGTATGGATATATTTTACTCGAACTTTTCTCCCGATTTCTAGTCTTTAAGCATTTTATCCTCCTCATTTGCTATTTTTCTTCCTTTTTTTAGAGTGTGGTTTCAATAATAGAAGAAAGAAAAAGACAATTAAGTAATCTGAACATGGATTCTTCTGCATCCTCTGCTACAATTGTGTGAAGCAGACATTTTGAACCCTAATTTTACCTTCGAAGGTCAGGCCACAAGGACTAAATTCTAGTTGTTTTCCTTTTTCCTAATTAGCTGTTACACACTCTTGGATGCCTTGATTAAAATGCTAACTTTGCTTCTCCAGCATTTTTCTCTGGCGTTTAAATTCATCTACATTTTAGCAGCATTATTTTCTCATTATGGTCAATTTTTACAGTGATCCTATTTTTTTGCTCTTCTGTACTCTTGTTCTCATGCTAGCAGCTGTTCCTGTTTCATGCCCTTGAGTTATAGCAGTCTCTGACATTAAGGACAAAACTAAAACATGTCATAAATTATCATGTAGTTTGCTGTAGAATGCATGGCTTCTCAATAAATAAATAGGTGGCATAGTAGGCCAAATGGCCAGGGCGGGGGAATGGAGAACAGGATTGGAAGCACAACATAGGAGGTGGGGCTTAGCACTTTGTCTCTGCCATGGCCCCAGTGGGAGTTGCATGCGCGTACTCTCTTTCTCTTGGGATTCACAACGGGGGAAATCTCCCATTTTGACCAATGGTAGCTTTACGCCCAACAATATGATGATCCCATTTTGACTCCCCCTCAACAGTTATATATTAAAACACAAAAATCCCAAGGATGCCTGGGCATACTATGTAATAAAATAATTACGTCTAGCTTGGCTCCAATGCTAAGTACTTTGGATGTCTTTGTGCAGTGTAACTGTTTTTTGTAGAGCAGAAAGTAGGTAGCAAGATAATTGGGAGAGGGTGAAATGAGCTAGTCTCCATGGAGTGGCATTCTGCCACAGTGACCCTGAATTCCTAAGGCTTGTGCTGCCACACTAAAGGAATGACTCCTTGCAAATGCAGAATGGATTCTATGCAATACTTGGAAAAATGTGAGTTCACAGATCAAAGTGATGGAATAAATGCCATTAAGGACTTTATATGCCAATAGTATATTGAACTTGGTCTGGTAAAAAATTGGTATTTGTCCAAGTTTCCTGGCCACCTCATAGATGCACAGCAATCTGCTCATTAAAATCAGATTCTCTCAGAGTAATTGTACAGGCAATTACTGCATTTTTTGTTCGGAACATAAACACACATGAAAGAATTCAGAACATTACATGAGGATAGTGAAACAAGCTGGTTCAAATGGCTCAGTTGGTTAGAGCATGGTGCTGATAACGCCAAGGTTATCAGCACCATGTTATTTGATCCCCATATGGGAAAGCTGCATATTCCTGCTTTCCTGCATATTCTAGCATTGCATGGGGTTGGACTAGATTATCCTCAGGGTCCTTTCCAACTGTACAATTTTATCATTCTAAATCACAAAAAGCTGAACAGAATAACAGAAAATCCATTCTAGAAACACTGTATTTTGTAAGTTAGAGTCTAATCTTTCTGAGCAGCACAAAACTTATGATGACATCAGAACCATCAACATAGCTTTTTAAATATTAACATAATAATATGATTGACTCTGTACTTGCTTGCAGTAAGTACACCAGTTGGAGGAAATCAACTTTTTTGGGAGGTATGTGTGTATAGGATTGCAGTTTTAGTAGCATATTCAGGAGAATCTTACGATATTATTTTCAATGTGCCCCGTTCTTACAGACAAAATAAATTGTCCCATACCTGGTCAACAAAGTATTCAAAGTTTTATTTCCTCAATAAATTATTCCATTTTCAAAACCTTTTAATAATTGCAGAAAACACAAATCAGTACATAACTAAGGATGTATTTACTGTTTATTTAATACAGAATACTTAATAGGGAACAGATTGTCCTGATACTGAAACATGTTTGTAGCCCCTTAACATGTTACTGCAATAATCATTACAAAAAGTGTATAAAAGTAAGGCAAACTGTTACACAGTGTATTATGTAGAAAGTTTTAGCAAACTGACATTTAACTGAAAGCATTATAAAGGTATGGTTCATAAAAATTAACGGCTTATGTCACTCTAATAGCCATATATAGTGTGCTAAATGGTTTACAATTAACAGTCTTATCACCTCAGTCTTAAAAATATCACATGGAAGAAAGTCCCACTGAATGCAGCTAATGGAACTTAACTTCCATGAAAATGTATCAAGGATCAGGTTATCAGCAGTTAAAATATCAGTTGCTACTCTTAATGCAAAGAGTGATAGCACCTTTTGTTCAGAGTCAGTCCTGATGGCAATTCACATTGCATTTTATATGCCTGCTTCATGCTAAAAGAGATACCTAAATGTAAAGTATAATAGAAGAATAAAAGTACTGAAATGTCCTTCCTTCCAGGATGAAACAGGAAATTGTATACTTGCATTATCTTGAGTAATAAATACTATTACATTGGTACAGTTACCCTGTGATGATGTTTGCATGTGATTACAACTTAGAAGGGATATTCAAATCAGATTTATTTAAGGGCTGTATACCCCACGCTTTAACAGGTTCCCAGGCTGGCTTATAAGGTAAGTTCGTTTGGTTTTTTTTCCCATTGCTGCATTAACAAATTTACATTTCCTGATATATAATAAAATAATAAATCAAATTGTATAATTCCAAGAACATTTTTGTTACATTAAAAAACCTACTATAAACGGCAGTAGTTAACAATGCAAAAATATGTCACAGTTGCCTGATCAAACCTGCAACATAACTACCGGTAATTTTACACCTTGATTCACTGAGTGTGTGATGAGAGCTTATTTAGAAGCTAAACTAACGAAGCATATCTGATGGTTTAAGGTGGGGTGGTTAACCTGTGGGCCTCCAGTTCTTGGTGGACTACAGCTCCCACCATCCTTGACCATGCTGACTGGGCCTGATGTAGTTCAACAATATCTGCAGGGCCATAGGTCAGCTAGCCCTGATTTAGGAGCTCTTGACTCATCTTTCACATTCAAATTAATTATGTAAATATTCAAGGTATCTGGAAGCACATGGAGTTCTCAGTTTTATGTAAGCAAAATTCAAAATTATGAACAAGGAGGGATGTGGAAGAGAGCTTGGGATTTTCTGTTCATTTAAACAACAGTATTGATACAGTAATATTTAATTAGAATACTTAACATTTATCTAGCATTCAAAACACTCAGCATAGTTTGGGTAATTCTTATAGGGCTGTTCCCCAAACCCTCCCTACATTGAGGGCTTAAGTTGATTAGAAGTGCCTTGCCTAAGGCTGCCTAAGAAGATTGTGACTGAGGTGATGTTTGAGTTCGAGCTCAGGGATTATGCAATGACAGGTCAGAATCCACAGCTTCTGAAACAATTTAGGACATCTCTGTTTGGAGTAATGTAAGCAAGACCCTAACAGTGAGACAAAGATCAGGACTGAGGAGAGAATTAGTTACCATTATACTAAGAAATATACAAAGGTTTCAATGAACTGAAAGAGGCTCTGGTCTGTTTCAAGACTTGCTCAAAATCTGTTCTGTCATGTCTTGTAATTTTACCAGCATTTTATAAAATGCTGGTAAATCACATCTAAAACCATTGGCCATAATCTAGCACTGAGAGCATGCAGTTGGCCTGTGTTGGGGGCAGGGCAGGGGGAGTCTTCCCCTTCCCCTGGCTCATCCAGAATTGCAACTAAGCAAGCTGCAGTAAAGCAGCAAGTGTTATGAAACACTTAGCAGATATCTTTAGGTAGTACCAAGACAGGAGTGCCTGGTGTGCTCTGGTCCATGGGGTCATGAAGAGTCGGACACGACTAAACGACTAAGGGATCTGACTGTTCACAGTGCAGGAAAGTAATGTATATCTTGGTAAGACTAGCTAGTGAACTTTTCCTTTTGCCATTTTACTATACAGTGGTACCTCGGGTTACATACGCTTCAGGTTACATATTCTGCTAACACAGAAATAACGCTTCAGGTTAAGAACTTTGCTTCAGGATAAGAACAGAAATCGTGCTGCGGCAGCGGGAGGCCCTATTAGCTAAAGTGGTGCTTCAGGTTAAGAACAGTTTCAGGTTAAGAGCGGACCTCCGGAATGAATTAAGTACGTAACCAGAGGTACCACTGTGACATTTGCTTATTTGCTTGAGTCAGCTGCTGCTGTTTTGCTCTACGATTCGCCTGCTCTGTTTATGGCATACCATAGTCTTAGGACAGGGAGTTAAACTAGAAAGGCATCTAGGTTCTTCCAAGTCAATATTTTGTGATTGCTGTATGAGAACAATGTCTAATATTTGAGAATTCACAAAATCATTCTAAACTATAAAGCAGGCAAAGGTACTCAAAAAATCAACCTTTTCATCATTGAATCATTCCTGGGTTTAATTTGTTTATCTGCCATGTAATCCATGTTTGCAAGTTGTGGTTACCAATGCTTGTATGAACCGAAACTGTGTAGCAATGGTCACTTTCCTCCCTCCACCACGAGAGACAGAGAGAGAATACTATTCGACTTTGCAGGGAAAATCTTGGTTGGCAAGTCAGTCACTGCAGCAGACTTTACTTTGTAGGAGAATAATCAACTTTCCTTTGAGACATAATTGTTTTTACCTATTTTTTCTGGATTGCTACCTGATTTTGTTAGGAGGACTACAATGCATGCAAATCAAGTGGCCTAAGGTTTCATAATACAGGTAAATTGAGAAGCAGCCCTAGCAAAGTGACTGAGCACATGCTCTACATACAAAATGTTCCTGGTTCAGTTGAAATTATCTGAAAGAAGGACTGGGAAAGGTCCTGAAGTAATTGCTGCCAGTCAGAGCAAGTAGTCCTGGGCCCAATGGGTATGACTAGGTGTAAGCAGCTCTTTATGTCATTATGTGACACATAAATCTCATCTTACTGAAATCTATTGCGCATATTAAAGTCGAGAGAGAATATCGTGTTTGCCATTGAAGTGTGCTTCCCCAATCCAGTTATTTTCTGCAAATCACGTCAGAAGCTCCCTGACATGAAATGGTTTTCCTTTCAGCTGAATGTGCCAGCCCATAGGGATAAAAGAAATGTGCACAGTAGTAACATTGACAGTGATATGAGAGCTTTTTCTGTACATTGAATTTCATATGGATTTGTATCAGGGTGATGGCTTGTAGACCAGAGAAATTTAAATCTGTTTAACATTCTAATGTTCTAATGTAGGTTCATGTGTGC
This sequence comes from Lacerta agilis, assembly GCF_009819535.1. NCBI lineage: Eukaryota > Metazoa > Chordata > Lepidosauria > Squamata > Lacertidae > Lacerta > Lacerta agilis. The sequence goes on along the minus strand of NC_046316.1, from coordinate 40,449,414 downwards.
ACAGTACTGTTATTGACAGTAAAATTAGTGACTAAGCCATCACAGATTAATCAACACAGATGGGAATATTCTATTACACAATATCAATTCTGTTACAGAATATCAAGTGAAATACCTTTCATCAGAGACAATTCATACATTTGGCTGAGCGTGAAGAACTGGTAAGTGGAAACATGTATGTGTGAATCAGCCTTAATATGTATGAGATAAGCAGTTGAACTCCACTGAAATCAATGGGCCTTCAGGGCTCCACTGACCGCCTTTGGTTTCACAGGAATGAAAGTATACATTACCTTATCTAATAACACAGATTGCAAAGTTGTTTGAAAGGTGCAGCTGCTGCTTTAAAATGCTTAATTAATTAATTAGATTTCTGATCCACTCTTTACCAGTATGTCTTAGGGCAGGTTACAACTTTAACACACTGTGTGTTGCTTCTCCTTGCTGACTCCACAACAAGAGGTTCCCCTTGCTCACATCAAAATAAGAGGTTTAAAAGCATTTTCTAGTGTGGGAAGCTGATAGATACAAAAACAGCCAGAGAAAGCAAGCTGCCATGAAATTCAGGAGAAACCTAGTGTTTGCTGAAGGCTAATAAACATAAGTATTTGCATTCAGCTTTGAAGTAATCTTGCCTATTTAAAAGGTATGTTACAATCCTTTGTGGAAATATTATGACTGTTTTGTATTATGTGCTGACTAGCATATTGCATCCTTAGTCCAGACATGTACTATTTATATGGCTTCACCTATCTCTCTTTCTGGTTAAAAAGATACTTATGCATGACTAGTTTTACCATGATGGAGATGCACATTAAAATGCAAATTGCATTGAAGGTTTGCAGTGTAAACATGAGAGCAAGAGTCAGTTACAAATTCTGATGCATGTTTTGATGCTCTTTACCCAGCAAATGATAAATATAGGGAAGAAATAGTTGTACAGCAAGGGAGTTGCACACCAGCAACAGAAAAAAAGCTGCCACAGATGGATAGAAGTGACCACTCAAGGTCAGACTGGCTGGAGCACCTACAGATCTACATGGTGATATGCATTTAAAGCCTACCAATCTGATTTCCATATTGCACATGCAGTGGTATACAGTGTGAACTGAGCTGGGTAGAGGAGGATCATGTTCCTCATGTGAAACCACCTGCCTTTTGCAAAGCACAGAGTGTTCATTGATTGAACAGGTCAGTTTTTAAATAGTATTGCTTTAGCTCTTTCATGATCAGGAATAGAAAAAAATAAAAAGGGAATGTACCAACCCCTGCATCTTTTTAAGGCAATCACTCCCGAGGATTTGATTCCTGCTAAATGAAATAAAATGCTACTTTAGTAATAATCAAGTTGGGGTTTCCTATTAATGGCAGTCAAATGAAACAACATGGAGTGAGGAAGTAAAGTACTGTTAGAAAAATAAGCTACTCAAGATGCATGAAAGGTCGAGTCCGAACAGCACCTGCCTTTCATTTAAAATGAAATGCCAAATCCTGTCTTTAAAAAGTTGAGTGCCACCATCATCAGCAACTCTCCTCATTTAGCATAAATGTTACATTGACATTTTCCAGAATGTCTTATTGTGTAATTACTGATACTATAATTTATATCATATGCAAGCTTCAGGAGCAAAACTGTTTTCTACAGATTCTTTTTTGCTTTATTGGTTTTGTTTGTGATGTGGATATATTTTATTTGGTTTGTTCATAAGCATGACTGTGTGGTTGCCTAGTTACAGGGCAAAGTAATTGGGAAAGTTAAATTACTTACTGGAAAAAGACCAAAGGTCCTCAAGTTCTGTTTCTCTGTCTGAAGAAGCACAGACACTTTGGATATCAGCACACTGCATAGGCAAGAGTAATGGCCAAAGGTCTAGGTGCTGGAAGTAGTTATATAGTGAGGAACAAACAATTTGCCAACTTTATGTGGATATGAAAGAGAATATGTAAGCTGATTTTCTTTTGCAGGGGTTGAAATGAGAGTATCACCATCAACTGTGGTATTGGTTCAATACTGGTAAAAGGGAGGGAGAAAGGAGAATAAAGCTAGTTCTAACTGACAATTATGAATATGAGAGGGGGGTTTCCCCATAAAGATGCTGGGCTATAGGTGGAAAGGAGTCCATGTTTGGGCTCCCAATTCTATCTGGGCCATCCCAGTTGCCCCCCCAGCTTGGGCTTTCAAGGTTTGTTGCCCAGACAGCTTCGGTTAGCTTGGCAGTTTCAAAGGTTATAGCCTTGTTTGCTGAATACAAATAAAATATGCATGCTACATTAGAATATTTTCTAGGGCATTAGAAAATTTCAAACTGAAAAATCTCTTTTGCAAATTCTTCTAATTCCAATTGTTTGCAGAAAATCCACAGCAATGTTGCTCAGAAACAGGAGAAAGGGGAAAACCCAGTAAACAATATCTCTAAATTATGATCTACTGAACCACATAGTCCTTGTGTTGCACTGAGAATGCAAATTGCAGACTTTTCAGTGTAATTAACACAGAAATCATGTACCACATCCAACAAAAACAATGAATTTAAAACTGTTTTCTACCACCCACCGATGGATGGGTGAGCAATCACTACCATGCTGTGAAGAGCCTGTTGTTGAACCACCCAGTTGGCTGGGGTTAAGTATTGTGGTCAGAGCACAAGTAACTACTGTAGTGCTGTGTCAGCAGATCTATCCCTCTAACCAGGGTTTGGCAGTGCACAGGATCAGGCCATTTAGAATTTTTAGTTACAACACACAATGATAAAAGTCTGGTTGTATTGGAAAAGCATGTACTTTGTAAAATCTGAATTTTTATGCAGAAAATGTACATCTATTTGATAGAGCCAATGCCTAAGACCTGTTTAACCTAGACATTTAGGTAATTCTTCATTTTGGCACTTATTTTCTTAACCTTCCTTGAAAATACACCCTAGAAGTAATATTTTCCCTCCAGATTCTATTGACAAAATATCAGCCCCTAGCTTTTGAAATTTCACCTGTCTCTTGGTTTCAGCAAAGTTTCAATTCAGCTTCGGTTAACATTCTGTATAGGAACAGGTCCAAACTAAACAAACTTTGAGGAGTTTGTACCAAACATTGAGAAATCTGTAATGGATGGTTCAAGACTGTTTAAACATCACAAAAATGGCTTCCTTCCTAGGAAAACTTGGTTATGGTGAAACAATATCTACTACAGTGCTCTGCACTGTAATAAATATTAAATATAAATTAATAATTTACAAGTACCTGAGCAAAGAAGCACACCACCTTCACACAGCATAGCACCACAGGCAGTAGCTCAGAGTTCTTTAAAATAATGGGTTTTGAACATTAAAAATTCTACCTATTGATATAAAAATATTGATCTCCAACTGGAGATGAAAATAGTGCAAAATTCTGTCTTCACTTTCCAGGATACAAATGATGTTCCATGTTGTCATTTCATATAGGCAGTATTGCAGGCTCTAGGCATATGAAGTGGTTGTTTAGGTGCAGGCCTGTTTAAGAAAAGGGTGAGAAACAGAATAATAAAATTAGCAAACATGCTAATTGTGGAGCAACAGAAATTAAGTTATAAATATCTTGGCTTTAAGGAATTGTTACAGGTTCTTTGGAAAACAGGAGCATTCCTCTCCATTCATTCAGGTCATGTAGGGTTTATTGGCATCTCTTCACCTTAATAATGTCCTTAAGCTGATATTAGTTAAGCTCCTTCCCTATATTTCATGGCAGAGCTTTGGTGGAATTTGTTTATTTCAGGGAATTTTTATCCAGTCCCCTCATGGGAATGTTCTGGCTGATAAGAACAAGCAACTGCAGAAGAGTTGCAGTACCTAAACACATGCTCATTTAGATGACTGAAATAATTTTGTAAGTGAGAAACTAAGCTAGCCGTTGCAGTACTTCCTAGAAGATGTGATCTGCCCTCCAACTCTTCATCCCTGTCCATTGCCCTTGCTGACTAGAACTGATGGGAGTTGGAGGGCACCATGTTGGGTACCCTTGAGCTAAGTTTTCCCAACAAAAAAGAGCCAATTCTAAGATATATTTTATAATACTTTTTAAACATGTTTTCTGTTGGAAATGCACAACTAAACAGCCAAACTAACCTGACAGGGGCAATTTGAGGCACAGGTTTTGGAAGCCCAAATACTTCTGTGGAGGAACTCTTAAACTGAGCAGATTTGTTCTTCTGAGGATCAGCTGGCAAAGGTTTTCGCGGAGGACTTGGCTTGAAAGATTCCTATAATACAATGTAAGTTCATAGAATTGTTACTATAAGATTAATTAAATAGCCATTTTATTATATAATTCTTCAGTCATGAAAGTATAATTTGTTTCCCATAAGTCCTTCAAATCATGCTTTAAATTGAAAGAAACATTAAAATTATGTGGCTCCTCACTATTTCTATTTGTAGAAAATGAAAGTACAGTATTAAGAGACACTATAGTGCTTTAAATTGTGTGTGTGTTTTTTTGGAGGGGGTTATTGTCATTGTTACTATGGTATGTATTTTTGTGCTTTTATATTATAAACTGCCCTGTGATCCTTGGATGAAGGACCATATAGATAATTAATAAATACATTAATACTCAGCTACGAGTGATCACCAAAGAAGAATATTAATGAATACATAAACACCAGACAGGTGCAGAAATGATTCCCTCTGAAGGAGGTCCAAAATTATCTCTTTAAGTAAATCTCTAGTGTATTTTAACCACATGATTTTGCTGTTTCAAAAAGGGGAAACAGTGTGTCCACTAGCATTGTGCTGAAAGCAAAAAAGAAAACTGAGTACAGCTATCACGGGGACACCTGAAATTTACAACAAATTGAACCAAATTGTAGGCAATATGAACAGATTATTACTGGATACAAAAATAGGTATAGCAAGTGCTGCTTCCATTTTTCTTTTAAAGATGGTACCAAGAGATAAGTCTGATGATATCTTGTTAAGAATTGACATTATCATTTCACGAGAGGAAAAAAGTTCAGACTTTACATCATTTTTCAGACTTTACAAGAAAAACAGAAGCTGAAACATGAGAAGAAATATTACTGAAATACTATGTTTAAAAACTTGTAAAGGTAAAGGGACCCCTGACGACTCTGGGGTTGTGGCGCTCATCTCGCTTTACTGGCCGAGGGAGCCTGCGTACAGCTTCCGGGTCATGTGGCCAGCATGACTAAGTCGCTTCTGGTGAAACCAAAGCAGTGCACGGAAACGCTGTTTACCTTCCTGCCGGAGCAGTCCCTATTTATCTACTTGCACTTTTGACGTGCTTTCGAACTGCTAGGTTGGCAGGAGCAGGGACCGAGCAACAGGAGCTCACCCTGTCGCAGGGATTCGAACTGCCGACCTTCTCATCGGCAAGCCCTAGGCTCTGTGGTTTAACCCACAGCGCCACCTGCGCTTACAATTAGCAGTAACATGCTTTGAGAGGGGAAATAGGGGCATGTTTTATAATAAGGGAGAATATTTTATTACATAACCGGGTTTTCCAGTATGAAGAGTATTTATGAAACAAAGATTGTATAATTATATTTATATGATACATGTGACTCCATACATGAAATGAATGTGTGGAGCTGCATGGACCAGCCACAACTACTGCTGTCACCACGTTCCCCAATGAACATCTATTTGACTTTAATCAGAGTTTTCTGCACATGTAGATGCACAAGTGGAGAGTTCTCCTGACTAGTCTGTGAAATGCTGCTATTCACTCCTGTAAGTTTGTGAACTGCCCAGAGAGGTGGATCTTATACAAATCAGTTAATAAATAGAAACAGCAACAAGTAAAGTGCTTCATTCGGAGTTAGAAATTGCAATGTTAGAAAAACAAGCCCCTACCTCAGGTGAGGTTGTCAGTACAATCAGGTCAATATATAGAAATAGACATGAAAATAGGTTCCAACATTTTGGTGATGTGTAGCAGGATGGCCCTTAGAGCTATCATTTGCATTATTGCTAAAGTTCTGTGTGCTGGGGAGGCCTGTTCACTGACCCAGTTTCCCGAGGGAGTGTTCAAGTATAGATCAGATGGATTTATTCCTTTAGCTTTAGATCAGTAACTTTGAAGGCTTTTTAAATGTGTCAGATTTTTACACGTAAGCCAGGAAAATGGTTTTCAATATAACCATTAGCTCTTGTTACTTATGAAAAAAATATTTTTATACATTAGGCAGTTATAAATAGTTCTTCAATATGAAATTCCTGTGGACTGTCTTTGGATATGTAACATAAAAGGGTCATAATATACCCAATTTCACGTGCATTTTTAAACACATGCTTCACTGCAATACCCATATATCTTTCGATAGTTCCAGAGACAAAGGGTCAGACTCAGCTGTGCAAATATTTTCCCCTCTAATTTTAAGCAATTGGGAAAGTAACAATCATGATGACATGATTGCATATGGGAGAGGAAACTTATTTCTTTCCCTGTGGTTTGTTTTTCTTATCAAAATCACCCCTCTAAACTGATCTGGGGAAATTAAACAAGCCCCCCCCCCCACTCAGTCTTGTTCGCACTCTTGTGTGCTTGTCGGAAGTCAATTACACCACTCTTTTTCCCATTCAGCAGCCCCACTGCCCACAGATAAAAACTGTTCTTTAACTTGTTAGTGCAGCTGACTATACTTCTATATCTCCTGCCCGAAGGTAGGAGATTAAAGAGGTGCTGGCCGGGGTGAGTCATCCCTGAGAATTTCCCTCACTCTCCTGAGGCAGGGGACAGCCCATGATATCATGTGCTGTATTCACCTCTCTCTGTAGGGACTTCCTGTCTGTGGCTGTAAAAGCAGCGTACCACACATTGTGCAATGAAAAGCCAGTCCAGTTCCCTGGGTGGATAAGAGCAGAGTTAACTGGCCATTTACCTCCTCCCGTTTATTCCTTATTCTCTAAATGGCTCTTAAGGCTCTAAATAAAATAAAATTGACTCAGTCTCCAGATTACAAAGACATAATATAGTACAGCCATCCTGAAACTGCAAGGGGATTGCATGTTTGAATGATTCTCCATGTAAAAATGCACTTCTTACATTTAGAAAAATTAACAGAGATAGGAAAAGGCAACACTTTCATTTCAGCTTCCCACAGGAAGGGTTTTCTTGAATTATGGGGCAAGGGGCATTCAGATGCTTAAGATGGCATGCATATTGTAAGCACATACATAAAAAAGATGCCACAAAGTACCACAATATAGTGGTGTAGCAGGAAGAGATGTCAGTGGTAGTATTCAGAATGGAGGTATGAACAATAATTACAATTGCTATGAAATCAACCAACAAAGATAACAAAAGAGAGAGATTGACTAAAATGGAGCAAACTATTCTGTGGTGTGATTTGAAGAATCAATGTGACACCTGAATAGCTAGCAATCCAGTTCTGCTCTGGACTGATGGTGGCTGTAGGTGCCATAGAGTTGAAACAGAGAAACACACACACACACATACGTACCTGATCACATCTGGGTGAGGGGCTGGCAGGCAGCAACCTTCTGGAAGTGGGCTGCAGACACGGTAATTCACACAGGGGTGGGACAATACGCTCTGGTGGGCTCAACCGTGGTGTATTCTGTGTCTTCACAGGATTGCTAACATTATCTGTGTGATATCGTTGCAATCCTTGTGGATCATGTCTCTGCAGATTCATAAAACCATATTATACCAAATCAATTATAGTTTAAGCATGATGAGGCCAAAGTTTGGCCTTTTTAGATTTCACTGATTTGAGTGAAAGAGAGAAAGCAAGAGGAGGTGATTGGGGGGAGACTGTGTGTTCTAAGTATGAGATTAACTCTCCCACTGAAATCAATGGGACCTAAAATACTTAACTTTCAGTGGAGTGGGTCCCTATAGTTCTTCTCAGACGTATCTTATAATTATTAATAGGTGTAAACACTATTGCTTTCAAGATTGTTTTTAACTGCCACTTGTTTCATTTTTAATATGGCCACTTTACCTTTCCTGAAGCCAAGGAACAACCAATTAAGTTTCCAGAAGCTTACTCAAACACTAATCCTTAAATGTTGGAAAGCATTGCCCCTGTCTGAGATGGTGGCTGCAATCCACAGTCGAAATACATTTATTTATTTTCTCTATTTTCTCCATCTGTCTAGAACTTAGAGACCAAAGTGCATTTTTAGGCCCAGATGGTTTTCCTTTTATTTCATGTATTAATAGAAATATCCAAAAATTTCACTATTTCATTATATCACCCCATGTAAAAATACTTCAAACTTATGGGAAATATTTTTATCAGCAATACTTTGTGTGAGAACCTACCTTAGGTGTATTCAAATTTCGTGACTTTTTCACCAGATTTGTACTACTGCGGGTTGAGATAGGAACGTGATTAGGTTCAAATGAACTGGAAGGCCTTGCTGGAGTCACAGACCTGAAAAACATACATGTGTGTATACTTTTAACAGATAATTTTTCAAAAAAAATCTTTACTTTCTTTAGTAAACAGTGAAAGTAAAATCCATCCACCACACTTGCAGCAGGAATTAAAAAAAAAATATTGATTTTTTTTTGTTTAGAGCCACTAGTCTGTTAAATTAGCTCTTGCAATCTGTGGAAATGCTGCTTTACAACACCCGAGAGACTCTTCTAATGATGCTGGTGCTTAAGCTGTAATGACCTCAGCTATGGATATTGTGGTTCATTCAGTGGACTAGAAACAACAATGCTACTCCAAGGTTTCAATATTTCAAGCAGGCCAAAATAAAGGCAAACTTCCCTTTTTAACTGCTTATCCACAAATTGAAATAAAAATCTGAGAAGTGATCTTAGAAAAAGGCAAGCATGTAGTTTTCTGAAAAACCCTCTCATATGAGGGCCTTGCCACCTGTGCTAGTCTGGCAATGACCCCCATTTGATGCATGGGTAAGCAGCAGAAAGTGAAACTCTTATTTGCCCGGAGCAGGGATGAACAGACCCATTAAGAGTCTGGTCCATCCCAGTTCTCAAAGGGGACAGGACTAAGCCCATCCCATTCTGAAGAGGAATTTTAAAAACCCTCCTAGAAGCACACACCTAAAAGCACAGTTAAATGTTCGCATACCTCCATTCTCCCTATTCCCCCTTTTAAAACCTTTGAAATAGTGTTTCCAGTCACCTAAAAGCCTGAGTGCTAGAGCACAGGACTCATTGTGTGCCTTGAAATTAACGTAGAGTCCCTGTGGGAGGGACAAGGCTTGATGATATTCTATTGCTCCCAGTGGAAATTGTATGGGGAGACAATGGTTGTCCCATGTAAGCACTTGGGACAGTGCTGTGTTCTCTGTACGATTCCCCTTGGGAGAAGCAAAACATCCTCAATCTCAGTATGAAGCAGCAGCCATAAGAGGAAAAGCTCCTTTCCCACTGCTGTCCTTGAAGATTTTTAGACTTCAGCGTGTAATAACCTTGTGTGATCTCTATCATGGTTCATTTTACAAACGAGGGTACTTATATATCATACCTTAGTTTCTCTATTGTAGTCTTCTTATTAATAAAGAACAATCTAATCAAGATCTTCCTTTTGATGTACATAAGTGAACCAGCAACCAGAAGGCACAGGATGGTTATGAGTAGCCCTATTATTAAGCTTCTTTTATCTGAAACCAAACAAACAAATCCACAGTTCTTATGACTGGACCAGTCTTGTCTACCTGATGTCCGCAGTATAACTAACCCTCACTCAAGAACAAATCTTTTGTTTTAGTCAGCTAACTTGTATATTAGGAGAAGTGGCATGATTGCTGCTACCCTGTGTCTCTTTGCTCCTATAATGTAGGAATGCAAAAATTACATGGGACTGTGGAATTACATGCAGGAGCCATGCAGAACTACCACTATTGGACCCACCCCCCTCAACCACCTTGAAAATGGTGTGGCTCTTCTCAGATGAGTCCATTTCTCCAACTTCATTTTCACATCCCATGTTACTACTGTAGCAGAGTTTAGTAACTCCATGGAAAAATACTGTGGGGAAATAAATGGCAACCACGCTGCTCCATAGCAAGAAGAGGCACTGACACCCTCCACACCTATTCTTGCCCTCGTTTTTTGGGTATATCTGCTGTAAATATTAATGGGGGTTGATAGGAAACAGGAGAAAATGGGTAACAGCAGGACATCCCACAGCACTTTTCTTCAGGGCAGAGCTTCAGTAGTAAAAACTAAACCAATTGCATGGAACTCAGAATAAGCAATTAAAAATAAATTGTCTTCACATAACAACTCTCTTGTATATTATTTGAGGTGTCAAAAAGATATAGCAAGCGTGTGAAATAGTTTTGAGTAAAGCTCACCAGATTATTTACAGATTTTCAGAGGCACAGCTTTGTTAGTCCGTTGCAGAAAAAACAAGTTTTGTGACTGGCATCTTAAAGAATAACAGATTTATTGTAGCGTTAAGCTTTACTTAATGTTTTTAAGATACTTAAGCTATAGTTCTATAATTTTTTTTAATCAGACACAGTTGATGCACAAATACTCAGATAATAATTTAAGCCACTTTAGTAAGGGGTCAAGTGTAAAAGAACAATTAGCTGCTGTAGAAACCCCTATTTTACAAAGCACAGTTTTGTCATTGCAAACAGATTGTTAAAGTAGCAAGACATGTTAATATGAAATGCAGCTCTTCTAAAAATAAAACGGAGCATAAAATCAGTTCCCCCTTTCTAGCTACTGCAAATAGCATACAGTTCACACACACACACAAAACCATTATATAGATTAGCATCCCCACATACTATGGCTATGGTACACATCCCTGGCTTAAAATGCAGCTAGATTATTTCTTTTTCTTAATGTAGATCAAAGCAGGTTAGGTAGGGGGAAATCTGCCAAAACACAGTATTTCATAAGAAACATCAGGGCATGTACAGGATAGGTATGGATTGTGGCAAACACAATGTGCATACTGCTTCCCAAACAAGTGGGGATGAACTAGGTGCAGACAAAATGGGAGTGTACGCAGACTAAATTCATTACTTGATTTATTTACACTCAAGTAGAGCTAAAAGATCTCAGATATGCTGATGACACAACCTTGATGGCAGAAAGTGAGGAGGAATTAAAGAAACTTTTAATGAGGGTGAAAGAGGAGAGCGCAAAATATGGTCTGAAGCTCAACATCAGAAAAACTAAGATCATGGCCACTGGTCCCATCACCTCCTGGCAAATAGAAGGGGTAGAAATGGAGGCAGTGAGAGATTTTATTTCCTTTGGTTCCATGATCACTGCAGATGGTGACAGCAGTCATGAAATTAAAAGACGCCTGCTTCTTGGGAGAAAAGCAATGACAAACCTAGACAGCATCTTAAAAAGAGACATCACCTTGCCGACAAAGGTCCGTGTAGTTAAAGCTATGGTTTTCCCAGTAGTGATGTATGGAAGTGAGAGCTGGACCATAAAGAAGGCTGATCAGTGAAGAATTGATGCTTTTGAATTATGGTGCTGGAGGAGACTCTTGAGAGTCCCATGGACTGCAAGAAGATCAAACCTATCCATTCTGAAGGAAATCAGCCCTGAGTGCTCACTGGAAGGGCAGATCCTGAAGCTGAGGCTCCAATACTTTGGCCACCTCATGAGAAGAGAGGACTTCCTGGAAAAGACCCTGATGTTGGGAAAGATTGAAGGCACAAGGAGAATGGGACGACAGAGGACGAGATGGTTGGACAGTGTTCTTGAAGCTACCAACATGAGTCTGACCAAACTGCAGGAGGCAGTGGAAGACCGGAGTGCCTGGCGTGCTCTGGTCCATGGGGTGACAAAGAGCCGGACAGACTAAATGACTAAACAACAACAAGAGCTAAAAGTACAAGGGATGTGGGTGGCGCTGTGGTCTAAACCACGGCTTTTCCGTGCGCTGCTCTGGTTCGCTGGAAGCGGCTTAGTCATGCTGACCACATGACCCGGAAGCTGTCTGGACAAACGCCGGCTCCCTCGGCCTATAGAGCGAGATGAGTGTTGCAACCACAGAGTCGTCTGTGACTGGACCTAACGGTCAGGGGTACCTTTACCTTTTAGAGCTAAAAGTTATCCAGCAGTAAGGGCCCCTCAAAGCTGGAGCTGGCCCTGTCAGTAGGACTGCTCTAAAATGAGTTTAGTACAGTGGTCTAATTTGCTTGTTGAACTCCTGTGTGTGTGATTATTACAGCAAAGGTCTCTTTCTGTCTCTTACAGTTCCCCTTTTAGTCAGCTATATCTTGCTGTGAAATTGTAACGCCACTGCATTGATATGGATATTATGATGATGTCACAAGCTCAGCATTACAATTCATTACAGGAACTAGTATGCAGTAAATGCAATCTTATTTGCTTTTCAGTAGCACTGTTCATACAAAAAGTGATATCATTTCCAAGCCAAATCCTAGCTGTATATGTAAATGTCGGTTGGATTCTTCGGTAACATTAGTTAAACTAGGAGTACAGCCACAGACATCAGAGCGTGAGATAAAGCTGAAAGAGGGAAGTCGAATCCTGTGGAACTTCAGGCACAGATGAACCAAATCTGATGCAGCTGTTGCTGTAGAAACCTGAAGTGGTGCTGTCCCCATGACACCAGATGGTGGCAGGAGACCACACATCCCTAGCAACTGAAGCAACACCATCAAGTCCATGGACAGGAAAGTCACCACCCAGGCTGTCATCTGCATCACCACCACCCTTTCCAGCTTGAGGCACATGCAGGAATGGGTTGGTGTCTATCTGTACTCCCAGGTGAGTGAGCTCTTGTTCAAGCAAATGGCATAGTGGAAAAGAACAGGAAAAAACAAGCTCTCGCGCCGAGGGAAAATCCACTCGCAACAGTAGGAATCAGGGCCGTCTTTAGCATATGTGCTGCTGGGGTGCAAAGATGCACCCAGCACCCCCCACCCAAATTTAGTTTACCCCCCCATTAACTTTTATTATGCTTATGTCAGACACCACACTTATGCCTTATGTCTTGTTTACAAAAGAAGAGAGAAAAAAGAAGCAAGATTTTTTATTTGCTCTTTTATACGTAAAATGAAAATTCTCTTCATCATAAAATGAAGAAAAAATGGAATTCATAGTGTGTGCTCAAGGCACGTTTTTGCGGAAATGCTGAAACGCATGTGTAGTAGAGCACTATGTACTAAGTAGTTAGTCAAAGAAAGGGGGCACAAGACTATTTAGGGCTCTGCCTGTTGCAGGAAAAAACATCCTTGTCTAGCACATCCTTAAAGGGATCGGCCGCCGTGGTGCAACGATCCCTCGGCGCCCCCGGCGTGCTGCCTCTCCGCCCGCCTCCCTCCCACGCTGGCCGCCCCTCGGGAGGGGGGGTGGGCGAGCGGGGGATGAGGGGCGTGGTGCTGGAGCGGCGCGGGGCTTTGTGTGCCCTTCCCAGCGCTCCAGCTGGGGCTCCAGAGGGCGGCTGGCTTGCAGTTCGCCCGCCGGTGCGCGAGCGCCCGCCCGCCTATTGGGGCGGGGCAGGTTGGAGAGTGGGCGCCCGGTATGCCGGCGGGCTCCTGGGGGCACCCCTGGGGGGCCCAGCACCCTGGCGCGCCGCGCCACCCAGCCCCTATGACGAGACGGCTCTGATCTTGATGAATAATTAAGTACTTCAAGAGTTTGAAACATTTTTTCTCCAGATATTTTGGGACTACAACTCCCATCATCCCTAGCTAATAGGACCCAGTGGTCAGGGATGATGGGAATTGTAGTCCCAAAACATCTGGAGGGCCGAGTTTGGGGATGCCTGTATTAGCACATCTGATTGCTACTATAGTTTGGCAGTAAACTGAGAAGAAAACACAAGTAGCATGTACCCTGACTTTCACAGACTATCTGTGATCTTGCTTGAGCTTATTCCCACAACATCACATTGCTCACATAAGTGGACCACTTGCACAAGCATTTTCAATCTGTAAGAGAGCTGACCGAGGTAACAAACGAACGAGGGAATAGGAAATCCAGAAATGGACATGAACTCTGGAGTCCTCTGTAAACTTGGTGCCCACAGCAAACACCATATGGCCTTTGCTTCATAATCAAGTTTGCTCTGCAGTTAAGTCATTTACTTACCAGATTGTCTAACTGGCCCGCTGTCTACACTGCCACCAAATCCTGCCTTGTCGCAAAAGGGAGGAGCCCAGTGGGCCTCACAATGGCAATTTTTTTTATTGTTGCAGACCTTAACAACAAAGGGAAATATGCACATGAGTATGGAAAACAGTACATGAACATGAGGCCTCTCCACTGTCTGTCCGAAAACTCTACTCAATAATGTGAATTGCAGGCTGCACTGCTCCACAGAAACTTTGTTCAATTTGTATCTCCTAATGGAACTAAAAAACAGTCAACTGCAGAATTAAAAAGCCATGGTGGAACTGTAGCCACAGAATTGTTTGGAAGTTGCAAAAGGAGGCAGGTAGTTCTTCAGGGAGAACACTGGCCCCCCTACTTGTATTTTGTATTAATAAAAACTTAATAAAAACTATTGTCTTTTTGTCATTTATGCCCACTTGCCTGTTACTTCCTCAGTCCACTAAAGAAAGTATGTATACCTTTAAAGCTGCATGGATTGTGTGTGTGTGTGTGTATATATATGCGCCAATCAGTGGATGATCAAGTGAGACTCGAATCCACAATCCAAAAAACTATAGCTGAGTTTCCACCTCACCTCATGCTTTAAGAACTGACAGTAAAAACAGGTAAATGCTGGGAGCTAATCTAAATGTCTTAAGGAATTCGGAGAACTTGTGCAAAAAGGGCAGGCACCTGAGTTTAACACTAAGATGCTTCACATCAATTGCTGGAGTGAGACCACATAATTTATAATACATTGTATAGTTACTTTTAAGATCTGCAGGTTGAGGCAGACGATTACCAGAGAGAGGCCTTTCAAAGAAAATCCCCAGGCTTTTTCAACACAATTTTAATCTTGCTTGCTTGTTCTTATGTTGTTTTTGAGATCTTCCTGCCTTTTTGGTCTATTATGCAGGTTGTATTTATATTTTTAATGTTTAATTGACTGTTCATGTAAACTGCCCTGGCAACATATTGGAAGGGCCATATATAGAAATATAAACAAACAAACAAACAAACAAATAACAAGGTGTTCATTTTTTTAAACATCTAAGCTCAGTTACATAACTCGGATTTGAGGCCCAAATCAGACTGAAATTTTTTAGAAATGTAAGGATATTGCTAACATAGGTATTTCTGTATTAGGTAAAAACCATGTTTCCTTTCTTGGACACTAAAAAGGGCATTCAAATTGATCTTTTTGGAAGGATACTTTGGAAAAAAAAACTTTGACAGATATATGACAAAGCATTATAGATTTCAAAAGCTGTAACCAATGAACGATTCATTGCTCAGCTGGGTGTTGACTGACTATAAAAAATTGGATCTGTAATACTTACTCCACGTCCGTGACATTTTGTTGCACATTCATGAACCCCAAATACGCTGGTATTTTGGCAGCGCCGGTTAAGACAGATCTATACAAGAAAAGAAGAGCAGGCTTACTATTGCCAGACAATGTATGCGCTTATTTTACTTTTTTTCTGTGCTGTGCTTTCCAGAAATGCTTAAAATGTGGGAGATTTTGCAGTCAAGCCCAACAATGCATGTCTATGCTAGTTAGTAACCGAAGGGGTTAATGTCCACATAGCCAGAGAAGGCTAGGTCACACCCAATCACCTTTGTGGAGGCAGGAAGGAAGGTTTGTTTCCTGTTCCTCTCTCTCTGCTTCAGGTTGGAACAGACATGGTTTAACATAACTATCTGCCTCGGATATGTTACTGAGGTTGCTCTTGCTGTATTTTTCAACTAAGAACATTCACCTGCATTTCTTATCATTTCTAATAAGCATAATGCAAGCCTAAGACCTGGTAACTGTGGGCGAACCATTTTAAACTAACCTTGCATTCTACGCTCTGTTTTATTGAAAAGGGGGAAAGGTGTCCCAGCTGCCTTAAGGAGCTGAAACATAAAAAGAAGGTTTAAAACCCCAATTCTTATGATTCAGTAAATATGCCTAACAATGGGATTTGGATTCTGAAACTTGGACTCTTTAAAAGCAGGCACTAACACTTTGTTAGTGCTAACTTTGTGCTAACTCACATACATTGGTCTATAGAGGATCAATTATAATTACTGTACAGTGGTACCTCGGGTTACATACGCTTCAGGTTACAGACTCCGCTAACCCATAAATAACGCTTCAGGTTAAGAACTTTGCTTCAGGATAAGAACAGAAATTGTGCTCTGGCGGAGCAGCGGGAGGTCCCATTAGTTAAAGTGGTGCTTCAGGTTAAGAACAGGTTCAGGTTAAGAACGGACCTCCAGAATGAATTAAGTACGTAACCAGAGGTACCACTGTATTTCAATGTGTAATGGCCACATTTTTGTGTGCTGATTTTTCCTTTCCAAAAGTGTGTGTGTGACCATTATGCGGTGAATTACAGGATGGAGGGAGAGGGAAGGGGTTGTGGATAGGCAGTGGAGGTGGTTGCTCACCCGCTGCTTCCCCTTCTTGGCTGGGGTGACCCTAAGGGAGCCAAAGGCAAGTGGCGGCAGTAGCAACGGGAGCAGCAGCATCAACCTGGGTCTGGCTTTGCCTCGCCTCAAGGCCAGAGTGAGCAATGAGAGCCCATGGCGCCATGACTAAGCTGCCTTTTGACTCCAATGAGACCCAAGGTGGAGGCAATAGCAGCAGCATCCTGGGCCTGCCTTCAGCTGATCTCTCAAGCTACTTCCACTCTCAGGAGCCACCAGGAGCCCCCCCCCCCCCCGGTGCGGACCCGCAGCTTGCCTCAGAATTACCAGCAACTATTATGCGGGGAATGCTCTGGGACCAATTTCGGGGTCCGGAAAGGGGGTGTGACTATTATGCGGTGGTGACCGGTATGCAGTGAAATATGGTAATATATTCTCTTACTAATACCCATCATAAAATTATCTACTCTGATTTCAAGTTTAGACTCATTTAAGACAGCTATAAAGAATATGTGGTACAACTTTCATGTAACAATTATACTACACCAACAATGTTGTACTAGAATAACACAGTAAGGGCCAAATAACTTGCTATTAGATTTTTTTCTCCAAGCTACAATTAAAGGGTCAAATCTCTCTAGATATCACAAGATGGCTGCTCTCAGACTATTTCCTCTGTGGTTGTCCCAAAGCATTCAACAGAATATGTGCCAGATATTTTAAGTTGCAAAAATGGGTGCGTCAATACCCTTGCATTTGGTTGCTGGGGTTCACCAAGAATGAAGGTAGACCATAATACTTAAAAATAAATCACAGGGTGTTCATTGCCAGTTCAACTTTGTAAATTGCATGACAGATATTTCATCTCACCTTGGGTTAGGTGGGCTGTTTCCCTTGCTTTAAGTGCTATATTAATTTATATATTAATCTTTTGCCCATTTTTTAAAAAGGAAACACTTTAAGAAAGTTGCCAAACTGCTGGACACCAGCATTCCCCTGCTGCAAAATTGCAGGACCGTATCTTTGGTCTTCCCTGTTACAGCTTCAGGTGAACAACTAGGTAGCTGGCAAAAAAGTAAATTTTAGCTTTTATTTTTTTTAAATGGGATTTTCACTCTGGTTCATTTTGAGCTGCTTGATCACAGTAAATGGATCTATCACTATAGTTTTGCTTAAAAGCATTACTTGATTGAAATCATGGATTTGACAAAAGAACCTTAATGTTTCTTTAATGGTTTTGGGATTTTCTATGAATAGGAAATTCACCTGCAGAGGTAGCGTCTCACTCACACTGGTTCTCTGCAGTGTGTGTGCATGTGTGAGAGGGCAGTTTGCAGTTGTGAACTGACAGAGATAGAGAGCTGAGAAACCTTAGCCAGAGTTAGTTTGAAACTAGAGCACAGCATTGCAAGGACTGCACAAGTTACTTCCTGTGAATCTGCTGCCTGCTATAGGAGAGCTTGCTTACATCTTCACCTATGTGCTGCCTGCATATTTGTTAATAAAGCAAATATCTGAAAGTTTTACCCCATTGCTATTTCATCCAAAGGTAATTAAACCAATGGCACTGCCCCTGGAACTTCTCACTTGATAAAGAAGTGGGAAGCATGTATCAGCATGAAGCCTGCGGTGGCGCTCCTCTTCACATGATGATACCCCTGTCCTCCAACACAGAGGCAGCATAATCCATGAGCTGGAAGCTCTACACCAACGTCCAATCCCTACTTATGCAATTTCTCATTTGAAGCAAAAAACAAAGCGATACAAGAGGGAAGAGATACGGTGAAAGTGTTCTCCTCATATGCTAAAACCATTTGCATCATTGAAAGCAGGTGCAATATCTGCCCACCACTCCCCAAACCACACTTCCAGGGGCTGCATGCCAATGGTGCGCAGACCAGAGGCAGAAGTGGGTGGGGGCAATAGATGCAACTCTTACCTTTGTATAGCAGGCTAAATTCAAGGCACACAAAAACCAGAAGTTTCTAGACTTTCCATCACACATTTCTCCAGCCTCTATCTGGGCAAGCAATCTTATAACAGTTCAAAGACCTAGTCCAGCCAGGCAAAGTCAGGGAACACATGGAACATGGCTGGTGAAGGATATGGCCCAGGCAGAGTCCCAAGATGGGCCAGAATTGGAGCTCATCTACTCAGGATTAGCCAATGTCATGTACTCCCATCAGCCTCTTGGCCTATGGCCACGCACAATGATTTGTCGTCTAATAGCATCTGGTGGGCCTCATGTTGGCTACTCCCGTACTACATTCAGAAAGTTATGGCAGTATCCCTCCACCCATTCACAAACTAATTTCCTCTTGGAATCACATGCATGCAGAGTTGCACTTTAGATATAGCCATCATCTTCACATTGGTCTAAAAAAGAGGCATTTACATTTTATCTCTGGAGAAATGAACAAACAGGAGTGGCATGTAATCAAAAGCATTCATTTGAGACTTTATGCAATTGTTACAGAGAGTTAACTTCACTATTCCACTGTAGCTGAAAGGCTGGGACAAAGCAAGATTGACACCGCAATAAAAGCAGAGCACAATGCAAACTAAAACGACCCATTTACAGGTTGTCTGATAAATCATCCAAGTTGAGAAAAGACTATATGCTGCTGGAATGAGTATTAGATGCCAGGTCAACAGTCAGATATATGACATATAGCACCTGCACACCTCTAAATTTGGGGCTTATTTCGGCAGGAATAAAAGTCAATCACAATCATATAAGAAGCAAGGTGGGCGGGGGGAGTGAAGCAAAAGACAACAAGGCTGCTTAAGCAAGGCAAATATTCCCTAGGGGAAAGAGGAAAAATGGTAAGGAAGTGAAGCAGCATCAAAACACATAAGGAAGGAGTGTGGTATGAGGAGCATGGTGTAATTACAGCATGGTTCACAAGTAATCTAGAATTCAATGGTACACAGAATTCTGTTCACATTAATATGGCAGCTGTTAAAATCATGCATACTTAGAGCTGAGACTGGTAACTAGGATAGCCATTCACATATCGCTAAAGAGTATGAAAGACATCACCGAAAAGTACATAGATTTACATAAAATTTGTTGCTGCTAATTTCTATGTATACTTGCAAATTTAGGAATAAACATTACTTAAACAGAAAAACATCTCATGCACAGTTTTCTGTCCAGATTCTGACTGATGATGGACAACTTGTGCTCCCTGGACTTGGACTGGAGAGCCCCGCAAATAGAGAACTCCTTCAAACAGAGGACGACTGTAATCTGACAAATCTTTAAATAAGAGGTGTAACCTTGTAAAATAGGACACACACACACCCTATCTGCAGCCCACTAAAAGCTTGTAAGTAAAGTTGGGTTGGTTACATATCGACAGAACTAATTCAATTTATGCTTATAGATCTAATATGTTTCAGTTTCACATATCAGCCATTCAAATACAAAATTGGTAATATTTTAGTATATATATACGGCTTTACCTTCTATTCAGTAAATTCATTGGTGTTTCTAGCTTATGACAGTCTCCACAAATACTGATTTCGTACCACAGGACTCCCCTCTAGCAGTCTCTTTGAACTAATGTTTTAAATATAGTTTTATAACCATAAATCTTTCTTGCAATGCTTTGCTGCAATTTGTTTGTTTTGTCAGAAGGAGTAGAGTTCTGCTCCTGTACAATTCTCATTGCATTGGAGCAACCTGGAACATAAAACTGAACTCATAATCACATTATGTTTAAAGTTTGCTGCCAGTGGGAACTAACTACAGTGGGAATTACTGAAACCTCAAAAGCAATCATAAGTTTTGAGGCTTTGACAAAATATACCCAAATGTCTTCTCTTGAAATGCAATCTGCCAATAACACAGAAGTCCCCTTTAACACGGCATGTTTCAAATTCTTAGCTGTAGTTTCCCATGTCTTTTCATAATTTTATTTTCTTGGATTACCACTGTACATATAAATCCTTGCAAAATCTGTGCACAGATACATTAAGCAATATGCTTCTTATTCCCTTAGAACTGAAAGGCTTTGCCTATGTCTTGCAGAAGCTGCTGTTCATCTTGGCAACGTCCCCAGATTTGAAGCACGCCAAAACAAATAGCTAATGAACAAGCAGACGGAAGTATCAGTCAAAAGCCACTACTTATCATGGTTATTATTTGTCAGGCCAAGGTATTTTCTGTAAGCCAATAGGAAAACACCATGAGCTCCAGGAAATACAGCAACATGTGAATTAATTTTTGCAAAAAAAGATTCTTCTTCTTTGGCGATCACTTGTAGCCGAGTAAGATTGTCTTCCATGAACACGGTCTTAACAGTGAGTCTGTAAGTGACTGTGGAGGCCAATTCTGGATATACACATATTTCCACAGTGGGGACATAGGTTTCCGGGCAGAAGTTGATTAAGGTGAGGGTTTGCCAGATGTGCCTTCCTCTTATTACACTTCTCCCTTTCGTCCTGAGTTTGAGCGTCTTCAACATCCACAACACCTTTGATAAAGGCTGTTCTCCAATTGGAGCGTTCATAGGCCAGTGTTCCCCAATTGTCAGTGTTTATAAAAAAAATTTTAAGTTTTGCCTTGAGAGAGTCTTTAAACCTCTTTTGTTGACCGTCAGCATTACGCTTTCCATTTGTAAGTTCGGAATAGAGTAGTTGCTTTAGAAGACTATAATCAAGCATCCGAACAACATGACCAGTCCAATGAAATTGATGTTGATAAATCATTGCTTCAAGACTGGTGATCTTTGCTTCTTCCAGTATACTAGCATTAGTTCACCTGTCTTCCCAAGTGATATGTAACATTTTTCAGAGACACCATTGATGGAATCTTTTGAGGAGTTGGAGGTGGTGTTTATAAGTGGTCCATGTTTCACGAGCATACAGTAAGGTTGGTAGTACAATAGCTTTGTAAACAAGCATTTTGGTTTTCCTGTGAATGTCCCAGTCCTCAAACACTCTGCACTTCAATCGGGAGAAAGCTGCACTTACAGAGCTCAGGCAATGCTGGATTTCAGCATCAATGTTGGCCCTTGTGGAAAGATAACTGTCCAGGTAGGAAAAAAAATTCCTTCCAGTAGCACCTTAAAGACCAATCAAGTTTGTTCTTGGTATGAGCTTTCGTGTGCATGCACACTTCTTCAGATACACTGAAACAGAAGTCACCAGACCCTTATATATAGTGAGAGGGTGGGGAGGGGTATTATTCACTATATATAAGGGTCTGGTGACTTCTGTTTCAGTGTATCTGAAGAAGTTTACATGCACACGAAAGCTCATACCAAGAACAAACTTAGTTGGTCTTTAAAGTGCTACTGGAAGGAATTTTTTTATTATTATTTTGTTTCGACTATGGCAGACCAACACGGCTACCTACCTGTCCAAGTAGGAGAAGTGATCGACACTCTCCGTTACACCAATGAGTTGGATTTATGGTGGTGCAAAGGGGTTGTTTTGTGCTTGTTGGTGCAGCACTTTGGTTTTTTGGATGTTGAGTGATATGCCAAGCTTTTCGTAAGCTTCTGCGAAGATATTTAAGATGGTTTGCACACACTACGTTGTCATCAGCATATTGAAGCTCTATGACAGAAGTTATGGTAACCTTACTCTTTGCTTTCAGCCTATTCAGATTAAAGAGCTTTCCATCTGTTCGATATATCTGTTCTTTATCTTTTAGAAGTGTGGTACCGTCTGTTGAGCGTAGGGGCCATATGCCATGATTTATTGGTCCATAGATGGTCCTTGTGGCTTTAAAGAAACACTGTGCATCATGAGTCTTAGTTAAGTGCTGGATCTCTTGAGCTTCTTTTATCCACCAGGTGTTCTTTAGTTCTCTGGTTCTTCTTTGAACCTTAGTGTTGGCACAGGTTTTTTTTTCTTAGTAGTGCAGTTTCTATCTCTCTGCCAGATCTGAAAGGTCTTCCTTTTTAATAATGTGTTCAATCTCACTATCATTCTCATCAAACCAGTCCTGCTGTTTCTTGGTTTGGTATCCAATGGTTTGTTCACAGGCTGCAATAAGGGATGTCTTTAGCTTGGGTCCAGCTTTTCTTGATGTTATTAGGGAACTCCAAAAGCAGATGGTCCTTAAGAGGCGTTTGGAAGCAATCCCGCTTAATAGGATTTTGAAGGGCTTGAGTGTTCATTTTGTGCGTTGGTTTCCTTCCTTGAAGCCTATGTTGAAGTATAATCTTGATAGCCATTGTGGAGCGTATTAATTGGTGATCTGTCCAGCAGTCGTTGGCACTTGTCATAGCCCCCCCCCCAATTTATTAAATAAATTCAACAGTCTACAATTAAACTCCTGGAGAAATGTTTGTATAGCACAATACTTTTTGTAATGTTATGTCCTCTGATCTACAATTACTGAATCCATCTAAGCCCAGATGGGTATAGGTTGTCTATGAGTTATCTTTATGTGTATAGAGACACACAATTTTAACTAATTATCTCAACCCACTTCAATCTGGGTTCATGCCTAGTTTTGAGACAGACTTGGCTTGGTCGCTCTGATTTATGACTTTTTTTGCAGGAGAGGGATGGGGGAGTGTAACCCTGTTGCCTCTGCTTTATCTCACAGCAGCCTTTAATACCACTGACAATGTTGTTGTTGTTGTTCAGTCGTTCAGTCGTGTCCGACTCTTCGTGACCCCATGGACCAGAGTACGCCAGGCACGCCTATCCTTCACTGCCTCTCGCAGTTTGGCCAAACTCATGTTAGTAGCTTCAAGAACACTGTCCAACCATCTCATCCTCTGTCGTCCCCTTCTCCTTGTGCCCTCCATCTTTCCCAACATCAGGGTCTTTTCTAGGGATTCTTCTCTTCTCATGAGGTGGCCAAAGTACTGGAGCCTCAACTTCAGGATCTGTCCTTCTAGTGAGTACTCAGGGCTGATTTCTTTGAGAATGGATAGGTTTGATCTTCTTGCAGTCCACGGGACTCTCAAGAGTCTCCTCCAGCACCATAATTCAAAAGCATCAATTCTACGGTGATCAGCCTTCTTTATGGTCCAGCTCTCACTTCCGTACATTACTACTGGGAAAACCATAGCTTTAACTATACGGACTTTTGTCGGCAAGGTGATGTCTTTGCTTTTTAAGATGCTGTCTAGGTTTGTCATTGCTTTTCTCCCAAGAAGCAGGCGTCTTCTGATTTCGTGACTGCTGTCACCATCTGCAGTGATCATGGAACCCAAGAAAGTGAAATCTCTCACTGCCTCCATTTCTTCCCCTTCTATTTGCCAGGAGGTGATGGGACCAGTGGCCATGATCTTAGTTTTTTTGATGTTGAGCTTCAGACCATATTTTGCGCTCTCTTCTTTCACCCTCATTAAAAGGTGACAATAGTATCCTCTTAAACTGCATGCATGAGTTAGGGGGTGCTGCTTTATGATGGCTCCACTCTTACATATAAGGCCAGTGCTAGTGAATAGCATTGGGTGACTGTTTTGGCCTTCTAGCAACTGAACTGCCATTTGCCACAAGGCATCACCTTGTCCGCAGTGCTATTTAACATCTCTGTGGGGGATCCTTTTTAGCCCTAGGGCAGTATTCTGTTCTGGCCAACCTTCTGAGGGCTATAAGCCAGTGGTGGGTGAGGCTAGAAGCAAAAGTAGATGGAGCAATTAATGTGAATTCTACCTTTGTTCAGTAGATCATAGTGCCAAGTTACAAATGCCTCCTGTAGACCCATTCATTTTTGCAGGCTTTTCTTGGCTCAACACACTGATCTTTTTATTGTTTTATTAATGTTTCACTGAATGTTTTATTGATGGATGTGCTGTTTCTAATTTATAATGCTGTGATACTGATATTTTAAATGGACTTTAATGAAAATTCAACTGCTCAAGGATTTTCCATATTAAATTGTATGTAAATATTGTAAGTGAATAACTCATCAGCACAGCTGATTCTTCTGGATATGGGAAATACTGTAAATCACATTCAGTGATGAACTGATAATCAAGCAGATATGCAGCTCAACATTTAGCCACCATCACTCACTCTTTCTTCATTCAATTCTATTCAGAAATAATTTGTCAATAGTTGGCTGCAGCATGTTAAAATACAGACAGAATGACTTTCACTGGCACAATAAATTCCTTTTTCAGCACTTTTATGTAAAAATTGATAGGCCTTCTGGCTAAACAACAAACTGATTCCATTCATTCTAAAAACAACAACAACAACCTCTTGAGTATACTTAAACAGCATAATTGTTTGCATAAGCATCTTCATTTGGCCTGCCAAACCTTTACTACAAAATGCAGAAAGTGTGACTTTCATTTGTAAAGACCAAGACTGAGTTTTCCTTTAGACACACAGACTGGTTTATTGGGAATAAGATTTTTCAACCTTACTTTTCCATCTTCACATTTTGTTCCAGCAAGGACAAGACCAGGGTCAGGCATGTCATCCCCCAGGTATACGTGGGTTCCACGGCATAGAATTTTGCCTCCTTCTTGTAATGGGATGTTTGTTTCTATGGAGACAGCATTGGTACCAATTACAGGTCGATTTGCTCCCCCTTGACACTGAATTTTTCCACACTTAGCATCTCTAAAGGGAAAAGAAATAATGTTAATCATTTTAATCTACCATTGGCACAGTTCCAACCTCTTTCCCAATTAGACACGACAAGAGCATATACCTGGGTTCACACTTGGCAAAAGAACTTTTGGAATCCTTCCCACAGTTTCCATAAGGATCACCTGCAGAATTGACTCTCTCAAAGCATATCCCAGGGGCAGGTTTAGCACCTACAAAAGAAGCAAAGCCACTTTAATGTTAAAAAGTATGCAACCCCCTGATCTTGGTAGGGGACAGCGGAAGAAGGGAGTGGAGGAGGAAACAAAGGGGATGGGTTTTGTTGAAGCTGCGCTAGACTTCATATTGATTGGGGGAGAGGCATGTGGGAGGTATTCACAGGTTTCACTGTGGACTACAACTTCCTTCAGATAGTTTGTCTTGCTCCATTGGGAAGCCTATTGCTTAAGGCTCACCCAGCTGGCCCTGAATGCAGAGATTCATGACACAGTTTCATTAGCTTAAATGTTTCTGGATGCTTCAACTACTGCTAGCTTCTTCCAGACCTCACAGCTGAAAGGAACCAGTGGCAGATACATCGTCCAAGATTTGCCAAGCTTGTGACAGGTCTTCTAAAGACATGCCAAGAAGGAATCTTGTGAGGTGGGAAAAGACACACGTCACAACCCTGCCCCTTCTTTGCACCATTTAAAGGGACTGAAGCCTTTCAGGTCTGAATTTGATAGCTTGTAGGTTCAGGTGGCTGGGTGCCCATTGGAATATCTGGGGGGAAAGGTGTGCCCCTCCCCCAGCAATGGCAGGATGGTCCTTTTCAAGCTCATGGTCCTTTCTTGGTCATTTTGTCTCATCGCACACACCACCTAGTGATGGCTCCTGTTCATGCTTATTTGAAAATAAACCCCACGGTGTTCAATAGGAATAATTTTCTAATAAGTACACTTAGGACTGCAACCTAAAGCCAACAAAAATCTGCAAAACTGTCCTATGTATGTTTTACATATTAATTATTCTTAATATAACAGACTTGTCAAAATCATATTGTAACAAATAAATACTTAGAACACAAATGGGGAGCCTCAGCCTTGAGAGCTGAATGCAGCGTTTCATCTCTCCCTCTTAATCCCTCAGGACTCTCCCCAAGCCACACCCACTCAGCAGCCCCAATCTGAGCCTTCCTCAGGCCATTTTTGTCTTGCTGGACTTTGTTCTTGAATTGTAATGAAGCTTTGTGTGTGTGTGTGTGTGTGTGTGTGCATGTGCATGTAGAGACCTGATTTTTGCTTAACTGCAATGTAAACAAAGGTAAGAGTCACATCCACTGTTGCACTTGGTTTGCCCCTGTCCATGCCCAGTTTTAACCTGGTAAGCCATCTTCACCTATCTCTTTCTTCCACTACCACCCAACATCAGCCTGGGCCCCTCAGAAGCCCACGAGGGAATACAACCCATTCTGCAGCCCTGATGCAGAAAATATTGGGAAGTGTCTGTCCACACAATTTGGGAGCAGGGCACAGAGAAAGATGGAAAACACAGCTATTTTTTTCATGATAATGTCATACAGACAAAAATAAAATACAAACGGCACTTAGTTGCCTAAGTATATTAAAGGTAATCAGTATTTCCTGTGACATTTTCTTTTTGTCCCAACTCTATTCCATTACAATGTGAAAGGACACATCTTTTCTAGAAAACAAATGGAACAGTTTAAAGAAATTCCAACCTTCTCAGAGGCATGCCATTATAATTTTAAATACGTATTACTGAGGACAGGATGACAGTGGCATATAAAACACTTAAGAAAGGCCCAATATATTCTATGGATACTAATTTGAAGCAGCTTAAGATGGGTCATCAGCATGGAATGCAATAATCTTTCAATCCATTATTCTCTTGGTGACGGCTCCCATTTCCAACTAGGGTTCTATGTTCCAGAACATGATGACTTGAGAATCTAACTTCATTAGGGAGACAACCCTATATCCTTGAATAACATTTTAAATACCTGAGGCTGCAGTCCTATGACATATCCTCAGAAATAAATCTACTGAACACAATGGGGCTTTCTTCTGACTAAATAGGTATAGGGTGGCATTTATGCTGCAGTCTTAAGTGTGCAATCTATTGAGTAAGCAGCATTGAGCTCAATGAGATTTCTGAGTGACCATGTTTAGGACTGGTTGGACTCCATGTATATTATGATAGCCTCAAAATAAGCCACCTGTCAAACAAAACACACAAAAAGAAACACTCAGTGTTTAAGTTGTAATGAAGCATGTAATTGCTTGGGAAGTTATTAAGACTGGGCCCCCATAAACATAATTAATAGAGTGACATCGGACAGGACTGGGGATGCCCAGGTTCAAATCTCCACTTGATCATGAAATTCACTGGGTGAACTTGGGCCACAGTCTCCCAGCCTAACCTACCTCACAGGGTTGTTGTGAGGATCAAATGTGCAGATGAGAGAATCCTGTATAATACACTGACTTCCGGGGGGGGGGGGGGAATGGCAGGAAATAAATGTGATAAATAAATTCTGTAGGTGGGTTGCTCCTAAAAGAGTACACTTAAATTATGTATTATACCTTGAATGGGTGGAGAAACCAAATGTGATTTAAAATAATTACAGAACTGAATATTAAAATTGTAATTAGCTACCTTCATTTCATAGTCAGTAGCCCGACTAATAGAATACCTTCAACTGAAAATTAGCTTAATGTTATATTAAAAAAGTTAAAGTGCAATCCTCCTAGATTTAAATGGTCTACTGATCTCTCAAGCTCATAACTCAAATGCCATTTCATGCATTACTGAAAAGTGAGGAAGGAAACATACACTTTTGCTCTTTACCACTGTGAATCAGGACTCAACAGGGCCATATTTAGCTAAGCCGTTGCACTAGCAGAAGTTATTGCAAGGATTCCTGCTCATGCCATGGGAATTCTTCCTCTCCCTCCCGCATGTGCGCCCCACCCCATCCACAGAGTGGGAAAAAGTTCCATTGCACAAGGAATATCCTTGCACTGACAGAACCTTAGCCTTCGTGTTATGCTGAATACAAGCCATGCATAAGAAAACTATGGAAAGTCTGTCCTCAACAAGAGCAGCACACAGAGCACAAAGTGAGGTAGTAGTTGCAGCACCATGGAAAGCTCTATATGACAAATGTTCCAATAAAGTATAAGTCAGAACTGAAGCCTTTTATGGAATCAGGCTTGATCATTCTTCCTAGGCTCTGCCCCTTCCTTGAGGAGTGGAATACCTTAAAGAACTAGGCCCCTTGTTTGGAGTCTAGCGTTCTTACTCTTGGACCATTCACTCCGTATGTTTGCCTGGACTAATGGGCTTTTAGCACAGGCAGCTGGTGCAGAGTTACATCTCTGTCTATAACCTTGTTGCAAACCAGGATGTATGGCATAGTCAGGAATAAATGACATATAAATGGATATTTCTTATCAAGATCAGTTTGAAGAGTGCTTTTTAGTCTTTACAAGCTAGTCCTACAAGTCCAAACGGGTAGCTTTGCTGTAGCCTTAGCTTTTTGCACTTTTATAGCTAAGTGTAGCTTTTATAGCTGTGCTCTTTACCCCCCCTTTTTTTTTTACAAAGAAGATTGCACACTGTGTATTCCAGCGCAGAATATAAGCAGTGCTCAGCCTGAAAAGATGGGACAAGCAAGGGAGCCGAAAATGCTTTTTTCTCAATATGTAACCTGAGGAAGCTATGCGTTAAAAGTTTCGGTGCAGCTTTCAAGGTACTGCTGTGGTTGAAACCAAAAGGGGCAACTGCAGATTACGTTCTGCCTGAGTGATGGCTGAATGTGATATCAATGAATCGGAAGAAAGCCATTGAGAGAATAGTTGGCTTCCATGTATCAAATTAGGAACAACTACGTATTTGTTAAGCTATAAACTGATGGTCTGGAAAGACACAATGGGTTGCGGTATCCAAGCGCAATGTTCCACTAGTGCAATATGTTTTAACTGTGCAATGGAACTTATCCACCCAATCATTTCCCTGTGCACCTTCCACAAATTTGCTCTAGAGAGTTAGGGAAACTCCCAGAGCAGATTTAAGGGGGTCACAATAAAGCTTGAAATCTCTAAGATATCAAAAGGCCATGAATATCACTAAATCTCTCGCTGATCATTAAAGATCAGGAAGTTTCTCACATCTGGATCAATTAAAGAAAGGACAACAACAACAACCCCACCCTCTGTGTCTGTCTTTCTCGTTCCTAAATCATAAGCAATAATCATAACTTTATTGATATGCTGAATAAAATGTGCAGGAAAGGGTATGAAGTTAATTTTAATGTTTTTGGAATGCTTGAAGTACCTTTCCTGATTGCTCAATGAAAGGCAAATGCATTGGAGTAGAATGTGCACATGCAGGATTCTTCTGATGAGCTAGGCCAAGGAGAAAAATTAAACTGAAAGGCTGTGAGTATATTTCCAACTGATTTTTCACTTTCAGGCTTAAAAATCACACTTTAACCGGAGCATTCTCTCACCTCCATGACAAAGGAATTTAACAGTGAATAGAGAAATTTTACAAATGGCTCTCTTTCTCTCGAACTGAATACATTCATGCAGTGGCTAACTGAAGGTCTGCCCTTTTGCATCAGGCCAAAAGGTCCACTTTAGTCCAGTATTCTGTTTCCAACAGTGCACAGACAGATGTCTATAGATGTCACAGGGCACAAAGTCTTCCTTATTGTTTAACGCTAGCATATGGCATTAAAAAATAGATCTATTTATTGAAATTTTGAGATTGTAACACTAACAATAAAAAGCAGCAACACAAACCAACATTTGAGGTACATTTGCAGTCACCTCTAGGTACATCCCCTACAAAGCACAGATACCACCCTGATTTATTACTTCAAATGTGTGCACAGATCACTCTAGAATGACTTTTGGGTATTTGGAGAGAACACCCTGGGTGAACTTGTGTGGTGGAGTGCTGTGCCTTAGTGGTTAGACTGGGTGGCCTTTTACTAGAACCCTAAAGCCCACCCACCTGAGCTAGATGGGGGGGGGGAGAGAAGTGATGCTGATGGTCTATTATCTATTACTTCACCCCCATGAACCATATGCTAGGATGCCCAGAATCTACTTCTGTTACACAGATCAGGGATTCATCTTTTTTTTTAAAGAATCATTTTGTAGTTGCTATTATTAAACAACTGAGAGTCAGAAACCTTTGCCAAGCGATTGTAACTCATTTGCTCACTGCTGCCACAGCTAAGGCCTGTCTGTAGACCTGTCCTGCATGAATGCATAATTCTTTTTCAGTGCCATTCATTACACTTGTAGCTGTTATGGCACCTAGAAGTAGTAAGCAATTCCATAAATAGGACGGAACACAAATTCTAAGGATGCGTACGGTTCCAGGACTTGTCTTAAAAATGCCAAGAGCTTTGTTTTCAGCAAATTGCTTTTATCAACATTTTCAATAACTGTATTAAAACTGTCCCTGGGTGGAGGAATGCAGAAGTAAATCAATTGTGTGCATAGTACTGTCCTGCTTCCTTGATAACTTTTACTAAGGCAGTGAAAGGACCTCTTTTTCATTCCATTCAAAATATGCTGACCAAGAGCCAACAAGTCTATTGATGTGCATGACAGAAACTGTGCAAAGCTATGCAGTCCCCTTGCCCCCCCCCCTGGCACTTTATAAACTTGTTGCAGTTTAAATGACAATGATGTCAAAAAACTATCCCTTTTTGGTATAGTCATCCCAACCCTCTTGAATGGCGTGTGTGTTAGCAGGATGGAAGGTTGGATTTTGGGGCCTGCAACCATCCTTTTGACAGAAACCTCACATGCACATAGAGAATCTCTTTACTGGCTTGGTGATAACGACTGGGAAAAGCTATTAAAACATCTGAAGGCAGCCCTGCTTTGGGAAGTTTTTAATGTAGGATGTTTCTCTGTGTTCTGTTATATTCTGTTGGAAGCTGCTCAGGGTGGCTGCGGCAACCCAGTCAGATGGGCAGGGTACAAATAATAAATTATTGTTATTGTTGAAAAACAATAGTCTATTTCCAGTTTTGCTGCAGCCCCTCTGATTAGACTTTTCTAATCATGTGCTAATGTTATTGTTATACGTATAGATACAGATATGTGCATGTAAGAGTAAAGAGAACAGATGGAACTAGGGGAGTGAAAAGAAAAACAAACAGCAAAAGCTTCTAAAGGCACTTAAGGAAGCAAACCATGATGTTGTTTCTTGAGGGAGCCCATTTATCATAATTCCAGGAGATAAACTGAAGTAGAAAGCCTTGTCTCTCTTTATTTGGTTACTTGAAGAGGCAAAGACAAAATGTTTTGTGAAAGATGTGCAGTCGATATTAAACACGTTGGGCTGGGTGAGCAGAGTTTATCTTACTTTGCTATTGACAATCAGAGTTTGGCGCCCTAGTAATTAAGGTCCTGTCAACCTTTCTGGCCTAAAGTTTTTGCTTTTTCCTCTCTACAAGAATTAAATCACCTGTTTCAACTCATGCCAGGTTAAAAACATACTGGAGATGGCACCATCTTGGATATGTCCCCTCTGCTCCAGAAGTACAAATTTGTTTAGTTACAGAAGAAAAAGACAGTTCTCACATGGCCTCACTTGCTTCTATGATCTAAAACCATTAGCTTAGTAGCCTCTAAGATGGCTGAAGTAGATGAAATTAACAAAGAAGCCCTTCCAGAGCAGATTAACCCTGCAAAATTATAGGCAAACTCATCCAGGGGTCTTCATGAAGGAAATCTTTATTTTTTCCTAAAAAGGAAAGTCTCTGATTTTTTTTAATCTTCTGCAGAACTGGATTAAATTTGCAGCCCTACAACTGAACTGAGGGAGAGGGAAAGTGGAATAACCCTTTATTAAATGTAAAGGGACCCCTGACCATTAGGTCCAGTCGCTGACGACTGGGGTTGCGGCGCTCATCTCGCTTTATTGGCCGAGGGAGCCGGCGTACAGCTTCTGGGTCATGTGGCCAGCATGACTAAGCTGCTTCTGTCGAACCAGAGCAGCGAACGCAAACACCGTTTACCTTCCCACCGGAGTGGTACCTATTTATCTACTTGCACTTTGACGTGCTTTTGAACTGCTAGGAGGGCAGGAGCTGGGACTGAACAACAGGAGCTCACCCCGTCACGGGGATACGAACTGCCGACCTTCTGATT
Source organism: Lacerta agilis (assembly GCF_009819535.1). Taxonomy (NCBI): domain Eukaryota; kingdom Metazoa; phylum Chordata; class Lepidosauria; order Squamata; family Lacertidae; genus Lacerta; species Lacerta agilis. Next base: position 40,417,243 of record NC_046316.1, on the reverse strand, counting down.
GGCAAGCCCTAGTCTCTGTGGTTTAGACCACAGCGCCACCTGCACCCCTTTATTAAGCTCTCCTAAATGTTTGCATACTAAGAATTAAAGTAATGCAAATGGGGACAGTGGAGGAGGGGGAAGAGAAAACAGCAGAATGAAATCAAATTGATTAAGTATTTATTTTTAATTGTTTGTTAGGAAACAGAAAGTGGTTGGGAAAGATACCAATAATCCACTGCTCTTATATACATTTCCTGCTTTCTCAGGCAGAACCTGCAGAAGAATAATGACCGTGTGGAAAGTTGCCCCATGTTGAAAGTTCCACAGGGCCGAAGAACACTTCCCAAGCATCACCCTCTTGAAACATCCATTTTCTGACAGTTAACACTATCATTTATATCAAAGTGAGTAGCACTGGCATTTCTTCATAATCACAACTGATACTATCTTTTTTAAAGTATGTGCACACTCATTCACACATAAAGCACTTCAAAGAAAGATGAAATTGTTTGGCAGCCTAGAAAGTCCCTGTTTCTTAAAGGTTAATGTTTCCTTTCTCTCAGAAAATCAATAACTTTTCTCTGCCAAAAGATTTATTTGCATATCTAAGTGCCTCCTGAAATGCCAATAAAAGCTGCAGATAATATCCAAATGCATTACTCTCTACATAACTTTCAATCATATCGCTATCAATAGGGTGACATCTTTAGCAATGTGACTTTACAAAAATGAAGTATTTAAAAGTTTCATTTTTAATTAAAAGAAGGCACATACTGCAATATTTAAAAAGGACCGAATTCTGTATAACACAGAACATAGCCTTATCTTGAAGACAAGTTTTCTAAACAACATTTCCGTAATACGCAATTCTTCATAACAGGTAGATCAGTATTCCGTGCCCTATATGATGTCTTGTTGGGATACATATTTTTGTAGCACCCCCCCCCCCGAGACCTTGATGGTCTAACCTTGGTACTCCACTTTTTGCTCCTGCTTGTACTTTGGTGTGGAGGGGTCGGGGTCATGTACCTTCAAAATCTTGGGTGGTGAACCAAGATTGCAATTTTCTGGTATCTAAGTCAATTCACAATGACAAGGTGGCCTACGACAGTGGTTTTCAACTAGTGTGTCGAGGCACCTGAGGTGCCTTGAATAATGGTCAGGGGTGCAATGGGCAACACTGACCTCTGTCCTCCTTTCTTTTTTTCCTTCCCTCGCTCTGATGCCCTCTCACATCTCTGCCTCCCAAAGGCTTGCACAGCTGCTGTTGCAGCAGCCCTGGCTACAAGATCCACAGGTGAATGGTGCCTCTGCAGCTGGCCAGGGGTTGCTGGTTGCCAGGAGCTGAGGTGGCCTTGGAGTAAGCAAGCAAGTGGGTGAGGGAGCCCAGCCAGTCCGCCAGCCCTTGCTGCTGGGAATGGATGGATAAGTGGGGGGCTGGGCAGGGAGGCAGGTGCTGCACTGGCATTTCTTCTGCTAGCTGTGTGCAAGGCCTGCCTGGGAGCTGAGTGCCCAGTGCTGAATGGGAGTCTTTCTGTTATGCAGGCCCAGCAGCACCCGCTGCTGCCACTGCTGCCTCCCAAGGCAAGGTCCTGGCCTCACCTTCACCTTTGGCCAATCTCCGTTGGGCCACTAAGGCTGGAGGCATCCTCTTCCCAGGCTCCTGTGGGGCAGTGTGAGGAGGCACCTCTCTTTGGGGCAGCAGCTCAGAGACCGGGGCAGCAGCAGAGGCTACCCAGAGGACTCCTACAGAGTGGGGGAAAGGAGGCTCAGGGAATACTTCCCAAGAGAGGGTTTCAAAAAAGGGTGAGAGGCTGGCAACTCTGCAGGCAGGGGGTGACATAGCTGGGTTCCTGAGCCACATAGGGGTGCCACAGAAAGAATGCAATTGGTCAAGGCAGCCATGGACTCAAAAAGGTTGAAAACCTCTGGCCTAAGGAGCTAAACCAGGGGTCAGCAACCTTTTTCAGCTGTGGGCCAGTCCACTGTCCCTCAGACCATGTGGTGGGCCAGACTATATTTCGAAAAAATATATATGAACGTAATCCTATGCCCCACAAATAACCCAGAGATGCATTTTAAATAAAAGGACACATTCTACTCATGTACAGTAAAAACACACTGATTCCCGGACCGTCTGTGGGCCGGATTGAGAAGGCGATTGAAGAAGAAGAAGAAGAGTTTGGATTTGATAGCCCGCTTGATCACTACTGAGTCTCAAAGCGGCTAACATTCTCCTTTCCCTTCCTCCCCCACAACAAACACTCTGTGAGGTGAGTGGGGCTGAGAGACTTCAGAGAAGTGTGACTAGCCCAAGGTCACCCAGCAGCTGCATGTGGAAGAGCGGAGACGCGAACCCGGTTCACCAGATTACGAGTCTACTGCTCTTAACCACTACACCACACTGGCTGGCCCCTGGGCCTTAGGTTGCCTACTCCTGGACTAAACTGTTGGTCTTCTGTGCTGGGCCCAGTGAAAAGATACTTGACGTCTAGGTGGAAACTGTGTCCAGAAGTGCTTTTTATCAATTGCCTTAATTAACCAGACACATGATGGGATCATGTTTTCAAATGAGGGGTTATTATTATCCATTCATATGTAGTCTAAAGCACACATTATGTTGCTATACTCCCTAAGAACCCCCTTTGAAGAGAGATCAAAGATGGGCTACAAAGATGGCATTGGAGCTGTAACATGCACACAAATATTAGGAGCAGGCACAAGTATTAGAAGTGGTGGGAAATTAACACAGCATACTAAGCGAACCACCATGGGAAGGCAGTGCCTCCTGAACGGCAGCCTAACAATCTTTTAACTAACTAACTAACTAACTAACTAACTAACTAACTAAATACTAAAGGAATTTCTTAGGGCGCCTTTCATTTTGAGAAGATGGACCAAGGGGGTTCACAAACATGTAAAAGCCAACTGCAAAACAACTAGTAAAACGAAATTATAAAAATATAGCTCACCCATAATTAAAATACACACTAAAAGAAGTTCATTGAAACAGTAAGACATCCATAATTAAAATGCATAATAAACAAGCATAATAAATAAATGCATACATACGAATGAAAAGTTAGGAATAGGGTGGACAGGGAGAAATCTCAATAGCAAATTAAGTATTGAGTAAGGTGGATATACAGTTTTCAAACACAATGCCCCTCCATCCTTGACTATGATGCAATGTCAGCTGAAACCAGATGACTTTCCAAGTCAATTTGCATTACTGATGGAAATATAATCGGTGGCACAATTTCTTCTTAATCCGGCAACAGCGATGAGTTATGTTTGCGTAGTTAATGCTATGCACTTGCATAGTGGCTTTCATCCCAGAAATCTCTAAGTGCTAAAGTAAACATTACAGTAATTACTTCTGAGAGGTAGGCAAGTATTTGCGTTTTACAGTTAAGTAAACTGAGGCAGGGCAAGGCAAGCTCTATTTCTAAAAGGATTCAAATGTGCCCAGCAGACGTAGCTTCAAAGAAAGCTAATGATCGTACTTTTGAAAGAAGACTATAAACCCTTATGCTGTATTTAAGCACATGAATTCAAACCTGGGGAGTATGGCTACAATCCCAGCATTTCTCCCGCAGCATATTCCCAAAATAATTTGTGGGACTGATGCTAATGATGTGCAACTGATACTTTGGAGAACCCGATGCTAGTTAGGAGCTGAACTGGGGAAATGATTAGTTTCTACAAACCATTATTAGACCACCCAATTATATGAAGAGGTTAATAGACAGGTATCACTTATCTTCTCTCCATTCTTTCAGCTCACCTTCAACAGTAGGGATGCAAGAGGGAAAATGACCCTCTACTGTAGAGGTTGGGAAACCTTTTCACCCCAAGAGCCTCATTCCCTTGGGGGGACCATTCTGGGACCCACATGGGCTTGGTGGGTATGGCCAAAGGCGAAAGTGTGTGGAGAAACAAATGTGAGTCTTGCTTTTGTACAGTAGATCACATTCCAAACATGCAAAGCTACACAGACACTTCCATCCTTCATTCAGACAAGCAAAGGGAATTATTAGTTCAGTGAGGTATTTCCACAAAGCTAAAGCACTCAAGTAGGGCATGGAGCAGGTCCGGTGAGGTGTGTGGCCTTGGGAGAAGTCCAAGGGACAGACAGAGAGGCCTGGAAGGCCACATTCACCCCCCGGGCCTGAGGTTTCCCATACCCTGATCTATTGGGATTGGGCAAGCAACATCTATCCCGCAGAAATGAACTGCCAAAGATGGGAAATGTGGAATTTACGGACCCAGAATCACATGTGGCTTCAAATTCTCTGCCTCCTCCAAATATCACAAGGAATTTTTTCTGTGGATCAATACCTAGAGAAAGAAATAGTGAACAGGAATTCGAACTCACCTAGTCCCCAGAGTGTGATGCATTGCTGCTCATGTGTCTGGCACATGCCATTATAGCAATACCCATCTACCCTGTAGCAGGGGTGTCCGTCATGTAAGTAAACATTGGCTGGGCAGAGAGGGCTGCCTCCAGTGCAGAATTCAGGAAGGTCACAGGAATTACTGGAGTGCCTGCATAAGACCCCTGCTGGCTTCAGCTGCAGGGGGAAAAGATTTGGCTGTAATTCCAATCAATAAAAGTTACTGCACAGTGAAATTTATGCTATGAACTAATGCTTCCCCTCCCAGACTCTGCACCAAGTGGCCATTAAGCAAAGCATAAAGGCACCACAGCATTTATATGCATCTCTTTGATATACTGCGCAGTGGTTTACAGCGTACTTCTAAAGGGCCTCCTTCATTCCTTACTAAAATGCAAGCAGCAGAAGTCTTTGACACTCTGCACACACAGAAGCACACAAGTTAAAACTTCAGCTGATTCTGCAGTGGTGGAATTATTTAAGTGGACATAAACTTTTAAGGTTGCTTTTTAATACTGTCAATTTATGCATAAAATAAAAAATACACATTGTCTTTTAGGAGAAGAAATGCTGCATTGATTTTTTTTTTAAAAAGCAGCAGCAGCATTGGATACGTTTTCAGTGGTGCAGTTACAGGCCAATGAACTTCTTGAGTACCAAGTATTCCACTGACAATGCATAATAGCTCGGATAGCAATGCATGTTTCATACGGCATGAAAATTGTTATGGAGGCCTGCCCACCCCACATGAATTAGGAAGCAGGAAAATTCACCTTGCAGTCTTCACAGCAAAGCCCATGGGCACACACTGCTCCTGGTTTTAAAGTGCAAGTAGTAGCATTACAGCATTCATTTGTACATTCCTAAAAAAAGAAGCCAATAAAACCTAAGAATTACAATAGGCAGGAATATGACATAGAGATGGACTGGAATCCATATGATCACCCGATTCTCTGCATTTAGGCTGAAGAACACACTGCTTGTGCGCTGAACTATATTTCGAGGACCTATACAACTCCAATTCTTTCTTTTCTCACCTCCTGAAATGTTTTGAAATATAGATAGCGTTCTGTCTCCACATTCTGGAAAAGCATTCAATATTGTAAAACATCATTGTAACCAAGGAAGCACGAAGTTGCAGAGTCACCCAGTCCAACCCTTAACTTGTGCAGAAAATCCAGGTTCAATTTTTGACATCTTCAGGAAGGGTTGGGAAAGACTCCTGCCTGAAACCCTGGAAGCCCATCAGCCAGTCAGGGGTGGACCAATGGTCTGATTCAGTATAAGGCAGCTTCCTAGGTTCCTACATCAGCTTTCAAGCCTGCCAGGAAGCACATGTGCTTCCATGCCACACTGGGCTCTGAAGAAGTGTGCATGCACACGAAAGCTCATACCAAGAACAAACTCAGTTGGTCTCTAAGGTGCCATTGGATAGAATTTTCTATTTTGTTTGGGCTCTAAAAGTGTGAGCTGAGGCAAAGTTTCTGTCACCTTTCTCTAGCCCATGATCTCATCTATAGCTGCTTTTAGAAGTTTAGGACGACTCGCTTGCTGTTTAAGCTAGGGTGTCTCATTTTAAAGCTTCATTTCTTTGTTCAGTGTTCACCAACCATCACACAATTGTTCTCTGCCCCTTTTCTTTTATCTGAACTAAATACACCTCATTCAGCTTCTGTTTGGCCTAGTGCTAAGCATATGTCTAGACTGTTGCACTTCAGACTACAGGCAGGGGAACAACTGCTGAATTTTCTTCCACATAAAAAAGTCCTGAATTCAGAAAACTAGGCTTCATGGAGAATACTAGAACATTTCCCCCTGACACCTAGCTTTCTCAGTGAAAACTAGGCATTTCTGTGATTTTCTTCTAGAACTTTATTAGCATTACCATTCTCCTCTGAATTGTTTCCAATTTATCTTGTGCTGATCAGAAGTGGCACAGTACTTAAATGAGATCTAATCTCTTAACTGAGCTGAGCAGAGCAGTACTATTGTTTCATGAGTCTAGGAACTGATGCTTCTGTTAATGCGACTTGAAAGCAGATTAGCCTCTCTCACCAGAGTATCACACACTTGAGTTTGTTATTCACTGTAACCTTCACACGTCCCCCAGAAGTGCTGCCTATTTAGTTATCCCCAGCCTTAATCTTTATCATTATTTATAAATTTTACATATACAGTGTCAAGTTGCTTTGAGTTTCATATGCAAAAGGATAGATCCATTCCTGCATGGAACTTCTGAGCCAAATATACAGGCATACCTTGGAGATATTGCGGGTTTGGTTCCAGACCACCGCAATAAAGTGAATATTGCAATAAAGCAAGTCAAGTATATTTTTTTTTGGTTTACCAGTGCATGTAAAAGTTATGTTTACACTATAGTGTGTTCTATTAAGCCAAGACCCCCTGGCTGCAGGGGTGGGAGCGGGGAAACCCAGCTGCAGCCCTGGCCAGCTTCACTCCTGTGGCCAAAAGAGGGGTGGGAGTGACGGGCTTCCTTCCTCTGTAAGTGGTGGGGCTGCCTGCAGCTGCTCCCACATTCTCATAAGGAGCAATATCTACAAAGTGCAATAAAGTGAAACATAACAAAACGAGGTTTGCTGGTAGCTTTTTTCCTTTCTATATGTAACCCTTTTTCGGGGGGGGCATAATTTCATTTTCTTGGATTTTGTCTTACTAAGTCCTTATTTGCAGTCCTTGGTCAAATAGAATGGGTCAGTTTAGTCTTGATAAAAGATAAATGGAAAACTTACATTTCAAGGTCACAGAGAATGGTAATCGATTCACATTAAATTCAAAATTCAATCTAGTGAGATTTGGCAGAAAGTAGAACAAAAGCCATTCTGCTCCACCGAAACTCTGAAGTATTTTATTTTTATTTAATTTAACGAAATATATATACTTCTTGACTATAATAAAATCTCCAAGGGTTTTAAAAGAAATATTAAAAAATACCCATTTAAAAACTTCACCGCCACCACCATGCCTGCATCTCAACTGTCAGGCCGATGGGAATTGATATCCCAGAACATAACCTGAAGGCACAAAGTAAAGTTGAAGTGGAGCAGGTTTGTTCTTGGATGGGAGACTAACTAGGAATCACATGTGTGCTTTCTTGTGTTCTGTCATGGGGAACAGTGGGATAGAAATGGCTGGCTCAAGGCTGAGGGTATTTTGTTGTTGTTTAGTTGTGTCTGACTCTTCATGACCCCATGGACTAGAGCACGCCAGGCACTCCTGCCTTCCACTGCCTCCCACAGTTTGGCCAAACTCATGTTGGTAGCTTCAAGAACACTGTCCAACTATCTCATCCTCTGTCGTCCCCTTAGAATCATAGAATCATAGAGTTGGAAGAGACCACAAGGGCCATTCAGTCCAACCCCCTGCCAAGCAGGAAACACCATCAAAGCATTCCTGACATATGGCTGTCAAGCCTCCGCTTAAAGACCTCCAAAGAAGGAGACTCCACCACACTCCTTGGCAGCAAATTCCCTTCTCCTTGTGCCCTCAATCTTTCCCAACATCAGGGTCTTTTCCAGGAAGTCTTCTCTTCTCATGAGGTGGCCAAAGTATTGGAGCCTCAACTTCAGGATCTGTCCTTCCAGTGAGCAATCAGGGCTGATTTTCTTCAGAATGGATAGGTTTGATCTTCTTGCAGTCCACGGGACTCTCAAGAGTCTCCTCCAGCACCATAATTCAAAAGCATCAATTCTTCAGCGATCAGCCTTCTTTATGGTCCAGCTCTCACTTCCATACATCACTACTGGGAAAACCATAGCTTGAACTATTACAGACCTTTGTTGGCAAGGTGATGTCTCTGCTTTTTAAGATGCTGTCTAGGTTTGTCATCACTTTTCTCCCCAGAAGCAGGTGTCTTTTAATTTCATGACAAGATGAAAGCAAGTACATGAGGGAGATGCTAAAAGAAAATCTGTATGTGAGATGAAGGGGTAGGTAAGGTACACTTCCCTGCTTTGCAGGGAAGGGCTCCCTATACTTCCACTGGAAAGCTATATATTTGATCCAGTTAGAAAGTGCTTCTACCGGTACTTCCATTGTAAACTGTGGTTCTGGCTGGATTCTGGCGGTGATAGTAGAATTTGCCCCATCTCTTATTTAAGTAGATGCTGGAAAATTAGCTTATCTCACCCTTAAAAGATCCTATTCAATGAGCATACCTCAAAGTGAAATGTACCAGGCAACCTGACAAAAAAAAAGACCTTCAGAAGCAACTGCAGAATCTTTCTAAGGAGCTTACAAGGAAGATATGAATGCAAAAGCTCTCATTGTTCTTGTAGAAATGTGATTTTAACACTTAACGTTCGCCAACAGTCAACAGGTTTCTTCCTCTCATACTCTGGAATCAATAAGGTGAATCAGGGTTAATCTTTCTTAAACTTTAGTAGCTTATAAATTACCCAGACAAAAATAAAATAAAAAATAGTGTCTGCTAGAGTGTTTGAATATTATTTCTGCTAGAGTGTTTGAATATTATTTCATTTAAATAGATCTGGGGGTAGGGGTTGGTGAAACTGGCCCCTTGTTTGGGACCCAGTCCTGCCGACCCTGCAAAAATCACCACCGGAGATTGGCTGGGGGCAATGCTAATCCCATTTATTAGGAAGTAAAACCCCCATTAACTGAGTGGGACTTATGCCTGAGTAGGTTTGTGCATTTAGGCAGCGATCCTATACACTGCACCTGAGAGTAAACCCTATTGAACTCCATGGAACTTCTTTCTGAGTAGGCCGGCCTTTACAAGCATTGCCTAACCTTGTATGCATGTCAACAACATGCCCAATATACCGGTATTGATTGGGGCACACGCAGAGGAGCATTACTTTGTAAGTATTTTGGACTGACACCCACTGGAAAATTTGCCTTTTAAAAATAAATAAATCACACCCCAAAATACTTGAGTTAGCAAAGAACCTAGCCTGTACTCCAGTTTACAAGGCTTGCCAATGTTTTGAATACTAGGGTCATGGAAAATGTAGTAATTTCTAATGCCGCTATTGCAGTAAAGTGATTTTTTTCTTGGTGGGGGGCACGGATACACCTCTTTGTCAAAGGCACAAGGGACCTTAGGTATACCCCTGGGAGTAGATGTGACCCGTGACCACATTCCATCTGACGTATGGCATCAAACCACTCTGATGCCCCCCCCCACCGCCTGGCCTAGACTGTAACCTGTCTTTTTCTCATTATGAGAAAAAGACATCATTATGGAAGTATGAATGATGCAGCACTGAGCCAAGGAGAACAGAGAAAAGATAAAGAAGTCCCCCCTCTGAAGCAAGTGAGAAAATGCAATCAATTGAAAGACAGTATCAGCGAGACCTGAAGGGTGACTGAGAAGCCGTACAGAGCAAGCATTTCCTCATCCCTCTGCTCCACCTATGGTGGCTGTGAACTGGACACTAAGTACAGCTACCCCACAAGCAGACAGGGTCTCTTATCTAGACAGAGAGATGGGAAGATCAGAATATGAGAAGGAGCGGGAAAGCCAGAAAAATGCAAACTGAATAAAGATATCTCACGGCTAGAGAGGCGAACCAATAATTCACTATTGCGGCTCTAATATGTGGTGAGCTGGTTATATTTAGACTTTGACAGTTCACTAATTAACAAATCTTCCTCCCATAAAATTTGCACTGCAGAATTCTCTTGCAGGTGACACATTAAATGTATTCTGGTTCTCTTCACCTTTGGCTCAGACTCTGCCCAACATTGTTTTTTAGCTCCTGACTGACTTTTTCCCATGGGTCACAACCCCTCATAGAAGAAAAGTCCTCAAACTCTGCACTGGCTAATAAAAAACAGCTTTGTATGCAAGCTTCATGCAGAGTTACACACAGAACAGCATGATGCCCCAAAGATTAGAGTGGTATTGATGTGCTGGTCCAATTTAAATTACATAGCTAATGCAAAATTAACTAATGTACTGGATATGCTGGTACCACATAGATTACAGTGGAAGACTGGGACTAAAACCAATCACAACTGAGCCACCATTTTCCAAGGAATTTAACAAAACAAAGGAAGAAGCCACAGTTCAAACTGCTTCATGGCAACATTAAGCTGTTTTTACTTTAAAAGGTATCAGTAACACTGAGGAGTGAAAACGTGAAAGATAACTGGGCTAGAATGAATGTGAAAGCTACAGATACTCTATTGACTTTAAACAAGCAGATAAACCTACTTCTCATGCTTTGCTACCCAGAAGAATGAGTGATCTGTCAGGAAATCCTTATGGCTTGATCAATTCAATAAACTGTATGGGAAAGCTATGCAATTTCTTGCTATTTCAATGTATTTCAGTCTATTATGCATATAACTCTATGCTTACAGGAGACGACAAATCCATAATTCTCTGGTATATTTAGTTATGATAATCTGGGGGAGAAATACAATATGAACTTTTAATGCCGACGTCTAAATGAAGGAAGGGTAGGTGTCTTCCCTGGCAGAATGAAGTCAGAGGAGCAGTGACTTTCCTTGTTTTCAGCAGCCATGGAAAAGGAAAAAGGGATGTTGGCATAAGGTCTCTCCCTTTCCAAGCCTTTTCACTGGGCATGCTGAGCACAACATACAGCAGGCTCTTCATGGTTGAGGAAGAGTACCAGAATACCAGCCTGCAGACTTTTCGAAAACACTGCATGGCTTTTGTATTTAGACAAGCATTCAAGGAATACTAAGACTGGAGAATAGTGGTGCCTAAGGACTGATATGACTTGATATTCTAAATTGAAATTTCGAGTCTCCTTTTAAAGCAGTCATGACAGACAGTCCTACCTCAGTTTCCCCACAGTCACACTCCTCTCCTTCTTCTACATAGCCATTCCCACACTTGGGACCACCGAAAGATTCCTTAACTTCAGGCAGGTTGAATAGGCACATCCCCACTCCTTTCTCCAAGCTGCTTTCCAGGTCTTTCTTGCTGCAGCTGCTAAACATCATAGGAAATGGGTAGCTGGGGGGAAGAAGAGGTAGGAACAGGGGAGACAGAAGAAAAAAATTGCCATTATCGAAGAATTATGGGTTTGAATTCAGAGACAAGATGTTCCGTAACACAACACTCCTAGAAAGTTCTACGGCATCATCGTAATATGTCCCAAGAAATGAACAGAAGGGAATCAAATGTCACTGTGCCAGAGGCTGGTATAGTGCACACATAGTTACGGCAGCTAATGCTAATATTTCTCAAACAACACTCATTATACTGATAGCCATTATTATAATAAACATAAACAGATTAAACATAATGAATGCCAGAGCTTCCTTAAATACTCCCAGTCCAAAACTGCTCATGGATATCTACCCCTTGCTACAGTATTTTCAAGTCCCACAAACCCCAGGGTAGGTTTTACAGTGTGGGGTGTTATGGGGCATGGAGGGAATGAAAATTTAGATACAATGGGAGAGAGGCAGAATGAAGGGGAGCGGGGGTCTATAGAGAATGTGGTGTCAGCACCCTAAGAGGAAGGGGGGGGGTCCAATTCAAATGCTTGGACTGGTTTGGCTGCTGATTATTGCTCCTATGTCTATATCAGGGGTTGGCAAACTTGCCGGGCCTCGGGCCAGTTCCTCCAGTGCCGATCGTGTGGCGGGCCAGAGGGCGGGGGAGTGCGCGCCCATATGCGTGCACACATGCTATTTCCGGCACACTTCTGGGTCTGAGGAGCCCCGGAAATAGCTTGTGTGCATGCGCATGACCTCATCAGACCCGGATGTGCATCGGAAATGACCCTTGCGCATACGCTATTTCCGGTACACTTCCAGGTCTGAGGAGGCCCATGTGCATGTGCACAAGCTATTCCTGGTGCTCTGCCGACCCGGATGTGCACGGGAAATGACGCTTCCTCATTCACAAACACTATTTCTGGCACACTTCCAGGTCGGTGGAGCACCAGAAATAGCTTGTGCGCATGCGCACGGGCCTCCTAAGATCCGGATGTGCACCGGAAATGCTTGTGCATGCGCAAAGCTATTTCCGGTGCTCCGCCGACCTGTGAGCGGGCGGCAGCAGCAGGGGTCACCACGGGCTGGATAACTGAGTCCTGCGGGCTGCCGTAGTTTGGAGATGTCTGGTCTATATATCTGATATTTGAAAAGCACCCCAAGTATTTTAGTATACACTGATCTTGTGATGTTAATATTTCTTGTAACTCTTTATCTTTTTGTTTCTGCAAATATTCTCCGCAGTCCCACTGGAAGCTTGCCACTTTGTTAATTGTGAGTGATATAAAAAACTTTTGAGAGCCATTCAGCTCAATGCCAGCTGCATCGGGATGTTTGCAAGGACATCATGCCACAGACATGGTACAGGATGCCAAAGTGCACACTGCGATTCCCTGCAATTATATTAGGTGTGGATCACAACCATCTGGAAAATAAAAGACAAACTGTCTTATTTCCCTAGACTTTGGAACCCATTCACTTCCTCTCTGCATTCAGGCAACAATTCCACGCTACGGCTGTGTAGGGAGCCAGCCAGCTCGATAATGACTGGGCTTTGTTCCCTAAATGTTTTTTGTGATGGATGGCAGAGCCAGACCAGAGTCAGAACCAGTTCTCCCTACCTCCCAACCTGAAACCTGTCTAACATCTCAAATCCTACACCTCTTCTCAAATCCAGCCCTATCTCTCATCTTAAATCCAGCCCTAACTCTCTCCAACTCAGAAACTGCTCCCCAAAAGTGCTGTTCCTGCCTCCTCTGATTTCTTACTTGAAGGCTAAGCCTGTAATTATATGCACTTATTTAGAAAGAAGTTCCAAGTAAACAAACTGAAATTTACTTCCGAATAAATATGCATAGAACTGTAACAAATGTCAAAAAAATCTTTCATAAGCAAAGTAGTACTGGACAAAATAGCATTTCTCTAAAAGATGGAAAGTGACTTGGCCATGCTTTTGGCTGGCGAGAGTCAGAAATATATATATATATATATATATATATATATATATATATATATATATATATATATATATATATATATATATATAAAATCAGTTCTCAACACATGGAAGAGCTCAAGTAGTTTGAAGACATAAGCAGGACTGTAAGTTCGTTTATATGGAGTTAGTGGATGATTCTGGGTGAACTACCAAAATGCATCACCAGGAATCTTAATTTCTGTGGTAACTTGCTAGTTTCTGTGTCCAATAAGGAACTCACAGTAATAAATAGAAAATGATTGTTTTCTTGTGACATTCCTAACTAATTTAAGAGTGGGTCCCATAGTTCACTCTTTGACATTGAAGTCAATGTTAGACAGGAATTATTCCATCTTAAGACACTTTCAATACAGACTTTATCATTTTTATATATTCATACTTTATATATTAGGGGACGCGGGTGGCTCTGTGGGTTAAACCACAGAGCCTAGGGCTTGCCAATCGGAAGGTCGGCTGTTCGAATACCTGCGCCGGGGTGAGCTCGGTCCCTGCTCCTGCCCACCTAGCAGTTCAAAAGCATGTCAAAGTGCAAGTAGATAAATATGTACCGCTCTGGTGGGAGGGTAAACGGCGTTTCCATGTGCTGATCTGGTTTCGCCAGAAGCGGCTTAGTCATGCTGGCCACATGACCTGGAAGCTGTACGCCGGTTCCCTTGGCCAGTAAAGTGAGATGAGTGCCGCAACCCCAGAGTTGTCCACAACTGGACCTAATGGTCAGGAGTCCCTTTACCTTTACTTTATATATTAAGCAGTATAAAAATTGCCTCAAAAGCCACAACTATAGGTTTTTTTTTGTCCAAATTCATTTTAAAAACAGGTAATCTCAAAAAGTGAAACCTTTTATAGCCAAAACTTGGTTGTTGTTGTTGTTTAAAAAAATGTGTTTGTGTGTGCATATAATTTAAAGCATCAAATTTAAATGCACTGATTTTCATCCAAACTGGTGTTTAGGATGACAAAGGCCACTCTTGACATTATAAAAGTATTCCAGTGTGCAAATACTGGTTTGCTAGGTATGTGAAATAGAAACCAAATGAACAATGGAAATATTGTTGGTAATCACTCTATCAGAAAAAAATATAAGAACCAGCGAGCGCTTCCACAATGAAAATTTATGACCACCCATTTCTCTCCAAGTGCGTGCAGATTCGCTCACTCCTGCTTATAAAAGTGGCATGTGACCATCAATGGGGCAATAGGTCCTTCAGCCGATACTGGCGGCCACAGAGTGTCACTGCTAACTAATGCAAATTCTCTTCACCTTAAAAGAACTCAAGCTGTTTCCTATTTTGAAGCAACTGAGGCCATCCAAATTCTGGCCTTTCCTGTCCTTGACACCGATTTCCTCAGCTGACATCAGTGCCACATTCACTAGTTACCAAAGAAAGCACAGATCCGCTCAAAACATTTTGTTTTGAAATAAATAACCTCACAATAAACGGGAGATGAGCATGTGAAATCTGAAGCCGAAAGTATATGAATGAATTATGAGGATGGGGTGACTTTATTTCAACTAAAGCATCTGAGAGGCACTAAAATTGTAGCTTTAGGAGCATTTTTTAAAATGGAACCATACATATTAATTAAGTTTTAAGGACTCCTTTTATATAGTGCACATTTCTGCAACAGTATAGCAAAAGGGAAATGAGGTAATAAAGGAGATCCATATGCCCATATTGAAGATAAGGGGGAAGGATAGAGAGTTTATTACATTACTCTTGTAAGACAGGAAGAAACAGATATCTGCCACTGGGCAAGGCACACCCACACTGCTTTTGACCCTTAACAAAACCCTATATTCAGCATCTAGGCAAGACTTAAGTACCATATTTTTCGCTCCATAAGACACACTTTTTTCCTCCTAAAAAGTAAGGGAAATATCTGTGCGTCTTATGGAGCAAATGGTGGTGCTGAATTGCCCAGGGGCCAAAAGAGGATCATGCTTTTTATTTTACAAAGAGAAAAAGGGGTGTTGAAAGGACCCCGCTCAGCAGCTGATCAGCAAGAGATCAGGAGAGAGATAAGAGTCCCCGGCTCCCTTTCAGCCCCGCCCTCCTTTGTTGAATGTGCTGCAGAGGGAGGTTGTTTGTTTCCCCAGCGACATGTGACTGGCTGATTAGATTATCTGTCTGGAAACTGTAGAAAAGGCTCCCTTTCCTGTAGAAGCTGCAGAAATGTGAGTTGAACCCCATAAAAACAGAGCTTTTCCTCTTTGCTTTTCCCCCTTTGCAAAAAAACTGCAAAACTTTTAGCTGATCCTCAAAAAACAGGGTTTTTCCCTTAGCAAAAAAGCTGCAAAACTTTTAGCTGATTCTCAAAAAACCAGGGCTTTTAGAGGAGGAAAACCAGAAAATATTTTTTTCCTTGTTTCCTTCTAAAAACGAGGTGTGCTCTATGGTCCGGTGTGCCCTATGGAGCGAAAAATATGGTAGTAGAAATTTAAGACATTAGCAGGATGATATGGGCTTCAGGCAGAAGACAGCTTTTCGGCAAAATTGTGCTCACATGCTGAGCCCAGAGGAAAAATCCAAGTCCCTCTGAACGGTATAGGATCAGGTATGTATACTGAGTCTCTGGAAAAATAAAAATAAAGTGACTTTGCATTTGCACAATAGGCCAATAGAAGGGGGAAAGTCAAGAACAAGACCCATCTGTTATATCTACTAATGCTGCTCCCCCTCACCTATGAATTACTACATAGGGGGAAGCATCAGGAATACAAAAGCTAGTCTCCATGGTCTGTCTGAAAAAGGGTTTCCAGCCCTATGGATGGGGGGGGGGGGTAGAGAGGGAAATAACAAATAATTATATAATAAAATACGGAAATTGATATTGCTATTATTATTGGCTGATTTGAAACTGGCAGCCAGCCGTGACAAAGCCAATCAGAGCTAGCTTTCCCTACACAAAGAGCTGTTGCTGCTTCATCGGAATCCTGGCATCTCCTTACAAAAGCAGCAGCCAGGACAAGCGCACAGACGCTCAGCCATACATGTTGGCAGCCTGTTTGTTGGCGGTCACTGGGCCCCTTGCCGATTGTGTAGCATTAAAAAAAACCAACAAATAATGAATGCGCTCCAAACAGGACTTCCGCAAACTGTGTATTGCTTCAGTTACCATCAGTTAGTCGAGCCGCCAAAATATTCACCAATAAATCTCACAAGGAAAACATGTATGGGTGCCCTTTCAGAACATTGCTATAATGTTATAATTGCACTTGCCCACACCTCCTGATCTAAAAAAAAGCCTCATGACAGGAGCTGTGGATTCATTATGTCTTCCTCCTGGGCTTTAATCAAAGGGTAAACATCAAAGAAGGCTGCAGAGTGTAGACCACAACATAGATGATTTATAGAATGAAAGGACACCCACAAACACCCCTTAGCCACCTCAAAAATAAAGTAAGTGCAACCAAAGACTGCATCCAACCCATGATAATTTCATCAATTTTTTCTCTCCCCTTTGGTAATTTTTAATGCAATTTCTTTTCTCATTATTCAATCAAGAATGGTTGAAAAAAAACATGGGGGGATTTTTCATCACACCACTCTTTCATGGATGATGGAGGAAGTGCCTGCCTTGGATCTCACAGACTTTTGAATGATTTATGTGTCCAGTCATTCTGGCTTTTTAGGGAAAATTAACGTAAGAGTATTGTTCTGGCATACAGAGACCCTTGCTTCGGAATTAAAAGCATAACAAAACCCCATTCCATCAGTAGTTAAAAATTAAAGTGCTTATTTCTTTAAAATAAGTAGATAATATTTCAGGACTGTACTAATTTATTTAAAAAACAAAGTAGCAGCAGTTATGATGGGAAAAAAATATTTGTGCCAAATACATTGGGAATTTCAAAAAGATACAAAACCTAGGATGGATTTATCTGCAACTGTTGTTATGTCATTTTAGCGGAGTAACTATCCATGCAAGTTGTCAGCAGAATTCCCCCCCCCCCCAAAAGGTGTAACGCAGAACACTTAAGGAATGGATCTAGAGTTAATACCTCTGATGATTCCATCAGGTTTATATAAACCACTCTGGTCCAATAGCCCTTCTTTCCAATGGAAAGCTGCCTAACAGGGAGTCAGAACATTGGTCCATCTAGCTCAACAGAGTTTCAGGTAAGGTACTTTTACAGCCTTACCTAGAAATCCCAGGGGTTGAACTGGGATCTTTTGCATACAAAACATGTGGTCTAATGGAGAAATTGCTAGTGACAGTGAAAGAGGTACTTGACCCTTTCCCTGCCTCTGCCATTTCCCAACTTCGGATCATTTCCTGTGCCACCCGCCAGGCAGGATTCTAAAGACATGAACAAGCTGGCAATTTAGATTTTTCTTCATCATGATCAAATTATGACCCCTGACACAATCAATCATGTGAACATTTTTGTGAGCTGCATTAGAGATTTGTCTGTACACAGGGAACTCACTTCTGTGCCATATCTGTAACATCTGAATAATTAAATTTTCTCAGGAATGTTTATCAAATACCAGAAATATGAACAAAGATTGCATTAAAAAAAACTGAATGATGAATGACGGCTCTGCACTTATCCTCCCAATCTATTTTTACTCTCTCTTTTGTTTATTGTTTTAATCCCTAGAGCATCAATAAACTAGAACACAATGTGACACTAAAGCTTTCCCATCTATAGTTCATGGTCAATGCTTGTACCAATTCTTACAAGCCCAATTACCTGTCATTTTCACAAATTAACACAGAGGTTGCCAACCCTGCACCCTCGAAGGCCTTCATTGGTGGCCTCTGAGATGGCCAATGCAACCAGACTAAAATGTATTAAACCAGAACCACCTTCCTGCACGCAGCAATTTTTTGAGCTGGAAGAGCCCACCACTTCCACTCCAGTTGCATAGGATGAGGGAAGGCTAAGCTTCAGCTTCACAATTTGTATGTGTGGAAAAGACTGCGGCAAGGAGTGAGTGCTGTTGCATTTTTGAATATTTATTTTTGTGGGGAGGACAGCTGTTTGGCCTCTCAAGGAGATTTGTTTTAAAATGCAGGGAGTAAGATTCCAGTCCTTCTTGTTCTTTCTCCATAGCAATACTTGTTCCCAACTTGATGGTGGGGGAGCACAGCGCAGAGACAGACACACTTCTTATCACTATCCCCATCACCACCTTCCTGCTCCAGTCAGAACTGTTCTCAAGTTGATTGTGGTGTGGGGGTGTGGGGAGCACAGTGTAGAGGCAGAGACATAATGTTTCTGCTGCCTCTCTCACAGTTGGGGTTCTTTTCAGGCTGATAGGATGGGTGGGAGGAGCACTGCGCAAAGACATGATCTTTATCCTTATGTTTCTGTGGCCTATTCTGCAGAAGGAATTGCTCTCAAGTTTATGGGTGGAGGAGCACAGTGCAGACACAGAACAGAGACATCAACATCATCATCTTGCCTGTACCACAGCAGGGATCACTCTAAAATTAAACCAAGCCACTCCTTGTGGCAACCATTTTGTGTTAGGTCGCATCTTGCAGTGGCCATTTTGTGAGTGGTGCCCACAACATTCTCAGAAATCTGAATGTACCCCTGGGCCCAACGAAGTTGGCAACCATTGGCTTTATTTAAGCGGCTATGAATCCATATTGGTTTGGGAGTACTACAATCAATAAGATTTACCTTACAGCAAAAAAAAAGATGGATCTGGCCTGCACCACTGATGCTTGTCTTCTCTAGCTGTGAGCTTTATAAGAAATATTCAAAAGGACAGATTTACAATGCAGAATGCAAGATTCCGATCAGAAAGTATTGACAGAATCAACAGCTGGAAGATTTTCATAAATACTTCCAGGAAGAAGTAACAGCTTTTAACAGCCTTGTGCAGGACATACTGTCACAGCTTAATATCTCCACAGTCACAAAACTGCCAAGTAAAACATTATTAGGAGTTGCTTCCACTTTGACAAATGTACAGTCGGAAAAGTTATTTCTTGTCAAGAGGTCTATTGTGAGCCTCGTTTCCCATTGCAAAGGTGAAGCAATACTAAACCAATTTATCAACCTTGACAGTATTCTAACTGTATTCAGGAGTTATCTGCCATGCAAAGCTCTGTGGGAATTGTACTCAACTACTTTTCCTGTAGGAAACTAGGCAGTCAAGGAGAGTTGCTATAATCATTTTGCATTTGCCTCTGGCTCATCTTCTGTTCAGTTTCCTTTTAGATTGCTACCTCATTAATAACAATTAGCATGACAGTAGAGGGTCTGGGTTTCACAATTTATTGTTTAGGACTTGATGTTAATCCAGTGCTGAATCAAGGAAAAAGGAAACCATATACGAAAGAGAGAGAGAGAGAGAGAGAGAGAGATTAAAAAAACAACAACAGCATAGGTCATGGTAGTGTTGCATTAATGGAAAAAAGAGCAGAAGTTGTAGCATACTTTGTCGTTATTGCCAATGTTAGAGGAAATTGTAGATAAGAAACCAAACTAGATTAGCTTGTGTTTAAATTGGTTGCGTTAAACATAACATCCAGTACTAGCGATAAGTGAATTATGATAAATTGCCGTTAAAAACACACTGCCTGCATTCAGTTTCCTACTGTGCTATTTTCCTCCACTCTGTTCCAAAAAGGGATGTTGCCTGGCAGGAATTAAAAGACTATCAGAAAAGTGCCAAGTCTACACAGCCTGTTGGGTATTCTCTAGCTCTTTAAAATTATTTTTACTAGTATTTAGAAAGAGCTCTTTTCTCAATTTTCATAGACACAACAATGCTTTTCTATCCTGTATAATAGGAAAAGGTGCCAGAAGTCCGCTTACCAATAGTTGGGGCAGTAGCGTTGCAGGCCAGCGCTGCCTCCCCCAACAGGATCCAGTGAGAGATACCTCTTGCAGACAGGCTTGGGGGTAGGACATTCCAAGGGGCAGATCCATCCATCACTTGGGTCCACTCCTGAGGAATATAAATTCCATCCCTCCCTTGTATTAGGCTTGTTATGTGCTTGATCTTGCTATGGACATTGTTGGTCACCATATTTGGGACCAGGTAGGAATTTTTGCACCAGGCAATTGGCTCTCGCCTGGTGATTTTGCCTACCTCATAGCAATCATCAAAACTTTTGGCAGTTTAGGCACTGAGTAAGCCTTAGTCTTTGTCAGGGGGGAGGTTGTAGCATCTGCCTGTCCCTCCAAAGGAAAGGGTATCCCGTTAAAGGGATCTGGAAGGAGTTGCTTCAGTTCAGAAACCCCTCGACGGTGATCCTATGGGGGTTTTTCGTATTTGATGTATGTCACAAGACTCCTGTGTTTCTGTGTTGATCCTACCAGAAATACTTCCAGCAGGCAGGCCAGGGGTCTGGTTAAACCCAATGCCTATGCCAAACCTCTGCATTTGTAACCAATCAAATTTGTGGCCTTATTTGACTCCAATACATTGTGCTTTAATGGAATCTGCTGAGAATGCTTCCAAGACCTGGACACACTAATACTTAATGCTAAACTCACAACTTTTTCTTCTCCTAAAAACAATTAAAGACCTCTAAAATGTCCCTGAATTATTAATAAATAGCAAATGGGCACTGTCTGTCCTTTAATTACACACGGTTGTTTCAGTAATTTAAAATGAAATGTAAACATCTTCCAAGACAATAATGCCCACTTACAACACAAGGAACTCATAACCCACCTACTTTCAGCAGCCAGAAACATCATAACCAGACACTGGAAAGACCTGTCAGGAGTAAGCATGGACCAATGGTACCAAGTAGTATGGGAAACAGCCCTACTAGAAAAATTAACCAGCAACCTAAAACTAGCACGGGGACAAACAGAAGAAGACACCTTCACCCCCGTATGGTCCCCCTTCATCGCACACACAGCCCAACAAGACAATGACAAAAATCTACCGACAGCATACAAATCAATATGGCTAACCTGATCCAAAACACCCACCCACCCCACTCACACAGGAAACCAAAGATCACCACAGCCAACTACAAACAATCATACCCTACGCCAATCCTGGCCTCTCACCGCCAAAGAAACACAAGCAAACAACAGAGAACCAACACAAGTGACGCTGATACCAAATCCTACATATATTAAGGAAAATAGAAACATCATCTCCCCCCCACCCCACCCCCACCCCCCCACCTCCTTCTCCCTTCTCTCCCTAATGTCTCAACAACCAAAATTGATCTGTAAAAATGTTTTATGGAAAAATATGAGACACATTACACACACTTTGTAAACCAAGAAAATCTTTAATAATAATAAAATGAAATGTTGAAATAATTGCATCCTGTCAATTCATGGTAGTTTTTAACCAAAAGAAAATGAGAAAGTAATAATAATAATAATAATTTATTATTTATACCCCGCCCATCTGGCCGGGTCTCCCCAGCCACTCTGGGCGGCCTCCAACAAATATCAAAATACAATACAGAGTCACAAATTAAAAACTTCCCTAAACAGGGCTGCCTTTAGGTGTTTTCTGAATGTCAGGTAGTTGTTTATTCCCTTGACTTCTGACGGGAGGGCGTTCCACAGGGCGGGCGCCACTACCGAGAAGGCCCTCTGCCTGGTTCCCTGTAGTTTTGCTTCTCGCAGTGAGGGAACCGCCAGAAGGCCCTCGGCGCTGGATCTCAGTGTCCGGGCTGAATGATGGGGGTGGAGACGCTCCTTCAGGTATACAGGACCGAGGCCGTTTAGGGCTTTAAAGGTCAACACCAACACTTTGAATTGTGCTCGGAAACGTACTGGGAGCCAATGCAGATCTCTCAGGACCGGTGTTATGTGGTCCCGGCGGCCACTCCCAGTCACCAGTCTAGCTGCCGCATTCTGGATTAATTGCAGTTTCCGGGTCACCTTCAAAGGTAGCCCCACGTAGAGCGCATTGCAGTAGTCCAAGCGGGAGATAACCAGAGCATGCACCACTCTGACAAGACAGTCTGCGGGCAGGTAGGGTCTCAGTCTGCGTACCAGATGGAGCTGGTAGACAGCCGCCCTGGACACAGAATTAACCTGCGCTTCCATGGACAGCTGTGAGTCCAAAATGACTCCCAGGCTGCGCACCTGGTCCTTCAGGGGCACAGTTACCCCATTCAGGACCAGGGAGTCCCCCACACCCGCCCGCCTCCTGTCCCCCAAAAACAGTACTTCTGTCTTGTCAGGATTCAACCTCAATCTGTTAGCCGCCATCCATCCTCCAACAGCCTCCAGGCACTCACACAGGACCTTCACCGCCTTCACTGGTTCTGATTTAAAAGAGAGGTAGAGCTGGGTGTCATCTGCATATTGATGAACACCCAACCCAAACCCCCTGATGATCTCTCCCAGCGGCTTCATATAGATATTAAAAAGCATGGGGGAGAGGACAGAACCCTGAGGCACCCCACAAGTGAGAGCCCAGGGGTCTGAACACTCATCCCCCACCACCACTTTCTGAACACGGCCCAGGAGGAAAGAGCGGAACCACTGTATAACAGTGCCCCCAGCTCCCAACCCCTCTAGCCGGTCCAGAAGGATGTTATGGTCGATGGTGTCAAAGGCCGCTGAGAGATCCAGCAGAACCAGGAAACAGCTCTCACCTTTGTCCCTAGCCCGCCGGAGATCATCAACCAGCGCGACCAAGGCAGTTTCAGTCCCATGATGAGGCCTGAATCCTGATTGGAAGGGATCCAAATGGTCCGCATCTTCCAGGCGTGCTTGGAGTTGTTCAGCAACCACCCACTCAATCACCTTGCCCAAGAATGGTAAATTTGAGACTGGGCGATAGTTGGCCATATTGGCTGGGTCTAGAGATGTTTTTTTAAGAAGCGGTTTAATGACCGCCTCTTTCAGCGGGTCTGGAAAGATTCCCTCGCAGAGGGAAGCATTCACCACCGCGCAGAGCCCATCGCCCAGCCCTTCCCGGCTAGCTTTTATAAGCCAGGATGGGCAAGGATCTAGGAGACAGGTGGTCAGTTTCACTCGTCCAAGCAGCCTGTCCACATCCTCGGAGGTAACAGATTGGAATTGATCCCATGAAACATGACTAGACAGGGCTCTAGCACTCTCCCGCCCCGGCCCTGCTCCCACGGTGGAGTCTACCTCCTTCTGAATCTGAGCGACTTTATCTGCAAAAAACTTTGCAAAAGCATTGCAGGAGATCTTGGGGTCCCTACCAGACCCCGGTGACAAAGGTGGTTCTGCTAGGTTGCGAACCACCTGGAAGAGTCTCCTGCTGCTGTTTTCTGCAGATGCAATAGAAACAGCGAAGAAGGTCCTCTTCGCTGTCGCCATTGCCACTTGGTAGGCTCGAAGTTGAGCTCTAGCCCGTGTCCGGTCTGATTCAGAATGAGTTTTCCGCCACCGGCGCTCTAGCCGTCTCAGCGACTGTTTCATCGCCCTCAGCTCCGGGGAAAACCACGGAGCTGTCCGGGCTCCATGCAATCGGAGAGGACGCTTCGGAGCCAGACAGTCAATAGCCCTGGTTAACTCCGCATTCCAGCGGGCCACCAGGGAATCAACTGAAAGGCCATCAACATGGGATAATGCATCCCCTACCACTCTCTGGAAGCCAATTGGATCCATTAAGTAGCGGGGGCGGACCATCTGAATCGGTCCCACCTCCCTGCAGAGGGGAAGGGTCGCAGAGAAGTCCAGTTGCACCAGGAAGTGATCTGACCATGGCACTTCTTTTGTTTCACTTTTACTTAGTGTCAGATCACCAACATCCATAGAGGCAAACACCAGGTCTAAGGCATGTCCGCGGCTATGAGTTGGACCAGACTTATTCAGGGACAGCCCCATGGAGGCCATGCTTTCCACGAAGTCCCGAGCGGCCCCTTGTAAGGTCGTGTCGGCATGGATGTTAAAATCCCCTAAGACAACCAAACTAGGTGTCTCCAGGAGCATATCCGCCACGACCTGAAGCAGCTCGGGCAGGGAATCCTTGGTGCAGCGGGGAGGTCGGTACACCAAAAGGAATCCTGTACTGCCCCTATTGCCCAACTTCCAGAACATGCACTCAGAAAACTGGGTCTTCCCAATAGGACGCCTGGTGCAAACTAATGACTTCCTAAAAATCACTGCAACCCCCCCTCCCCGCCCAGATGGCCTGGGTTGCTGTGCGTAAGAGAAACCTGGTGGACAAGCAGCGGCAAGGACAGGCCCATCTGCTTCATCCAACCAAGTCTCTGTTACACATGCCAGGTCAAATCCTCCATCCACAATCAAGTTGTGGATGGCAGTGGTTTTGTTAATCATTGACCTGGCATTACACAGCAACACTTTCAGGTCATGTGGGTATCCCCTGCTGATTCCAGTATCCATCCGGTCAGGACCAGACCTGGAGGCAGGGATAGTCTTCAGACAACGACTAAACCTGCCTCCTCGGTAATGACATGGTCTGGTCTTAGCGTGACTCCTCCTCCTGCCCATGATCACTGAGATTGGGTGTCTTTCCAAGACTACCCCCCCTGTGGAACCTGCCCCAGCCATCCTGTTGGCTGAGGCCCAATCCCAGGCAGCCCTACCCCTATCCCCTTAAAAAACAAATAAAGACCATACACTAAATTAACAAAATAATACAAATAAAAAACAGAGAACAACGCTAAAATTAAACTAAACATTTGCCCCACCCCAAACAAAAAATAATAAAATGATATAAAAACCACCATTAAAACAAATTAAAAGTGCAGCAGTGAGTGCAGGCCACGCCCCCCAAGCCAGTTGGAATTGGCAAGAGAAGGGAGCGGCCTTCCAAACACTCACAAGCAAGCGGCAGCAGCAATGTCCCAGGCCTCTCTGCAGGCTTTTAAGCTGTAAAGGTGAGTGCAGGCCCCGCCCCCTCAGCCAGGTGGAATTAGCAGGAAGGGAGCGGCCTTCCAAACACTCACAAGCAAGCGGCAGCAGCAATGTCCCAGGCCTCTCTGCAGGCTTTTAAGCTGTAAAGGTGAGTGCAGGCCCCGCCCCCTCAGCCAGGTGGAATTAGCAGGAAGGGAGCGGCCTATTAGCAGGAAGGGAGCGGCAATGAACTAAATCATCCTGGTATCTCTCTCTCTCTCTCTCTCTCTCTCTCTCTCTCTGTGTGATTTCACCATGTGTAGAAGAAGTGTGTGTGGGAGATCATCATCTAGACAGACCCAAAGGCTCTGCAATGAAGCAAAATTTTCAATAATACCACATTTCAGGCATTTACTTGACAAAGGAAACACACTGCTTTAAATGTCCTCTGATCTCATTCACGTGTAACACTATGGCTTAGCATGAATGAGCAAGTGTGCAGAACCCTGCAGGGGTGGTCATTGCTTTGGTTGTTCTGCTGAGCTAAGCCATGGTTTTGCTTAAGTGTCATCCAAACAAAGGCTCATGGTTTGGCTCTCTCCAGAGAAATCATGAGATGCAGCCAGTGTTTGCCCAGTGCTTTACAGCTCATGGTTAATATTCTTCATGAAAATACAAATTCAATAATTAGAACAAAAAAACTGAGATGAAGGCAATTAATCATGCTCCACTGGGAGGCATATTCTCTCACAAGCCCATCAACTAATTATCAATGGTCAAAAGGTTGCAAGAGGACTAGTTTCAAATCCATTATAAAAACGAAATGACACAAATGTCATGATCCTCCCCACAAGCCACAAATCATTTAACACAGAACTGGGCACATGCAGCACAAAGTGATATGATCATCAGAGAACTTAACTTTAGCAATTAAACCACCATGTACTGGCACTTTATATAATAATGTACACCATGGCAGTGTTGAGTGAGCACCGATTCCAAATTCATTAGGGTAGTGCAGCAAAAAGACATATAGGAAACACTTTATTTTACCATCATGCAACCTGAAAGGCCAAGAAAAACAATTCAAGGAAACCTGTTACTGGTATTTCACAAAGCCCTCAAAACAGATCGCAATGATTGTTTAGTAATCTCCCTGGTAAGAGACAAGAATACAAATCTTTACAACTGTTCCTGGTAGATGTTTCTCCATGCTATATAAAAACCAGACTTACTAAATACAACTCACCTGGTCACTAGTGCCAGGTATGAATACGCTCCAGGTAAAGTCTTACAAAACTGTATTATTTACACCACAGTTGATTAGCAAAGATTTGTGTGGACAGGAGGACTAGTTAAGATTGTAATGGGCAACTGACTTTTCTGCACTTATTTTCAAGGCTTGTTAAAATGCTCATTTATCAAATCTCCTAGAAGAAAAGTGTGCTTGTTGAACAAGGTCAAAAAGACAGTCAAACCTCAAAAATGTCACTGGGGCTTTAGTGCAAAGTACAAGGAACTTAGCTCTGTCTGATTCAGCATGAAGGATTTTTAGCATCCTGGGGAGAGCAACACATTTCAATGAGATAAAAAGTGAAAAAAGCTTTCTTTATTGCAAAGCAGCAGGACAGTGGAACCCCACTGAAGAAAGGATGGAAATTATAATGGAACTGACATCTAGATGTGATTGGTATACCAGGCTATCATTAGCAGGCACTTGTGTTACCGTTAACACCTGGTTTTTTTTTCCTTTAAAAAAGAGACAGTAAAGCAGAAATGGAATTCCGTGAATATTCAGAAAGAAAACTGTGTTTGCCAGCTGTGTCTTCAGTTCAGCTAAAGGACAGTTGCAGTGCAAATTTTTTATTCATGGAAAGGAGATAGAGAGCTGTATTCTCAAAAAGTGGAAAGAATATGGCTCACCTAAAAGGGGCAGCCACAAGACAGAATTGCCAGGATTGAGACAAATTGAACTAGTTAAGATTTAGTACCATTCTTTTTGAAGTATAGTCTGATTCTGTACATTCCACTGAAGTCCAAGTATCACCCCCCCCAAAAAAAAACAGGAAAAAGAAACAAGTCACAAATTCCATTAAGAAGGCTAGCAGAGACAAACAATTTGGACTGGCAATATTTCTAATGAAAATGATGCAGCGCTTTTAAATTCATTGATGCTGACTCATGATGTTCCTTGTACAATATGGGTGTAACAAAATTGATTCATCTTTGGAAAACTCACAAGACCCGAGAAGAGAGCTACAAAACCGGTAACACAATATTCTGCTACATCTCAAGACTGCCTGGATGGCACCCAATGATGTCCAGCTACTTGCGCAATGGGAATTCAGTTGTGTAACTGGGCTTCTCATTTTTCTTCTCCCTCCTCTGGTCCCCCCAAATCTCAAAACAAATAAACTCATTTTTTTCAAGAAACTTGCCATTTTTATCTGCCTTCTTTGACGAAGTTTGTTAATTTCACCATGTATACCATTTCCCAAATTCTAGCTTGCCATGAGTCAACATAGTGGTCTGGGGGTTTTCCACTTCTGACAAATGGCTTTATTTACACAGATATACAACCTGCACCTAGATGGAGGGATTGCAGAGCATTCACATCCTTTGAGGGTCTGGCTTCTCCCTTAAGGGCAGCATTGGATTCAAAGGAAGGCAAAAAAAAAAAAACCCAAAACCCCTCCCATCCTCTGTGTCTCTTTGTTCCAGCCCGTCATTCCTAGCTCACTTGGAGTTCTGCCCCCTCCCCCTCCTTCTTGCTGCTAACCAACTCCAAGGACCTCATCCCAGCCTACGTCATTCAAAGTTGAAACCTGTCAGGGAACTGCCACCTGGCCTGCTGAGGGGAACAGAGGGTCCGTTAGCATACAGAGAGCCCTGACGCCTTTTGAGCAGCAGCACCTCTTCCAGCGCGAAGAGCAGCCACACCTCCAGTGGGGAGGAAGGGGAAGGGGCCAGCCGGGAGAGGAGAAGGCTGGGGATGCTGCTGAGAGCCCCAGCACCTCACCTCATCCAGCTGCTCAGGAGGGAAACACGCCAGTTCCGGTGCCCCAGTTGCGCAGAGGGATGAAACACAAGGAGGGTAGGAGAAGATTTGGGGTGCCGAAGCTCTTCTGCTGGGGAAGAAGCCGGAAGGGGCCACTCCCGGATTCTGCCAGTGACTGAGACTGACATGCTTTTTTGTAGCTCTGCATTGTAAATAGTTTGCACAATAAAACTGCAAAAGACTGTTTGGGCTCCTGCTCTGTTACTCGTGAAGGACCATCATGCGAACCTTACAAAACCCTAAACCTGGCCTTTGCCTCTGACCACTAGCAGAGGGCTGCAATGCAACTTCTGCAGACTGCCCTCCAATATTATTATTATTTTCTTATTTCCTTTTTCCTGAGTGGAGATAGAACTACGTTATAAATTCCTCCAAGGGATCTAGGTAAAACAAGACCTTTCAAACAGACTGCAATTGATTTAGTGTTTTCTAAAAGATTATTTTTCTATCTGGACCAAAATAAAATAAAAATGTTTCTTTAGACTTTCCTTGTCCTCTGTATGCCCCTTTCCTCTTTCCTGGCGCTCACTTTCATACTGTTCTATAAGATACCACATACAACACTAGGCCCTATGCTATTGCCCCAAAGTTAACATTTTTTTAAAAAAAAGAAAGACAAAGCTACCATTACAAAGATATCAGTTTACAAAAACTAATTTCTCTTTATTAAGCATTTTTGGTAGCATTTCTTTTCTTGAAAATGTTCTCTTGTACTGTGATTTATTTTTGTACCCAGAAATAATCTGAATGTCAGGATCACTCTGTCTACTTTCTTCTTTAAGACATAATGCCTTATAAAGTAACACATCGTGTGTGCTTTGCTAAATGTGCTCAAACCTTTAAAACATTTTGTGGTAAAAATGATACATGTCCTACTGGTTCCTTTTAAAACGTACACCTACAGGAAGCTCATTAATGGGCAGATCCAACAGAATTTAATACAGGACTGATCCCGAGACTGCTTCTACCAAGAACTCATTTCTAACACAAGTTTTTAATGCTGGACTCTTCAATGATTAAAACTGGAAAACTGAAAAGGAGATCACAATAATTAACGAAACACCATTCGAAGTAATAAAATAAGCCTTTGAACATTTTCCTTCGTTAGACTTAACTTCAAAGTTAAGGTGAATGGAATAATTTTAATCCAAGCTGGTTTTTCTCACCACCTTATTTGAATTACAGATATCTATTGGGCACAAAGTTAAAAAAAAGTGCAATGTCCATACTTTCCTCCTCAAAAATGACTGTAGCAGTCACTTCTACCCCCTGAAAAATCTATGGCTTGAGAAGGCTAAGAGCTAGATGAATAGGACAGAAAAGCAATAGCCCAAGGTGAAATGAAGCAGAAGATGGGCTGGCACTGATCCCAAATACACAGATATATGCCTTGGATCCTAGGGAGAAGAGAGGAGGATGAAATATTTCATACCATCAAATACACCATAGACCCAAAGTTAAACCTAATTTAAGCAGTGTTAGAAATATTCCATTTGACCAGCGTGATGAACAATTCCAAGAGTAATGAGAAAACCCATTGGAAAGAGTCACTAATATCTGTGGATCTAAAAAGTTCTGCATGTACACTAGGGGTTTCCTTGACCTGGAGGAAGAAAGACATTTCTGAAGCTCCTTTAGCTTGCACATTCCTGTCATTTCTGAAGATTTATTATTCGGGAAAGAATTTGATCATGTATTATTTGAATGTTCGGATACTTCTATACACTGATGATTAAACATTTGCTCATCTATTTATAACATTTGTACAGGGTGAAGACACCCCTGCCCCCCCCCCGGTATGTAAAAGAAGTGCAAATGCAACTTGAAATGCAGTAGGCGCGCAGGGATGGCCTCACTGCACTTTAAGCTACTAAGGTGTACATAGCCTGAGGGCTAATTCATACTTCCTCTTGTCCCACTGCTTCCTCCCCTTGGGAAAACTGCTCTTTAGTGCTCCATCAGAACAAACGGCAATTTGGGTTTTCCTTGGATTGTAATTTGTTCCTATTTATTGCTGAAGAGCAGGTTTTCCCTTGGAAAGGAGCAAGGCAAGGGGAAAAGCACTCAGACCCGTGCCTAGAAAGCATGGGTCAAGCAGAAAACTGCTCAGCCCTGTACTTTCTAGGCACAGCACAAACCCAAGTCTGGGTGAACCCATAGTCACATCTTGTTGTGAAGGCATCCTCAAACTTCAAAAGCTGAAGTTAAAAAAAGAAAAGAGGAGAGAAAACCTTCCTTTCATGACTAACATGCTTCAGTAGTTCTTTATAGCATTTACTTCTGAGATACTGTGCACCTCCACCTAGCAAATTGCATACTAAATTGATCTCACTTGTCATAACTCTATCAGCTGTGAAAGATGGCTGGGAATGAAGAATGCACTGGGTAACAATTGCATTTTTGGACTGAGGCAACTTTAGTGAGACCCCAGCCAATTGAGATGAAAGAAAGCACATCAGACATCACAGAAACAAAGATTGTCTTCAGTTTATATTGAAAGCTCTTGGTATTAATGCAGTTCTGCAGCAGGAAACACAAATAAACAAGCACCAAACCTGCTCCCCTATTTGCTATGGTTTATTTCTTATGACCTCCCCTGCTTTTTCTCCCATACTAGTAGGGGAAAACAACAACAACAACAATAATACAAGTTAATTGGTTTGCACATTTTCTTTTAATAAGAAAGGGGGGGGATTAAAGATATCCTCTAGGGATTAAAGTTTCCCTCTCAGCAACATAATTTGTCACAGATTATGGAGAAGGGTCTGTGATAAAGTCTAATTGGCATAAACAGGATGTAAACCTTTGCCTAAAATGCTTCCTGGAATAAAAACAAAGGACTATATCCAACTAAATCCACTAGCACAAGCAGTTTGTCTTACAGCAAGCTCCCTAAATATGTTCTGGGTCCGCCCGCCCCCCAGAACAGATTTTGGGATGGAGAAGAGAGTGAGGAGGAAGTTATATTGCACCCACAGTTCTAGCTGCCTTTCCGACTCCGAAACAAAGCTTGTTCAGTACTTGCACTTACCCTGTTGAAGGGTTCATGATGCAGCCTCCTTTGTCAGCAGATGCTTTGCATTTGCAGCCCCTTTCCAGTGTGTCATGGTTCATCCCAAAATTATGGCCCAACTCATGTGCCAGAGTTACTGCTGCTCCCAGAGGGCTGTCGGAATGGTCCTTAAAACAAAACAAAAAATAGAGAGATAAGAGTAAAGCATTTTATTAAAAAGGATGAAATAATATAGTCTAACACAGTGATAAATGACCTAGCTAATTAGGTATTAATTGTTATAGATGTGACACATGGCAAGAGTAACTACACTGTTATCATGGTAAATAAACAACAACACCAAAATCCTGCCTATTTGCCTTATTTTTCCATGCAGACAGCATTGAGAAGTTGATTGAAAATGCAGTCATCTGGAGGCAGTGCCACAGGGAAAGTTGTTTATATGCCAGTAAGCCCCTGACACAGTTTCATAAGTGCCAGGTCTAGCAATACAAATCCCGAACACATCAGGATTGCATTGGCATCGCTGAAAGCTACTTTACACAAATAGCTTGCAACATGGAGCTTTCTCCGCACGGTTGGGTTTCAAGCAGTGCACTCAAACTGCTGCTTTTGTGTATGAACTGGGCCACATGTCTGAAAGGACCCATACAGTGACTTGTGAGGTCTAGCTACCTCCTTATCCCTATCTCAACCCTACAGCCTCCTGTGATGGAGGCTGGTATACGGACTCATCCATGGCTTGGTTCACACATGCATGCACAGCACTGATGAATGGAAAACCAAGTGATGACTTGAATGCTTGAATGCGCCATCTAAGACAGAAGTTTCATATTCATACCATGCTTTTCAACAGTGTCATTTCACATGTTCAAGTGTCATTAAACAACTGCAGAGAAATGAACTGATGTAAATGTACTTGTGAACCAGGCCTAAGTAATTTATCAAAAGGCGGAAGTGGCGTACCAGAAAATGGCTCATTCTACAAAATGGACAGTAGGAAACATGTGCTTGCTACGCTACCAGCACCTTAGTACAAATGACATGCAGTTTACAGGGCAAGCCCTGGAAGATCTGTGTAGTCAATAAAAGTAATGGTGATATTCATTTCTTTTTTTCTGGACAAGAAATATTCTTGCAGAAACTATTTTTGTTGACTGGCACAAATATTTAAAAACTTTTCTACACTGTTCTCTGTGGCATCCATCTATTCCTTTTGAAAAACTGACCTTCTTATAAAAGTTCTCTAAAAAAGAAAAATGCATAAAACATGTAATATAAATGGCTGATCTCCTGTTTATCAGTCAGTAAATGGAATTACTATGTTCATCTGCCTTTTTTAAAAGCACATATGAATTTATTCATCTAAAATCACTCTTCTTCATAACCTTTCAAGCACTCTGATGTGTACAGAGAGTAAAAGCTTAGAACTGTCTAAAAGCTTAATTAAAAAATAAAATGAAACTCCTAATAAATTATTGGCTTGGATTTCACAATTTTCTGTTTAAGGGGCTTCTGTTAATAGTATGAATAATTGAACTCTCTAGTGAATGAAAAAATGAAAGTACAATCAATTCATAAAAGGCATCATTCTCTGAAATCTGAATGCACTTTATCAAACGTTGCATGCCATTTAGTACTTCTGAATACATTAGAATCATACCAAAATTTCACTCATTTTTTAGGAAGACACTAAATGTTCCCAAAAAAACACACAACTGTGGCTTTTTAATTTTTATTTTGATCATAAGTCACTTT
Source organism: Lacerta agilis (assembly GCF_009819535.1). Lineage (NCBI taxonomy): Eukaryota > Metazoa > Chordata > Lepidosauria > Squamata > Lacertidae > Lacerta > Lacerta agilis. The sequence goes on along the minus strand of NC_046316.1, from coordinate 40,384,351 downwards.
GTTCTCCCCTCTGTTGCTTCTTGGATACCATTTTTATCTCCCAAACTGCATGATCCCAATAAATCATGGATCATTTACTGAGTAAGATGTGTTATAACAGTATTTATTCAATCAAAATTTGGCTATTGTAGCATTATCACTGATATCAAGTGAAGTACCATTACTGTTATAGGAACAGGCTCCTGTTTTGCAGAGGCAGCTGGCTGATTCTTCTTGTATTCCTGCAGTGTGTGGATGATTTTATTGTACCTTGCAGTGCACCCAGTAGCAGTTCGCAGGCCAATGTTTCTCACTTGGCTTCTCAATGCCATGTATTGCTGCTGGTAGTTGAGAGGGAGAGGTGAAGGAGCAAAACAGCTGGGAGCTCAGCATGGTGCTGGCACAAGAGCACTGGATTGGCTCTTCTACTGCACTTGTGCAACACTAAGCTCCCTGCCCCTCCCTCTCAGTAAATGGCAGCAAGTCTTGGTTTAGGGAAGCCAGGTGAGCAATGCTGCCAAACATTACGAGATGCAGCCTTGGCAATTTGGGACTTTGTTTCCTTTCCCCCAATCTCACAGTATGGACATTTTTTCCCCTGTGTGCCAACCCAAATTATCACCAGAAGAGAACTCTCTTTTGCAGGGAGAAAAATGGTGAATGGTATCCCCCCCTCTCATTTCAGCTCAGGCATACCATATAAATAAATTTTGAAAGATGAGTTTCAATTTCATGAAAGTTTCAATACTGAATACAAACTCTGCATTGTGTTATCAAAATTGTGTTATCAGTCCAGTTCTTCTTACCCCACCCTCCCCAAATTTTAAAAAAATAATGTTGAAAAGCAATTTGGCAATTACAGACAACTGCAGTGCAAGAAAAACTAAAGTGGTAGCTAAACATTTTTAAATCCTTCTATATAGTACTGTTTTGCAAATAATAGTGTTTTAATGTCTAGTGTGATTCATCTCCATTCCTATGAGCCCTGAATTACCAATGTATTTGATAAATACAGATATCATCAATCCTGACTCCACATATGTAGTTTTTTTAGAAGTTCAATAAAAAGAAACCCAATGTTGTAATTTGGATCAATTTGGCAGTGGGGGTGGGTAGAGAAAGAGGGAAGAAGAATTTGAAATGCTTGATCTGTACACAACTATTTTCTTTTTGTATAGAAGGAAATATTAAGCTTTCTCTTAATCCGGAAAAGGCAAACTGATCTCCAAACCATGTTTCATGCTTTCAGACACTTATTCTTTACTGTAAACATATTAATTCAATACAGTTATACAATAAATAAAAGCAAGCATACTCCCACAGATGGACCAGGGCAACAAACGATATGGCTTTAACATGTCAACATTATTACCATGTAAAGAGGGAGAACTATTTGGTTCATTTTTAATATAATTTTACTAGTTATCTAGAGCAATTTCTTAAACACAGGAAATGCAATGTCACAGCAAAAGAGATTGCTTGAACACATTTTAAATTAAACAACTGAAAGCATTTACCCTGAGGATGAAAAAAATATGTGATACTAGAAGAACACTGAGATTTCTGTGTTTCTAATTTATTCTTTTTTTCTAAAGCTCTTTCCAGTTGTCAAACATTTGAACAAACAGAGGGTAGCATTTGGGGCAGGGGAAGTGGCAATTTAAAACAGTGAGAAGGGCGTTTGGGAAGGCTCTGTTGTTGTTGTTTCCTTACTTACTTACCTTACTATACTATACTGCCCTTCACCCAAGGGTCACAGGGCAGTTTACAATATGAAAACACACATTAGCTAAGGTGTTGTATCTATCTCTGCTATTTCTCCTTGTTGAAACCAGTTTGTTTTCTTTTTTAAAAAAGCACCCCTCCAATATCCCTCCATCCCTGTTACTCAGACATGCCATTGCTCACCGCCCCTTTCAGTGTCCATATCTTCTTAGTGCACTTAAACTTCTCCCTTTTCTATTCCTCAGCTGTCTCATTTGAGATAGATGATGCATGCACAGCCCTCAATATCCCCTAGTACATTCACACAATAGGTTTCCAGGCATGCCTTGTGCCCAGATAAATATCCTATAGCCTTGACCACTTTTGAACCACTGCTACATCTCACTCTAAAACTTAATCAAGATTAAGGTAAAGGTAAAGGACCCCTGACAGTTAAGTCCAGTCGCAGAAGACTCTGGGGTTGCGGTGCTCATCTTGTTTCACAGGCCGAGGGAACCGGTATTTGTCCGCAGACAGTTTTTCCGGGTCATGTGGCCAGCATGACTAAGGCGCAGCGAACACTAAAACCAGAGCAGCACACGGAAACGCCATTTACCTTCCTGACGAAGCGGTACCTATTTATCTACTTGCACTTTTTTGGCGTGCTTTCGAACTGCTAGGCTAGCAGGAGCTGGGACCAAGCAACAGGAGCTCACCCCGTCATGGGGATTCGAACCGCCAACTTTCTGATTGGCAAGCCCAAGAGGCTTAGTGGTTTAGACCACAGTGCCACCCACTGACCTTTAACTTTAGGCAACTTGAAATGCACACACCTTACTTATTAAAAGTGACAAGTTCTAATAGAAGCTAAAATGAACACACACACACACACACACACACACTGTGCAAGAAAGGCAACAAAAACATTAACATTCTAAAAAGCTATGCTGCTAACACAAAAGCTTTGTTATAGTTACTACCACCTGTTGTCTTTTGTCATCTGACTTATAATAAAAGCTATTACTGGTAAAGTGAAAAATAAGCAATTAGATAAGAGTGCTGATAATTATTTCTCTCTGGCCCATAGCAAAAATGCAGCATGCCTCATAAATAATTTTGGGAGAGTTTTCGTACAAAGAATAGAAATAAAAAGATAAATTACAAATTATTTTTTATTCTGTGAGGCTGTTTCGGTTTCGGTTCACTACTCTGAAAGGAGACAACAAAGAAAACATTAAATGATGATGTTTCATTTCAAGGCTAAGTGGTGGCTTCTTTTTAATGAATTCTCATAATTTCTTGAAGCAAGAACAACAACAATAATAATAAGTAACAACAACAGAAATGGACTTGGTACTTACCATAACAATACCTCCAGACTGCTCTGCAGTACACATGCTCATTATAGGTGCCATGCCAATGGTAGTACCTTGGAAATAAGCTCCACTGATGGAAGAAAAGAAAGTTGCTTTTTTTAAAACAACAACAACAACAACAACAACAACAACCAACAACATTCAACTTTAGAAGGCAGGCTTAGCCCACATTCAATGGTAACCTCTTTATTTTACTCAATATATTCCAAATCCAATAATAAGGGCTTTAGTACTATCTCCTTTAGTGCAGTAAGGACCTATATTCTCTCAGAAAGGAATTGGACACCACATGTCACATTAGTCACATGTCTCCTGCCCAACCTTGGCCAATTTCCATAGTCAAGAAGAGCAAGAATCCAGGACAGAAGTGGAAGGCCTCCAAACTGTTTCTTAAGACTGCACAAGGTGAAAAATATCCATAGTGACATGACTAGATGACGTCCCCGCTGCATCTATCTCTGACTCTGTCAAAGGTCAGCATGAATACAAGAGATATTAATCACAAAATAAACAGCAAGCTTCAAGGGCTCTAAGTTTTGAACTGCATGACACTGTGTGGTAGGGAAGTAAGATTATTTGATACTATCACCACCACAGAGGAAGTCTGCAGAAGGATTGTCACCTGTGTTTGGTCACATTCATTATGAAACTTCTATTATTTTGTTCTCTAGTAGGCCACACAATCATTTTATCACTCTCAACTCCTCAGGAGCCAATACCGTGGAGCCACTATGGCCCATTAACCAGGAAGTTTGGGAGCAATCTGGAGTGTGGGAGCAGTCTGGAATTTCTAGAATTCTGTAACACATTTTTTTTAGAGTAAGAAACCTTTGCTCAGTGTGCAGTTCTTGAATCCGTGGACGTACCTCACTAGTTGTGCATTGTCATGGGGTTTACGAGGTAGAAGTTTCAACTTTCGCCAGTCCAAAAACTCATGAAGGCTGGTGAAGGGGTCCTGGGTTATTGTGCACTTATCCATGTCATTCCAGACTTCCACTCCAACCAAGGCTATTCGTATATTTAGTGGCCTATAGAACTGATGAAATGGCCAAATTAACATGCTGGATTTTATTTGTAGTATTTCTTATTTCAAATTAGAGAGTAGGCTTACATGATGGAGGGCTGGAATGGACAACACTTTGCATGCAGTGAAGAAGGAAGTTAGATCATGCACTCTGGTTGCACCTGTCCTGCTTTTAATAACCCAGGATGGTGAGGCATGGGTGAAACATTTATATGTAGATATATAAAATGCAACGAACATATCTAACTTCATAGATGACAACTGGATTATAAGTGGGTAAGTAATTGCGCTGCAGGTCTATGTGAATATGCCCCAAATGCCTGAAATAAGGATGGAACTGTCTCTCAACAGTGAGATTGCTTAGCCTAGCAGACATTTGAGATCTGACAGGTGACTTGTAGTTGTAAGCTTCTTCTCTATTAAAGTGTATTTAATTAATTAATGGTCATTATACAGGTGCCTCCCCACTTATGTGTGTTCCATTTACATATGACTGCATACATGTGTGGTGCCAGGAAATGATTAAATAATTCACTTCAACTCCAGAAATGGCGCGAGAGAGCAGGCGAGTCCTCGTGGATCACAAGGAGACTCTCCCCAGAGCTCAAGGAAGACATCAGTGAGGGTGGAAGAAGTCCCAAAGAGACCAGAGGTGCACCAGGGCTTTGTTTACACTGCTCTGCCTCCCTGCCTAACAGTTGGTGTGCGGGGTGGCACAGCAGCAGCAGCTTTCCTGCGTATACTCTAGCCTCCTGCCAGCCACAGAACTTCAATTTTAGTTGTGGATATTTCTGAATATAGTATTCTTATTATGGACTGAAGAGAGAGCAGCAGAGAGGGTGTCTAAAGGATGTTTGGAGGGTGCTCCCCACTTTACACAATTTCCTGCATAAGTGGGGAGTCACCTGTGTATCCCTTTTCCACACACATTTTCTCAATGGGGAATGACTTCAGTAAGAGCGGGTTTGCTATTGTTAGAAAGTAGACTACTTCACAGCAACAGAAAGCATCATTGTCCTTTTAAAAAACTTTACCTTATCAACGTAGTTTGCAATTTCTATCAGCCTCAGCTTCACTTTCTCCACATCTTTGCCCTGTCTCTGAAACTACAAAAAGTAGTAACAAAGAATCATCAATATTTGTATTATACTCATTATTCTGCAGACATTATTTGCATTCTCCAAGAAGGCATTAATTGACATATGGGTTTTACATACAATATGGGCCCATAGCAAACCCCTATTGCCTGCAGTAGAACCCACGTATGCCTTAAAATAAGCAAACATTGTATGAAGGGGTGTAGTTTTTCAAACAACAAAAAAGGGCTTCTCAAAAATATCCTTTTCCCACACAGCTGACTCACTGTGCAAAGAAAAAGGCTCTCCTTTTAGCTGTCTCTCTGCCATAGGAAGAAAGCAATTCTGCTGTTTAAGCAGAGGTGTTGAAGAGGCAACGTCTGTCATTTTGAATGAGGGAAAATGCAAATTGGAAAACATTTCAATACGAGGTTTTTCATTTTTGGTTGCACTTCAGAAAGTTGCGATACTTTCAACCATCTGTCTTGTGTATTTGTTTTGAAGCTCTTTTGCAAATGCTCAGCAATTTATGCAGCCTTGCTTAATTCAGTAACCGGCAAACTGTATCTAAAGAACCTACACCACAGAATTGGTATTATTAATGCAAGCCAATCATAGTCTTAGTTCTGTTGGGTGAAAATTAAATAATGCAATGTAGCTCCAAGCATTCAAGAATTATGTTTCCTGAATCCATGCACATTTCATTAGTATGAATTAGCAAATTTAGGGATAGGGATTTCTCTTTTTTTCCCTCTCTCTCTCTCTGCCTGCCACTACTTGCTTTGAGATACCTGCAAAGAGGCTTAACTATCTGTAACACCTTAGCATGCCTTACAAATCAGTGTGGAGACTTGGCAGAAACTGGAATTCTTTACGGAATTTTTAGTAATTATTTTACATTCAGGATGCCACTATATATTTTAATGTGAATCTAATTAATTAGCACTTCCCACTCAAATATGTGGAAGTATAGCTATCCTTTGAAATTCACGTCTCTGAATTTTGTGATGCAGTTCTCCAACACAAAAACGTAGATAAAAAGGATTTATTTTGGAAAAGTGTGCACAGATATGTACAGATTTGTGAAAAGAACATCAAAAATGCATTATGTTGGGGAAAATTTGGAGAAATGCAAACAAAAATACATACACTTTTTCATGCGGGCTTTTTTTTTAAAAAAAAAGGTTGCAAATTGTTGAGGAAATAGTATAAACTGAACTTAAAATTGAAAAAGGAGAGAATTTGATAAACCGAGATAGGCAGATTCGTTCATCTGTGTATGCTACACACCAAACTTTGCAACCCTTGGATTGGGTTGCACCTTGTTTCACTTGGGTAGCTCACTAGTGCACTACTGTTCAGTTAATGCAATATAATGTATATACAGAAGTCCACAAATATGGTTTCCAGGCTGTCAGTTGTGACTAGAAATTTAATGCCAACACCCGGCAAAGATGACCAGACCAAGCTCCATCTAGCCTAATGCTGGCTACTGTCATTGTCACAGAGTCTCCATGGTTTCAGGCCATGGAGGAGATGTCAAGAACTGAACCTGGGACATTATAAATGCAATGCCTGCATTCTTACACTTAGCTATGCCTCCCCCTTTTCTGGTAGAAATCACAACACAATAAAAAAAAAAACAACCCAACACTTCTAATACATGTAGGTAGAGAGTGGAACACTGCATTTAACATTAATATTTCTTTACCATGGAATAGGTTACTCCACCACACCAATTTAAAGAAGTATTTTTGATATCAACAAAGCAACAACATGAGGACAATGAAGTGTTTATCTGATTCCTACCACTCTCAAAGAAAATGAACTTTCAAGGCATATCATTCCACTAGTTTTATATAACCCCCTTGCAAATATATTTCTTCACACTTTTAACTTTAGAAGTTGTGTACCTCTCGATTATCGGCCACAATAATGAGTTCCACATACTTGGTAGATTTCAGGGCTTCTCTCTTGTGCTACCGAAACAAAGATATTTGTTTATTTTTATATATTCCCTTTCCCTATTAAAAAAAAATGCTAAAGGCAGATAACAACAGCAACAACAAAAAGCAAGTAAACAGTATCATAATCCACAAAAAGTATCATAATAAAATCAGGCAAAAAGCAGCCAGTTAAAAACATAATTAAACTAAAATACAAGTTAAAACACAGAGCAAAGAGATCAGATTAATGCTATTAGTAATCCAAGGACACCTAGGTCTCTAGATATTTCCTATAACAGTGGTATGTTATAAAACAATTTAAATATCACTAATAGTATTTACTGTGTGTGTGTGTGTGTGTGTGTGTAAAATGAAATTTGTATCGCACCTCTCTTCCATTATGGAACTATGGCTAAACCATAGTTAGCAATAATGTCACAAGCGACCAAGTTTTAGTACAGATGAGGTACTTGGGTGGGCTTCCATCCATGAACTGAGCAGACCAGTCCCAGAGCTCCTTAGCTTCAACAAGGTTGTTGGACAATGTCCTAGGCCCACCATATTTCAATATTCCCATGCACTGAGATAAAAGTGCAACAATCTTCAATATTAGCATACAGTGGACTGGCATGATAGTCACTTCAGTCATAACACATTTTAAACACATGGATACATTTTGCCTCTCCTGTTATTTGTATTCACAAGTAAATTGCAAACATAATGAAGTTTACGCCATGGATCATCTAGTAAGGACCACCAACTTAGAATTGCTTATTTTCATGCTATGTTCATACACATCATCAGATACTAAAATTGAAATATAATTTCAAGGCAAGAAACTAAGGGGTCGGAAGCGATGCACACCTTAAGTCAGGGATAGGCAGATTTAGGATTATTAGATCTACTTTACTTTTTACTAGAACCCTGAGGTCCACTGACCTGGGCCTGGGGCAAAGATATTAAACAAGAGAATTTGAAGCCTAAGAATTGAATGGAGTTCATGGTTCTTCCACACAAAAATCCACTCTTGGTTACCCAAATATTACTTCATTTCAGTAATATATTTTGTTGCTGCTACTGTAAAATATTGGCAGTCTGAAATATTTGCTGAGATGGTGCAATCCATGTATCAGTAGATTCAATCTAACCTCCTGCACATTCCTCCTTTAAATAACTGAATCAAGAAATGCACACACACACATTACCCGTTCTTCATTGTACCCCAGAACAGGGTACTTGAACATGAAAAATTACACTGGGATTAAAAAATGAAGGGTAGATCAGCTTTAGCACAAAGGGGAAGTATATATAATATAAATATACATAAGTAACTTTTTATTAATATAGCATTTTATATGTAACTGGTTTTTTGTTGTTATATTGGGTTTAAGTTGTCTGTTGTTGCTTCTGTTTTCTGCATAGCAGAGATATTTTTAATATACTGATACAATACAGGTAATCAATCAAAGTACAGTCGTATCTTGGTTGTCAAATGGAATCTGTTCTGGAAGTCTGTTCGACTTCTGAAAATGTTCAACAAGCAAGGCACACTTCCGATTGGCTGCAGGAGCTACCTGCACTCTATTGGAAGCCACGGAAAACGTTCAGCTTCCAAAGAATGTTCGCAAATCGGAACACTCATGTTCGAGTAGCAAGGCGTTCAAGATCCAAGGTATGACTGTATTAAATGTTCTGACGCTACTAGTAGGCAGTAGCCCAGTGGCAGGAAACCTTTTGTCTCTGAAGGGCTATATAGTGCAGGGGGAAGCAGAGGGCCATGTAGCAATAGGTTTCAGCAGCAGTCTTTTTCTGCTGCTCCACTGACTGCTAATCACTGGGTTAGTGGAGACGTATGGGTGGAGCATTCTGGGGTTTGATGGACTGCACAGAGAATCGTCGTGGGTCACAGGTTGCTCATATGTGGTGCCAGGATGCTCCATGCCAAGTAAGCTTTTCAGCACTATTTCTAAGTTTGGCAAAAGTTTAGAGGGGGGTGAAGCATCAAATTTGATCTAGCTGTTTTTGGCTTATCATATTAAATAATTGTGGACTGTACAGAATCTAAGAAAACGGCTTCCAGTTTAATGAACTTTAACCCAAATCTAGAAATTTCCAATTCTAGATTCCTGAAAGAGACTGAAACAGTCTGAACCTGGAGTTTCCAGCAGGATTTAATGAGGAAGTTTATTTGTTTGGTGGAATACTCTTTGTTAAATAGTTCTTTTATCAGTGTTGATGTCTTGCCAAAATATGAGCATGTGTGTCTCATGACAAGAGTACCAACTATACAGAAGCTCTTTCATTTTTAAATGTGAAATTCCTGAGTCTGCAAGCTGTTGCAGTATTATTGGACAGAATACTCCCTCTACTCTTGTGTGCCCATCAATTTACCACAAAAGTGTGGGTAGGGGGTAGAGTGTATTTGGTGACTTTTGGAGTCGGGCAACTTAGCATTCCAAATGGGGTGGCCAAGGATTATATTGTCCTACCTTAAACACAAAAATGTTTTGCTGCCATGTAATATGGCAGAAGTGCTGCTTCAGGCGCCCAGGAGCTTTCTGCTTTTAAAGTGACGAAGTTGGAATGATGCTAAATTTATGACATAGTGTCACTCTCAGGGGTATTCTTGGGGGGGAAAGGCAGCTGCCCTCACTGACCTCTCCTTCTACCTTTTATTGCTCACAGGGCTTAGTTGATGATTTCCCCTTCTAATCAAGCCATTGTTTAGCAAGCCTTCGAAGCTAGTTCACTAAAGTTAGAAGATAAAAAATATTCCTGCTTGGCTGAAAAGGTCCACAGCAGTGATATTTTGAGATACACTCAAGATTCATCTTCACAAACAGTACAAACAACCAAATGAGCAGCATTTTCATGCTCCAAAGAATTTAAACTACCTCAAAATAAAAACAAATGGGACAAAAGAGCTCTTGGAGATATGATGTAAGCTCCTGAACTTCTTATGTCTGATTAACATTATTAATCTGCTCCATGACTTGTCTGGAGGATGCGTTTCTTAGATAGAACATTTGTTTCTAAAATACACCTAATTATCACTGCTCTCTGCTTGCACAGCACAGCTTTCATAGTGCAATCAACTCCTCATTCATCCAAGACTGTAATTTTTTTAAAAAACAACAACACAAACACAAAATATTTAAGCAAAATAACATATTTACAAATTATGTAAATGCAAAGGGAATTTTTTTTTTTAAAAAAGTCCTTGTTTCACCACACATTATTTAGCAGTCTCTACAGGATTCTTTTTATTTAATCTAGTGTCAAAACAGATAAGCAAGAACCCTAAAGTAGCTTCAGAGAAGCTTATTCAATGGTGGCTGAAAGCACATGGAGATGTAATTGTTGGCAGTTCCAACCACATGTCTTTGCACACTACCACATCCTGAGATTTCTGAGTGAAGCTGTGAGGAAAGGAAACTAATGCCGAGTTTTAAAAGTGGCTGAAATCTGTAACCGATCATCTCTTCATGTAGTAAGGTTTTAAAATGGCCACTACATACTTCCTGAAGTTCTATTTCCACCAAATCTGAAGCAAGTAGGAATTATCATTTTAGGAAGAAAAACAAACAAACCACTTTTTCAAGTCTTTAAACAAGCTATGGAGTTTATCTGCAGCCTTGCTGAAAATTGCCTTTGATTTGTTTTGTCTCATGTGTTAGGATTTATTCTGGAGTGAACTGCTCGTGTTACAGTGAAGTATGCTTGGAGAAAGTGCTTTTCATACAAAGAAGCTTAATAACTGGAAACAATAGATGTGTGTGCAGATCAAATATCCCTATTAATGTGAATAGGAATGTGTTGTGAGCTCCATACAGGTATCTGAGTGCATCTTAGGTATCTAGACCAGAACACATGCTTGTCTGTAAACTTGCTTCCCTGTAACTTATACAGTATATGTACAAGGCCAGAGATGTTTTTTTAAAAAAACCACAACACAATTTAAATCCCTTTTAGATCATTTATCTTAAAGCTGAATTGAAACACTTTTGAAACATACTTATCGAAAGATATTTGGAGAAATATATTAAAAATAAAATCCCCCAATCTCAATAAAAGAAAATAGCAGCTATTTCCTTTTTATTAAGGTTACCTAATTAATTAATTAAGGTGACCACAGAGCCTAGGGCTTGCTGATCAGAAGGTCGGCAGTTCGAATCCCCACGACGGGGTGAGCTTCCGTTGCTCGGTCCCTGCTCCTGCCCACCTAGCAGTTCGAAAGCACGTCAAAGTGCAAGTAGATAAATAGGTACCGCTCCGGTGGGAAGGTAAACAGCGTTTCCGTGTGCTGCTCTGGTTCGCCAGAAGCGGCTTAGTCATGCTGGCCACATGACCTGGAAGCACCGCAACCCCAGAGTCAGATATGACTGGACCTAATGGTCAGGGGTCCCTTTACCTTCACCTTTAATTACTCCATATAGCATTTGTATGTGTGTGTGTGTGGGGGGGACTTTTACCCTTTGTAACATATTCAGAACAGAATCTATATGAATGGAACCTTAAGTATATAAGGCTGAATTCAGACTTCACATTCACCAAATGGGAAAGGCTTTTTCTGCCTGTGGAAGGCTGCTGTTCAGCAGAGGGATCCCACTAACTGAAGGAACTTCAGCTGATTTTTCCACTCCCAATGCATACAACTGCACTACCTCTGTCTCCCAAACACCCAGAACAGTCTGGGATGTGGTGCTGAGGTCTGCAGCCAAAAAAGTGCTTCTCCTCTTCTGCTGGTGGAAGCAAAGTTTGAATCCAACCCATATGTGTACTATGTTGGCATAGAATCTGTCACAGCCTTGAAAATCATATATGTTTATACAGTACATTGCTCATGGCTCCCTCACTTTTATAAATTGTTTTGCGAGATTGGTTATTCTGATATGGAACTCTATGTACATTTCTAGATGAGCTGTTCTAGTGTTAACGAACTGAAACAGTCTACACACCCACTGATATAGCTGCAGCACATACAATGGTAAAATGGATTTTAGAAGCATGCAGTAAGGAGCAATAATATTTGGAAATGTACCTTTTAATGCTAATACTATGCAAATGCATTTGTTCCATCATATAAATAATACCCCTTGATGTTGAGCTAGGCTGGTGTACCTAATTTGAACTTAATAAAAATGATAAGTGGGTTACATAGCCAATGTGCCTTATGCACTACAATACTTCTCATGCAACAAGTACTTTAGACAGATTCTGCTACCACGTTATTCCCTGAGCCCTCTCTTTAATGCTTACTTAATGCATATATAAATCTGTGGTCTTATTTGCTGTATCTGCCAAAAACTCTTCCCATTTCATTACACAGTATGTAGCTCCCATTATCTTGATATGCATTTTTATTCAAGTGATATACAGTACCAATGGGAAAAATGTTTGAGACCCTATACTTTAACAGTGTAACCGACTGGGGCATTTATAATTTTTTAACAGCAGAATCTTCCATAATAGTCTTTAGTCATCGGGAAACTCTTTTCCTAAATTTGGAGTTTGTTATTAGAATAGTAATAGAAATCAGGCCACCAGCAGCACTTGTTGATCCGCTAGCTATCAGAAAGAATTATAGGGACAAACTACAGATGGCAACCTACCTTATTTCTGTAAAGCAGAGATAGGCAGCTTATGGCCCTGCAGATGCTGCTGGGCTGCAGCTCCCATCATTCCTGACCATTGGCCATGCTGACCAGGATTGACAGGAGTTGGAAGCCCAACCATATCCAGAGGGCTACAGGACCCCCATCCTTGCCACAAAGCATTTAGTCATTAAACATTATGCAGACATACTTAAACTTAAGCTGACAAAAGATACTGCTTAGGAATTCTACTTAATTGGGAACAAAGTGGCTTGAATAGTTAATGAGGAAGATTCACAAAATGGAAAAATAAACAGTGAATGCGAACCTTTTCACAGCAATAGCACAATGTACAAAGTAATCCAGTTTCCCCCAATATTCTCTACTTTTGCCATGTATTGCTACATTATGCTTCAAAACAGACTTTACACCAAGTTATGGAGACGTAATGTCAGATTTGCCTAGATCTGATTACTTAAAGCATGAAGGAGAAAAGTACAGTTTCCACCTACCCTGCTAGCAAATTTCTGGGTAGATTGTGTGGTATCCTCCAGAGTGATGCCTGAGATGTTGAGATGATGACCACAAGAACCCAGAGCTAGTTTTAAGTCCCTTGCTTGGTAGATTATATGTTCATTCGTAGCACCTTCCAGTGGCTCCAAAATATAGGCATTATCCTCAAACAAAATAAGTCCCCTGTAGTAAAAAACAAATAAATGATGCAGTCCTTTATAGTGCTATGTTTTATGCTTGGTTTGCAACAAAGTGACAGATTTTCAATAAGTATGGAAGAATAGCATATGTTTAGATCAAACCCCAATGGGGCACAAACTATAAATTCTGCACACTGTAATCTTGGCATGCAGTTTGCTACAATGAATATATTGTTTCTCTCTGCTTAAATCCTGCAGCCCAGTGCCAAGCTGCATTTGCATTTTATAGCAATGTATGAACATTCCTCTTCCCAGAGAGGCGACGTCATCTGGCACAGGGCTGGTGCTCAGCAACTCTTTCCAATATTTTGAATTATTATGACTTTACTGAATTGTATTAATTGTTTTAATGAATTTATTATTGTTTGCTTTATTTATACAGTGGTACCTTGTTTTGAGTGCGGGATCCGTTCCGGATCCCCAGACACTCGATGAAACCCATTCCGGTACATCTGGGTTTGCCGTGGACGTTCACCGAAATGGACGGTCGATGGGACGGATGTTCGCGGAGGTATTACTGTATGTTACTGTGTTTAATATTATTGTGTTTGCAACCATAATATCTATAGATATAATATATATATTATATTGCTATAATATCATAACTATTGTGATTATTGTGAGCTGCTTTGACCACAACACTTGTTGGAAAAGTGGAATACAAATATCAAATCAATATCAAGTGACCATTGCTCAAGAATTTGCAGTGTACTTGTTTTGGAAAACTCAAAAGAAAAATTAACAAACATAAATAACAGTCTTTAAACTCTAGTATGGGTATTCAACATGCCAAAGGGTATGACTGTCAACGAATACCAATGAAAACAAAATTAAACAAGGAATCAGGATCAATTTAAAGGAACTTTTTTTTTTGATCAGTTAATAGGACCAAATTGGTTTGTTGACAATGGTGAGTGTGGATGCATGAACAATTCAGCACATATTGTTAAGAGTCTTATAATTACTCCACCATGTGTTCAGCTCAATTTTCAATCAATGATCACTGTGCCATTTTAGGCAGCTCTGTAACATCATTGTCACCCCACATTTAAGAGTAGAAATTCTTCCAAAACAGCTTACAAGGAAAATAAAAAATGCATTAATAAAATCACAATGAAATGACACACAAAAAATGACACAAACAGGACAAACTTTACGCCAAAGGGTAAATGGGCATAAATCTGACTTCAGGAATCATAAAATAGAGAAACCAATAGGAGAACACTTCAGTCTCCCAGAACATTCTATACAAGATCTTAAAGTAGCTGTCTTATTGCAAAAGAATTTTAGAAATACACTTGAAGGAGAAGTTGCTGAATTACAACTCATTACCAAATTAAAAACTATGGAGGGACCTGGTCTGAATAGAGATATTGGATTCATGTCCCATTATACATACTAAAGCTAATTTTGGTCATCTATCCGTTTAAAAATCCCCTGCCCTTCCCTGTGGAACCAACTGCCATAACAGTCATCAATAGTTATAAGGCTGAAGCAACCTCTGCTTCAGAGTATCTGACGAAGTGTGTATTACACACAAAAGCTCATACCTTGAAAGCTTCTTTTAGTTGATCTTAAAGGTGCCACTGGAATTATTATAAAAGATTTTTTCATCTTTTATCTTATTATTTATTATGACAAAAAATGAACGAGTCTTCAAGATCCTTCCCAAGTGCAGCTGGTTTTCTGGGTGGGAAGGTGAGTGGGAAGAATCCTGATGGAAAAAATTCTAAAGTCTTCTCTTCTTTGCCTACTTGACTCACTCTCCTTTCACACAGGTTGGAGGGGAGACAGAAATTCCAGGTAGAGCAGGCTTTGAGATCTGGTTCTGAGATCTTTGAGTGCCTACCTGCTTGCCTGGTGCTCCTGTTCCTTCCCATTTGTCTGTAATGACTTGCAAGTTGGATATGTGAACCAAAACAGGATTGTGTCACCACATGCTCTCCATGCATTGGGAACGTCCAGTCTACATTCTCACTATGTTCAATGAAGAATGAAATCAAGGCGGCATCCAAGAGAGAGCTCAAAGTACAGGTGATGGTGTGGAAGCAAGAAGTCTTGCTCCTCTTCTGCTCGATACCCCTCTTCCACCAATGGGGACTCACTCACCTTTAGTATCAAACCCATTGCAGGGGCCAACACACAATTTAATTCCTGGCAATGAATGTGGAACACCTCCAGGAGGGATAACATGAAAACTAGCTCAGTCTTTGTTGCAAAACTGGTATTGAGCTGGAGGTGAATATATTTCCATTTCTTCTAAGCACCTACCTCTCCAGTTTTCATAGTGCAGTACAAATCACCTCTCTACACCACACCTGATTCTCCTTCTGCAAGATAGGGATAACACTTAGCTCTCTCAACAGGGTGTTACAAGGCTTAACTAGATCCTTTCAGAAAGCATAAACAGCAATAATTCCTACTGCTTTTGAAAAGTGGCTGCACTCCGGTTTATGTAATTATTGCCAAAAGCTTTGAGCTGTATAAGACATTATTTAATTCCTGTATCCAAATAGCTATGAGCTACTGGTACTTAATACACAGTATTAGCTACTTCCCTAGGCAAAGGGAACTTTTCCTGTGTGTGTAAGACCCTGCTCCAGGGAAGCTGGGAGCGCACAGTCTTAAAAATTATGCCAAGCCTACAAGATGATCTAGAATCTTTTATGGGGTAATGTAATGATCAGGTCTTACTTATCACATGCCAATACGCATTCCAATCAAAAATTGTTTCTAAACAACAATTTCATTTCAAATACCCATCAATAAAATAAAATAATGGAAAGCTATAATGTGCTATAATTGTCCTTAATTACCAGAGTTATTTTTTCATAGCGTTCCTTCCTTAATCAATGTCTCCGTTTTGTCCTTTTTTGAGGACGTCAGATTAAAAGGTACCTAATGTGACTTGCTGGCATTGTGGACGATCAAGTAGGCAGATGTCTTATTTTTAGCACACATTGATGTAATTGCTTTCCTATGAATACTAAGGCTGGAATCCTGCACTCACTTACCTGGGAGTAAATACCATAGAACAATGAGTAGGATTACTCACCCTCCCACAGAACAAACCTTGGAGGGATGTGGCCCTGATCTTAAGTTGGTTAGAGCATGGTGCTGATAACACCAAGTTTGCAGGTTTGATCCCCACAAGGTACAGCTGCATATTCCTGCATGCTGTTGATCCTCAGAGTCCCTTCCAATGCTATGATTCTATGATCCTCACTGTGGGAAACAGCACATTTGCTCATTCTCACTACTGAAACATGCCAATGATAGGATTGGATCACAATGCTGAAGCAAAGGTGCCAGTCATACCCTCTACCCAGCACTGGATTCCTTAAGCTGGATCCTATATACTCTTACAGTGGAGTACTCAGAGGATAAGATGTAGTGGTGTTTTAAGTTGCCCTCAATAAAGCTGGGAATGACACTGAAGATGACTTATTCAGCCACATGTAAATATTCCTAGTCATTGCGCGTCCTGCAACATGAATGAGACGCTGCAAAGATACAACCAGCAGTGGCCAACAACTTCCCACAGCTGCTAACTTTATGAGAAAGCTTAATTAAATAAACGTGGCACTCTTCTGGGGATCCCCCCTCCCGCCATGTTCACAGCATTTATAATATCTAAATAATGTGCAAAATGTAGAAGTTTTTGTCTTGAATTTGTTGACAATATAAACTTAAAATAGCTCTGCTTTATTTAAGGTCAGAGAGAATTCTTGATTATTTCCCACTGAAGGCTTCAGTTTTTGGATTTATATTTTATTAGTAATGATAATTTTTTTTAAAAAAGCTATCACATGTTCATCACACAGTAGCACTGAGTGCTATAGGTAAAGGGTAAAGGGACCCCTGACCATTAGGTCCAGTCGTGGACAACTCTGGGGTTGCAGCGCTCATCTCACTTTATTGGCCGAGGGAGCCGGCGTACAGCTTCCGGGTCATGTGGCCAGCATTACTAAGCCGCTTCTGGCGAACCAGAGCAGCGCATGCAAATGCCATTTACCTTCCCGCTGGAGCGGTACCTATTTATCTACTTGCACTTTGACATGCTTTCGAACTGCTAGGTTGGCAGCTGCAGGGACCGAGCAATGGGAGCTCACCCCGTTGTGGGGATTTGAACCGCCGACCTTCTGATCGGCAAGCCCTAGTTTGTGTGGTTTAGACCACAGCGCCACCCGCTATATTGTCCCCCAAATAAGTTCTTTCTATAACCACAGTTCATTCCTTCATAGCAGTAGGGAATTGGGGTGACATGGAAGGTTGCAATCCGATGCACACTTACCTGGAATTAAATCTCTGGAATAAGTAACTCAATGGGGCTTACATTCATTCTGTGTAGACACTGTTCAGCTTAACTTTCATGGTGTCAACTAAAGGTCAGTGGACTTCTGGTGCAGTATCTGCTTTGCATGTGCTAAGTCTCAGTTTCAATCTCTGGCATCCCTAGGTAGCTTTGATAGAGCTCTGTTTAAAACCCTGGAGAGCCGCAGCCAGTCCGGGTAAACAATACTGAGTGAGATGGCTAACTGGCCTGACTCAGTATAAAACATTGCTTCCTATGTTCACTAGTGCTATAAAGTATTTCCTCCATCCCATACCGAGAGACAAGATGGACAAGATTGGACAAAAAACTGCTGCTTCAGCATAAAGGGGGGGGGGGAAGGGAAGTCAGACACTGTGAAGCTCACTTCAGTAGGTAGAGTCAGGAAAGGATGAACTCTTCCTTTGACTCAGAAGACCAGGTCAGTTACATTGTTTTACCACCAGGAGTGAAATAGATGATCTACCCATTTCAGAAGATAACAGCAGCAGCACAGGGTAGGGGAAACTGCCTGTTCTGCTGTCTGCCAAACCAGGGGTGGGAACCTTTTCCAGCTGGTTCCAGAGCTCTCCCATCCAGAACAATTTCGACAGGTGAACAAGACTGCCCACTTGCCAATAATCTGACAGTGTTAGGTGTTTTCATGATTTAAGGTTGTCCCACTTACCTGAGTCCAGAACATGTACTCAAAGTTACTGCAGACTCAGCATAATCTTGCACATGACCATGGTAGTAGCAATGAGCCTAAATGAACAAAGAATTGGGGGGTGGGAATCAGTATCTATAGCTCAGCTCATTTCCTAAGTAATGCTAAACCAAACTACAGTTAAGCATGAACAAACAAGCTACAGGTCTTCAGAAGGAAAAAAACAAGGTTGGTTCACTATAGACAAACTATAAACTATAGCCATGGTTTGCTTTTGGCTTCTCTGGGTGAAACAAACTGTGAGCCCAGGTTCAGGAATGCCAGCAGGCTTTCCTGGGCTCAGTACACTGTTAACAATAACCAGGGCCAGATCTAGCTTTCTGGGGGCTCAGGCTATCAGTGGGCCTCTTATCCTCAAACCACACTCCCCTTCCTCGTGGCCCCCGTTGTTGGTATCCATCTGTCTCAAGAGACAATGGAGTGTGCCTCCGGGGGTGAAGTAAAACCACTGAAGAATAAGAGCATCTGCTACTGCCGCTGCTGAGATCGGCAACTCGTAACTGCTGCCTCATGTGTTTGCTGTGTGAGCAGCACTGAAGTGACTTTTCCAGGGCGCAAGCCTGGGCAGTGTGTATGAAGGTCCTGGGCTGCCCAGATGACAAGACCCCCCCAACCCCTCAGCCTCATTGATGTGCTCCAAAGGAAAGCAGACCAAGACAAAACAAAACATGTGGCATCAGCTCGGCGGCAGGAGTTGCCAGAAGGAAGTCCCACCCTACGGTTGCCACCTATCCCTAGAAAAGCAGGGTCATTCTTTTTCTTTTTTTGGAAAAAAGTGTCCTCCCCTCGTATTCCAACTCCTCCTTGTCCTCCTCCTCAAAACTGTGCAGGCAGAGGGTGGGGCCACATGGGCAGAGGGTGGAGCGAGGCTGGGAGGAGGAGTTTGAGAGAGAGAGTCTTTGCGTAAACAGAGGGTGGGGTGCAGGGAATGAAAGAGGGAGTTTGCAGTGCATGAGCCTGCCACAGTGGAGTGTTGGGTTTTGCGTGGGAAGAGGGGGTGGCAGGTGGGTCGGGTTTCAACCTGACAGTTATCTTACTTTGCCTCTGGTGTGGGAAAGAGTTTTGTGCAAACAGAGAGAGGGTTTCCATGGGGCAACGAGGAGAGAAAGTAAATTTGTTTGTAGATTAGGGGAAAGATACTGCCACCACTACCAACAATTCCCCACTGTGAGCATCCTTAAAAGAGCTGGCTAGCTTTTGTATGCTGCAGTGTTTGGTGGGAAGGCTTTCCTTAGTTGGTTTCTTAGAAGGTTTAGCTGGTCATTCATGCTCAGTCATGGTTTGGCTTAGAATAAAATGTGAACCAGGTCAATATGTGTGCTCTTATTGTTGACACACAAAACTTTATGTTCCTCTTAATGGAAAAGCCTTCCCTGAATTTAGGCTATTAAGGAAATAACCTGAAATAATCGTTTTACCTGTTTATATTTAATGCTGGATTAAAATGAGCTTATGCCAATATTGATGCTGTGCCTCATTCAATCAAAGACAAAGATCAAACAAGTATTTAAAACATTTCTTTATGAGAAGCCTGCTCTTTTGATTATGTTATTGGAAAACTATGATGGGAGGCATTTTGTAAAATTAAACAGCAGAGCAAATTATACTGTCATTCACCTTTAGGCTTTCACTGTAAGATGTAAATTGTTGTTAGTAACATGAGGGAGATCCATAAGACATAATTAAGCATACTGTGCAACGTAATAAAACAATTTCCTGGTTTTATAGCTTCAGAAGAAGAAGAAATCACGTGAAAAGAGATTGGGAGGGTGAAAGCATTTTATTAAACTATGCTGACTTGGAAGTGGTATGTTATTAAGAACAGGAATAAAAGAGAACTGTATTTTCAGCAGCAACAACCCTGTTATGTTTTGTGGCTGGGTTATTGTATTTCTTTAATAACACCAGCTGCTTACAAAGGACAACCACAACAAAAGATACATACTCAGTAAAGATGCACATTTGCTATTGTTGATGAAAGGTAATACCATATTTCCAATTATAGACCTGGCTGGAAAATAATGATTACCAGTATATTATGTCCAGCATTTCTTTTTCTTTTTCATTTCTCGCTCCTTTGAATACCATATGGAAGCCAAAAGCCTCGCTGTCAAAGGTTGCTATCTTATTAGTGCAAGGGAAAGTTATCACTCATATTTCAACCTGACAGTTATCTTACTTTGCCTCTTATTACTTGGTTCATTCACATCTAAGCTGCATTAATTAACCTTTTCAGTTTCAGGGCATGGTTTTCAATTACATAGTCTCAGACAGAAGGCTTCTAAAGACCACCTTGATTTTGTTGGTGAAAGCAGTAACATGAAAAGATCAGGGTTGAGTTTTAATAGATCAGGAGCATGAATTTTTGGCAAATTCGATTACACCATAAAGAAAATATTAGTTTAGCACCAGAGTATTTCTTCTTTTCTTTTCTTTTAGATGGAAATGAAACTGTACACAGTGAGAAGGTTATAATGTGTTTGCAGCACACATGCATGGATAAAAAACTCATGTTATAAATTCAATCTCAAGATATGTCTAGATCTTTTTAAACCTGAACTAGAATAACAAATAACAAATTTATTGTTAATAAAATGTAAAATAACAAGCTTATAAAATGTATGGTTGATATCCAACGTCAGTCATATTCAGCCAGAGCAGACCCATTGAAATCAAAAGATACAAGCCTATTTATTTAAATGGGCATCTTTAGAGTATGACTAAAGTTGGATATCACCTTGTGGATATATAATTTATGTTAAAGGTTTTTATAAACTGCCCAGCTTATAAAATATAAACAAAATAAATAAATAAATCTAAAATACACACCAGAGTAAAACTGTTAAAATAACAGCACAACACTAGAAGATAATCAGAGCACAGTGATTTAAAAATTCATTTAGCATGCATGTGAAAGAGCAGATTGTTGGAGCATGCCTTATCTTAGCTGGTGATGGATTCCACATGAGAGGAGACTCCTCTATCTATTTATTATATATACAATGTTTTTTTTTAAAATTATAAACCAGAGGCTTAAACTCAGTCCCCTTTAAGTACCCATCTTCTCTCTGACAAGAGAAGACAGGAAGTACAGTGAACACTAGAATCCAGGGAGAAGACACGATGATCTGAAGGGAAACAGGGTGGTATTAAACATTCCCCAGTAAAACCTATATTTATACTGTCATTAGTTTTGTGCCAAACTAGAGCACATCTATGACTGTCAAAAAACTGAGAGGTAATATTAAAACATACATGCATAACTTCTACTGTCATAGATGCTATATCAAGGAATCAAGCCATGTAAGTTGTTCTTGCCAAAACAAGCCACTCCTCATTTTAGGCATTGATCATGCCAGGTATGATGAAGTAAGCGATAGATCAATTAGACATCCTTGTTGATATCTCAATAGTAGTGTCTGGCTCACAAACCCCCACATGCATTTTTATTTTTTGTATTTTTTTGTATATTTGGGGATCTAGATAATGAACAACAATGATATCCCCCCCCCCCTTAATTCAATGACCCAAGATCTTAAGTTGGGTGGTGATAGTGCCAACTCCCATGCTAATTCCCACTGGTCCAAAGAGCACAGTGGAGGAATTAGCATGGCCTGCACAAGGGAATAATGTACACATCATCCACTCCAGAAATGCCATCCAAATATGTTAACTAACCTGTTCAGTACTTTTATGTTTTGCTCTACTGGATAAAGAGCAGTTTGGGGTATTAATTTTATTCAGGAAAACAGTGGGGGGAGGGAAGAGTTATCCCTTCTGCATGCACTGAGGCAGGCTTCGTCAACTCGGCCCTCCAGATGTTTTTGGCCTACAACTCCCATGATCCCTAGCTAGCAGGACCAGTGGTCAGGGATAATGGGAATTGTAGTCTCAAAACACCTTGAGGGCTGAGTTCGAGGACGCCTGCACTGAGGTCTCCTGATTGGGGCACCGGAGGGTGTTTAAGCTATTTTTAAAACCTGTAAGATATATGATAGTGGATTTCTCATAATCTTATCTAGTTTCTAGGTGAAAATCACGCTTCACAAAAATCAGAATTAAAATCAAAAGTCAGCGGTATAGAACACTCCGGATGAACCTTTACTCAGCAACACTTCCTTAATTCTGAGATTTTGCCATTTTGCAGAGGTATAAATATCTAAAATTAGTAGCAGCTCTCTTTCACTATTTGAAACTAGCAGTGACAACATGTTTTATTTGCAGGAAAACATATTTTTACAATAAATATATGTTTAAGCATTAAAATGTTGGAAGTGCAAGATGCATTGCATTTTGATATAAAAAATGGTTCTACTGCAATATTTAAAAAACTGTTTTAAGTTGTTAGTCTACCAGGGTATATATTGCTGCTTCTGATGTACACCTTAACTGCTAATTTAAAAAAAACAACTTTAAAAAACCTTATGGCTCCAATCTAAGACAAGAGGCGTCATGAACCTCCATTTACTACTGTCTTATTAAGGAACTTAACAAGATGTGTAATGCTGCTACTTCTACATCAAACATATACATTTTTAAAATGCAGTTAAGCTGGATCTAATCAGCAGATAAAAGTAAAATGTAGTAATCCAGACCAGCCACTGTACTGTTTTAATTAAGAAATATATTAACTTGAGTCAACAGTGTGATGCAGCAACAAAAAAAAAAGCTACTGCTATTCTAAGCTATTCTAGAGTTGTTTGACAATGAAACCAACTCCCTCAGAAGATGGTGGACTCTCCTTCCTTGGAGGTTTTAAAGCAGAGGATTGATGGTCATCTATCATGGATGCTTGAGTTGAGATTCCAGCATTGCAGGGGATTAGACTAGATGACTCTTGGTGTTGCTTCCAAGTCTACAATTCTATGATTCTAAGTTTTAAATACAAGTGGGGCAGGAAAATACAATTGCTCCAAAGCATCTCTATATATTTATAGAAGCAAAGGTATATAATCCCTTCTGAGGAAAGATCAGGTAACATAGGGAACCTTTTTCAGTCCTTCTCTCTCTCCCCCCCCCCCCCAATAAGACCTACTGTGACAGAAAAGTTTGTTTTGCTGGGCAGGTTGGGTTACCAAGTGTTTTCTTTTTCTTTTTCCCTGCCAGCAAATGGTTAACGAATGGCAGCTTCTGATTGGCCAGGGTTCCAGGAGAGGGAGTTGAAAAGGAGAGGTTTTGGAGAGGTAGGCTGGGAGATAGGGAATGAGAGGAGAGAGAGTTGGTTCTGGGTAGGAACATCCACTCTGTGGAATATATCAAAAGCTACAGAAAGGAGTCTCTGAGCTTAGTGTGAAGGACAGTGTGTGGTGTCCTGCAAGAGTAATTAGCCCAGGAATTAACTGGGAGGCTGAGGCTGAGGCAGGAGAAGTAGAAGCTGGAAAGATACAGTCTACTTAGGTCTCATTCCAGTCAGGAGGGGAGAGATTCTGCTACAAAAAGAGAAGACTCCCAAACCAGTTAAGAGGGATGTGGAGATCCCTTGGGTCTGTTACTTGGAGTACCTCAGGAGTAGGGTTGTCTAAGGGGTGTGTAACTGACAGGAAGTACCACCTTGTTTAAGAACCAAAGTATTAAGCAGCAACAGCTGTGCAAGAACTGAGTAAGAACTGAAGTGAAATAACTGGAAATAAGCTGAGCATTTACCCTTTAGTCTAAAAACCTGCAACATCTATCTGAAGCAAAGTAAATGAACATAAGCAACTGAAGTTTAAAAGAAGCTGTGTTTGATTAGAAGTCCATAACATCAGTTAGATTTAGTATAAAAACTATTAGGTGAACAACGGTTACCTGAAATAACATTATTATCTGAAGTATCCTTTGTTTTACCCACTTTGTGTCATAAACTTCCTTTATTTAATAAAATCTTTCTTGTTTATTTGATCTAATCCTGCCTGAGACTCCAAATCATTAAGTTTTCCCTCACACAAGTCATCCACTAGATAATCTGGGGTAATTTGTAGAAATTCGTGTAATTGGTGTACTGTGAGGTGGTCGCACTATATTTAAGTGAGGGCTGGCCCAACAGCGCCAGGGGGGAAAGTGCAGTTGTGCTGTTGCACCTACGTTATGGTCTAATTCAATGAAAACAAACAAAGGACAACATCTGGCATTGCAGAAGGCCTCAAATCCCTTTTTGAGAGCTTCCACATCGCAGAAGCTGGATCTCATGCGTTATCTTTGCATAGGCTACTTGCAGCTTATAAAGAACTTCTAATGGCACATATCCAAAGGGGTTTAAGTGCACAAATCTTATAACTATTAAAGCCCCTTCCATCATGCAGTACTTAGGACATTTCCTCCCACAGATGTGCATTTTGAACAAAGGAACCTGAAAACTGCCTAAACAGTGATTTCAAATCAAAGGTAGCTAACCACTCTATTTCATAGTTCCCCTTCTGTCCTTTTAATGACCAGGTATTGCACACCTACCTCCCCACAGACAAAGTCACAAAACTTACTGTGTAATTACGCGCAAGAACAGCACCAGTACCATCTTCCAAATAGTGTGTTTCTGTGAAGTTGCCAGCAAAAAGGTCACTGGAAGAAAAAGAGGATATCTTAAAACATAATTTCAAGACCAAATCTTTTATTACTTACCCGGTAATTACTTTTTAAAACAAAATTAAAGTGGAAGTTGAAAGCTCAATACTAGAATAAAATAACTATAATACTGAACAAAGTCTGTGAACATTGTTATAAGGCACGGGTGTCAAACACAAGGCACGGGGGCCTAATCCGGCCCGCCAGACCTCGTCATGTGGCCCGTGTAGCCGCCGCCGGCCTTCACCGTCTATTCTCGCTTTTTTTTAACAGCTTCAGCCGGTAGCGATTTTTAGGCCGTTCTAGGACTCCCCTTCTCTATAGACCGTCCCTTCCTCTTTTCCCCAAGTGCCGACCCCCTTTCTTCCTCGTCTCTATGATCCGTGCGACCTTTCGGAGGCGATTGGCTGAGGGCGGCTTGACGGAGCTCTCGCGAGAGGCGCAGCCTTCGAGAGGCTGGCAGCGGGTTTGTGGGGGGGAGCGAGAGTGGCGCTGGTTGGAGGGGGGCGGAGCAGGTGACGGGGTCTGGCGTTGAAGGCCTGGTGGAAGAGGCGGCGGCGAGCTCGGTCGGTGAGTAAAATGGCGGCGCCAGTGGGGGAGAGAGGGTCACCTGTGGGTGGGGAGAAAGGTGGCGGCAATCCGTGAGGGGCATGGGGGCCTTCTCCGTGGCGGGATGCGGCGGCGGCTGAGGGGGAAGCAGCCATTTTGGGGTGGCGTGAGGTCTGCCTGGTGGCGCCGAGGGGTCCGCCCCAGCCTGGGCCTGCTCTCGCTGGGCAAGAGGAAGGAAGCCCCGAGACGCTGCCGGGAGGAGCGGTGGGCGGGCAGCTCATGTCGCGGGAGACTCTGCCGACGCGGCCGCTTCTTCCTCTTCTTCCTGGGTCTTTTTCCTTCTTCTCTCCCCCTCCCCCCCAATTGACACGACGCGGCCTCATCTTCGCGTCTGTTTCGGAGGCCAAGCTTTCGGGGTTTCGTTTCTTTTATTGTTGTTATTTATACACTGCTCCCCCGACACGCTCGTTTTTATTTCAAAGAAATGCAAGCTTTCGTGGAGCACTTCTTTTTAAAAAAAAGGGGGGGGAGGGAGAAACTGGATCCGATTCCTGCCTTGCGCGAAACGGATTGTGGCGCCTCTTCTTCGCAAGCTTTTTTTTCAATAAAATCATTTTTCAATAAATTGTACAATAATTGTACATTTGAATATCTACTTGCCATTATTCTGACTATGTTTCTGCTTTCAGTGCTAGTTATTACTTACATTATTACAAAAAACAGTAATAATTGAATGTAGTGACAATAATTTATGATAATAAAGAGTGGACACATAGTCCTACAGATACAACCGGCCCTTTGAGGGTGACCAAACTGCTGATGCGGCCCCCGATGAATTTGAGTTTGACACCCCTGTTATAAGGGATTTACTACAAGGTTTTATAAATTAGCCTCTCTGATTGCTAAATCACTGAGTGGCTATTATGAGGTGCTTATTTATGAATGCAGATTTATTTAATATGTAACACTTAACCTACCCTGTGAACTTTATTGATTTATCCCCTACTTAAATATTTCAGATGAACTGCTTTTTCTATTAGAAAATGGTTTGAGATTTTTATGCATCATGTCAAATTAACAAGGCAAAAATGTAGACTTTAAGCTGCCTCAAAGACAAATTCTGCTCTATCTCAAATATACAAATATTGTGAGTGAAGCTGATGTAATTTCTTAGGCGTATGTGCAAATGTCCTAATACTAGCTAAAGTAAGGGTTGGTGTCTTATTCTGGATGTAAGCTCCGGAAAGGGAAAGAGTGTCTGTAA
This sequence comes from Lacerta agilis, assembly GCF_009819535.1. NCBI lineage: Eukaryota > Metazoa > Chordata > Lepidosauria > Squamata > Lacertidae > Lacerta > Lacerta agilis. Next base: position 40,357,547 of record NC_046316.1, on the reverse strand, counting down.
CACTGGCATTGGTCAGAAGGTGTAGTCAAGAGAATGTGTGTCCTATTGTTCTTCATTTCTCTTTCTACATGGTTTCATCCAATCCAAGGAATTGTATGGTGCTAAAAAAGGCAGTACTACAGTGGTCTGCATTGCAATTACTCCTTGCTGGGGATCAAGGTGCCCATGTCTGAAAAGAATTCTGAACAAGCAATTTTGCTATTTAAGGTTATTTAAGGGAACAGATGTCTCTGCGACTTAATTGCTTAAAATTTAGTATGCAATGTAAAGTTTTTTTAATCTAATTATGCCAGTCTGAGTTCTGGAAGAGAAGGCAGTTCCTTAGCATTTCTATAGCTTCCAAAAACCTGACACTATTCCTATAATGATCAGTCTTGAGTTACATGATTGACTGAGCTCATGATTAGCGGCTACTACTTCAAAATAAGGGGAGCAACCTAGTTCTCTCAAAACTTGGGGAAATTCTCTACTTATAGGTTCTCTACTGCACTAACCATCAGAAATAACCCAAGGACACTCCATTGTTATACATTCCAATTAAAACTAATACTGCCACTGCACATGGTCACTACAGTTTTCTGCCAGAAGCAATATTCTTGAAGGTGGAACTTTGCCTTTTTCTATATGTATATATTATGGCCTTATAAATAAACGTGCTTCTTAGCCAAAGGGCCTTTTCTTCTTGAAGTAGTGGCAGAAAATAAAGAGAGAGGGAATGGTAACTGGATGTCAGTCATTTGGAATGGAAAGTAGCCGAGGATTAAGACAGAAGTATTATTACAACAGTGTACCCTATATTTTCTATACACCACATTTAATAAATGTGTTGTATAAAAATGTTGCAAGTAAACAAATAAATGAATGAAATATTTGTGCAGACAGAATGCACATGGGAAAGGGATGGGGTAATGCTTGCTGGCTCCAGAACCTATATAATCATTAATTAAAATTTCAGAACAGAACCTATTGGCATACAAAGTGGAGTAATCACCTGTAAACAACCTGTATCACATAGTTTACGATCATCAGTATTGTCTCAAGCAAAAGAATATGCTTCAACTTTCAAATAAAGTAGCCTTTATTGAGCTGCAAATATTAATGCTTGAAAGCTAGGTTAGGGGATGAAGAAGAAGGGTGCAGGGCTTGAATATATTCATAGCAACTATGTGAAAACAATATATGTGAGAAAGGTTCTCATTTCTTTCTGGGAACTCACTACCACCTAAAGAGGAATTTGTGTATGAAAACAGAATAAATGAAAAGTTGATACACTGATGGGGGACGGGGACCCTGTACTGGTAATACAGGTGAAAAAAGAACTCTTTTGGGGGGGGGGAATCCCTGCACAACTGAGCAGGCTAGGAAGAGCTAGGATGAATGTTCAAGAACTACTGTAGAAGGAGGCTTCACAAAACAAACTCCTTTATTACCAGAATATCAGAAATTCAGCATCTTTCTCTGCTGGTAGCCACCAAAGAAGTTCAAGCAGGAATTGGTCTTCATAAAAATAATACTAACCCTTTCCTTCTCTGACTCAAGGTCCCAGGAAGATTTAAAGTCAAAGCAAGTAAGAACAAGTAACATTAAAAACAAACCCAAACCCCCCGAATCCCTTAAATACGATGCCTTGCAGAAACCCTTAACCCAAGCCCAAACTCCTTTGGGTATGCAGAGCTAGTATTTGGACCCTGACCTTAGAGTACACAGGTCAATGCATATGCCGCTGATGGTATGGTAACTAACATCATGTCCTTTAGGGTTTCATGTGGATAAGAGATGTGGAACAGATGTGTGATGCGTGACATTAGTCCTCATGAGCTTGAATATTCATTCATTCATTCATTCATTCATTGAATTTATATCTTACCCTTCCTCCCGAAGGAACCCAATCACTCATGTAGAAAACTCACTGAAATGTTTCTACAACTATGCATGAAAGTCATTTTAGGTGGCAACCAGCTCACTGCACCCTAGGTGAATGAAACAAAAGGAGAGGACATAGACTGCTACTTCTGCTGTATTTGCTACTATTAAAATTTACAGGCACCAACATATTATTTCTGACTTAGGAGCTGCTAGGGACAGAAACATGAACCCTCGACTCCGTGAGCAACTACCTCATGTGGGAAGGCACCAGAGTTTCACTTTAGAGCATCTTCTAGAACAGTAAAGTACTTGTGGCCAATGGTCATCCTATGCAAGAAGGGCTTCCTTTGAGCAACCATGGTCTTCCTGGTACATCTCCATGCATTTTACTGACTCTGACTCCCCTTTGACATCTGCCCATAGTTCAGGACTAGCACCACCTAAGATACCTGGCGCCAAGTATTTACAGGACATTACTTATACCTGTTGAAGTCAAACAATATTCTGTCATTGTATAAGACTATATGCAGCAACAATGTTGAGCAGTGTTCTTTGCAGGAATAAAAGCAGGCACTGGAGTGTTTCACTGACCTAGGTTTCAGAGAGCAGATTGGTTTAAAAAAGCGATGGATACAAAGATACAGCAATACCTCGGTTTACGAACATAATCCGTTCCAGAAGTTTGTTCTTAAACTGAAGCCATTCTTAAACCAAGGCGCGCTTTCCCTAATGAGACCTCAAATCTGTTCCGATTCTGTTCTTAGACCGAGGTAAAGTTCACAAACCAGGACACTATATAAATTCAACAAATAATAATAATAATAATAATAATAGTAAACAGGGCTGTTCTTAAACCAAGGTACCACTGTACTATAAAGCTGCAAAAATCAAAGGAATCCTTTGTGTAAGTAGAAATATTTTGTTTTGTTTACTTAAACAGAACTTAAGATTCTACTGCAAGAATCCTCCTTTGCCCCTTCCTCCCCTTAATGTGATGTACTGTATTTTACTCTTCAGTCTTGTTCTATTTTTTTTTTATAGTGCTCTGACAGCTAAATGAAAAGGTGGGTCCTGAACAACATAGCCTCTAGGGTAGACACTTCTCTTTTTTTGGTAGAAGCAGCAGTTATCTCCTCTTTCGAAAATGCCTTTAAAAGCTGCCCAGTGGAATAAACACTTAGTGCTGATACAAGGAGATTTGCAAGTCATGTGTGGGCACTTGTCTGAAGGGTTATCAACAGTAAATGAAACCAGCACTCAAGTTCAGCAAGAAGAAAAGGTGTGTGCAGAGGTCATATCATGAATGGTACGCATGCTTAACTACTGAACACCAATATGTACCCATTAGATAATTTGTCTCCCTTTGGAAAGAGATGTAATTTACAGAATTGATTTACATTTTTTTCCTGCACCCCTCTGGTAAAGGAAAAGTGATAAATAAAAGAAAGTAAACCAATTTAGATGGTAATCATATTAACATAATTGAATGAATGCAACTAAGAAAAGACATGGGTTAAAACAACAGTAATTCATCAAACTTCGGGATCTACCATATGTTTTGTCACCACAGTTTTGTCACTGTTAAGTTGTGGGTGGACACAGCAGACGACACAGTGATTTCCAAAACAGCTCTTGTTTATTCTCAGGCTGGAACAGAAGTGACCTGAAGGCCTCAGCAGCCTGCTTATATAGAATTCAGCTACAACGCAACAGTAACAACTTTCCACAGTTAACCAATCCCTGAACGTCCCTTTACAGTCCCTCTTTTGCATATGCTGACCTGAGTGAAAACTGCAGCAGAATGAACTATATACACACACCCCTAGTGGCCTAGGGCAGTGGTGGCGAACCTTTTAGAGACCGAGTGCCCAAACTGTAAACCAAAAACCACTTGTTTATCACAAAGTGCCCAAACTTGTTGAGCTTTTTTTGGGGAGCTGCCGACCAAAGTTTTGCAGCTTTTTGGGGGGGGGGGTCGCACAAATGTTGCTTTGCTTTTGGGGGGTCGCACAAATGTTGCTTTGCTTTTGGGGGGGGCGCCCCAAAGCTGCTGAGCTTTTTTGGGGGAAGAGAGTCGATGTTGCAGGGTGCAATGTTACCGTGAGCTGCATCGAGCGGATTGGAAAGATCTGGGGGGGGGGGAGGAAGATTGCCACCGATTGTGCTTTGTGTGTGTTTGTGTTTTCTGACCGAGGGGTGGAGGAGAGCCCATTTTGCTGAATCAGACCGAGGAAAAAGTGTGAGCTTTGTGGCGGGCAAGGAGGAAGCAGGAGTGATGAGAGCAAAGGCGAAAACTAGAGGAAGGCGCTGTTGCTGCGGGGCTCTGCCGGGAGGACCGTCGCCTTCGCCACTCACACTCCTGCGCTCGGGAAGGGCTCGAGGAGCCTCAAGTGTCCACCCCTCCCCGGCGTCTTCTTAGGCAGCCGTGACTATGGAGACTTTGAACGGCACCAGCCTCGGCGAGCCTCTGAAGCCGCCGCCGTCGCTGCAGAGCCCGCACCACTCCTTCGCCGAGAATAAGAGGCTCCACCGAGCTCCTTCCCCAGCCAGACCTTTCCTCAAGGACCTCCACGCCGGGGCAGCTTCCACCAAGCCCCCGCCGGTGCCCCCCAAATCCCCCAGCCTCTCCGGCAAGCCGCAGTCCCCGCAGGCGGGAGCCCGCCCCGGGCAGGGGCGCCGCTATGGGGGGGCGGTGGGGGCGGCACGCTGCCGGCCCTTTGCTGGCGGTGCTCAAAGAAGGCGAGGCAGGCTGAGGGGCGACGCCTGGCCCCGGGGGCAGAGCGGGCGCTAGCTGCGGCTGCTCGCGTTCCCGATCGCTGGAGCCGGTGCCGGATTCCGCATCGCTGCTGGCAGCCTGAGCCAGCCTCTGCTCGTCGGAGAGCGGCTCGGATGGGCAGTCGGACAGGTCGGAGCTGCTGTCCATGTGGCTGATCCTGGTGCCGGTTCCGCTGCCCAGCCCAGCGGCCGGTGCCAGGGAACCCGGCGGGGCCAAGGAGGCGCATCGCTTGCCCTTCCTGCCTTTGCTTGGCTCACCACCGGGCTACCTCCCGCCGGCCTTGGCGCCCGCCTGATCCTGGGCCCGGGCTGCCTTCTTGCCAGGCGCGCCGGCAGCGAGGCAAGCCGCCGCCGCCGCCTTCGCGCCCTGGGCGCAGCTCCGCCGGGAGAGGCGGCTCTGCGTGGCCAGCAGCCCCAGCAAGTGCGGGCGGGCCACAGCGGACGCAAGCCTGGAGAAAAAACAACAACAACAGCACGGATGGGCCGATGGTGCGCGTGCCAGCAGTGAGGGCTCTGCGTGCCAAATCTGGCACGCGTGCCATAGGTTCGCCATCACTGGCCTAGGGTGAGAACTTCAATACATAACAGTCACCACAGTTCATCTTTTCAGCTTGCTATGGGTTCCTACCAGAAGATAAGTGATAACTTTGAATGCTGGGGCAAGGTTTTCTCAGCTGTGGCCTCCCTGTTATTGAATAAATTTCCTAATTACCATATATCGCGGCGTACAAGATGGCTTTTTAATCCTGGAAAATCTTCTCTAAAGTCGGGGGTCGTCTTGTACGGCAGCAACGTCATGTGATGCGACGCGGGGTTCCGCTCTGCTGCTGGCTGCGTGCGCGCACCGTCTCAGCGTGCGTGCGCCGTCTCAGCTGCCATGGAGTGCGACGGGCTCCTGTGCAGCGAGAGGGGAGGATCTCCCTGCTGCTCCAGCTGCTGCTGCCACCTCAGCCGCCATGGAGCCCGGGCTGGGCATGTGCGGTGAGTGTGACGGGCTCCTGTACAGCGAGAGGGGAGGCTCTCCCCGCCACTCCAGCCGCCGCCGCCACCTCAGCCACCATGGAGCCCGGGCTGGGTGAGTATACCCCAAACTCTGTTCTTTAACATGAAAAGTTGGGGGTCGTCTTATATGCCCAGTCGCCTTATACGCCGCGATATACGGTAATCCTCTGAAGCCCAAACTAGTAAAAATAAAATGAAAGTTTTCCTCTTTTGTCAGGCTTTCAATGATGTATATACTCTAGTTTAGGACTAAACTAGATTAAACAGTAAACATGTGGTTACATTTACCATATCTAGTGCTTTTCCTTTTAAACTTCTGTGCCTGTTTTCCATTCTTTCCATGCCTCTCCAAAATTTCCTTATGCTCCATCTTTAACAAATTCTTCTCTGGGATAAGCTTAAAATACAATTTCCATAAGAGAATTCTACCATAAGCACTATATGAAACAAAACTCTCTCTGTATTTATGATACTTATAGATAGAAAACTGAACACAGGAAATATTTCTCGGGAAAGAGCTAATAGGTCAGACTCTCTCTCTCTCTCACACACACACACACGTGTTTCCAAGAGAACAAATGATACTGATTGTGAGTATCAGTTCTATAGATTTAGTGGAAGGTATGTTTCAGCACTTGGCAATGGCTGCTTCTTTTATAAGGCATGTGCAGGTATGCACATTTTGAAGGATGGTTGTGTTTCCATTTGTGTATGGAAAGTGGAAATTTGATAGATTCATGTTTACATGTGACCTGAACTGATTTTCTTCTCCAACCCTAGCCAACTCTACCTCTCCACTCATTATTCGTGGAGGCAAAATGTACCCCACTGTAGCCTATGACCAGGGCTGATATGAAATTCTATCTGACCTAATGAGACCCCTTCCAGGCAAGCTGTCCAAATACACACACACACACACACACACACACACCGGGGCCTCTATCAGAAAAAGGACACCAGGTGTACCTCACCTGGTCTACCTCATGCCACTTAGAGATGATTGTCATTAAGCAGTATCTTTACCCCAAGAGTCCTCCCAGCTGCTACACCAAGACTCCCAATGAGACTTTGAAAAAAAATGTTTATGTATGTTAAATTCATCTCTTCTTCCATCCCCCAACCAACTAGCTGCACTCCATAGAGCACATACAACTGCTGTTATGTGCTCCATATGTGGCGCTACCTGGTTCAGAAGCTGCAGCTAATACAAAATGCAGTTGCTAGGGTGCTTTGTGGGACACACGCCCTGTGGAATGCCCTCCCATCAGATGTCAAGGAAATAAACAACTATCCGGCTTTTAGAAGACATCTGAAGGCAGCTCTGTTTAGGGAAGTTTTTAATGACTGATGTTTTAATGTATTTTAAATATTTTGTTGGAAGCCGCCCAGAGTGGCTGGGGAAACCCAGCCAGATGGGTGGGGTATAAATAATAAATTGTTGTTGTTGTTGTTGTTATTACTACACATACTACACCAGTAATGAAATACCTGCACTGGCTAGCTACCATGTCATGTCATGTCCACCATTTTGCTGTTGACATTTAAAGCAGCAAACTTGGGACCAGAAGTCAAGATCTTCAAAGGAGACCCTGCTGGTCATTCCATGACCAGTGGCTTGTCACTTGGTGGCACTTGGTGGCAGCAGAGAAGTCGGCCTTTTCAGTGAAAGCACCTACCCTCTGGAATGCCCCTCTCAAATCTTTGCGGCAGAGACAGTAATGACCTTTAAACACTTTTTACAAACTTAGATGCTTTGAGAAAATTATAATTTGGCTTGGTTGCTCTTTCTTTTTGTATTTGTATTTGTCTTCCTGTCTGTTCTTTGACACTGACATTATTTTCTTGCTCTCCACCTAAACTACAAAAAAGGAAAAGACTCTGGATCTACATAATTTGTACTCATTATTGCTTGGTGAGGCAAGCAAGATAGAAAATATTTTCAAAATGTATTGAAACTGCTGTTTATATTATAATCGCCTCCACCTAGGTAATCTTGACCTTTGTAATGGAGGTGGCTGTTCTTTATTCCGTTGCTAGCCCTCTTGATTATTATATGTATTCACAGGAATAAACAGGCCTATTAGACATGCTGTTGCTTGCAATAGTTGGCTCACTATGAATATCTTGGGTAGTTAGCAACAGCATTTTCCCAACTCTTGTTTCTCATTACAATATGAAGAACGAAGGAAGCATGTTAATGAGTTCCTCATGCACCTGCTTTGAACACCACCCCACTCATACAATTATTGCATCTTCTTTAAACACATTATATTTTTTTCCTTCTGTTTAATTATCTAAAGTGATTCAAAATGCTTTTGGACATTTTCCCATTCAGTGTCTGCATTTTATAATATTCCTACCTGTAACCCTCCAGTAGGCTTTCATGGAGTAAATACAGTGCTGTAAATATTTTTTATTTTAAAAAACAACTCTGAGGGATTGAGGTGTGCTCCCCGAGGTAGGAAAATGACTGTGGAGAAAGGGCAGGGGCGCCGTTGGGGAGGGGCGTTAGGGGCAGTACGCCCCCAGTGACAGGGTGACAAGTGGCGGGTGGGGGTGACAAGCAGCGGCCCCTCCCACCACTCCCACGTGCCGCTGCTCCCTCCGTCACCCCGGGAGCAGCAGCGCTGCAAGGATGGGGTGCTCGCTCGGCTGAGCGAGCACCCCGTCCGTGCAGCGCTGCTCCTCCCGGGGTGACCGGTGGGGAGTGGTGGGAGGGGCCGCCGCTTGTCACCCCCACGCACCGCCGCTCGCTCCGTCGCCGTGGGAGCAGCAGCGCATAGTGTGTGCGGTGCTGCTGCTCCCGGGGCGACGGAACGAACGGCGGCCGAAAGAGAAAGCGGGCGGGGAAGCGAAGCCAGCGCTTGAACCCGCCGCTTCACTTCCTTTTTTCCTCCCCTTTCGGCGCTGGCTGGGCTGTGTAGTCAACGGCGAAAGAAGCAGCCAAAAGGGGCGAAAAAAGGAAGCAAAGCGGCGCGTTTAAGCGCCAGCTTTGCTCCCCGCCCCCTTTCCCTTTCAGCTTCTTTCGGCGCTGGCTGGGCTGCAGAGTCACAGCCCAGCTAGCGCCGAAAGAGAAAGCGGGCAGGGAAGCAAAGCCGGCGCTTAAACACGCCGCTTCGCTTCCTTTTTTTCTCCCCTTTCAGCGCTGAAAGAAGCCGAAAGGGAAGGAGGGGGGAGCAAAGCGGGCGCTCTCAAGCGCCTGCTACGTTCCTTTCTTTTTTCCTGGCGGCGTGGCGTCGCGCTGTGAACGTGCGTCATGACGTCATGACGCACACACACGTCACGATGCCCCACCCCCAGGGGTGCCTCTTGGCTTCCCGCCCCAAGGTAAGCAGGCAAAGGGATTGTAATATCAGCTGCCATTAGTCTGCTTTTAGTAGCCCAAACAAATGGAAAATGTCAAGCCCAGGTTTTTAAGTACTGGTTGATTGACAGTATTTATGAATCTCTCTTACAGGGTGATTTATAATCAATGCAAGAGCAAAACATATCAGTTATCAATATAAGCATATACCCCAAAAATGGAAAAATAAAACACAGTCATATATTGCTGCTAAGGATCAAACTGCCAAAGCGTCGATAAATTAAAATGTATTCATCTGACAACTAAAAAGAACAATCTGGGAGACTCTAAGGGGTGATCATTCTAGAGTCAGATTCTCACTATAGAGATGTCTATTCTTGCATCACCTCACCACAAATCCTTGTTGGGACCAGAAGCAGAGCCCCACCCTTCTCCACTGGAGGATTGTGCTCTTGTAGGTCCCAGAACCATTTGAAGCTTTGTAAACTATTACCAACACCTTGAATTGAGCTTAGCAGGACATAGGCAGCCAGTGGTATTTGAAAAACCAGAGGGAAATTGATCTTGGTAAAGCAGTGCAGTCAATCTTTTGCAGCACGTGGATTTATTTAGCAACTTCCGCATCCACCCACCATAGTGCAAAGATCAGGTTTGCAACTATGGGTCACCTTTACAGCTGGAGCAGCAGCTGAAAGTGACCTCATAATTGTCCTCTTAGTATTTTTTTCACTGCAGAGTGAAAAGGGAGGAAGAGCTCTGGCAGCTACTCATCATAATGTTCTGCTGCAGCTGAGCTGTCTTCTAATCCAGTGAATGAAGTTGCAAAAGTCATCCTGGAAGTTTTCAGCAAAAAGCAAAATGCAGGCATACTGACCTGTTCATTGGCTGGTTGACCACCTGCTACTATGTGTCAGTGAGGAAATGACGAATAATAGTTCAATAATACTGAGATACAAGATTACCAGCGTTAAGCATCCAATTTTCAACATATTTCTAGCACTAATGCAAACCGCTGCTGAAATATATTTGATCACGACTCTGATCTCCGTAGTATCACAATATGAACTGCATTATAAGTTGGACTAAATAAATATCACAGTGTACCATATAAATTATCAGTCATTGTTGCAGGCTGATAAACATAATTTGTGGGCAAAAGTGTATAGTAGTAGGATGATTAGTGCCAGTCAGAGATTACAGGTCACTTGCCTGGAAGTTCCTTTACTGTATTAGCTTCATTAAGAGATCCATAGAGTGAGACAGCAGTACTGTAAGGAAGCCTCTTTCTTAACAGCCAACACAAGCCTCTGGAAACATCCAAGTAGTTGCATTGTCATTTCTTTTTTGCAGAAGATTCCTCCATTTTTTAAAGCTTTGTGACACATGCCTGCATAATCCTCTCTTCCTAGGATATTGCCCCATTCCACAGAAATAGTCTCTTCTACTTCCAATGTGCAAGAAAAACAGCCCCTACTACTTTCAAAAGTTTCACCAGGAGCATGTAATTTTCTCTTCAAATGGAGGAAGAAATTAGCTTATAATGACATTCAGTCAGTGACCCAGATTTAACTGCTATCTTGTATAAATCATTTTAATTATTTCTATTAACCAAATGCTCAAGAGCATATAGTGCTTTCCAAGTTTAAAAAATGCATTGTCAGACATTCTTGGTTCTATGTCTGCTTGAACAGGTCTATCCACATTGGTCAAGCTCAGTATATATTTCATACAGCTGACTTTATTTAATTAAAAGTATGCTTTGCTTTGATCATTCCAGATTTTCTGCCTAACAGTGAAAATTGCTGCTCATACTATACAGAGTTTCAGAAGGTCGTAACTCTCTCAGATGAAAAATACAATTATACAAAAAAAAAAAAAAAATGGAGGAGGAGGGGAGAAAAAATACAAACGAACATTTACATTTTTATTTATATAGATGAGAAGTTATCTACATGCCTTTCTCTGTATTTCTGTACATAGGACTGTAGAGTTGAAAGGGATCCCAAGGATATTTTAAAATGTTCTCACCATTCCTACCGCCATTTCTTCATGTGACATGTTGACTTTCAACTCTTTCCTGCAGTAGGCAACATTCTTCATATGGAACAACAAATCCCCACATGAGGAGAGTGTTTGGGCCAAGCTGTATTGACACACCAATTTACCATGCTTCCAGTGGCCATACATTCAGCCTCAGAGAGGTGTCTGCCTTCCTTTTGTGGCTGGAACGCTACAGTGAGTCATTCCCACACCTAATGCAAGAATCAGGTCAGCAGCTGGTTACCTTATCAACTGGAGCAGCAGCTGAAAGTGGCCTCATAATCACCTTCTGTCATTTTGTCTTGCAGAAGATGAGGACCTAATTCCAGCGTGTGTCTCATGTTTTCTCCCCCCTCCTCTCCTGCTCCCCTTTAAAGTTCTCTATTGGTTTTGGTTTATTCAATTTAACTTCCTCCTGATAAGTGTATCTGTGTCTTCAACATAGTATGTTTGTTAGGCTCAGTGTCAAAACATTTTAAAGAGAAATTTGTATTCATATTCTGCCTACAGAAGCAAATAAAGGTAACTTTATATTGCCAACATAGACCCATAAATCTCCCCCACCCACCCACCATCGTATATATTTAATCCATTTGTCAATGTCCAGAAGACTTTGGGATCTTGAGCTATTAAAAAAAAATCTCTGAATTCTGGCCACCCCTTAATTAGGCAAAAGTCTGTATGTTAAGTAGTGCCTTTGCATGTTACAGCAGAAATTCAGTTAAAATAGGCATTTGCCAGTACTTCTTAAGATTTTAGGACAATGCTGACTGTGACTATGCTGCAAAGAGGGAAAAGTAACATACTATTTCATATTCCTATTGCAGCAGCATTAAGGTAAATATTTAATGTAAATAACATCATAAATTAAACAAGTATGAAAAAGAGTTAATTTCTTCACAATTTTGGGCATGTTCCAGCTTTTCATGATGCATGCTGATACATCAATAAATGATTAAATTAAGATTGAAGACACTTGGTAATTCTTAGATTGTACCAGTAAATGAAAGAAATTGTGATAATAAAGCTTTCTTTTGAAATGTGCCTTTTATTAGGTAATGATGGAAAATGGGTTGGATCTGACATTTAAAAGCACTTGGCATTGAGACGCGCTGATAAATGTCTTAAATGTATTTATCATAGGGAGATTTTTTGGCATTTATACTTAGGCCTTGAATATTATTTCTTTACACAAAAAAGGAAAAGAAAAATGAAGATAAAAATTGGAAATTTATCAACAGTTCTGGGTGCCCCTGAGATTTACCAGTAAAATGTCAGAAATGCTTGTGTAACAAGGCTTGTTTTCAGAAGCCAGAAATGGAATCCAGCTACATAAACAGTTTATAACAGAACTGAGGGTGCAAATTGGTAATTAATAGAGGCATTTGCTTGGCTTGATAAAAACTTAAAAGTTCAGCTTTTGTTTGCTGACTTTTTATAGGTGATCAAGGTACAGCATGCCATAAAGCTGAATCCTATGAACTTCAATATAATTTTCTGTGGAAAAAATGCTGTCACGGGCAACCCCAATCTCTGCTAAACATAGCAAGATTCCAGGGGTCTTGGCACTTAACCAGGCTTTGTGTTTCCTTTGGGAAAAATAAGGCACAGTATAGCGGAGACTGTAGTATCTTTTAAGATATATGGATTCATTTACACATATATACACCTTAGCCTTGATGGAGGGAGTGCAGAATATTACACCCCAAGAGCATCTCTTGTTGCTTCTCCCATAGTTTCAGCAAGCTTGGGTCCACAGCAGAAGCAAGTCATGCTCCCTGGTCCCTGAATACCACCAGCTGTCATGGAGGTCTGTCCACTTCCTGCTTCTTTTTCCCAGAACCCCTTGCCAAAGCAACTCCCCTTCCACTTACATTATTACCCACTATAACCCTGGCAACCTCCTTCTCTGTGCCTGGCAGTGTCTTCTGTTTTGTTAATGACTTGCATTGATGGGTTAATGACTGGGCATTTCAGTCTTTGTTGCTTAATAGCTTATTCCCAGCTAGCTATGTTAAACTGGCATGGTTTGTTATCCTAAACTTAATCCAGCAGTTCCAGTTACAGGTAGGTAGCCGTGTTGGTCTGCCATAGTCAAAACAAAATAAAATAAAAAATTCCTTCCAGTAGCACCTTAGAGACCAACTAAGTTTGTTCTTGGTATCTGAAGAAGTGTGCATGCACACGAAAGCTCATACCAAGAACAAACTTAGTTGGTCTCTAAGGTGCTACTGGAAAGAATTTTTTATTTTATTTTGTTTTAATCCAGCAGTGTTTGGCAGTTTTAACCAAACTTTTCTTAATTCTAACTTTTACCAACTTCAGGAATTATGGGTAACTTGCACCAACAGACTCTGGTGCCCTAAACCTGTAACAATACAGTAAACAAAATTTTATAAGCGTTTTAGCAGTTACCTTACAAATTAATCACCTATTCAATATGTAGTGAGTGTCCTAACAAGTGATCCAGGTGCACTACTATTTTAAATTAATAAATATAGAAAAAAACCACTGTATTGAAACAGATGCTGGGTTGCCAAGGAGATCCTCATACAATGAAGGGAAAAGGCATCTTTAAATGCGGTTCAGATAGGCAAAAATGCAGGAAGATTACACAGTGGGAAAACTGCACACGGCACTTTGTTGCTTATAGCTGGTCCCTCAAATTGTGTTTGTTTTACAAAATGCAGCAGCAGAGACTGCAAATTAAAGTGGAAAGTCAGTATTGAAGGAAACGGGCTTCTTAACCCTTTCCTTTCTTGTCGTATTTCCTGCTTACAATTGCTTCCTTCCCCTGTTTTTCAGCTTTTGGCCCTGAAAAGGAAACGGGGGAAAAATTCTCATACCCCACCCCCCACCCCTTTCAAGACATGTCTGGCAAAAAGCAGCTTGTTTTTCAAGCCTTTGTTACTAAAACAACAACAAAAAGTCAGGAAAAAAACTCCACGTAAGTAAACAACATATTCAGGGAAGATAATAGAAAGGGAATTCTGAAAGATAATAGAGAGTGGTTCACTTTGTTGCCTCAACTAATAATTGGGGCTAAGAAGTTCTCCCCACCCACCCACACCAAATATCTGATTATTTGTGAGCTACATTAACTCATTTAGCTACAGGTAGTGAGAAGCTAGGCTGATTTTGAAAGGATGCCACACCATGAAGTCGGAGGGGGGGGGGGTCCCAACTGCTTCCATTCCCCCTTGAAAAGACAGTATCCTGATATTTTGCAGTGGATAGCATAGATAAGGCCCAAATATTCCCCTCAACATCTTTGAGAAACTGTAATACAAAACACTAAATAATAGACAGTTGAAATATTGTAATTGTGATTTCTTTCTATTCCTTACCAGTTTGTCCCCACCTGGTGCCCTCCAGATGTTTTGGTCTATATCTCCCATCAGCCCCTTCCAGCATAGCCAATAGTCAGGAGTGCTGGGCGTTGCAGTCCAAAACATCATCATCATCATCATCATCATCATTATTGATTGCATTTGTACACTGCCCTTCATCCATAGATCTCAGGGTGGTTTGCAGTATGATTAATACAAGATAAAAATACAAAACATTTGGAGGAGACCTGGTTGGTAAATGGCACCTTAGTCAGTGAAGGTTATTTGAGGATTCTGCAGCAGAGTGGACAATTAATTTTCCACAGTTTTGAAAGGTTCTATTCTTGTTCTCTCTCCTGCAACTTATGTTGAATATTTATACTGTTTCCCCCCCCTGGCATGTACCCCCTTGCAAAAAAACAAACAAAAAAACAAACCACTAATCCATTCATCTCCATTTGAGTCATGCTTTGACCAGATTTTCCACCTGGGAACTATCCCTTAAGCTTTGCTAATGGACTTAATGAACCTTGCTAATATAGCTTATAATTAATCAAAGATTGTAAAGAGAGCAGAGTTATCCATGGCTGTGTCACCTCCAGATTGCATTATTGAAAACCATTATTTGGAAGTTCCTTTGGAACAACTGGGATGAAATGTAAATCAATCTAAATTGCACCTCCTAAGTAGGAGGTTACTGAACGCAAGACATGATCACTCAGGTCTAGGTGACCCAGGTCATGACGTAATATGCATTCTGGGGGAGGATGTATTGTTCATAAATTTCTATAGTGCCCTTCAATATAAATAGTCTCAGAAGAGTTTACACAATTAGAATAAAACAGTTATAATAACTCAATAGTTAAAAAAAAGGAATAAAAACTGGCAGCAATGAAATCATCGCAGTAAAACAACTAAAAATTAAAAAGCTCTTTGTCTGGGACATAGTCACCTGGTGCTGAAAAGATAGCAAAATGACACCAGGCAAGCTTCTCTAAAAAAGAATTCTATAAATTGTGTGCCTCCACTAAGAAGGCCATCTTCTCCCCAGTTCCGGCCCACCTTACTTCTCACGGTAGGAACAGGCAGGCTGACGTGGTGTCAATAACATAGTTTGTAGCCTTATGCATTACCCTTAGATTTGCCCACACTTCTGAAACGTTACACTTCAGAAGCTGTAATCAACAGGAACAGGTTTAAGAATACAGGGTTTTTTCCTTGAGTAAAAAAAGAGAGAAGTTTCAAAACTGTAAAAAGACATACACCCCACATCTGTTATTATATTTCCTTTTGGAAAGTCAACATTTATTAAGAGGATAGCCAACATGATGCCCTCCAAACATTGTTGAACTCAAACTCCCACCAACCCCATCCATCCTCAGTTCAGTTTGCCCCAATTCTGCATCAGTATGCCATTTTATTTTATTTTTAAATTGTTTTTGAAAGCAAATTTCCCTAATATAGTGCATTTTTGGACATGATTTTCACTAATATACACCTTTCTGTGCACATTTTTCCCCAGTATATGGATTTTTGTACATATTTTAGTTAAGAGAACTGCACCACAAAATTCTGTGAAGCAGACTTTAAATGATAGCCATGTTTTATTTAGTATACTACTTGACAAGTGCAAATTATGTAGGTTCATATTGTAATGTGCACTGAGCAAATTTCTTCCCCATCCTTCAGAGTATCTTTTAAACACAGATCATTAAAATTGCAACAGCTGTGACTCAAGCTGCTAAAATTAATATAAATATCCTAATTGCCCATCCTCTGGCAAATATCCTAAGACATGTGGAATATCTGCTCCAATTCAAACTTTTGAGTTGTAGCTGTTGGTAAACTTCACACAGCATATACAATCTCACTTTCACATAGAATCATAGACTTTTATAGTTTTAAAGGGCCAGGTAATGAGAAAAGCCATCTTTTGAGGGGTAAAGCATCTGATCAAGTGTAGCATGGAGCAGCCTGCTAGTGTGATTCTGAGCAGCTAAACAAATTAGGGCATTCAGTTAAAAGTAAGCCATATAAATAAAAGTTATCCTGAATCTGAACAGGGCTTTTCACAGAAGTCCAAGATCAAACATGAGTAGAGTGGTACCTCGGGTTACAAACACCTCAGGTTACAAACATTTTGGGTTACAGACTCTGCTAACCTGGAAGTAGTACCTTGGTTTAAGAACTTAACCTCAGGATGAGAACATAAATTGTGTGCCGGCAGTGCGGTGGGAGCAGGATGCCCCATTAGCTAAAGTGGTTAAGAATGGTTTCGGGTTAAGAACGGACCTCCGGAACGAATTAAATTCATAACCAGGGGTACCACTGTATCATTATTTATAGAATCTTATTCTAACAAGGTGATCTTGCTAAAAGACTTGGACCATTCAAGAAATGTAAAAAATGACTTGGCTTGTTTAAGGTAGAACATGTTGCTTGGCTGGGTCCCATTCATTTAAAGGTGGTGATTAATTGCTGAATGAGTGGTGTTCCCCGAAATAGATATGGCTCTGGGTTCTGGAGGATCAATTAGGCAATTGCAATCTACTGCTTGTGTCTGGTGTGGGCTGAAATCAGTGCTGGCTTATACCATAGGGACTTTTCCTGTTTACCTCAATGACTCTCTCATTTGTCAGAGTAAAGCCAAATCACACACATATTCTTGGGGCAGACAAAGAATTCAAACTGAACCAAGCTACTCAGTAGCACAATAACAGAACCGAATGATTCCAACTGAATTTTCTATTCCAATAGGAAATAACTCCCCAAGGCCAATTCTCTGCAAAAACGGCCCAGATCTACCTCAGTATCTTTTTAAAATTCCAAGTTATTTAGAATGAGCTGAAGCTAAGCAGGGAGCAAAATTATGCACTGGTTGAAGATAAATAAAAATAAAAAACAGTCACCCGGCTGAGTTTCACAGGCATCATATGAAGTTTTATGTGAGGAACAGTTGTGTAAATATATCACTCTGCTTTGTAAAAATGAGGCAAGTCAAAAGCTTAAAGAATAAGCAATCATGAGTAATCTTTCATTTCTAGAATTGTACTTTGACTGTACCTTTAGATTTTGATAGCATTTTAATTTATAGGTCTTCACTGAAGTGTGCTATGTAAATCAGTGCATTTTTTATCTTTTCAAATAACAATCTGTTTCTGATAAAAAAAAGTGGACATGCTGCGAGGTAGGGAATTGCACTTTTTATGTTCATCATCACTGTTTCAAATTTATAATAGCTTCCTGAATATACAAGAGTGCAGGAGGAAAAAAGTTATAAACTTCACACACCTCAGTCTTTGTTAGATGATCAATGGAAGTGGTCAAAGAGGTACAATTTTTGTGAGTGAAATAATTTCATAATGGGTGATATTTTTATTTTAAAATGCATAAATAAATCCGTATGCAGCAGTGCTCAAGTTATAGGGAAAATGGAGTGGGGAACTTACTCCAGCAGTGACTGACCCTCCTTGTGAGGGTGAAGGACCAGTTCAGTTGGTATGCTCATGAACACAGATGGAATCTTATGGATTTCTGGACAGTCTGTGGGATGTTCCTGGTACATGGTTGTGCTACAGTTGAGACCCCCATTTCACTGTGCAGTGTTGAGATGGAGAAGGCCATTGACAGGTTAGCTCCTGTCTGACTATGGGGTTAGCTCATCTCTCTGACTATGGGGAGTCTTGGAGTCTCCTTGGTTTTCTGAGGTGCTCTGGGTGATTTAAGTGAGCTAGTGGATAGCTAGAGCACAGGTGGTGCATCTCCTGTTGTGAATCTGACTGGCTTATAGGTGAATTATTATAGAACACTCTGAAGATAGAAGGAGCTATTTAACTACAAAGCGTAATTATTATCAGTTAGCAATGCAAAAGGCATCATTAGCATCTAACCATATTACAGAAGTTAATAGAGAACCTTTCAACTTTCACAAATTTAGAATAAAGAAATTCCCATTATGAGACATTAGCGCCAGATGGCCAACTAAGGTAATGAGTAAGTGAAAAAGATGAAATTGCATGCTAAATAATTACGTACATGTGTTTGGAATTGTGAATGGTAGACTAAAGTGCAATTGCAGGGTTGTTTTTCCTCTTCATGTTTTTCATGCAATGATTGGTTTTTAAGTTTGCATCACTCTATCACCTTCTTTGACCTTTGTCTCCAAATGGGATTATAGTGTACGGTATCTAAATGTCAGGTGTTCATGCAACAGTAACTTTGCTCAATTCCTTCAAGCTTATGATATTCTATTAAAATAATTAGGAGTCATTACCTTTGAGACAGCATTTGCAGAACACAGCGGTCTCAAAAGGCAAATCGACTGCAATCTTCAAACTGCTCACTAACCCTACTAGAACTAATCTACAACAACATATAATCTACATATTAACTCCCCCCCCCCCCGGCTCATAGTAGCCCTGGCCAACAAGAAAGCAATAGTTGGAACAGCCAGCATCCAGACACAAAGAGCTGGCAAAATTCACACTGCATTTTCTTTTCAATGCCTGTTGAGTTCCAAACATCTGTTAAAGAAAATTATAATTTTATACTCACATTCTCCCAAACTCTTTATAGTGCTCTCTTAGTTTCAATCCTTCACTTCCTTCATCCCATTCCCATCTTTACTTTTTCAGGACTGATTGATACATCCATCCATCCATACATACATACATATACCCTGTCCATCTGACTGGGATGCCCCAGCCACCCTGGGAGGCATCCAACCAAATATTTAAAAAAACCACAGCAAAACATCAAACATTAAGAACTTCCTAATACAGGGCTGCTTTCGAGCATCTTTGGAAAGTCATATAATTGTTTATCTCATGGACATCTGATGGGGTGGCCAATACTGAGAAGGCCCTCTTACCTGGTTCCCTGTAACTTCTCACAGTGTGGGAACTGCCAGAAGGCCCTAGATTTCAGTATCCAGGCTAAATGATGGCTGTTTAGGACTTTAAAGGTCAGCACCAACTCTTTGAATTGCGCTCGGAAATGTATTGGGAACCAATGTAGATCTTTTAGGTGCAGTGTTATATCGTCCTCGTGGCCACTTCCAGCCATCAGTCTGACAGCTGCTTTCTGGCTGTATCCCCTCTAGAAATTCCAAAGGAGACTGCCCTGGGGGGAAGTGCCTTCTGCAAACTAGCTGGATGGGGAGATTGACCAGCCAGCCTCATCTCTCTGGGAGAGTTAGGTAAAAAGATAGCTATGCCCTCTTATAATATAATGTTATATCTTTATAAAGTTTATGTGAGGGAGCAGGTGGTGCTGGGGTGGAGAGGACTTTGCCATATCCCAAGCACCATCCTCACTGATAGAAAACTTCCCATTGGTGATCACGGACCACTGACAGATAATCAAGTGATGAAGTCTGTGACTTGAAGCCTATTCCTATGGACATATCCAGCAGACCTTACTCGTAAGAAAA
The DNA here is from genome assembly GCF_009819535.1 of Lacerta agilis. Lineage (NCBI taxonomy): Eukaryota > Metazoa > Chordata > Lepidosauria > Squamata > Lacertidae > Lacerta > Lacerta agilis. Next base: position 40,337,800 of record NC_046316.1, on the reverse strand, counting down.
TATGGTCGAGTGCACAGCACAGCAGTGAAATAAGTCTGACTGACCACACAGTATGTGTGTTTAGGATTGCAATCTTAGACATTCAGGTTGGGAACAAGGGAATAAAAAAACTCTGACTAGTCTATACGGCAGTACTATATATTGTAAACTGTAAGATGAATTCAAATTTTAAAACAACCACTTTGGCAAACACTATCAACAAGTATAAACAAGTGAAACATGCAAGAAATGCCATAACAGTTACATCTTCACAATTGTTTTCTGCCAGGAAAACATTTGTAGCCACAAAAATGAATACACAGTTTATTAAATAAAAAACAAAAACAAATTCAACACAAAGTCCTAATTTGTTTGGGGCAAATGTATCCTTTTAGTGTGGTTTTCAAAAAGTTGCATGCAGACAAATCCTTTGTTAAAGAAGGAGTTCCCTCTATCTTCCTGACGCATTTTAATTAACGGCTGTTTTACTGTTTGCATATAGTTTATTTACGTTGCATATTATATACCTTAGGTACATTGCTAAATTAATCATACTGATTTATTAACCATGTTTTACTTAATTTTTTTTTACTCAAACCATATTTTACTCAAACTGAATCCAGGGGTGGCTTGAGACCAGCTTTATTTCCTTTAAGAAATGTCTAGGCCCTTCTCGCTAATCTCAAATGGGTTCCTTGAACATCTGGGAAATGGTACTACCATCTGGAATTACTTCATCTTGTATTATTCCACTTTTCTGAATAATTGTTCATGTGCAACACTACCATGTTTTGTTTGCTCTGTATGCATGCCACTTTCCACCCCTTCCCACCATTTTCTGGGGGACGTTTAAGAAACAATTTCTGGTAACCTGCAAAATCCTACATTAAAAAATGAACATGGATAAATGTTAAATAGAAAATGGTAACCACTATAATTTATTCCTCCAGTAATCTTTCTTTATACAGTACTTGATAATCTATTTTTTTTCCCTTTCACTCAATGAAGGAGGTAACATCACAAGAATGTTGCTTTGTGTTCAAAATCCTACCCATCTGTTGCTCAGGAGGGGCTATAGCTCTGTGGTAGAACCAGGAATGGCTGGTAGTTACTGGACCTGGAAGGGCTGCTAGAAGGTGTTGCCCATGAGGTCTCAGAGGAATGGGCAGGTTGTTCTGGTTTTCTTCACATCCTCCTCTTTTTGCAAAGATACAGTGGGCATTTGGGTACTGCACCTCTACAAATAGTCATCACCTAAGTAAACCGCAGTGTTTTACCTTGGTTCAGAAGGGGTTCTCAGCACATCCAACGTGTGGCTATCTTCTGGGACAAGATTTTGTGGAGAGGGTATGCGAGTTAGGTGCAATCCATGGTCCTCTACTACTAATTTGCTTTGCACACTGAGTTTTCATCTAAACCACCCCATCTCCCTACTTTTTATAATGGCATTTTAAATTTACAAAATGTTTTATAGCCTTCATGTAAATGGCACTCTTGCATCATTAATTTGCTGACCACAGTGACCCCTTCTCCCTTTGCTGATCTGTTAGGAATACCAGCTCTTGAACTGAGGAACTAGGGCAGGAGAGGAAAATACCGCTTAAGGTACTGTAATACTTTGAATATCAAGAGTTTTGTATTTCAGTACTGTCAGGGAACTGCCCCTGGCTCAGCGCAGGGTGGTGGAAGGGCTCTCGGGATGTTACAGAGAGCCCCGACCCCACCTGACCAGCAGCACATCCTCTTCCAATGGAGGAAATAGCGAGGTCTCCAGTGGGGAGGGGCAGACAGCTCCGGGTCTTGAAAGCAGAGGCTCTGGGGATGTTGGAGAGACCCTGCACTCCCCTCGCTCAGCAGGTGAGGGAGACACGCCATTTCCAGCACCCAAGTGTGCAGGGGATGAAACGCAAGGAGAGGAGGCAGAGATTTGGGATACCGAAACTCTTATGTTGGGGTCACAGTCGGAAGGGGCCACTCTGGGATTCTGAGAGTGACTGATACAGACATGAACTTGTAGCTCTGCACTGTAAATAGCATGCACAATAAACCTCTTTAAAGACAGTTTGGAATCTTGCCTGGTTACTCACGAGCAACCACCCCACGGACCTTACAAGTACATTTACATTTATCTAACAAGGAGGCAGGGTGCACATAATTACAGCGTTATCACCTTACTTAATCATTTTTTACAGATATAATTTTCCAGTAATATGATATTACAAACCTTAGTAAAGCGTTTTAGCGGAGTAGACAATTGCTAATAAAATGGAAAGAATCCCTAGGGAAATGTGACATATCTTTCCTGTTTCTTCCACCCAAATAATTTTCACTTTTCCTCATTAACACTGCCTGCAAAAAGAGAACCAGCAGCATGAAATCTGAAATGAAATTGCAGTCTGCTGTTACTGGTGTATGGAATGTACTCTGGCTGTTCCAGTGGATTCCGTGGGCCTGCTTCAAAGCAGTAGTAAATCAATATGGGCAAACCTACTTATCCTAAGATGTTTACCTTATTTTTGTATTCTCTGGAAATAAAAGGTAGACATTTGTCACTGACAATGGTGTTTTTTTGAAGAGCCAAAAGTCAAGACTAGGTCTGCACTGAATATGATTAATTATGGCATTCGCCTTACAATGTAAACGTGCATAGGATACTGCTGTTGATGCGACCAGATTACAGAAATCAAAACAAAACAAATCCCTTCACTGTGCCAAGCCTTAGTGTTGTTCAGTCGCCTTATTTGCCCACACTACTACTTAGTGCCATTGGCTGTGGCAACTACAGTATGGGATTCTTCTTAAGAGCATCCATAGTATTGTGATAACACTGGTAAAATTGTGTGGGTCACAACAGCCAATAAGGATTAAATGGCAGTGTGGGCAAATGAAGCCAAGGGCTGTAACAGGGTAGAAGGAAATAGAAAATGTCAGTGACACTATAGTGTAAAAATGATGCAAATTTGCAACAAATGGCCAAAACTGCCCAAACAAGCAAGTGTATTTGACACTCTGAAAAAGAATGTGAGAAGAAGTTTAAAGTCCTGTGATAGTTTAGAACAAATTATCTATTGTAAAAAGTACTCCCTCACCCCCTCCACCTAAAATGAACCCAGAACATAACAGCAACCAGTTTCACAATATTCAAGAAGCTTCAAACATGTAATTCTTATTTCAAACGCTTTAAATACAGATTAATCAATAATCATCCTTGTTTTATAATCTTAAGAAAGAGAGTAAGCACCTCTTTATACAATAGCTTTGGCGTTAGATAATGACCGATGGCTGTGATGAGCAACAGGAATGCATGACACTCTTGTTTCAGTATAATTTACAAACACTGGCTTAAGTAGTGTTTAGTCACTGCTGGCAGATGCCATGTGAAAACAGTGTGTCAACAAATGCATTTCAAAGATTTAATCTCTGCCCTGTTACAAATTAGAATAAGTAAAAACTGTCTGGAGACTAGCCCGGTGAAGTGTCAGAATGCAAAATCCGATAAAACCAGGAGTGCAGCCAGAGAAGCTCAACCAAAGGCCTGAACATAAGTGCCATTTCTTCAGTCTCTGCAAAGAGGACATCAGGGGCAGCCAGATGTTTCTGCCAGTCTCACTGTGGCGCTTTCAGCAAAACACTTGCCATCTGGTTTGTCAAGGCCAAATGGGCACACGAGTAACCCTACCACCAATAAACGACGACGACAACAAAAACCCCTCTGAGTTTGTATTGAATATTAAAATTTTTGCTTCTGTTTGTGAAGGTTCAGACTGCAAATATTTGATGGCAGCATGTAAATGGAACCATGTAAATAGAAGATAAAAAAACAGAATAAGGTCTGTGCAAAGTTAAACAGTTATCTGCTTACTGACAGCTTTGCACTGAAAAATATGAAATACCGCCATCAGCAGCAATCTAAGGACATATAACATTGATCTCTCTCAAGCATTGGTTCCCATGTGCAGATTTGCAGGTTTGTCTACTACCATGCACCCTAAAAATTCTGAAGCATATGTATGCTCACAGTTCGTGTATTATGTATAATTGTGACTACCAAATTGGTGATTTATTTATCTTTACAGTGTTTGTTATATATGCAAAAGGCACAAATGTGGCTCAGAAAGTATGAGTATTTATACAGAAGACGATTTCCCTAATATAAATAGTATGTTGAATTTATTTATAACAATGTTTCTCCTAAACCATGTATTTTCTATTCAAAGGTAAGAAAATGCAATTGAGGTTAGAAAAAAACTCACATTTATAACCCACACTTACTTACAATAAATCTGAGTTCACTTATGAAGTATAAAAGAAAAAGAAAACTGGAGCAATGACATTTGGCTTTAAAAGATACACTTACTGGCAGAAATTACATTTCAGAGAGATACTGGGCTACTATAACCTATCAGGGCAGCACTCAAAAGTAGATGTTTTGAAGACAAAAAGTGGATTTGGAAAAAGCTTTCCTCCTCAATCTGAATCCAGGGAGTGTTTGGGGACGTGTTTTGGACTTGTATGCTAATTTCTCCAGTAACCTCTTCTTTTCCACCATAAAAACAAGCAAACAAAAACCAGTGTTTATTTGAATGTGGAATCTCCTGACAATGCAAGAATAACCCTACCTTTTACTACATCTGTTCTAGCTTCTAACTACGCATGTATGAAGGCGGTAAGATTTCCAAGAAATTGAGAATCACAGTATTTGAAGTTTCAACTAAAAAGCCAGAGGCTTCTTTGGTAACAAAATATACAGGACAATGTATGTTTATTTTAATGTATCTTCAAATAAGGAAAAATATACTGTAGCATATAGATTTTTGGCTCACAAACATGTTTGTCTTAAGTAGATACATTTAAGATCTCTCCTGGTGGCAACATCTGTAGCATATATTTGTGGGTTTTTCTGATGTATTTGGATTAAACCGTCAAATTGTTAACTGACAGCATTTGCACCTTGGAAAAATTTATTTTTATAATGTCTTAATTTTTAAAACAACACTCTTATGATACATCCCACTATTTTCCCTGTTGGTGGTTTTTATTTTACTTTACAGGTACAGTTGGTTTATAACAAGGCAGTGATAACACCCACACACACAAAAATCAGGAATAAAATGGTCCTAAAATGGGCTGGCACAAAGTAACTTTGTACAAGTGCAATAATTATTCAGGATAGTTGATTGTCAAGACTAACTTTAAAAAATATTTCAGTAGTGTTGGACTTAAATGGCATTAGTTTTGAATAAAAATGCAGTGCCATTACAAAATGCATATTTATAGCATTTTTACTCAGAACAACCCCTCCCATGTTCAATGGAGCTTACTCCAGGTAACTGTATATGATTAGAGTCTTAATTTTGCATTTGCTAAAATATTTTTTCTGTCCACAGGTTCTTGTTTGTTCCAAGAGTTACAATACAATATACCTATGTGGCTCCAACATTTCATTTCATTACATCTCAAATACTTTAGTCTCACATAAAGGTAAAGGTACTTCTCTACAAAGAGGCCGTTTTGAAACAATTGTCTGTAATTCTTTAATGGGTCAGGATGTGGCTCAAACTGCCAAAAAGAAAAAGAAAAAAAAGAATCCATATGTTACATTTCAATGTTCTTATTTGATTGCTTTAAACGGTTTTGTGGGCTGTAACCATCTACTGCAGACAAATGATAGACCTGTAAGTTATCAATGAATCACTGTATTAAATGTGATTCCCCCCCACCCATAGACGTGCACAGTTTGGGCTTGGTTGTAGATCAAGGGTCCATTTTGATATTTTCTGAGCAGCCTAGGAGATATTGCTGCATGACTCCTTCCTGCACTATTGAGTTAACATGAGAAGCCATAAACCACTGAGAGGAATCTGTAATATGGCACTGAGGGGACCCTATGTCCTGCTCTACACAAGTCAGCACTATATTTCAAAGGCTGCCCAGCCCAAATTCAGATTAAAGATAAAGAGTGGTATTCAACTAGGTTTTGCTCAGTGCACACCTACTGATATCAATGAACATGACTAAATTAGGTCCATTAACGTCCAAAAAACCATAAGCAGCATTAGAGGCTGTTGCATTAGAGCAGGCATGGCCAAACTTGGCCCTCCAGCTGTTTTGCGACTACAACTCCCAGCATCCCTAGCTAACAGGACCAGTGGCCAGAGATGATAGGAGCTGTAGTCCCAAAACAGCTGGAGGGCCAAGTTTGGCCATGCCTGCCTTAGAGCAAATGGAGCACTGCTCCACCAAACCCAGTCTATCCTCACGCAGCCCACACCTTCCTGCCTCTTTGGGGATCACTCACTGGTGAGGTTTGGGCTGAACAGGACTATTCCTACTCTGCAGGGGTGGGGGCATGTTGAGATGACATGCCTGCAAAGACGTGTGGAAACGGGTGGGTTCCTGAATGCTATAGGGAATATTCCAGCTGATGCTTCTGTTGAGTTGGATGCTACAGTTAGAGCAAGCCCAATGAAGGAATCCATTAATACAAATCCATTAATACTGAATCAGTTTCAGCTATTGAGACCTGAGGATACAGCAAGCTGCTTGAGAAGTGCAGCTGTCAACATAACATTTTCATCGTTGCCCATCTGGGCTTCTTACAGTTAGCATAAGGGGACTGAGTGGGAGGGTCCAGGGAATGATTAATGCTTCATTGGGGAGGTACTATCTACTTTGAATGGGGTGATGGTGTGTCCTCTCCTTAAGAGAACTTCCTTGGACCCAGATGTGTTGAACAACTACCATGCAGTGATGAATATGACCCCCTTTTTGGGGGGAGGTGCATGAGAATAAAGTGGAAGCCCAGATTGAGGCATGTTTGTCAGAAAATGATTATCTGAATCCATATCAATCTGCCTTCAGGCTTAGCCATAACAATGAAACTATCTTTAGTCACTCTGGCTGATGGTACTTGGGAGAAGGACAGCAGGAGTGTGATCCTGCACATTCACCTTGAGCTTTTTGCAGATTCCAGAACTATTCACCATGGAATCCTTGACAGGCTCAGAGAGGTTGCGGGGGACGGGACGGGACTGTACTTCAGTGGTTCCACTTCTATATCTCCAGGGCCATTTCTAGAAAGTAGTTGTGGAGGAACATGTTTGTCACCATGGGGATAATGGAATTCCTTCCCTACAGGGAGATGTCCACTATATTCATTGTGCAACTTCTGCTGTAAGCTGAAGATGCCCCTCTTTACTCTGGCTCTCGACAGTTAAGATATTTTGTTTTGTGGGACCCACCTCTTCTGCTAAAGTTATACTGTTCTGTTCCATCTAGAATAGTTTTATGAGTTTTATAATTGCCATGGTTTTACTTGTTGTCATAATTGCATATTTTATAGTTATAACCTGCTGTGGGACCTTATGGTGAGGGGTGGGTAAGAAATCTTAGAAGCAGTAATAATTATTATTATAATAACCTCTAAAGTGCAACTAGCAGTTGTACTGCAGCTGCAATAGTTCCCAACCTACCTGGTAGGACAAGTGCTAACTGACTCATATATTTTGCAACAAAGAGAGAAAGCGTGAACAAAGACCACCACGTCTAGGCATGTTTAGATAAACACATCCTGGACACCAAGTAGAGCAGAAATGCTTTATCAGAAGGTCTTCAGTATTAAATTTTGTCATAAAATAATGGGGGGGGGGAGTTTTAAAGCAGCAAAAGCATAAAATAAATAAATAGAGACAATGGTAAGTACAGTATGTGTTCCAGGTCTGATGGTGTCCAGCTCATCCCAGAGTTGTTTGTAATATAGCTTAAAATACTATGACAATAGCAGGAGCAGTGGGGGTTTCCAGTTGAAATTACTAGTCTTGTTGTAGCTGGCATGAGTCTCAATTACTGTTTCTTACTTTTCCAAGGGAAATCCACTGAAACAACAACACAGTTTTAGATATAAAATAAATAGATGAAACCGCAGCTCAGCAACAACTATAATTTGTTTTAGGGCCACATGCATATTTTACTTTATTTCCTAAAAGCCACAGCAGTGGAATTCCTTTATGGAATGTATATTCCTCTGCCAAGGAAAATTATGCTCCATAGTTTCTGGATGTATAAAGTATATTAATTCAAAATTAAATATTCAGAATTGAAACACACACAGAGACACTTATCCATTCAAACAGACCGTGCACAGGAAGAGAACCCAACAATTCTAGATTGAGTAGCAAGATTAAGGCCCTTAGGACAGAAATACAAGTTATAAGGGAAACATGGGATTCCAAGTCACATTTGCTATGTAATGCTAACCAAGTGAAACCTGCAAAAAAAATTACTGCAGTGCGGAGTGCTCCAGTTCAGGGTACTAGCCAGTCAGCCATACCTTCTTTCAGCATACTGTATTTCATTCACCCCTTTGTCTGATTTTCCATTTCCTCCCACTGGCCTGTTTTCTGGAACTCTCCCTCTTTAGGATTCCTAATTTTTGTACATCTAGAAACTTTGGGTTTCTCCCAAGGTTGCTGATACATCTTCCTCTTGTGCATGGATGGCTTCCTTTTGACTGCATAGCAATACAATATAGCAAGTAAGTAGGTTGAAGAAAGTTGGGGCACTTTCAGGGGAGAATTGTGAAGAGGAGTGTTTAACTGCTTGTAGTGAGGGCACAAGGAGAAGGGGACGACAGAGGACGAGATGGTTGGCCAGTGTTCTTGAAGCTACTAACATGAGTTTGACCAAACTGCGGGAGGCAGTGGAATACAGGAGTGCCTGGTGTGCTCTGGTCCATGTGGTCACAAAGAGTCGGACACGACTAAATGACTAAACAACAACAAAAGGCTCACCAGTTACCTCTGCAGAACAGTATTGGCCCAGAGTAGGCTGGTGCAGAGAAGACTCTGGGTGTGAAAGGTTTAAGCACCACTGTCACTCATCAGTTCTCCCATGAAACTGCCACCTACCCCCACTTCCCTGTTATTACAGCAAACATAGCACTGATGAGTATGTGTTTGCTAAACTAACATCTAGTACACTGTGTACAAAAGTTTTTTTTACATTTATAAAATACACAGATATGTGAGTATGGATGGACTAATCAGTCATTTTAAGTTTATCTCGGTTTCTCTTTTTTTCACTCTTAAATTTGGTGCTCCACATTTACACATCAGTTTGAGATTTTCAGTCAGCAGAATTCATCAGCATTTTAGTGTAAGTTTTTCCTGATATATATATATTTGTATGCAATTTTGTCAATTATATGCAATTTTGAAAAGCCATTTCCTCTAATATAATGCATTCTTATATGTTTTCTTTCATTAATGTATGCATGTTGGTGCACTGTTTACCTGTGTATATGCAATTCTGTACACATTACTTTGCGAGAGAACTCCACTGCAAAATTTACAGAAGTGTGTGTTTTGAAAGATAGCTGTGTGGGAATACACTTCGTGGATTCTTTGAAATCCGCGGTTATTTGTTTGTATTAATGTTTATTTAAGCACTACTTTTCGTATCCTTCCGTTAAAAGTGAAAGTAAAAGTAAAACTCAGTGGGCACTTTGCCTCTGAGATCACTCCGCCTAAAATTGCAGTTCCAGAGGTTTTCAAAGTTATCAATGGACGTTTATTCTGCTTCCCGCCTTTTTTGGGGGCAGCAACAGTGGTTTTATTGGTTAATATATTGATCGTGATGTCATACCTGGTTCTCAATAAAAGGCTGAGGCTCCCCGCTTAGGGAGGTTAGTTACGTTCTTTTGCTTTTGGGTTTAGTTCAGATAGACAGTATTGAACAGCCGTTCAGTTAGTTGGGGTTTTATTTAGTTTAAGGGTTTTTGGGCTGAGGGTTGGCTGGGTTGGCTGGGTTGGAAGCACGTGCGGGTGGTAGTTAGGGTTTAGCTCGCGGAAGACTTGGCGGTAAAGGTTAGATAGCCTTTAGACCTAGCATAGGTTTAGATCGCGGAAGATTTCTCGGTTTAGTTTTATTTAGCCCTAGCATTGCGGAAGATTTGGCGGTGTAGGGACTGAAAGCTTAGGGAGAATCTTAGAATAGGGCTAGGAACAGTAAAGTGTAAAGAGCCTATGCGGGTCAGCCAAAGCCGTAAAAGAAACATCGGTGTCTGTCTTTATTGGGGAAAAGGTTTTTATTTGATTTTAGAAAACGTCAGGGGTTTTACCTTAGTGCTTTAACTTTGCCCTTAGTTTAGCTATCTTCACTTTAGTAATAGTTCAGGAGGTACCAAGCAACTTCAAGATTATCTTCGAGGCATCCATTTATTTTCGAGGCATCCATTCGTTTCCGACTTACTCACGCACCTTCAGATATTGAGGCTTGGCCGGCGCCCGTGCCAATACGCACGCGGAACGCTGGCCGTACATCCCCAGCAACTGGTATCTCGTGCGTGGGTGTCCTAGACTCACGCACGGGAAGCTCCAGCACCGAATCCCCGCAGCTATGTTTTGGCTCGCATATTATTTCAGAAAGTGCCAGTTTGGCCGGTTTGCCTTTAAATGTGAACTGAATTGTATTTCTCCTCCATCCGTACGTGTGAGTGACTTGTCTATGGTAAGATCAACGAACTCCAGATGATCTCAGAAGCTAAGCAGGGTCAGGCCTGGTTAGCACTTGAATGGGAGACTGCCTGAGAATATTGGGTCTCACAAGGCTTAACTGCTGGGATAGCTCAGTCAGTAGAGCATGAGCAGCGTTCGAAACTCCCCATTGTTCTAGGTGTGTTTTGCGACAGGGAATTACCGGTACATTAATGTGCACAGTTTCTGAGCCCTGGGTGCAGTTTTGCAGCTAAGATTTCAGATTAAAACTGCCACTGCTGGAAGGAAAGGAGGACTTTTTTCCTGCCTCCACACTTGCAGCCACTCTCTGAAGATTGGAGAAGGGACCCTCGTAAGAATATTGGGGGTTCGGGCAGAGGAAGTACTGCTTTGTTTTTTGCAGTCTTCAGATGAGGACTAGACCATGTGAAAAATGAACATATGATTTTAGCTGCAGTTCATTCATTTTCAGCTTGTTAAATATATATATATAAAAACACGCCAAGACACTCTGTTGTGGTGCCCATAACCTAGGTTTAAGGTGCCATTTAGCTCCTAGCTTTCATATCTCAGTTTCTCACACGGAGCATGAGACTCTTAATCTCAGGGTCATGGGTCCAAGGCCAGTGTTGGGCAAAAGATTCCTGCATTGCAGGGGGCTGGACTAGATTACCCTTCCAACTGTACATTTCTATGATCTAAGGAATTCATTGTAGTTTTGCTTTCTACTGCTATGAGCAAAGACACCACATCTTGAATTTTTACTGATAGGACAATTTCCCCCAGCTCGTGTGACATATAACATTTCAACAATATATAATGCCAAATCATTTGTAAAGGTTATATGAGAATCATGTTAAATATTTCCATGTATCATAACACTAGCAGAAAATCAATCTATTATTATTAGCGTTCCATGAATAATGGCAAAATAAATGATTGTTAATGCTGTTTAAACATTTCCTTAAATTGCTGCTATGGCTGCTATCTGATCTCCATTGCTCATTCTAAGCTAATTATTAATCCAGCAGGGAGGATGCAAATTATGGTTAACTAAGCAGTGAGATCCCAATTGGAACTGAGTCAGCATTCTTCCAATTATGCCTGCTTATCCACTATGCCTCAACCTGAGCTATCTCTTACTTGGGAGTCATAAAGCATGTATAATTTTCAGGGAATGTGACACCATGACCATTTTTAAAGAAAGAGTAATTATTGAATAGTTGTTATAGTATAAACCATTAAGAATGAGTTCAGATGTTTAAGTCTGCAACAAAAAGTATGCTTTTTAAAGTAGCTGATAATATTATGTTTTAAAACCTGAGATGCACATACGATATTATTTTCTTTCCCTGGGCCTAGAAGCCTAGCTGATCTATCTTCCATTTTAAAATTTTGTATGCACTGATTCAGAAAGTGCACCTAACTTTTAAGATCCCCAATGACCCAGAGCTCAGGTCAACACACTTAGTACGGGAACATCCAGAACAGAATATCCAGACCCACACTAGATACAAGTGAATTATCCTTAAAGTTTGAAAACCACAGAAAGAACATCACAATACTGCTAAATGGTGCAGTACAAATGGCATTTACACTTACATTTCAGCTTTTCCATGTCAAAGCCTTTGAGTCTGTATTGGTAATAGGAGGGCTGAACATTTATGGTAGGTAAGGAGAGATCAGCTTGACTTCTGCTTTTTTGCAGGGTTATTTCAATCTATCATGGCAGAAGTAGAATCATAGATTTGTAGAGATGGAAGATACCTGGGGGATCATTCTAGCCCAACCACCTGCAATGTAAGAATCTGGTCCTCAGCTGCCCCTGGGTGGACTCGAACCACTAACATTCTGGTTAACAGCCAGACACACTGACACATTGCACACTGACACAATAAACTCATTGGCCATTTAGACCTTCAAATTTGGAGTGCTAGAGGACATCACCTCAGCTCCTGTTGTAAGATTGCAATACCCCATTGCAAAATGGCATTACAACAATAATGTAAAAACAAACAAACAGATAAATGAACACAATGCTTTATGCTGTGGCCACCTGTATAACAAGTCACACAAATGTTGAATTAAAATCACTGAAAATGAAGTACACAGGTTTATCAAGGAGCCAACAATAAGACAGTAGCTGTTACACAACACCAAAAATTTAAGCAGTGTCGCAGGATAGCTGTGCAAAGCATGTGTCAACAGGTTATTATGTAAAACAAAAACAAAAACAACACCCCCATGTTTCCAAAATGTAACTGAATTCGGGGGGGGGGGGTTTCCCTGTGCAAAATATATTGGCTAGCTACCTTTCACAAAGTGCAGGGGCGGGGGGCTGAGTTGGCCTGGCCAGGCTGGGGGTGGCGGAACACATGTGACATCAAGCGCACACAACATGTGCCCCCCCTCCCTGCCCCATGTTGGGGGCAAATTGATGCATCTGCTTTGGAATCAGAGAGAGGAAAGTTCACTGAACTAAACTAAGGACTAAAAACAAGACTGGATGACATGGCTTGCTTGTTAAAGAGGAATGTGTTGTTTTGTATCTTGTAATGTTCATTTGTTTTAAGACTCTTCTGCAGTAAAGCTTTGAAACTCATTTTTGTGGTGGCGAGCGAATTCATTTCTACTCTGCACAAGGTCTGGATCAGGGATTCCATTGCAGCAACTCTAACATGCAGGACCACCAGAAGGCATACAGGTCTTTTTGATATAGAAAAGAATGCACAGGTGAGAGCTGCTGAAGCTCCCTTCATTACAGGCATATATTTAAGGTGGGTTCTTAGTGGAAAGGCAGCATGTGTGGAAGGCAGTCTTATCTCTTCATTCCCCCACCATGATAGGATAGAGGACTACCTGTTCGCATGCACAGAACTCAACCTCCCCTCCCTGCACACTGCCTTCCCAGTAATATTCATCCTGCTTGTCTGTAATTAAGGGGAAACAAAATATACAGCTACCTGCTACTTATTAAGCAAATGTCTAGTTTGGCCCACACTTCCAAAGGTAAAGGTAGGGACAGGGCAGGCAGCAGAGACTTGCAGATTCTTCCAGTAGGAGTGGAGCTGATACCAAATGACTACAAATTCAAGCATGTGCAGAAAGTAAAAATAATATTGCTGAATCTAAAACCCCAATGTTTGCCTCTATAGTATTTTGACAAAAAAGAATCCAGATGCCTAAATATTCAGTGACTTTCCTCGTTCTACTTGAGATCTTTGGAAGATAAAGTTGGTATTTAAATGTACAGTGATACCTCTGTTTACAAACGATTCGGTTTACGAACTCTGCAAAACCGGAAGTAGTGTCCCGGTTTGCGAATTTTACCTTGGTCTAAGAACAGAAGCTGAACGGTGAAAGGGCACCAGCGGCAGGAAGCCTCATTAGGGAAAGCGTGCCTCGGTTTAAGAACGGACTTCCGGAATGGATTAAGTTTGTAACCTGAGGCACCACTGTAATATAAAATAAAAATAAAATGCTACACAACACTATATGTCATTACAGGGAAAAATATAGGGTTCTTGTAGCTCACTGGAATGCAAAGCATAATCAATGATGATGAAGAATATTTGAACAACAAAATTATCCTCACTACTTTTCAGTGTACTATCAATGCCACCACGCTAATCATTTCCAAAAGATATGAAGTATTGGCAATTGTTAAAAGGAAAGCTGGTAGGAAAACTGTTTTAATATATTTTAACATGCTGTCAGTTACAGTTAATCTTCATTCTGTACTGGACTGATTTCTATACCTTCAGCTTAATGAGAACATGTTGTTGCTAAGACACTGCCACTCCATGTGATACATCTATCACTCACTGGTACAGAAGTTGAATTCCGGGAGGAATTGCTGCTGTGTCTATATTTTAAAAGATATATAGAGTGGCAGAATCATCAATATATACGACCATCAATAACAATATAATGCCCAAGTAAAGGCGGTAGAAATTTCTCTGAATTTGTTGTGATAAATTGGAAAAGTGCATACGATACCTATGCCATTGTTCCCCCGCACATCTTTTTCAACCGTTTCTGCATCTTGATTTATATTTTATTATTCCGAGTAATTAATATGATTTAAGTCTGATTCCATTTCCAGGAAGAAACATTCATTTCCTGAAGAGTTCCCTTTGCTTTTGGACAATAAATGGGTTTAAATCCAAGAAATTACTCATCTTTTTTACAGCAAGATATCCGAGAACTCATGCAGTCTACTCCTTATGATGAGTTCATGACCCAATGTACTTCACTAGATAGATGTGCGCAGGAACATTTGTTTTGCATGCACGCACACACACACACACACACACACACACCACTAAGATGTAGACCCCTTTTTGTTGTGTGGATTTAAAATTATATTACTGTTGAAATCATGAGGTGCTATCCAGGAAGAAGAAGCCAATATTTTAAAATGTGCCAAGTAGGATATAAAACTTGTACTCAGCAAAATCCAGATTACTAAAGGCTGCTTTCAATGTGCTAGTGATACAATTGTAGGGAATTCAGTGAAAGCAGATTCCACAAGCAGGCAGGTTTCAGACTCACTTTCCCTATTCTTAACAGATGAAATTATTATTTGATTTGGCAAGTATGGATATGAGGCTCCCATAGATAGTATTAAACTTGATGATTTCTTCAAGCATTTTGCAACTAACCTTAAGACAGGCATTAAGAATAGGTTGAATGGGGAAACCGATTATCTACAAAGGACATCATGTATTGTGAGGGGAAATTACTATTTTGGACCCAACTACAGTGCAGATTCAGATGTTTTGAAAGAATGTGCACAGTAATAAAATTAGTAAGAAAAAGGTTAAACAGAAGATATGCTGGTAATAAAAAACATTTGTCTTATCTCTAGCTAGCATTTATGCTGTTGCTTAGTATACTCTCCCATATTTTAAGGATATTTTTTGTATTCCCTGAAGAATAGTTTATTTTTCTTCACACAGCTGATATCTGTTTGACTGCCAGCATAATCTTTGAAAGATAAAATCTTTGTGCTCGTGCTGTGCTCATGGACAGAAGAGTATATCGAAGTCTGTTTTTACTTGGAACAAATTTTGTAGATGCATGTATAGTATTTCTTTCAAAGGTGCTGCATGATTTTCATAGGCGCAGTAGACAGTTACTAATAGACTTTTTAAATACAAGGCAAGGGATAACATTTAGCATAATGGCATAAACACTTGAATGACCCCTGATAGCTTGATCAAAATGGGAAAATAAATCTCATTAGATCACTACTTGTTAAACCACAAGCATGCTTGATTTTTGTTTGGGAAGCTGATGCCTTCAAAAATACTTCTGCACATCACTCAAATTATAAGCTTTTTTTGACTTACTAAACAGTATCATCTTGTCCTTGACAATGCACCCATACAATGGCTCCACCTTGTGTGAAGAGCCAATTGTATATGCTAAACTGGCCACCATGTGCTCTGATGATCTTGTAGACTGGTTTAAAGCTTCATTGTTCTTAGTTATTGTTATTGTTCTAGTTTCATTTATTACCTGCCCTTCACTCTAAGGTCCTAGGGCACGTTACAACCAAATAACCACAGAAGTTAATACAGACAATCAAATAACTTAAAACAACTTCCATGTTTTTGAAAAGTATGAAGTACTGTTTTTAGTTTATAATATGTCACATTCATTTGTGCAAGATTCAGCAGGAGTAAGTAAATATGCTTGGTAGCTTACTGGATGGGGCAGTAATTTTAGTCATAGGGCATTAATTACTAAGTACCAAACCTATAAATCTACTCTCTGAAATAGAAGAGTTGTTTGCTTAAGGCCAGTTCACATTATTGATGGCTAGAAATCTTACATGTGCAGTGGGCAGCAAGGATGCATGCACATAAAATATAACACCGTGTGTGGATACATACATCTGTATGCCAAATTTTCAGTATTCTTGCCCTACGAAAGACAGGATAATAGAAGCGAGCATATGTGTCACTACTCCAAGTGCCCCATCACTTTATAGATCTTGCAAAACAGGCATAGAACCAAATGCCACTCAAATCATCCTCTCTTGCCAAGACACTTTCTCTCAGTCACTTATTGTCCAGAACCATGAAAGCTGTTTGTGGTTTACTCTGTTTTCATATCCATGTGCCCCTTTCAGAGTTTTTCATGAGTTCAGTGGACATGCATGTGAGGGTGTGGTGGAGAACATCAGAGGGGGACAAGGGGGCAAGCACCCCTTCAAACAAGAAGCTTGCTTCTCACCTGAGCCCCCCAGCCACCCAATTGCACTCATTAACATATACTGCTATTTTTCTTTCAGAGATCTTAACATGTGAGACACAACTTGCCCACCTAGAAATATACTTGGCCCCCACCCCCACCCCATTTTTTTCCGTCTGGTGCCAGCACTGAACACTGCAGTAACAAGCTCTGTCCTAAGTCTCTATACATTAATTGTAGTGTCTGAAAAGAGGCATCAATGCACAACTAGAAAAATTATTTGAATGTATGGAGAGAACTCTGTACATACAAGTATATGTACAGGGTTCATTTCGGACCTGACAGTAACTATGCATAAGGCTGCAAAACACAACCCATGCATTGATTGAAAAGAGGAAGATCTCTAAAAGGGGCTATAGTCAGACTCATATACAGTGGTACCTCGGTTTAAGAACAGTCTGGTTTAAGAACGATTTGGTTGACAAACTCCGCAAAACTGGAAATAGTGTCCCGGTTAGCGAACTTTACCTCGGTCTACGAACGGAATCTGAATGGTGGAAGGGCACCGACAGAGGGAGACCTCATTAGGGAAAGCGTGCCTCAGTTTAAGAACGGTTTTGGTTTAAGAACGGACTTCCAGAGCAGATTAAGTTCGGAAACCAAGGTACCACTGTATTCCAAATCTTGATTCTGAGGTTTTCCTATGCACCAAGTGTTTTACCACACAATTTAGAAGGACTGTGACAGGAGCAGGATGGTATTTATCTCAAACAATATTACAGCATCAGCTGTTGATAGAAATAAAATCAGGGAACTGTGAAGTCATTTGGTTGAGGTCTTCCAAGAAAATGTGCTGATACAGCAGTTCTTTTAAGGGGGTGAGCTCCTCCTCTCCCTGTTGTGCTCCCCAGAGTTCTCATATGACTTTCCAAGTTAGCCTTTATAATAAAGTCTAAATCTGCATTATCGGAGGATGCAAGTTCTGTATTCTTAGATTTATGTTGCATATTCAGCACTTGAAACTGTGAAAAACATGCTTTACCTGCCGTTTTCTGCAAATTATCTCTTTGCTTGATTTTGAACTTTATTGCTATTCCTTTTTCATTTCTTTCACTTGATGTCTAAGTTTATAGGCTATTCTTTGAGAGGAGGGGTTGTGTTTCAGCAGTCAACAATCAGCAGTCAAACTTGTAAATGGTTAGTATTTTTTTTTCTAAGGCAATGCAACAAGTTCAAGGAATTGGAGCTGGGAAGGTAAAGGTAAAGGGACCCCTGACCATTAGGTCCAGTCGCAGACGACTCTGGGGTTGTGGCACTCATCTCACTTTATTGGCCAAGGGAGCCGGTGTACAGCTTCCAGGTTTTTGGGGCCAGCATGACTAAACCGCTTCTGGCAAACCAGAGCAGCGCACAGAAACACTGTTTACCTTCCCGCCGGAGCGGTACCTATTTATCTACTTGCACTTTGACGTGCTTTCAAACTGCTAGGTTGGCAGGAGCAGGGACTGAGCAACGGGAGCTCACCCCGTAGTGGGGATTTGAACCGCCAACCTTCTGATCAGTAAGCCCTAGGCTCTGTGGTTTAACCCACAGCACCACCCACGTCCCTACTGGAGCTGGTACACATAAGTATATTTAGTCAACATTTTAGTTCCTACAGGTATGCACACATTTTTTAAAAAACAACAACAACACATGCTGACTCTTGTTGGACGAATGTAGATCACCCTCTTAGCTACCGGTACCTCTTTGATAAAGAACATTATTATTATTATTATTTTATTTATTTATACCTTGCCCATCTTGCTGGGTTTCTTTAACAGTGTACCACTGTTGCAAGCAGCTTCAAATATCAGCACCTCCACCACCACACCAGTAAAAGTGTGTGGGAAGCAACAGCATGTTTTACTTTGAACAATGTTATGATCAAAAGGCCACTGTATGGGGGAGAAAGTTGGCTGTCCGCATTCTGTACAATGGTATATACAGGGCCATTGTATGGCGACTCTGTATTTGTACTCATGGGCTTCCTGTAAGGAGTCTGCTTAGCCACCTCGAGAACAGAATGCTGGACCAGATGAACCTTTGGTCTGAATAGCAGGGCATTTTGAGAACTGGAATAATTTTTAACCTAAATTTTCTGTTTTCCAAAGTTCATTAAGGCTGGGTACACACTAACCCATTTGTAACACTAAAATGTAGATTTTCTTAATCCATCTCAGTGTGCTGCTTTCAGTCTAGATTTATTGCTAGATTCTGCTGTCCACAATGATGGGTTAGGTTACTTGATGTATTTGAAAATCCTCCCCTTGATTAGGTTATCCATGCCTTTTCCTCCCTGCACATGTGAATGAAGGAGGATGTAGTGATTGTGGTCTTGGTATATATCCACCCACAACATCATTGGGCAGGTGTGGACAGACAGCCCCCCCCAAAAAAAAAAATTGCTGGAACTGTTTTCAAATGGACACACTGGGGTAATGCAGAATCAATCTGCAATGAGCTTTGTTTTTGGATTGAAATCAGTTCCTCAAGAAGCACTTTTTAGGGGCAAAAACACTACAATAGAGCTTGATTGCATGGGGAGGATGCAGAAAAAAACAAGTCCAAGCCTCCATTGATTCTAGAATAAAAGGTTGTGCATTCACAGCCTTCAAATCTATACAAGCTATATCTTTAC
Source organism: Lacerta agilis (assembly GCF_009819535.1). NCBI lineage: Eukaryota > Metazoa > Chordata > Lepidosauria > Squamata > Lacertidae > Lacerta > Lacerta agilis. Next base: position 40,318,447 of record NC_046316.1, on the reverse strand, counting down.
AGCATATTCAGAACACAATTTTTCCCTCAAAGAATTCTGAGCACTGCAGTTTACCCTTCACAGAGTAACAATTCCCAGCAACCCTTAACAAGCTACAGTCCTCAAAATCCTTTGAAGGAAAGAATGCACTTCAAATGTACATTAAGCTCATCAATCCTCAAGTCCATTTAAAAACAAAGCAAAACACTACATGTATTTATTGGCTTCCCAATGACAGAAAGCCCATCTTCTTCTTTTTCTGAATATAATTATCATTATTTGTACTTTTCTGCCTTTCCTTCTCCACAGACCTCACTGCCCCTTGTCCAACCACATATGTACAATTGCACTGCAGGATAACACCTCATGACTCTGATGAAGTGGACTGTGGTCCGTGGAAAATTATGTTATAACTAATTTGCCAGTGTTTAAGGTGGCATAAGACCACCTTATAAGATGCAAAGCTCTCTCGTCACAGAATTATACTAAGTAAACAATTAATAAAACATGCTTATTCCTGATTTGCACTGGTTCATCGCTAATGAGTCTCTGATATTACTATTTTGTTCTGCTTTATCAAGCAGATTGAGCTAGCCTTTATTTCCTTATACTACTCAAGGGGATCTTAACGTTGTGCTAAAAGAACAAAGGTGCTAAATAGTCATAATCTTGTAAATTAGCCAGTATTATGTAACAGTGTATCTAATGTTATGTTGAGTAATGCCATAAGATATACAGAAACATTGGTTCAAAATTATCCCATTTACATTTTCTTTTGAGCAAGTTGCTGTGTAATATATAATAAATTCCCATTTCACTATTAGAAAAAGTGCACTGAAGAAGACCGACTGGTGTGTACGCTTTTTGTATTTTGGAATGTTACTTCCAACTCTGAAGAGGGAATGTATGCCTATAATTAGGTGTGTCTCTTGCCTCATCCCATTCTACTGATGTGGCATTACGTACAAAAAAATAAAGTGAAAATCAACCCCAAGAAAATCAAACACAGATGTAGTAAAACTTCTAGCTCCAGATACCTTCTGTGTAATCTATGGTGATGGAGTCTAAACCCACAAGAAGATGGGATTTCTGTGACTGGCCAGCTATTGAAAATAGGACCTTTGGGAACATGTCAGATGTCAATACAATATAATAACTTTTAAGGGGCTTTTAAGAGAAAAAAAGTCTAAGAAGAATGCACTCAAACCAGCATTTGAATTCCAAGTGTTTATGCAGTCATGTCACAGTTTAGGGTTGCATAACTGCACTGTAGTTTGGCAAGGACTGAGTATTTATAAATGGCAGATAGTTGAATTCCACTCTTGCTCCCAGAGGACACCTGAATGAGATCATTATTTTCCAATTAAACTAAAACAAGCAAACAACTAAGTAATTCAGGGGTGTTGTCCAATGTAATCCCTTCCAGAACACAGTGAATTCCTCCCTCCATTAATTATACTATTGCTTTTTTACATTCGTTTTTTAAACATTCTTTTTATATGACATACTTCAGGATAGGACATACTGATGAATGTGCAACATTATAAAACATGACATTATACTGCAATGTGACCTACCAAGAACCTCACTAATATAGCTATATATGCTAATTATTTTGGCTTTTGAATCCAAAATTAAGAAAACTGTATGACAGAGTACTGCTAATGTCAAAGTAACCGTACTTCAACAAAAATATTTAAAAAGCCAAGCTCCAGTGTGAAATTGCTGAAGTAGAACTTATCAACATATGCAAATCACTTGCATTTCAACTTCATTAGAACCATGAGTTTCTTTTCACACTACAGCTATTAAATTAGTACAGTTGTACCTTGGTAGTCAAACACCTTAGTTGTCAAACAAAACGGCTCCTGAACATTGCAAACCTGGAAGTGAATGTTACAGGTGGGTAGCCGTGTTGGTCTGCCATAGTCAAAACAAAATCGAAAATTCTTTCTAGTAGCACCTTAGAGACCAACTGAGTTTGTTCCTGGTATGAGCTTTCGTGTGCATGCACACTTCTTCAGATACACTGAAACAGAAGTCACCAGATCCTTAAATATAGTGGGGGAGTGGGGAGGGGTATTACTCAGAAGGGTGGTGGGAATGGGTGATAGGCTGATAAGTGTGGAAAACCTGTTGACGACTCTAAACGGCTGCAATTAGTCTTGCAGGGAAAGGCAAGGGGTGAGATGGCTAAAGATGGCTTTGTTATGTATAATGAGATAAGAATCCAATGTCTTTGTTCAAACCAGGTTTCTCCATGGTTTTAAGTTTGGTGATTAGTTGCAATTCAGCCACTTCTCTTTCCAGTCTATTTCTGAAATTTCTTTGTATTAAGACAGCTACTTTGAGATCTTTTATAGAATGTCCTGGGAGATTGAAGTGTTCTCCTACTGGTTTCTCTGTAATACCCCTTGCCTTTCCCTGCAAGACTAATTGCAGCCGTTTAGAGTCGTCAACAGGTTTTCCACACTTATCAGCCTATCACCCATTCCCACCACCCTTCTGAGTAATACCCCTCCCCACTCCCCCACTATATTTAAGGATCTGGTGACTTCTGTTTCAGTGTATCTGAAGAAGTGTGCATGCACACGAAAGCTCATACCAGGAACAAACTCAGTTGGTCTCTAAGGTGCTACTAGAAAGAATTTTCGATTTTGTCTGGAAGTGAATGTTCCAGTTTGCAAACTATTTTTGGAAGCCGAATGTCCAACGCAGCTTCCGATTGGCTGCAGGAAGCTACTGCAACCAATTGGAAGCCGTGCCTTGGTTTTGGGAGTTGAACGGACTCCCAGAACGGATTAAATTTGAGAACCAAGGTACCACTTTATAGCACAACTAGAAAGATATTATCTCCAAGTACAATTACTGTGACTGGGTCACTGTACTTATGTTGTATGCATTTTAAGTCTAGACCAATTGCCCCATCTCATATTTCACACCCTTTTGCTTTCAGTGTTTAATTTCTCTTTAACTTATGTGTTTATATGTGTACGCATTGTAAACACACTTACACACAAACCTGCAAACTGAAGACAACACTTAATCGAGCTAAGGAAGTGGACTCTAGTTCATGAAAGCTTATGCCACAATAGATCTGTTAGCTTTTAAAACCGCATCAGATCCTGCTTGTATTTAAGCATATAGTTATCTCACACAAAATTTTTGATCAATTTGCAATGTAAAAGTTGCACTAAAAGTTGTGACTTGACTAAGTTGTAAAAATAATGACAATTTCATAGCACAATGGAAAGTATGTGGAATACATTTTCATTCTAGTCTTTGACAGCTGTTCAGCTGTAGAGCTGCAATATTTGCTGCCAATGATTTTCAAAGGATCTCTTCAAAGTGAATCTCCGGCTGAGGGGAGGGGGTACACCGAGCACAGGAAATATTGTTTCACTAAGCTTGACATTTACTGCAAAGAAAGAAATGTATGTACTAAATTTATGAGTCCCTATGATCCATCTATTAAACACTAGGTACTGCTTTTACAACTGGCCTTCATCAAGATTTTTCATCTTGTAGCCAAAGTGTCGTCTCTTCTAATGACTCATGATGAAGATTCATTCCAGTTAACTTAATTTCAGATGACTTTTGCTGTTCTTTTTAGCATGTTCTATCCTTAGAAGGCTGGCTATTTGCTGTCCATATTCTTCATGTACACGTCAGCTAATCAGTGCTGTCCAATAAATAATTGACATTGTGATTAAAGAAAGATACATCTGTTTAAGATTACCCAAAGTTCTGCTACAAAACTGATAAGCTGATAATTTGTCATAGCATTTAGGCATAACAAGCATGAGTTACCGGTATGCTTCTTTTTGTCTGCAGATGTAAGCACTCTTTAATCCAAAGCTGTGTTCTAGAATATGCATCTTACTGATTTTACAGAAGACTAAAATCTGTTTGCAGCAACTGTTACTATCCCACACTATTTACATCATGTTAGAAACTGAGAATGAAAGAAAAAAGCAAAACAAATCCATACAATATTCCCGATAAATGTGCTATTATGGATAGCTATTGAAGAAGAAAGCCAGGCTCTACACATGGTTTCATTAATTATGTAAATTGCATGTGGTACTTACATTCTCCAAGACAAAATTATAATTAGCACCCCTCCCGCATTCATAGTATTAAGAACAAAGTACTGAGCTTTAGTAGAAGAGTTTACTCATTCCATTGCTCCAGTGTTTTTCTGCTGTGTCAACACAAGAGAAAAACTGCAAATCAACAGCTGTGGACAGGGACTGAATTGCAGTGCTGGATATAATGTTTTGAATTTTGCCAAGTGAGACTGATTAGATCCCTTTTGAGGGATTCAAGTTGGTGGAAATATTTCTTCTTAAAGTGGAAAGAATGGAATCTTTTCGCCCTGACTCCAGGGAAAATGGCTGCGGAAATCTGTGGTTGAGATGGAAAAATACTGTGACTAAGATGGGAATACACTGAAATCTGATACCTTATACCCACTTCTACCATGTTGGGTTTCGTTTTCAAGTTGGCCTTGGACTCTGGATTAACCCACGAACAAAGGACTATTCTTTTGAACTTAGAATTGCTGAACCAGAAATTAACTTTGTTGACCCAGGATGACGATTTATACATCACAAGAAAGACTATTCAGAATATTGCTAAAATGGAATCAAACCTTGGCAGGGAACTCAAGGGAATTATTGAAGTACATAGTACAATGCTTTGGCAACTCCGAGAAGAAGAAAAATCCTGTTGGGGTGAGGGACCCAGGATTAGGAGACGGTTTATATCCAATTCCTGGGGTGAGAGTCCAGGAATGATGGGGAAAAGATTCTTATATCTACAACTAGAAGACGAACGGAATTTTGAAGCGGAGATGCTGCAAGATGATGATTTGTGTACCCTGATGCACCCTGCAAGGATTGTCATAGACTCTGTCTGGAACTGTGGCCTTACAAGGAAAGAGGACACTTTGAAAAAGGGTTTCGGCGTAAGATGGAGGAATGTTTGTGGGGAGACCCAGAGAAGGCACAAGAAAATGGTTAGAAAAGGGATAGGGTGAAATATAATAAATAAAATCAGGATTCATTATGGTACCCTGAAGCCGGTGTGTTAAGATTTTAAGTTTATGAACTAGAGAAGAGATATTTGATTTTTTTGTTATTAACAGCAGTTTAAGTGAAAGAAGATGTATGATTTGAAATAAGAAGTAATTTGTTATGTGATGAAGTTATATTATTAATTAATATGAAGTTATATTTGGAATAGATTTGATTTAAGCTAAGAAGTGATTAGTATTCATTTTTGAATGATTTAATATTTGAGAAGAGAAGTTACTAAAGTAAATTAGATTTGGAACCAAAGGAGAGAAAACGGGGGAAGTCACCTAGTAAAGATTCGAACTAGAAAAGTTTTTTTGTTTTTTGTTTTTGTATAAACAAGAAGAAGAATTGTTGGTGTGTTTTATATTTGTTTTACTATGTTTTGATTGTGGGGTTGGGTTTTGGTCTGTGTTAGTGTATGTGTCGTGTTGTTTTCTGCTTTGTAAAAACCAATAAATTCTTTATATAAAAAAAATGAAAATAAAAGCACTTGCTTTCTCTACATTATGACCAGGCTCAAATAATATATCCTATGTCACTGTGGGGCAATTCACGCAGAACCCAATTGTCCTGAAGATGAGGGAAATTTGGAAAACCTGTGCACTAGGCCTTATCAGTGGATCCTGCATTGCTTACCTGTCTTCCTACTGAAAGGGAAATTCACAGTTTAAAATTATACACATACCTATGTTTGAACAGGTGGGTGCCAAAAATTGGATCCTATGAGAGCAGATGGATCATCATCCTTGCTCCTCATTAAAATGAGCTGCAAAATACTTTTTCCTAACTAATATTTAGAGGACATGCTAATCTTTCAGTATAAATTATATATTCACAGCAAAAAAACAAACCCAGTACTACTTTGAAAGATTCTAATCAAATGCAGGTAAAGTTTGTTTACTGTAGACCTGTAAAATTTCAAGGACAACACTGAATACTGAAAGAAGATAAATTAAGTAGTTGGTGTCTATCCCTGTCAAATTTGTTATCCTGGAAACATGATTCAGTCTCCTCCATAGTGCCTTCAGCAAGGGCTAAAGACTTTATTTTTAGAAAGAAAACACAAAAATCACCCTGAATGTGAGCCAAGGGTCTGTCACTTTGAGTATGGAGAAGGAGAGACATTTTAGAAGCCCTTGCACCTACTGTCATCTATCCTGCTCTAGTTCAACAAAATTAGGCCCTAGAGACTATGTATCAAACTGAAAATAACTAACAAATAATTAATTAAGGCCAGGTTCAACCCTGCTTTCAAAAACATGTTTACAATTCTCTTTGCTATTTTAGAGTCACTATGGAAGGCCTGTCAACCTTTTGCAGGGGAGGGGGGAAGAAGAAGAGTGTGGAAATTAACATAGTTTCTAACAATATGTGATAGTATATGGAAACCCATGGCTTTGGCATTAAACCTAGCTAACTTTCTGAAGAAACAGGAACGCAATCAAATGCGTTTTGGAAGACACCACAACCTGTGCTATACACCACTTTGAAACAAAAATTGTGAATGAAAACATAAGCATTATGAGTTGAGTGGTTTAGCCTTGAGTTCCCTCCAAAACTTGTGATCCTGTATCATTGAGGCTAGAATCTCCAAAAGAGAACCTGGTGGACCAGCCAAATCAGACCCTTTGTCAAGGTGCATAGTTAGCTGCTCAGTTAAGTACCCAACATCTGCATCTAAAAAGAGTGAGCTCCATCTTAAACGAGTGAGCTCCATTGCCATAGGAACAAATGGGTGGATCTTTCCACACACCTGGCTGATGGAGAGAAGAACAAGATGAGTAAGTTGGAAGCATGAAACACAGAGACATGTTTGCTGTGTGCTGGACTTTAGGGCTCCCCTGGAAACCTAAGGGGCAGCAAGATCTATGGGTGTGCTAATGCTGTGAACCCCTGCATCCTACAGTCAGGTTGTATATATGTGTAAATAAACCCATATATCCTAAACACACCACAGTCTCCACTGACCTCCATTTCAAGGAAACTGAATCTGGGTATGTGCAAAAATCCCTGGAGTCTCTCACCACTTGGAAACTGGAGTAGTGCATAAGGGATTCTAAGAGAGGAATACATCCCCATTTCAACATAAGGACATCTTCCTCTCTTTCGTTGCCAGTCATTCACTCCCATCCATATTGCAATTTGGGGCAAAATAGCCATGACAGTGGCCCACTCATCTCTTTAAATATAGGTCTGTCCTAGCTCAGTACAGGGACGCGGGTGGCGCTGTGGTCTAAACCACTGAGCCTCTTGGGCTTGCCAATCAGAAGGTCGGCAGTTCGAATCCCCACAACGGGGTGAGCTCCCGTTGTTCGGTCCCAGCTCCTGCCAACCTAGCAGTTTGAAAGCACGTCAAGTGCAAGTAGATAAATAGGTACCGCTCTGGCGGGAAGGTAAATGGCATTTCCGTGTGCTGCTCTGGTTTTGGTGCTCCGTTGCGCCAGAAGCGGCTTAGTCGTGCTAGCCACATGACCTGGAAAAACTGTCTATGGACAAACGCCAGCTCCCTCGGCCTGTAAAGCGAGATGGGCACTGCAACCCCAGAGTCGTCTGTGACTGGACTTACGGTAACTGTCAGGGTCCTTTATCTTTTAGCTCAGTACAAGCAGAGGGTAGAGATATAATTTAAAGAGCAAAAGGAATAAGCACATGAGTTTGCTGAATTTTCAATACCCTGCCTTCATATATTTTGGACTACAACTCCCATCAGCCCCACCGAGGAGGGTTCTTGTGACTGGGCTGATGGGAGTTGTAGTCCAAAACATGAGGTTGGCAATGGCTGCTAGAGTCTACCCCCCAGATGCTTTGCTTCTAGCCAAGCTCACTTCAGATAACAAAGACCAGGAGATGGAAAAGTCAGGTCAGATGGTAAGACTGCAGAGTAATATGCTGCAGGCACATGAGGGGTCACCACATGCATTCCCATGCCTTGTGTTACTTAAATTGGGCATCACCTTGGCACCCTAAATTGACATGTCAATCATACGCTGCTGAAACCCCATTCATGATGCAATGCTGCTTGTAGAGGGGAAAGGGGGGGCAATGATTGTCATGGATGCTGAGAAGGGAACCTGGCTAGCATAGCTTTGCTGCTGGGAGTGCACAGGATCCTGACACTAACCTTATGCCAGCATAATTTGGCTGCCAACTTGCTCAAACCATGCTGTTTAAAAGATGTCTGTCCAAGATCAATTTGTCTCCGATGTGACAGAAGGCAGTGGCGGAGCTAGGCTCTGCGGCACCCGGAGCGGCAAATGAAACGCCCCGGGGGCGGGGCGTCGTGACGTCACATTGTGATGTCCCGATGCCCCGCCCCCGGGGCGTTTCCGGGAGTGCCGCCGCTGCTTCTGCAGCCTGCTTTTAAGCCGAAGAGCCCGCTTTTAAGCTCTGCGGCTCAAAAGGAGGCTGTGGAAGCGGCGGTCGGACTCTGCTGCTCCCGGGGCGACTGAGCGAGCGGCAGCGCGTGGGGGTGACAAGCGCCGGCCCCTCCTGCCACTCCCCACGCTGCCGGTCACCCTGGGAGCAGCAGCGCTGCACGGACGGGGTGCTCCCTCGGCCGTGCGCTGTTGCTCCTGGGGTGACGGAGGGAGCGGCAGCGCTTGGGAATGGCGAGAGGGGCTGCCGCTTGTCACCCCCATGCGCCGCCGCTTGCTCCGTCGCCCCGGGAGCAACAGCGCACGGCCGAGGGAGCACCCCGTCCATGCAGCGCTGCTGCTCCCAGGGTGACCGGCGTTGCGTGGGGAGTGGCGGGAGGGGCCGCCGCTTGTCACCCCACCCGCCGCTTGTCACCCCCACCCGCCGCTTGTCACACCTGCCACTCGGGGCGTACCGCCCCCACCGCACCCCCCTAGCGACGCCCCTGACAGAAGGAACACTACAATTAGTGAGTTACTGACCTATATGAGGAAGAGGTTTTTCTTTCCACGTTCATTTTATATCCACAAATGATTATGTTACATTTGCTCTAGGTTCTTGTTAATATTGCATTCAGCACTGCATCCAGATAAGCTGAAGGTGAAAGGAAGCAAGCATCACTTGGCCAATTACCCTCTTGTATTCCCTTCAAAGTGATAGTAGAATAAAGTTATCAGGATACCTGGCATTCTGCTGTTGCAATTATAGATAGGAAGGGGTAATTTAAAGTGAGAATTTCTTTAATATGTTAATTGCATAAGCAAGCATATCTTCTCCTCTACTGCTTTCTCTACTTAATTAGCTGGTACAGCTTCATGCTGTGCTCCAGTGCTTGTTTTAGATACTTTCAATGAGACAATGGCTCATGTAGTTGTTCTTCAAAGTCACAAAAATGAGCTGCATCTAATTATGCAGGCTGGGGGGGAAATATATCTTAATCCCCAAAATTTCTCTTTCATCCTAATGATGGGATTAAGCATATATGAATTGGCATTTTGTTACGAATTCATGATGGTTCTCAGTGTCTGGAGCCCACACCAAAACAGAAGAAACTAAACCAAAAGAGAGACAACAGGAGGAGACCAGTCACCGTCATCATAAGAGGGGATGATAGATAGGGATTGAAGAGGAGCAATATAATAGTTTACAGTTGTTCCTAATGGCCCACAATGCAGACAAGCATGTTGGTGTAACCTCTGAGCTGGTTTCTAGTTCATCAGACAGAAAGAGATCGGAGTTTACATTTCCCATTTACTAAACAACGGTACAGTCTAAGCTTTGTGGTGCCTGAAAGACACATTTAGGGCTTATCCACACACAACCTTTTGCCCCACTCTTTCCAGGCAGAGGCCCATGCTTTAACGCTCTGTGTCCAAAGCAAATGTCAGTTTGTTTTTTCTGTGGATTGAGGTTTGCTCCGATTCAGCTCTAAAGAGCAGGTTTCCGTGGGGAAAGCTGCAGAGCAAAGAAGAAGAAGGAAAGTGTGTGGGGAGGTATGTGTTTGGACATGGAGCTTTATTAAATCACAGGCCTTGCCTTGAAAGAACGGAGGGAAGGTTGTTGTTGTTCAGTCGTTCAGTTGTGTCCGACTCTTCATGACCCCATGGACCAGAGCACGCCAGGCACCCCTATCCTCCACTGCCTCCTGCAGTTTGGCCAAACTCATGAAGGTAATTGTGGATAAACCCTTACTGTGACATAAGCTGTTATGGAGCAGAGGCATAACTAGGCTCATTTTCACGCAAGTCGAGATCTTGTTTGGCACCCTCCTCCAACATGCATTTGCTTATGCACACGCACAGGCTAGGAGCCTCAATGGCACCCCTCTGGAGACTTCACCTTGAGAAAGACGCAACAGCTCATGACACCCTGTGAGCGCAGCACCATTTCTGCGATTGTCACAAAGCAGCACTGGGCTTGCAAGGCGCCGCGAGTGTGCCCTTCAAAGCAGGGTTGCGTCGGCCAGCTGGACTCCCCACTGTGTGACTGGGCAGGCGGCACACCGTGGCCCGGTTTTGCTCCAGTGGATGGAGATAAAGAGAGAAGGGAGCAGCCCTGCCCACTTTTGGCTCTGGTCTCGCACCACCAGCATGCAGCCTCTGACAGGCTGCCCCCAAGGAAATGTGGCCCTTGACAGAGGACAGTCTCCCCCACCCTGGGTGCAGGCAAAAGAATTCTGAGAATGGAAATTACTTCATTAAAGCAAAACACGGACAGAAATAATGACACAAGCACTACCACAATGACTGTGAATGTGATTGACTGTGCTGCAGTATGTTGGCATTGATGTAACAGTGGAGTGTAATTTTTGAAAAAGCAACTGTTTATTTTAATTAAAGGGTAACTCCAGCTGTCAGCTATCACTGAAACACTACACTGCAGCAGCTGGTTCTAGGACTCACAGGTAAAATAGCTCAGTCAGTGGTCCAAGGGATAATTTATAAACTTTTAAAACTACAATATAGAAATAATTTATAACAGCCATATACTTCTGGGAGGTCCTGTTTCCCCACCATATAATTTCTGCTGTTTGTTTTGATTATTCTTTTAGTTATTATTTTGAGCCACTGATAATATTGTTGCATACCATCCAATCTCCAAGCAGTGTGAGATTCCAACGCTTCTAGGTGCCTACCCAGAGTTCGGTTTCCTTGGAATTGAAAGGCTCAGGTTGTATAAATGTGTAAATAAACCATATATCATAAAGACTCCACAGTCTCCACTGTGCCTCATTCCAAAAGGAAACATGAAACCTGGGATAAGTGCCTAGAACTCTTCTCCAGGAATCTCACAGTCTTCAGAGATTGGGGTGGCATGGAACAATATGTATATATTACTAATCACAATATACTACTTTCATTTGCTCCGAAAGGGAAGCATTTTCAAAAGCCAGCAATATTTAGGAAACAAACTTGAAGGAACTTTGATAGGCTGGTAGAATATGGTAACTTTAGGAGAAGTTAGGGCATGAATAAAATGATATCAGATACCACAAGGTGCCAACCTGGCCCACTAAAGGAACCTAATTCTTCTCCCTTCTGGAAAGCAACCATATTTTCTCTCTCTTTAGTTCCTATATTATGCACAGGCTATTATCCTGTATCAAGGAGAGACAGTGTGATACAGTGGTTATAGTATCAGTTTTGGGACTGGTAGGAGATCTAGGTTCAAATTCCGACTTCAACCACAAAACTCACTGGGATGATCTTGGGTCAATCACTTTTCTCTCTCTCACAACTACAGGGTTGTAAGGTTAAAAAGTCAGGGAGAGAACCATGCATGCTAACATGAGCTCAACTGGACAAAAAGTGGGATAGAACAGTAAGAAATGAATAAATAAAATATATTTGCAAGAAAAGTAAACACATACCATTATTCTGCTGGCAAGGACAACTTAAATACACCAAGAAAAACTACAACATTAGACAATGTTATGACCATTATCACTTTGACCCACATACATACAACATTTATGAGGAAAAAATTCTTGAAGCTTGCTTAATACTTGCCCATAAATTATTGTTGTACACAGTATAGCTAAGTAGAGAGATGATTAGTCTGACAAAGCAAATGTTGTGTAAATGGTCACTAAAGTGCCAATTTTGAAAGGCTGTTGGCAATGCAAGTGCTTCTAACACATTTTTAATAGATTGCAAGTCTCTAGAATGCATCTATTTACAGTATCCTCATCATAATCTGGTGCTAAATGAAAATGTGTGATTAAAACCTACATTCTTCAGGAAGAGTTGTATCTGATGTTGCAAGAGAGGAACTGTAATGTCTCTGAGACACATACATCACAGGAATTCCACTTGTGCAACCTCCCCCTCCCTCTCCTCTCCCCTGTGCTGCCCCAAATCTACTCTGGAGGATACCAAACCCCCTGGAGCATATTTTAAACATATTGAGGAGAGGCTTTAGGGGAGAGGAGAGGAAGGGAATGTTCTGTTGCCCAAGCAGATGTCTGCTGCATGAGTGGAACAGCAACACTGGATACCACCTGTAGCCTTTTACACTTTTGCTACTTTCAAAACTCAGTGATAGATTTGCTAATCAGGCCTCATTTGAATGAAATAACGTATCTGAACTGTGATCTGAAATACAATTCAATTAAAGTTTTCAGCAAAAGAGTTTTAATGCTATAAGCAGTGCTTTTTGTGATGTCATTCATTGGTATGGAATACCATCACCTCTTTAATTGCTGACCATGGAAGCCATTTAGTGTTGGCACCCATGACACCGTTACCAGTATGCAAGCACTGGCACCTCATATTTACAGCACACACACCCCAAGCACTGGCTAAAAGTAGTTGTTTCAGTCAAATGGACACCATTACAAACACAGGTTTTTTGCCTCCATACTTCACATTTTTATATGTATACTCTAGGTGTGCAGCTAACAAATTTAAAACACCAAATGGACCCAGTACAGTCATTTACTAAATCTACATACAGTATCTATACCAGATTTTGAGCTCTGTAAGTTATTTATTATAACAACTCTCTAATAGAAGTCTTCCCTTATATATTGTCTGCCACAAAAGAGGCGCACACACCATACCTACTGTCCGCTGACTAAGTGCCACAGCAGTTCTAACAGCAATGACTTCTCTTTGGGAGATATGAGGTAAGGATGTAACCTTAGTAGAGAGGACGTCTTCCCTGGATCCTTCCTCCTTTTGTTTTTGCTTATATGGTTATCTGTAATTCTTATAATGTGTACAGGATATTTCCTATTATCACAAATATATTTGGAAGAAAATAATCATTGTGATTGGGATCTTGAGGCTTGCTAAATTAGGCTCTTAATCACATTCACCTTATCCCTCCCAAACACATAAAGGAGATACCACCAGAGAGTATATCTATCAGGATTCTTCTTCTTTGGTTTTGCTTGTGAAAGTTACACAATATTCCGGCTTCAGACTTCAGCAAAGCTCCTATCCTTTAGCTCAGTTGCATCACCCATAACAAAGTTGTGTACCTAGTTGGGCGGAAACCATCTACACAACCTCCCACATCTTATTATTCTGTATACAGCTATTACGTATTAGGAGAATCATGTTGAAAAGACTGAAACCAGCTGAGCAGCTATTCTACCTCAGAGTAAGATATGAGACACACGCACACCAATATTGCCTTACTGCACACCACAGGATTTGTTGCCTAATCCAGTGCTCAACAAATAGATGGTCGGTGTGCAACTCTAGGTGGAAGCAAAGGAGACCCAACCAAGTCCTTTGCCATGCTCTTTGCTGATTAGCAACCTGAAAGATCAAGATCAATACATTGCTATTCTTGGGGGGAGTGAGGCTGTAGGAAACATTTTAGCTGAACAGCTTATTATATTTCTGGCAGTTTCCCCATAGCATTTAGAAGGTCAGGTAGGGTTACTAGGCAGTTTTATACACTTAAAAGAGAGTGACAAACCAACTGATGATTGCCATCACAGGAGCATGATGCCCACAGCACAACAAGGGCCAGGCAGCGTGGAAATAAATACAGGAGATTGATATTTGGGTTGAAATCGGCCACAATTTTACAGAGTGATTACAGATGTCAGTAGGGTTTGGCCTAGGCTTACCAGACATCCCCGGTGCCCGGGGACAGTCCCCAGATTCACCATTCTGTCCCTGGAGGAAATCTGTCCCCGGAATTCATTTAATGTCCCCAGGGGCGTGGCGGGGGCCAATTTAAACCGTGGTGCAACTCTGGGGCTTCCCTTTTCAGTCTTGCGCCAAGGATCTCTGCTGGTTTTCCAACTTCTGCCTTGGTTTCACACTACGGTCTCACTCTCAGCATTGAGGGACCCTGCGCGGATGGCTGACAGTGGGGTTTGTCCCTTCTCGACATGGCTGGCAGGTGTGCAGCCGTCCTTTCTGCAGTTCAGTCGCGTTTGCTGGTGTTGGCTGCTTCCGCTTCCCCTACACAGTTTCCAGCAGCGTGAGGGTTCTGTTGAGTGTGTAGAGAGAGTGGGTGGGCGAGAGCATGTCTGATAGCTTTTTCTTGAGCTGACTGAATCGCTACCGCTGGCTGCAGCGCTCCTCCGTAGACAGCCTTTGTTCATTCTCCCGGTTTGGTATGTGTACAGCCCTTGTTTGAACTGTGTGTCATTTGGTGTGTTGTTGGGAGGATCTGTAGGGAGCCGTGTGAGAGCGTTGTGCTTGCTCTTGTGGGGGTCCTGCTTTGGAGTTGAGACTACCTCCTTTCTATTGCATTTGTGTGAGGCCTCCATGTGTCGTCCCCCCCACCGCCTTGCCATTCGCCAGCAGCCTTTGAGGGAAAGGGTTTCTCCCTGCGAAGGTTTCCTTGCAGTTCTGTGTGTGGGCTTTTGTTTCCTTTCCCTGTGTTGCTGGTGACTGTTTTTTCTTGTTTTATTCCGGCGCACGTGGCTTTTGTGTTTTCTGCCGCTTCTGCGAGGTTGCTCTGCTGGCCCGGATTTCATTGGGGGGGGGGAATTGAAAAGTCTCCCCGGATTCATTGAAAAAAATCTGGTAACTCTAGTTTGGGCAGGTACTGAGTATGAATCTGGTATTGAGCAGCCTGCCTGCTGGTTGATAATTATGGTGGTGTCAACCCAGAGCTGAGGAGCTGCACCTGACATGGACCAGGTGCATCGACCCCACTTGAGCCGCCACTAAGAAAAGTGCTATGGCCCTTTGGCCCCCATATGGGCTCCTGGACAGAAACACCCTTCCTGGACCCCTTTAACACAGTACCCAATCAAATAAGGATCCAACGCAATGCCTTATCTGTCAAAGTTGTGACCTGCAGACCAGCCAATTTGTCTGCATGGGAAAAAATCCTCCCTGGCCCAGAATACAGTGACCAAAGAAACCATAGTAAGGTCCTCACACAAGCCTGCCCACTCACCTTCAGCCAGGCCACCTCCAGCTTGGGTGGGTGCTAAATCTGCAGTTGGCCTCCAAAGTGGGTGAACTACATGCAGCCATCCTCTTAAGTACTGGAAGGGGATGGGGCAGGTCAGCCTCTTCCCCTGTGACCAGATTTGCCCCCTGGGCCAGGGCCTTTCCCTGTGGGCTAGCATGGCCAGAAGGAGAGGCTCTGGTCATCCCCTCACGGCTGCACATGAAAATGGTGGTCATTGGACATGCCACAGCCATACTACATGGCAAAAGATGCTGCCCTGGAGCCCCACGTGAGCAGGAACTGTCACTGGGCCACAGTCTATCAAAGTAAGCAGTGATAATGAAAGAAAGCAATAAACAAATACTGTTTGTTTCAGGAAAACTGGCTGCCTTTAACCGTGTGAATCATGGTTACAAAGGGGTGGGGGAATGAAGCAGGCTTAAAGCAACGTAGAAAGAGATATATGTAATTATACATGTACTTACCATCTTGTTTTGAACAAGAAAAGGCCTGGAAATATGGTTACATGAGACTATTTTCTAAAGCTAGATAGCAGTCTGAGCCACAGTTCCTCATGCATTATGTAACCCATCAATTTTAACTTTGCAATCGACTCACTAACACTACTAGACGGCAAGGAATACAAATTAGAAGTACTTACTCATTTCTCTCCAGAATGATGACAAGTTGCTCACTTTCAGTTTGTATAAGAAGTTTCAGCACTGCTGGGTGAGTCTGAAAAATAAAATTGAAGACTAATTCTATTACTCCAAACAAAAAATGTAGGCACCCCTGCTCTGTGACAGGTAAAAATGTGCAAGATTGGGACCCTTATTGTCAAGAAGATTGTGACAAGATCAACAGGAAGATGGGGTTTAAGGTAAAGTGAACAGCAAGGAAGCATTAGTAGAATTTTGAATTTATTTATTTTTTTGTATTAAAATATTGGCTAGTATCTCAACAATCTTTCATTTTCTTTGACATCTATTTTTAATTTATGCTGCCAACTGCAGATATATTTAAACACATTTATTTTATTGATTTAGTACCTCAGATAAATTAAGGTGTGTGCTTGAACTGCAGATTGATAGAATAACAATAATATATTGCTACAGGCCTCAGTATCACTGATTGACAGTGAGCCCTTAAACTATTAGCAATAATTTAGGAAATCAGAACTTGTTGCTATAATTAAAAACATTATTAGAGACAATGGAGTGTGTGTCCATAAGTGTTTTAGCATTTCAAATACTAGTCTTCTTCTAGAAAGCTATGTACAAGGATTTTGCTTAGAGTAGATTTTTAAACTTTGAGGGATTATAAAAACCATGGATAAGGGATTGGCGTATATATAAAATATATGGACCACTGCTCTTGTTCAAATCCTTGTGCAATATTCAGTTAACAAGCCCTGCTAGCGGAAGCCCACGCAAGGACTTCTGCTAGCACAAGGTCCCCCTTTTCCTCCTCCAAATTAGCAGGGGGGAGGGTTCAGGAGAACCCTCCAGAACTGAACATGAGGGGAGAAGACGACAGATCATTCCATCAGGCAAACAGAAATGTTTGCGCTGACTAAGCAATCTGCTTAGCGCCAAGTTGAATTCCTCTCCATATGTTTGCAAACAGGGTCCCTAGATCAGGAATGGTATGGAATTCACATTTCAAGATGAAATACTGTCTTAATTTCCTGATCACCTTGTTCTGCGAGTCTGGCAAGGGCATAATGTATAGAACAGAGACACAGGAGCGGAGGTCTTTACCAGAAGAGCTCCTGCTCAGGTCTCTTTCCTGTTAAGTTGTTTTGCCCTGCTCATTTTGGTATAGTACATTACTCCTGTACACCCAAAGGGATTTCCCAACAGAAGCATGTGAGAAGCTGAAAAATCTTGCTGTTTCATTTGTACTCTCCTTCTCCTTCTTGTGAGGCAATTGTATCACACACACTGGGATGGGCACAAAGAGCTTAGCCACCTAAGCATTTCCCATGACCTCTTTCTTTTCTCATAGGGAAACTGCCTAATGACACTCTCACAAGGACTGGGCTCCACAATAGCTCCCCACCCCCCACCCCACTAGCAGCATCAGTGCTAAGAGCAGGGAGATCTTCTTTTTCCATACAGTATTTGCTTAAGTGCCTTCCCTAGGACTTGGGTGGGGCGTGGGACAAGCAGAGCAGGTTCTCTTAGGCCAGGGGCTGGTCTGGGATCCCATGAAATCTTCAGTGGTAGTAAGTATGGGGAGAACTGCTTAAGACGTGCAAAACTTCTCACGAATTCTCAGGAAATATTGCTACAACCTGGCAGAACTACAACTGTCTCAGGCATACAATTAAGAATGCCTAGACTTAAACAAACAAACAAACAAACAAACAAACCACAACTATGGTCACCAGCATCTGGAGTAATCTATTTCATGTCCATAGTGGAGATTCATAAATATCATTTTCATGCAAGAAAGCAGCTAGATTAAAATAAGGCATTGGAATGAACTTTGCAATAACTGGATCCCTCTACCATAGTAAATAAATGCTTCAGGCCAAAGCCTTGGCATTCACCAGGCACTTGGGAGTCATTGATAGCCATGAATATTTAGAGGCAATGTTGATTACCACTTTAATATTAGGTAAATGGTTCAAAGACTTAGAAGAAATAAATACTACATAACTTGGAAGGAACAAGACAGAATTGCAACAGCTTAATGGATTCTTCCAGGTCTGAGACTCACTCACTCACATATTTACTTATACAATTTATATACTGCTTAATTACACTATTCTCTAAATGGTGTGCAGGAGACCCCAAACAATTAATCAAATGTGAATTAACATTATAAAATCATTCTCTAAGTCTAAGACAAAACAACCATAAAACCAGAGTTCAGTTTAAAAGCTTGCTGGGCTAAAAATGTCTCCAGGAAGTTCCAGAAGTTCACCAGGGAGCAGGCTGAGCTCAACTGGCAGTTCCATAAAATTGGGTGCGGCTCCTGGTGGAGACAAGCCATGTATCTAACATGCACACTAACAATGATTCCCATCACAGACTTCAAGTGAGTGAACAGGGATATTAGGGATCAGGCATCCTGACCCCAAGTTGTTAAGGGCCTTGTAAATGACCACAAGAGTCTTGAAACTGAAGCTAAGTGATATATGAATTGTTTAAATAAATAAATAACCGAGCATGGAGGTTACCAATGCACAGATCAATATGGCCAAAGCAGCCCCCATCTAAAAACAGCCTGATTAGATAGTTGGTGTACTGGCTGTAGCTAATAAAAGGCATTCCTAGCCACTAGGGTTACCTGAGTCTGCACTGACAAAGATGTATCCAGAAGCAGCCCCAAATCCTGATCTGTCCTTCCAGAGGGACTGCCTACCATTCTAGGGAAAGTACATAGGGGGCAACATAAGACATGACCTTCTTAGTGGTGACGTACTGATTAGGGAACATCCTTCTCCCTGGAGGTACACAGGTGGCACTGTGATCTAAAACACCAAGCCTCTTGGGTTTGCCGATCATAAGGCCAGCAGTTCAAATCCGTGTGATGGGGTGAGCTCCTGTGGCTTTCTCCCAGCTCCAGCCAACCTAGCAGTTCGAAAGCATACCAGCACAAGTAGATAAATAGGTACCACTGCAGTGGAAAGGTAAAGAGTTTCCATGAGCTCTGCCACTCATCACAGTGTTCCATGCGCGAGAAGCGGTTTCATCATGCTGGCCACATGACCCGGAAAAGCTGCCTGCAGACAAACGCCAGCTCCCTCGGTCTGAAAGCAGAGATGAATGCTACCCCCCATAATCTAATTCGACTGGACTTCACTGTCCAGGGGTTCTTTACCTTTACCATTTTACTTTCTCCCTGAGGTACAACTGGAACCAACATTCCTGGCATTGCCATGGTAAAATACATCTGTTTGCCTCAGCTGTTGGATGTTAGTCCACTCCTGTTTGTTTGTTTGTTTGTTTGTTGGTTAAATGTTTTAATTCATATAACCATACCTGCTCTTATCTTTTATTTTAAATACTACTCTAACATAGGTTTCCCGGGGACAGTCCCCGGATTTGCGAATAAGTCCCTAGACAAATTCCATCCCCGGAATATCCCCTGATTTCATCTAATGTCCCCCAGAAACGCAGCAGCAGCAGTCTCAGCAACCCAGAGCAGTTGGCTCTGGTTGGCTTCAGGAACTGCTCAGAAGTCCCCATATGATGGTGGTGCAGGGGCTCCCGAACATGTAGTATTTATTTATTTATTTATTTATTTATTTATTTATTTATTTAAAGTGTCCCCGGATTCATTTTAAAAAATATGGTAACCTTACTCTAACATGTTGTGGGACAATCCAGTTAACGACAGGTTAAAAAAGCTCTCAATAAAAAATAATCATAAAAGATGCAAAATGAAGAGTATGGTTATTCATGAGTCCTTCAGAAATCCTCATTGTCAGGCAATTATTATTAGGTTCTATTTAAAAACCTGGATATATAATTACATACTCTCAATAGAGAAGGCAAACCATGTTTGATGACGGTATATTATTTTGAAGTATATTTACCTTTTCAGGTATTAGATCTGTTTCTACAAGCTCAGCAACAACAGAGGTCATTCTTAAGATCAAGAGCTTGAATATATATGTGCTGGTTTTAGAGGCACCACTTAAGTCATTGTGATCAGCCATTTCAAGCAGGGCAGCTTGTGTTTTAGAAGTGTGGCTAATTCCCCACTGCTGAAATTATTGTTGGAACAAAATGCAAAGGGGTTGGTATCATAAATTAAGAACTAATAAGCCAATTTTTAGTTGCAGCAGATGCTATTACTGCCAAGCACTGAAAGAACTTCTGTATTACTATGCTGGAATCTTGGTATCAAAAGGTCTGGCAAGTAGCACCTCTGGAAAAGCTTACGACTATAATGAAAATATTAAGGGGTTAAAGTAAATGAAAGGCTTTTAAAATAACCTGATGGTATTTGGTTGACTACAACAATACAGGAGAAGGGGAAGGCCATCTTCCCCTGAGTGAGTATGCACATTTATGGATTTTGTAAATCAATATTCATATTAAATATTTGATTATTTAATTTCTATACCACTTAATATATTTAAAATATCTCTAAGTGGTGTACAAAAAAAATCAATGCAGCAGAGACATATGGATAAGAAATGTATCTGTGTAGGTTTATTATCTGTTTGTGTGTGTATTTTGCTTAAACTTATTTTTTAAAAATAATAATTCAGCAGTGCCAAGTAGGTCTGCAGAAAATATTTCTATTTGCTTTTTGCAAAATGGGACAACCTCAGTTTTAAATATACCCTGCCAAAAACATGCGCTAAACTTAGTAAAATACTGTATTTTCTGCACAAATGCTATCTTATATATTCTGCATAGAACACGCAGAATATTTTACATCTCTCCCAGGAGAGCTCAAGGAATGTTTGCTCATGCTTATTTTAACCACAAATTACATAGGTTCCATTTGCATATAATAGTAAGCCATACTTAGAAACAAAGTGCCTCTCCCTCTCTCACATAGTTAGCATCAGACTAGGAAGGTTTAAATTCCCGGCCCCTGTCCCACTATCCACCCTTTCATGGACCTGCTGCTTAGAGGGGTAGTGTGAGTGGGCTGCAGTGGCTAGTCACACTTTCATAAACACAGCAACATTCATGGTGTTTATGCAATTTATGTCACATCCTGAACGACACTAACAGATACAGGTAGTTACAGGTAGGTAGCCGTGTTGGTCTGCCATAGTCAAAACAAAATAAAAAAATTCCTTCCTTCCAGTATCTGAAGAAGTATGCATGCACACGAAAGCTCATACCAAGAACAAACTTAGTTGGTCTCTAAGGTGCTACTGGAAGGATTTTTTTTATTTTTATTTTTTGTTTTGACACTAACAGAGTACAACTTCCCCATTAACTTCTAGGTGGCAATAGTTCACAAAAGACGTTCCTTCAATCTTTACAGGCTATTTCCTGCTATTTAAAGCTGCATGTCTTTTTTCTTCTTCTACAGAGCTTTCCCCACAAAAACTCACTCTTGAAAGTTCAATCAAAGCAAATATCAACCCCCGGAAAACCTAAATTGATGTTTGCTCCAATTGAGCACTAAAAAGTGGCGGGTTTTGTGGTGAAAGCTATGGGGGGGGAGGGGAGCTTGGATATGGCACTTTAAAGCATGGACCTGTGCCGGGAAAGAGAGGTGCTAAAGGTAGGTGTTGATAAGCCCAAATTCTCAGTATCTTACCTTGATCAAGAAATGAATGGCAGAGACACAGAAACAAATTTAAAAGGGTCTGAAGTTGGAAAGCAGTAACCAATTCAGCTATATTATATATATATATATATATATATATATATATATATATATATATATATAGGAAAAAAGACAAAGTCTGGAAATTGAGCAGTATGTGATGGCCTTGAGTAGAGTCCAAGCAACTGAAGCCTTGAGTTTAGCATCATCTTCTCCTTTAGGGACATATTTGTTATTGCAGCAACAAAGAATCCAGTTTCTTTTGACTAATTATTACCAACCTGGCAGAATGGGCATGCATCTACTATTAAATGGGAACTTACTTTTATGTCGTGAACCACCCTGTTATCTTCGGATGAAGGGCTGTGCACAAATTTAATAAATAAATAAAACAAAACCCACCTAACTGTATCATCTGCATCAGTGGGACACTAAAATGCAACTGAATTCTGTAAAAATTATAATTCAACGTGGATGTTTATTTCTGTGCATAACAGATCTGCACTAAACCAAGCAATGGATGGAGTAGAATCTGGTGGGCTCAGAGACGTCAGTCGGCCTTTCCTTGTAGGGAACATGTTCCATACCCCTAAAATTGTGGCCTTTTCCTGCACCTTTTAAAGCTGTACTGTTTCCCTTTTTTGAGGAAAAAGCAACAAGAACTATACAGTGCATTCCAAATATGGATGGACCACAGATCTCTATCTAACATCTTTATGATCGTGGCCATTTTAGTTTCAGTCATTTAAGCTATTTATTGACAATCCCTAGCATGGATTTTGTCTTTTTCAGCAGGAACACACACTGAGTGGAGGTTCAATTTAAGGTACTGGTATTAATCTTTAAAGTCCTAAATGGTTTGGGACCAGGATATTTGAATGACTAACCGCACCCATATGAATCTGTCAGATATTTGAGATCAGCCTCTAAGGTCCTTTTCTCTGGTCCATTAGCATTAAAGACTTTCTTGTTTAAATCCACATTTGGGTAATTGCATAGTACTGGGCTTTAATTAATTTTTTTTCTGCAGCTGCTAATCATAATGTTTGATGTCTCTGTTCTTTAATAATTTGGCATTTTAGTATATTGTTATTTGTCAGTGATTATGACGTGAGACCTTTTGGGAGGGAAGGTAAACTGAAAAGCTGGCAAAAAAACTTTTTTTAAAAAAAACAAAACAAAACCCTGATCTATCCACCACAACCCCAAGTTTCTAGTTAGTCGCTGTTATTCCTTACAAAGTTCAGTTCTTAATTAGAAAGGGTTCTTATAGCTCTGTCTGTATTAATTCATTTGATTTCTTAAAATCTCAGCATCAGAAAAGCTGATTGGAACCAATTTGTACTGTGCCCTTGGAATAATAAGAATGAAATAATAAGGATTTGAAGAGATCATAGATATCCAAGATTCTAATCCAAGCTGAATTTATTTCAAAAGTCTTGAAGGGGTAATAACAGATAGGTTTCCTCCCTGAATGAACTCTCAAGGTCAGACAGCTTAATACATCATCAGTTGATTACTTGGCTTTTATTCACCTAATATTATTCTCTCCTTCTGGAATCTCACCCTTAACTCCAAGCCAGTTACTATGTTCTATTACACAGGTTTCATGCCAAGATCACTTAGCACAGATTTCAAGCTCTCTAAATATCTCTCTGTAAAATGTAACCAAGACGAAATTCTTTTTTTCTGTTAGACTTTTGTGAGGTGATGGAATTTAGGCCAAAGTAAAGAGCCAGCAGCTAACTTTCTTTTCTTTTAAATTTCCATTGTCTTTCATGATCTTTTAAAGATAAATTGACTAAGTAGAAAAATGGATAAAGTATTGCTTTTTTTAAAATAATAATGAAAGGAGACATTTCACCCCTGATCTCAGCATATATACTGAATGCTGCAAAAAACATTTCAAGGCTGTATTTCCAAGGCACATTAATTATTTTTATGTGTGGTAAATGGTGGTCTACTAGAAATGTTGATTTTTGACAAATGTATTAGTAAATTAAAATATAGACACATTCTGTTGGCTTAAGAAGAGTAATGTAACTTTTTGAGTAATTGGAACAACTTCTATGCATTTCATGGAAAAAAGAGCACCCTACAAGAGAAATCATAAATTATGAATATTTATTCATGTGTATTGTCCATTGCTTTAAAATATTATAGTGCAAAAGTGTTTTTTTTGCTTTTTTTTTTTAAAAAAGACAGAAATTACTGTTGATTTACATCAACACAAGTGAGAATTTCTTTCTTACGGTTTTCATGTTTAAAATGGAAAATCCTAGATCAGGGTTATATGTAAAATTTATTGTAGAAAGAAGTTTCCAAGCCACATTGGATGATATTCAGCGTCAAGTCATTCCCATTGAAATCAATGTCCATTAATTAAGGTCAATAATTTGTTGGCTACAGCTTGTTATTAACCACGAGACCAGTTTCAAACAACATAAGAAGCCAAATATTGGCTTAGTTCATCACTTGATGGCTGCAACATATGCAAGATCACTAAGGCTGAGCCAAATTGGGGGTGGGCACAATTTGCAACCTCCTTTTGAAATGCACTTTTTCAGTGATTTTTCAACAGACACAAAAGATGGACACAGGTATCTAAGCATACATTCAGATTCAAATGTTGTCCACTGCATATAACCAAGTACCAACTGCTTTACAACCATGCTTTCGTTTGTCATTTTTCTTTGGCCTTGTAACACTGTAGCTGAATCCGATCAATTATGTGATGTCATTTTTTACTATAAAAATGAATGTGTATTTAACAAAAAAGGGGAAGAAAAACTGCAACTGAGGCAGTGAACTAGCATTATAGGAAGGCGGTGGACTTCCCCAAAGCTCATTTTTGCAACAAGATGTCACACTGAATATACAACATTGACCTACAAACCACCACCAAATACTGCCTATATCATTTTACAAGCCTTCAAATCCTTTTTCTGGATATACTTTGACTTGCAGCTGAATGCATTATGAAATACTGCATAATTTAGCTACATGTTTGAATAAGCACTTGGCTAGGCTAGCTGGTAGTTGTTATTTTTACCACTCAGTTATCCCATTTCAGCTGGGGATTGCCACATTTTTTCAGAGCCTTGCTTCAGCGAAAACGCTGGCCTCCAAACACTCAAATGTTCAGATATTTATCTTTTATTTCCACATCCCCTTCTTTACTTTTGCATTATGCATGCTGATAGCCACTGAAGCCCAGTATAAACATAACAAACATCTTGCCTATCAAGTTGTTAGGCTATATAGCTCTGCATCTTTCACACACACACACACACATTAAGGTAACACCAGCTTTTCAAATGTTTCTCTAAGGCAGGCAAGAAATGCATTTGCCAATTCCCATCCACCTCCAACTGCACTTCCATTTTAAATGAAAATTAAAGGGGGAGATTCAATTAGCCATCATTCTTCAAGGTTTTCAAAGTACATTTAAGGAAGGCTGGATAGAAGGAAAGAAGTGGTTGGAGAAGGGAAATGTTTCGTGGTTTCAGCTCTCCCCTTGATGTATTGATAAACCATTAAGATGAACATTAGAAATGAAAACTGATTTGGGAAACACACACACACACACACACGAGAAGACAGAGAAAAATAGGAATTGCTTGTCTGAAATGACTTTGTTTTGGAAATTTTTGCAATGCAACTTTCTTCCTTTGTCAAGACCTATCTGTGGTCTCAAATTCAATAATTCATTAGGTTTCTTGAATTGTTCTATATTTCTCAATACATTATGAGCAGAAGAGCACATGTTCAAGGAAGGAGGAAATGCTGCCCCATCTTATTTGCACACACACATAATCCACTATATAGAGTTCTCTTTTTTAAAAAAGAAAAAGAAAATCAAAGGATGAAAATGGGTTGTTCTTGAGGCCTGGTGGAAAACCCTTTGCACATAAATTGTTTCAGTCTTTGTCCCTAAAGTTGTCAAATCAGTTTCCAACATGTGCTTTAGCTCCTGGGCAGCAGAGCTGCTGCTTGTCTCTCAGGGAGAGAATGGAAACTAGAATCTGCCATCTATTTTGTTGTACTTGAACTCCAGGGGCTTGAGTACTGCCACTGGCTGTTCTTGCCACATTCTAATCTGTTTGCCTTGGAGTGGAGTTGCAGAGAGCTGCCATCCCTTTCCACACATACATAGAGAGAGGGGGGGGGGAGGCAGGCAGGCAGCCAGGCGGGTGGGCAGGGAGGGAGGGAGGGAGGGAGGGAGAGAGAGAGAGAGTGATCCTCAATGCTGTCCGTTTCCTGATATATCAAAAGCTATCCTCAGCACTTTCAAATGGCTCCAGTCACACTTCAACCCTGCACATGGTTAATCGGACGGAATAGAAAGTGCCAAAAAAAGAGCTTTACAGATACCAAATGTTTGCCGGCAATGTCTCCAAGAGACAAAATAAATATGGTTTCAGAGTCAAAAGGATGGCAGGGGTGGCCACCAAGATGGCACCTGCTTGTCCACATGAATGGTCTCAGTCAGTGTTTTGTTTTTCTTTCTAGAAAAGAGGTGCCAGTATTCAGCACGCAAGGGAAGGCTCCCGTACCCTGCCAGAACATTGCAACCCCCTCACTAATCCGGGCAGAAGCTTCTTGGCCTTTGGGAAGGTGGTGCAAGGCTCTGATTTAGGGGGCGGGCGTGTGCACAGAGTTGCCGGTAATGTGTACCAGCGCGTACTGCCAGAAAAAAGCACTGTTCTCAGTACGTATTCCTCAAAATTCTAAAACACACAAGAGATTGTTTGGTCTTCCTGCTCAACTCCTGTTTGCACCAGCTTGGCCTCACTTAACTGAACACCTCCACCCCAAAGGAAGCATTCCAACATTTCACTGGATGCTAGGATTGAGCATGTACCTTCTCTGCTTTTCAGAACAGAGTACAGATGCAAATATCTTCCCTCCTGTATACAAGTGCACTGATGAATGGTGTAGGTGCTTTTTTCCACCAATGAGTGGCTGATGGCGGGGTTGTGGGCTCCCATATTAGGTGGTGGTCACATCTCTCTTTTTTGATCTTTTTGACGTGGCTTTGACTTTGTGCTTTGCCACACACACACAACACAGCCATTTTGTGACTGTGTCCATGGCACACTGTCTAAATTCAAATGTGCCTACTGGAGGTTGGAGACCCTCAATATAAGGAAATGCAAAATAAGATTATATTTCCTGAGCAAGTATAGTAGCTCTGTTGCAGTTCAAAACAATGAAATTCCCTGCTGCTATCCTAAAAGACAAAGCAAGGGAAGGGATGCATATAAAGAAGGTTGGCATGTCTTCATGTTGAGAAATCTCTTGCATGATTGGGTTTGTTTGTGATGGCCTCCATCTGTACTGCAACTGCTCCCCAGCAGGAGGGTATTAAAAATATATATAATGGAATGCCCAAGTATTGACTCTACCTGTAGATGCCTCTATTACATTCAGTTGTAGCAGACATTGTTAGACATTCATTGGTAGCACATCATCCAAAACACATAAAAGTGTATAGCATGGGTAGGCAAACTAAGATCCAGCTGTGAGGGACCCTTCGTTAACCACCAAGAGCCCCCACAACCGTAAAACGTTTACCCAGACTGTGTCTCTCCCTAGGGTTCACCGACGACTAAAATGAATCCCCAAATTGATGATACGAGAGAAGTCCTCGGGGTACCTCAGTGCTTCACGTTCTTAAAGTGGAACTCCTGCCACCTTGGGATCTCCCGCCCTCTGGGTTCCCAAACTGCTGCAGCTTGCCTTTCCTTCTGGCAACTGCGTGGCACCTTTGGCTTCCCTGCCCAGTCCTCTGTGTGTTAGGGAAATAAGCCACCCGTCCCCTTTCTCTCAGGAAACCTCTAGTGCTTTTCCTCTCAACCACACCTCTAGAGGTACTGACGCACTGCCAGAGTCCACGAACGTTAAACAAACAAAATATGTTTATTGAGGTAACATTAATATCAAGGAAGTTAAGGTAGAATGTGGTTACAATGTTTTTTCTATTTGGTACATAAGCTTGGTTACAACATGAAAATGGGATAAAAACTTTCCTTTCCTAACCTAAGCCTAACCTCCAACCCGCTCACCCTCTCACCCTCACTCCCTGACCCACAACAACCGCCCAACTGCCATTCTCTCCCTTTTAAAAGGTAGAAAAGACCCGCCTCTGCGATTGTGCTGCCAGTCATCTTAGAGTGGGTGTTAACTCTTCGAGTGCTGGGGCACCTGCTCACACCCAGGCACAGGGTTGGTCCGTTACACCAGCCCAATCGCATTCTCAATTCAGCCCTCAGACGGTCCAGGAATCAGTGTGTTTTTATATGAGCAGAATGTGTCCTTTTATTTAAAATGCATCTCTGGGTTATTTGTGGGGCATAGGAATTCATTCACCCCCCCCAATATAGTCTGGCCCCCCACAAGGTCTGAGGGACAGTGGACCAGCCCCCTGCTGAAAAATTTTTCTGACCCCTTGTGTATAGCATGCAAATTCAGGATGACCAAATAATGATTTCTGTCCTGCAGAAACACCAGCAACTTAAGCATTTTTATTTCTTATTAGAAAAAGTAGCATCTCTAAATGGCACTTATGAAGCAGCACCTGATTGGCTCCAAGGTCACAGCCTCTCTGGCTTCCATTTGTGTGCCCTGGCACAGGGATTGTGCAGCCCAGTTGGGGAAATCGCAGAGAAGGAATAAGACTCAAGTATTTGGATTGAAACGGGCAACAACTTTTTTGATTGCACCACATTGTGCACCAAGAATTTTCAGGTAAGTGGCCTTGGCTTAGCAGCAGTGTCATGGAGAAGCTGTGCAGCCTTGAGACAGGTTACTGAGGGCAAAGAAAACTTGAAATCCAGATCATTTTAATTCTAGGAGTAGTTTTAGAGGCTTCTAGGAAAACTGAGGCATATGGTATTTGTAGCTTCTGATGATATGTAATTATAAATGAGCTTCATTTAGCAGAAAAGGGGAAATGGGCCAGACACGTTGGTATTTTTCAGTTTCATACTAAGAAGTCGTGCTTTATAGGTTACACCAGAGACACAAAATAGCATTTAGTGAAAATATCCAAAACATTCACTACCTATCACATAATATTTCCACTACTTCAAGGCAGCACAAGTTTGCTGTTCACCACAGCTCCAACAAAACCAAGATGCAGATAGCAACATGCTGCAGAATTCCCAGCAAACAAGCTCAGGGACAGAATACCTCTCCAAGTGAGCATTTCAAATTAAACCCAAATAAGAAGCCCTCCATGTCTCGGCTCACTGCTAATTGAAAATAAAACAGTTAAGCAACATAGTCTGTGTGATCTACCAGAAGGATTTTATAGCCCAGATGTCCCAAAATGTGTTTTGAATTACCTCTTGCTCATTGTAAACAGTTAAATCGTCATTGTAGAATTTTGTATATTTATGAGGCAGCATATTACAAGTCTTTTTACCTCCCGAAGAGCTTTTGAAGTTTGGATTTGTTTTGCCATCAGGCAAGTGATACAATTAATGGATGTGCATTTTATTGTTACATGCAAATTATTTTCGTCTTACAGTGCTAGACATAAATCAAGATGTACTTGCAAAGCAAATTTCAAACTCCTTCCAGTGACTAAATATGACCTAAGTCTTGTTCATTATAGTTGCATAGGTGGTCTAGCATAAAAGAATACTGGAGGGGGGGGAAAGCCATGTAAAAGTGCCATGTACACAGAGGATTCACTCCACACACCCCCATGCCCCATTATCAATAGCTTTAAAGATTTTGTAGATGCTGCTCCCAGAGGTTTAGAGAAATAAATCTTTACAGAATTCATGCCTTAATCTCATAGTACACACCATAGATCCTTGCCAGGCACTATTTCATTCCTATAATTCACAGAACCATGTTTTCATGCAAGGATTGCAACTGATCATATGGTAGCCTGGAACTCAGGACCATCCAATAAAGCTGAACTTTGGAAGATCCAGGACAGATAAAAGAAAGTACTTCTTCAAACACTGCATAGTGAAACTACGGAATTCGCTCTCATAGGATGTTTAGTGATGGCCACTGGTTTGGGTGAATTTAAAAGTGGGTTAGACACTTTTAAATTCATGGAGACAATTCATGGAGAATAAGGCTACCAACAGGTACTAGCCACAATGGCTAAGTTCTACCTCCACTGCCAGAGGCAGTATGCAACTGAATACTAGTTGGTAGGAATCACTGATGCACTCAGGATCTGCTTGTGGGCTTCTCATAAGCATCTGGTTGGCCACTGTGAGGAGAAGGAGAAGAAGAAGAAGAAGAAGAAGAAGAAGAAGAAGAAGAAGAAGAAGAAGAAGAGGAGGAGGAGGAGGAGGAGGAGTTTGGATTTGATATCCCGCTTTTCACTACCCGAAGGAGTCTCAAAGCGGCTAACATTCTCCTTTCCCTTCCTCCCCCACAAAAAACACTCTGTGAGGTGAGTGGGGCTGAGAGACTTCAAAGAAGTGGGACTAGCCCAAGGTCACCCAGCAGCTGCATGTGGAGGAGTGGAGACACGAACCCAGTTCCCCAGATAACAAGTCTACCGCTCTTAATCATTACACCACACTTGCTCTCAAATGCTGGACTATATGACCCCTTGGCCCGATCCAGCCGGTTCTTCTTATGTTCTTACATTCTGTGTTTCCTCATCCCCTCATTGCACAAATTATCACTACATAGAGTGCTGGTGATTGCTTATTTCATAGAAACATAGCATTGTAGAGTTAGCAGGGACCCCGAGGGTCATCTGGTCCAACCCTCTGCAATGCAGGTATCTCAACCAAAACATACATGCAACCTATGCTGAAAAACCTCCAAGGAAGGAGAGTCCACCAAGCTTCTTCAGCACAGCAACTACCAGATATGAGAGACCCCCATTGTGCAGAGACCAGGATGGTCACTCGTGTTCCCCACCCCACAAACAGCCCTGCCCCTCCACAAACCCAAAACAGTTACTCATTCAAATGGAAGCTGCCACTGCATCTGAAAAACCTAGTCTCTAGGATCATAGACTAATTTTAAGTATGTATCTTCATATTTAAAATCAAAGATTCAGTTCATGCAACATGGAAAATTATACTGTAGAGCAATGGCTTTTAAACTGTGTTCTAGAAAGTCCTGGTTTTACACTTAAAGCACACTCAATGTTATTTTTCTAGAAAAATATGAATGCCTCTCTTGTTTTCTTATAATGGCAGCTGAGTGATGCTGGAACTGAGTTCCGGTGAGTTTCAGCAGAAAAAAAAGCCCTGGGCACACTGCAGATTTCTCACTGAGAAGCACATTAACTGTGAGCAATCGTCTCTGAAAGGCAACTTGCCTCCAACTATTAAACTTAGTGTGCAGATCCAAGGGAGCATTGGGTGTGTTCTAGTTCATACTCTCTGATTACATAGATAAATAGCAAGGCCAACTCTAGTACTGCCCAGTGTCCCTCCCACATGAACAGAGCACATACTTTAATATTATTATGAGTTGTGGGTTCCAGGGCTTGGAGGTGCCAGATTCCCCTAAATTCCTGTTAGGTGTTAGGGGGCTTGACTTAATTCGGAACCAACAGGGATTCAATTGCCAGATTAGCCAAAACGCCTGATAATAGCCACTAAATATGAGCTGTTAACATAAAAAATGCAAGGAGATGAGCCATTAAGAAAGCCATACTAGACAGCTCTTGGAAGGGGCCCCTCCTCCAGCTCTGAGTTAATAAGCAGGACAGAGGCCTGAGTTTGAAGGACAGCATTTGGTGTGGTTTTTTTAGGATTGCAGATGGCTGAGATGTGAGCTCAAGAGAAAAGGTGGTAGTATACTGCTGATCAAAATACAACACTTCCATTTGTTCTGAAAGGGGAGAGCACTTTTAAAAGCCAGGTGTCAGAAGTGGGATTTGTGTTTCCTAGAGGAAAGGCCTGTGAGCAAGGTGGCCTGAAGCCGAAATGCAGGTAAGAGTAGCAGCACTCCTTGAGCTACTTGAGCGGATGCAGCAGCAATAAAGCCAGCAGCAGAGTGAACAGCTTAAGGGAATGGAGCAATGGCAAAACCAGAAATTTGAGCAGATGCCCCAGCCCCAGCACCAGCAACAGATGGAGCAGCTAGAGCAGGGGGTCAGCAACCTTTTTTCAGCCATGGGCTGGTCCACCGTCCCTCAGACCATGTGGTGGGCCGGACTATATTTTGAAAAAATAATAATGAACGAATTCCTATGCCCCCCAAATAACCCAAAGATACATTTTAAATAAAGGCACACATTCTACTCATGTAAAAGAGTTTGGATTTGATATCCCGCTTTATCACTACCCGAAGGCAGGCCCCACAAATAACGCAGAGATGCATTTTAAATAAAAGGACACATTCTACTCATGTAAAAACATGCTGATTCCTGGACTGTCTGTGGGCCAGATTGAGAAGGTGATTGGGCCGCATCCGGCCCACGGGCCTTAGGCTGCAAACCCCTGAGCTAGAGCAAATGAACCAATGGCTGAGCCAGCAAGTTTGATAAAATGGGCCAGCTGCCGACAGTGTGTAAGAGAAGCCTCCGTGGAGAAGAAAAGGCGATCTGAATGCAAGGTGAGAGTCCTGCCCCTTGAGATGCTTACAAGGGGCTAAAAGTGACCCAGGACCCCTGGAATCTCGCAAGAGTTCAGAGACTGGGCTGGCGTGCAACAATATATACCCAAGACATCCATGGGAGACTTCCTCAGCAGTAGGTCTGTGTGAAAAGACCCTGAAGGTAGAAAGTTGGAAAACTGTGGCTGTAGAAGAACCATCTGAAATCCTAAGACATCTCCTAGCAGCACAGAACCTGATCAGTCTTATAGGGATTGACCACACTTACTCCCCCCCCCCCACTTTCTAGGCACAGGTCCACTCTTTAAAGCTCTGTGTGCAAACACTCCCACCCCTCCACTTTCCCCAGGGAAACCTGCTCCTTAATGCTGAACCAGAAAAAACAGCAATTTGGGCTTTCTGTGGATCACCGTTTGTTCTGATTCAGCAGTAAATAGCATGTTTTTGCAGCAAAAGTGCCAGGGCAACAAATATATATGGGGAGGAGCACTTGGACACATAGCTTTAAAGAGGAGGCCTGTGCCTAGAAAAAAACAGCGCAAAAGGAAGTCTGAATGAGACCATGGTTTGAGGCAGGGCAGCCACTTATGCATCACCAAAACAAAAGAGGACAAAAGAAACGGCCAGTACAGTAGAGAGTTAAAATGAACTCAGTATGAAAATAGCACTGTACTTATAAAGAGTGTAACATGCCATAACTGTATCAAATTAGCTGTAGCTTTTAAATTGTTGTTAAGACCATGCTTTGTTCCAGCCATTCACTGTATTCGGAAGTAAGATCTAAACCTCTTTTATGATGGAAATTCTTAATGCTTGAATTAAAGGAATATCACATTATATACTACTATATACGAACCAACCAGGATTCTAAGAGCCAGGTTTTCTGATGCTACCTTATAGCTGGTAGATCAAAAGAAACAAGACACAGTGAACACCAGCCTTAAATGTAACACTTTCGCATTCTCAGCTGGGTCGATTACTTCAGTAGTGAGATCAATTTGGCCAAGACTAGACCAACAGGCTTCACTGGCCAAGTAGAACAAGCTTCCAGCCAAATCTATCAGTATGTCACAGAAATAGCGAGTGAGACATTTACTCAGACTAGAGTACTTCACAGTGAGTGACTAAATCACAGCAAATCCACAAGATTTTTTTTTTTGTAATTATATTAGCATATTAACATGTGAGCCACTGGAGATCAGGATTATAGCAACAGCAAGCTTCTCAATGTCCAAAGAGGTAAGATGTGTTATCCAAATTGCAGAGGTTGCTATGAGTGTAATCAGTGAACTTTTGGCTCATGCAACTTGGCCACTCATTTTTTTTTCAAGCCAGCTCAATGAAACACCACGCTAGCAGAGCTACTGACGCAACTATTCACAAAGAACACTACAAGTGCATGACCAAACAAACCAAATCTTCAGGGTTTATCAGCTCCATCCTTCTTTAAGATATTTGTAGGACTCGGAGGCTTTGCTCCACATCCCATTGGTTTACCAACTTAGGCTGGGGTAGGGATCCAGGGTATGGCCTCCTTTGTTCTACAATTGTAGTTTTACAAATCCTTTTCTGAAAAGCCCGCAAAAGCTTTCATTTGATAAATAAAATAGTCTTAAACGGATTGGCATGTGGGATATGAACTTTTTGTTGTTGTTGTTATGCAAGGGAATTTATGAGATGTTTATCTCTATATATTTCAATTATTTCTCTGCCTTTCAACTTTATTCCTTAAAGCTGTGTCTTTCAATTGGTGTGTTTGTGGGGGGCTGCCCCATGTGGGCATATGAAGACATATGAGATTTCAGTGGTGAGGGGATGGGACACACACGACTTTCTATAATGTACAGTAAAAAAGCACTATGAAAATACAAACTATGAAGTTTAGATTCTAAAGGTGAGAAGAGTATATGCAGCTTATTATGTAATATTTGTGACATCATGAGCATACAATATAACCAGCACAACCGTTCATCCTGCACAGTTCAGTTAATCAATCAATCAATCAATCAATCACATATTTATTTATTTATGCTGTTCATTTCCATCAATTTTGAGAACTTCGAACTTTCTCTCCACACCCGGAAACATGAGACAGAGAGAGAACTTCAGCTACATATAAGATCCAGTTAGATAACGACTACTTATTTATTAATCCCATTTGGCTTTGCTCACTAAACACTAAACTCCATCGTCTCCTACCGTAGTCAGGCATTTCAGATTTGCTAAAATAGATCACCTAGAAGCCCCCTGGGAAAAAAAACTTCACTGGTTAACAAAGAGCTTTCCTAACTTTTCATGTCGGTGACACACTTTTTAGACATGCATCATTTTGCAACACAGTAATTCAGTTTTACTAGCAAACTGGAGGGTAAACTAACCCCTTTCCAGCCCTAGGAGCAGCACAGGGAGCCTTCACACAACACACCTGCACACTGCAGCATACACACTAACATGTTGTGACACAGAGTTTGGAAACTCTGGGTTAACAACTTGATTCTGCAGACAATACAAAATACTCTGGCAAAGGGAACCGAGGAGGCCATCCTGCCACTGCAGAACATACTGTGAAGAGCCCTTTTATCCCTGACGTTCAGTCCTTGCCGAAGCATCTCCAAGAGAGGTTTTTGGAATTCAAGTGTGAGTCAACAGCCAAAGATGATGTCAAACCGTTCACTTTGGAAAAGTTTAGCTTGAAATATCTCTTGATATACCCCAAAACAGGAGTGCAGGCTCTGCTCATCATTGTGCCATTTTCATCCACATACCTTTGCAAAGCTCCCCTCCCCCTGCTCTTATGACTAGTAAAACAAAGCAGCTCAACATATTGGATGTTGAAAGTGTGTCCTAAGCTGTGTCCTGAAGGCAAGACATTGAGCCTAGCATGCAACATCATCAGTGTTCACGTCAATACTAATTGTAGAAGATTTTTTGAAAATTTGAATAACTGCTTTTTTAGAATTATAAGCATTTAGATTCACTTTTATTAAGCTAAATTTATTAACTATAATTAAAAGTCATAATATTTCATTTGAATTTTCAAAAGGATTGAAATAATTAGGGGATCCAGGCTTGACGGGTGCATAATATATTAGCTAAAAGGGTACATGGGTTATCAAAGGTTGAGAAACACTGCCTTAAAGCCTGCTTACAAAGCAGAAACAACCTCTAAAATAATTCCCCTAGAATATAGTAGAAGACAACTGAATTTAGTGGTGTATTTTGGCCATATTATACACCTTTTTTGACACACACACACACTATCCTTTTCTTGCCCTGTAGCCATGGCTAAAAACACAAGACAATTGCGAGTCTGTATTATTTACCGGCTCCCTCGGCCAGTAAAGCGAGATGAGCGCCGCAACCCCAGACTTGTCTGCGACTGGACCCAACGGTCAGGGGTCCCTTTACCTTTACCTTTACTATGAAACTATAGGAATCAATAATGCACTTGCTTCACAGTGTTTTGATTCCCATGAATTACGGTAAGTATTGCTAGCATTTCCCCCCAAAATCTTGCCAGCATTGAGGATTTACAAGGCTCCACTTGTTTCAGCAACGCAGAGTGTAAAGTTCTTTATCTGCTACTTATACTGAAAGATCCCTGCCGTTTGGCAACTCTTTTCCTGGGTAAATATACAGACTTGTTTGCAATTAGCATCATTTAATGAAGCGATGTTACCTTGCTTGTAAGCTACATGTAATGGAAGAGTATGACCCACAGAACAACATTTTCACTTGGACAGGCCCAGGCTGCAGGTAAACTGAAATGCTACCACAACTGCTTCAAAATATTATGTCAGAAAAGTATCCTGTGTAAAACAACTCCAGCAATATTGGCTTAATAGTTAATTTTTTTATGGGAAAATATAAGCTGCAGCAAATAAGGAAAACTTCCCCCACACTAGGATCACACAATTATTTAAGACATAATTAAATAATTTCTACTAAGACCAAACATGGAGCATTTCCCCTCAAACATTTCCTTTAATACTGGGAAGTAAAAAGATGCCGTTAGACTGGATATTGGTGCAGGTACCCTTCACTAATTTCTCTCACCTCCCTCACCCTGCCAAATAACTGCAGCTTTGAGGGGGGCATATATTTACAATTAAGGAAAAGGCATAGGAAGAAAGAATTAAAACCCTCTCTCAAGGCTCTACCTTCCCTCTATTCAAAGCAGCTGCCTGGGCCATCAGTCAACACATCTCATATCCATTATTGTTGGCCCTGAATTTAATGGGTTCTAATTCAAGGTGAACATTAAAAAAAGTTTTGTGGTTTGGTACAGAAATCCACGGGGGACACCAGTGCCTTCCTTCCACAGATGCTGGTGGAAACTTAATATAAAAGCGAAGTTTCCACCAGTTCCCATGAAAGGAAGGCACTGATGCTCCGCATGGATTTCTGTACCAAACCACAAATCTTTTTTTAATGTTCACCTTGAATTGGAAGCAGTATGGGAAACAAATTAATGATATAAATACTTTATCATTGTTCTCAGAAAGGTCCTGTGCTGTAACCCTTTCAACAGACTACACTCACTAAATCTGAAATCTCTAAAGAATTATAAAAAGCACACCATCTGTTTCTAATTAAATGACCTAAAAATAGAATCAGGAAGATATCTAATACATAAGACATTGTGTTACGTTTGCTTAAGATCCCACATGTATGCCTCTTTGGTGAATGTTGTATTTTAAAAGTTGGCAATTATCCCCCTGCCAATTAGGAAAGATAATGAAGGCTAACTGAATGCATGCAACCATATGTTTTCATAACAACTAAATCACCACATATACCAAGACTTGTCTTTTAAAACTCAAAACATTACAAAATCTAATTCATCTATTAAATTCTATGCAAAATCATATGGGCATTTACCTGGGAGCAGCTCTACTGAATGCACTGGGGCTTACTTCTCTGTAAATATAAATCAAGATTGTGCTGCGAGAAATTCTAATTGTACCATAAAAGGCTGTAGTCACCAATATGGTGCTTTCCGATACAACTGGAAACTTCTGGAGCTTACAAAGCCGAGGCCAATAGTCAGATCCAGTAAAACAGATCCTTCTTAAATTTCCCTCTTCCAGCCACCAACCCACCATCAAATCTATCTCTCTATTTACTGAGCCTCAACAATCATCTGGTGCTTTTCAGTGCTGTCATGGTACAAACATATAAATTCAACAAATGAATCCATATCAATCTTTGCCATTTTGACAAGGGATCGCCTCAAATCATTAGTTACCTCTTTGTCCACAGAAGTGATTTGTGACTTCATAGGATGGCAACAAAGCCACCAAAGTAAAAAAAGAAAGCTATGAATATCCTTGGGGATCCATGTCTTAGATCAAATGGATGGTGTTTTGATAAGAACCCCATGTAAAATTATTCAAATTCAACAGAATCCATATTAATTTTGCTGAATCAGAGTTCAACCCAGACATCAAGGAAAAATAAAGAATTTATATGTTTGTACCATGACAGCACTGAAAAGCACCAGATGATTGTTGAGGCTCAGTAAATAGAGAGATAGATTTGATGGTGGGTTGGTGGCTGGAAGAGGGAAATTTAAGAAGGATCTGTTTTACTGGATCTGACTATTGGCCTCGGCTTTGTAAGCTCCAGAAGTTTCCAGTTGTATGTGTGCGGGGGCACATACAACATTCTCTCAGAATTCCAATGTACTAACAGACCCAGAAAAGCTAGTAACCTTTATAATGTCACAATTGGCCAATAGATGACTTTTGCAACTAGCAAAATCAACTGAATGAAGATTGGAAGCAAAAGTTGAGATTTGTTAATCTAGTTATCTTATTTCCAATGGGCTTCTGTTTAATTCTACTAATCCATTTTCGATCACTTCTTTTTTGATAGCGATATTAAGTAACAGAACAAAAGAATGCAGTTTAGATTTCTGTTTTAAACCACAGACATTCAGACAGAGAAAAATGTAACAAAAGAGCCTCTATGGTCTTTTAAGTTGGGGGGGGGGGAGCTCATATCTTCAAAAACCCTAGCTAATAAAAATTAATCAGGATCATGAGATAAAATCAAAACAATGAGTTACATTATGTGGTATCTCTCTTTATGGACTCTAAATAATTTAAGAGTATGATTCCATATAGTAATATGTTTGTACACACACACACACACACACACACACAGAGAGAGAGAGAGAGAGAGAGAGAGAGAGAGAATACTGCAGGCTATCACTGCAATCCTGCATGCAGATGGGCTATATTCTATGAGGTTATATAACAATAAACAGCCAAATGAATACATACCTTGGAATAAGAGCTTTTTAATGGTGTCCACTGTTCACTACTCAGGAGATAAGGGACTATTATTTCATAGTGTGCTGATAGGTTCTTTGGAATCCATTGCCTAGAGAATTCCAGCTTGTGCTTTGCATCCCCTCCTAGAGTAAAAAAATGAAAAGGTTTAATGTTAATGAACATATTGCACATATACAAAATATTGCTAACTGAAATAAACTGAGAAGGTAAAACGCCAATGTAATACTTAAAGACGTGATACACAAGTAAGCATTTATGTGGTCTACTTTTTGGTTCCCTATTACGTTGCTTTCACTTTGGAAGTAGATAAAGAAATCGTTTCCGCATGTGGACGAAGGAATAGAAAGAGATTAACTTGAAATAGAAGGAAAAATGATAATGGAAGGTACTTTACACCAACCCAGTTGCTTCTTAAGACTGTGGTCCCTGGCACCCTTTCAGAAGGTCCCTGAGGCTAAGGTAAGATATTAAGAGTAAATGCTGAAAAGGCAGAGGTTTCTCACATTTCTCCACTGCATTCTGTATAGGCACTCTGTTTTCAGTAACCGTAGTTAAGATTAACAATAGTTTAGGGCTCAGATGATGCTAAACTGGGGTTTATCTAAAGTGTGTCTAATTTCCTCTTGCAGCTACACTAGAGAAGGAAAGAAAGGGAATTGCATGAGCCTGGGGAAAACTTGGCTAATTCATATTACTGTTAATCCATTGTTTAGTGCTACATTAGAACAAAACCATCCTAGTATGGCAACACTACTAAAGATAAATAAATAGCAATTTCCTCTTATGTTCTTTCTTTTCCTTTACCTGAGTCCTTGCTATCCTACAATAAGGTTACATCTCAGGTTATATAGCTCTTCACATGAGCACAGCGGGGGGGGGGGGTAGGGAGGCAGCTGCTGCCCCATAGATCAAGTAAAACAATAGAAATAACTAACTGAACCAATCATAACAAAATAAAAAATAAAAAAATTCCTTCCAGTAGCACCTTAGAGACCAACTAAGTTTGTTCTTGGTATGAGCTTTCGTGTGCATGCACACTTCTTCAGTTGCAATTACCAAAACTTTGCAATTACCAAACTTAAAACCATGGAGAGACCTGGTCTGAACAAAGACACTGGGTTCTTATCTCATTATACACGACAAAGCTATCTTTAGCCATCTCTCCCCTTGCTTTTTCCTGTAAGACCAATTGCAGTCATTAACAGTCGTCAACAGGTTTTCCACACCTATCAGCCAATCACCCATTCCCACCACCCTTCTGAGTAATACCCCTCCCCACTCTCTCACTATATATAAGGGTCTGGTGACTTCTGTTTCAGTGTATCTGAAGAAGTGTGCATGCACGCAAAAGCTCATACCAAGAACAAACTTAGTTGGTCTCTAAGGTGCTACTGGAAGCAATTTTTTTATTTTTTATTTTGTTTTGACTATGGCAGACCAACACGGCTACCTACCTGTAGCTGAACCAATCATGTCAGTTCTGCCCCCCCCCCACAAAAGTCCTGCCCCCTCTAACAAAGTCCTGCCCCCCAACAAAAATCCTGGCTACACCCATGGATCTTCACATTGATTTTGCACAAAGGGTTTAACCATTCTTATTTAAGACTTTGTATTATCTCCCCTAAATATTTTTAAGATCTTTAACATTTTATTCTTCTCTGAATAAAACTCCGCAGTTGTGTGCCATTTCTACAAGCTATTTGAGTTGTTGTTTTTTCCTGCCATGGACATAATTATCAATTATCTCAGTAGTTTCAAAATCTTTTATCCGGAACATGCAAGTCGCAGAGTATTTACAATCCCTAGGTGTCCTAGATGCACATTAGTGAAAGAATCATCTCAAAGAGAGATGATATAAACTAACACAGTATGCACTGCGGAGCCAGATTATTAGTGCTATGTCAAAAAAAAGCAACTGGTTCCTGGCTTTTATTTCTTACTCCTAATTATACTAATTATAGCTGCCAGAGAAACAGCTCTAAAATGTAATAAAGCTCCGTGGGTCTCAAGTTACTCACTATGGGCTTGGTCCAGTCAAAGTTGCATACTTCTAGGTCAGAGAAATTTTAACAGGATTCTAATGAGATTTAAGTGTTTAACTTGGTTGGACTGCAGCCAAACTTTAGCCCAGCTCTGTATTTTTAGTAATGACAATCTATGAGACAATCCATTTATTTGTAGTGCGAGATCTTAAAAGGCTGCAAACCAATCCTGGGCAAATTTACTCAGAAGTAAGTCCTACTGAGTTCAGTGGATTTAGTTCCTAGCATGTATCGGATTATAATCATTCTGCACCATCTGTAGCCCCTTGATCAGTTGCAAGAGAAGCCACATGTTCAGCACATTACAATGACCAAATTATCCCTAGCTATGAAAGGGTGCAGCTGGAGAAAGGCACTCTTTACCACAGAGGCCACCCGGGAAAATAGTTTCTAGAGCACCCTAAACCGCATTCCTGTTTCTTTAGAGGGAATGTAACCCTATCTAGAACAGGCAAGGAAACCATTTACCCACAGTGTGTCTTTATCTTAGAAGGATTCAGTTGGTGTTTATCTTGGAACTGAATTGGTTTTATGTATGTGCTGTTGTTTTAAACTTGTTTTTATATTTATAATTGTCTTTTGAAATTGTTTTCATATGTGCAATTGTTTTTAACTAGTTTCATATATGTGATGATACTGCAAATTGTTTCAGGAGAGGATGCAATTCATTAATGAAATAAATAAATAAACTCAGTATCGATCTGTTGGCCTTCATTCTCTACACAACTGCATCCAGGCACTGGTTCAGTTTCTGCACAGCATCTCCTGTCTAAGATTTAATGGGGAAACAAGAGCCGGGTATCATAAGCATACTGATATGTGCACCAGGCTTCCCGATGACCAGGCTTCCCGATGACTGCTCCCAAAGGTTTCATATGAATGTTAAATAGAATTGCAGACATGATAGTGGCTGTCCAGCGTGAGACAGTTATGCCACTGAAGAGTCCCTGAATGTGAGGGA
The DNA here is from genome assembly GCF_009819535.1 of Lacerta agilis. Taxonomy (NCBI): domain Eukaryota; kingdom Metazoa; phylum Chordata; class Lepidosauria; order Squamata; family Lacertidae; genus Lacerta; species Lacerta agilis. The sequence continues at coordinate 40,276,995 of NC_046316.1, read as the reverse complement.
GATGTCATATCATTCCTAGAGGGGCAAGGCTACATCATCATCATCATTTATTATTCATGCCCCGCCCATCTGGCTGGGTTTCCCCAGCCACTCTGGGCAGCTCCCAACAGAATATTAAAACACAATAAAACATCAAACATTAAAAACTTCCCTAAACAGGGCTGTCTTCAGATGTCTTCTAAAAGTCAGTTAGTTGTTTATTTCGTACAGAGTGGGTGTGGTGTCATGAGTGTGCTCACACCACACTGTGCCCACACCACTCTGAGCTCCCTTGCTGCCACTCCCCTTCCCCTGTTGGTAAGTGCCAGCAACATGCAGCACTGGGATGCCTGGAGAGCAATGCAGTTCCACCCAATGATTCTGAACAGAGCATATGCTTAATCGGATTATCTCCATCAAATCAGCGCATGATCACCATCAAATCTCTCCAAGCCACATTTTATTTCTTGTCCCAATTAAACCTTCAACACAGATTGGAAGGAGTAGTTTGGCCATTTAAAACTATTTTTTTCCATACTGCTATGGAAGGGGGGGGGGGGAAACCTTTCACACATCTTGAGCAACGCATAGCATTACTTTTCTAATGGTAGCATGAAATGAAATCTACACAGTTTCGTCTCAACCATGAGGAATCAAAACAGTGTCATCAAATAAGGGTCGGGGGGGGGGGTACTACTAGCCTACTAATTAATACTATAAATATTTAACTGCAAATTCTTGAAAGTAACCCCTGAATTCTTCCAGAAAGAAAGGATCGTTGTCCAGGTAAAATAAAAAGTGAAACTTGTCCAAAAAATCTTATGGAAAAAGTAGATTTTGTCAGTGTGTGTGCAGAATTCTTTTCAGCTCATTAGAGCAGTCACAACTATTTAAAATTAAATTACTTCATTTTTATACCAACTACTTTACAAGATTCATAAATGTTAAGCCTCCATGGGAAACTTCATAAACTTTTATCTTAAAAAGCAAAATAGTTCTCTCTGCAGTTTTTTTTTCAGTGCTGAGTTTATTAATGTGCAACACTTATTAACGCTTAATAAATGGATGAGTGTGTGTGTGGAGAAGATAGATAGAAATATTGGGAGACCAAATGATACTCTGAAGCACTGGGAAGAAACAGAAGTATTTCAACAGAACCAAATATATGATACTAAATATATGACAAAATTGAAACAATATATCCCAACTTTAGTTAGAAGTTAGGCAATGTTATCTCACTTTCTTTTGGTGCACATGGAATTTTAAACTTTACAGAGCTCTTCAGGCAGCTGTGCAATGGTTAAAAGCAGGCATAGGCAAACTCAGCCCTCCAGATGTTTGAGGAGTACAACTCCCATCATCCCTGACCACTGGTCCTGTTAGCTAGGGATGGTGGGAGTTGTAGTCCCAAAACATCTGGAGGGCCAAGTTTGCCTATGCCTGGTTAAAAGCATGTATGCATCAAATGAAGTTGGACCATATAAGATTTCTCCAACATTACTATTAACCATTCTCTAAAATGAACACAGCACAACAGTCCCAAGATGGGCTGGGCATATTCCATTCCATTCCATCAAGGGCTTTTGTTCATGGGACAAGAAGCCTAGCAACCAGTCAAGTGCCAAAGACCAGTCAACAAGAGAGAACTAGAGCAGAAATAGCCAATGTGGTGCACTCCAGATGTTGATAGACTATGCAAATAACATCATGCGCTCTTCACGTGCTACAGTTTACCACACAGAGTACTGCAATCATGCTTTCTATCTCCATACATTACTCTCTGAATTAGGAAGACAAGGATTAAAAGATCCAGACACTCAGCCCATTTAGATGTTCCTACTTTGGTACAGAGCACTTGCTGTGTCGAGGATCTTTACATCTGCCCAGGGCTTTTCTTCCAGCAGGAACTCACCAGATCTCAGTTCCGGCACCTCTCAGATGGGTGGCATTGCCATTATAAGAGAACAAGGGAGTCATTCATGGTGAATTCTGGCAAATTCTCCCCCCCCCCCAAAAAAATAGCACTGCATCTGCCTATATGTATAGAACAATGGTTAAAAACTAGCTTTACATTTGAGGCTTCTTCTTAGGTGATCCATTATGACTGAGTAGTAATGGTCCTTTTTGTCTTCCTGCAACCACATAAAAGTAGTATTCAATTCAGGGGTGGGGACCTGTGGCCTATGTTGTTGGACTCCAAATCTCATCATCCTAGTAGCAGGTGGTGCTATACCAAGCTCCCAATCCCCTCACCCCTGCTGGTAAACAGCAGTGACTGTCGAAAAGTCAGGATGGTCAGAGTTGTAGTCTACCAACATCTGAATGGCCATGGGTTAACCACTCTTGCTATAATAGCTTCTCTATAATCAACTGTTAGGCTGATGGATAAAATACAGGTCCTTCTTTGAAGTATTTGATGAGTCATTAATTCAGCCATGAAACTAGCACATCTCTAAACCAACTGCATCTAGAAGTAAAAACAAGATATAGGCTTTGTCTTACAAGTAGGGCAGAATCTGACAGCTTTGGCTTCCTCATCAGGTAACAACAGATCCAGCTTTAGCTGTAAGATAACCATGTTCCTGTTTGCAGATAAGTAGGACTGGGCTTCCTATAGAAGAATTATACTGAACCTGTAAACCTTTTCAGATATGGAGTGTTAACTGTGCGAAAGACTATGCTAAAGACAGGGGAACATACTGCATAAATAGTGCGTTCTCATACTGATAAACTGTTTGAAAAGGGGGAAATGGACAAAAAAATTCAGAGAGAAAGAGCATTTGTATGAGAGAGGGATGTATGCCAGTATGAAACAAGGGCTGTAAATTGCCTAAAGGGACACAAAGGAAGTTGTGTCAGCTAGACAGAATCACACATGAAATCAAAACAGGATTCACAACTTACTAAAAAAAGGGGGATGCAGATAGATGTCAAAGGGTCAAGACAAGAAATGAAGAGTAACTTATGCAATTCAAACAATGCCGAATGTATATCCTTAATTCTTTTCTATGTTTGAGATACGGAAGGCAGAAAAGCTTGTTATAAACACAGAAGAACCTACTGTACATTGTGTAAGAAACAAACAGGAAATGAGATGTAAGCATACAGGGAAACAAAAGATAGTAAGCTTCTGGATGTTCACCCATATGGCTGTGCTCCAAAACGTCTGCCTGCATTTAGTTCAGTGCATAAACAATACACATATATTCTATCACTGGTTCTTTTTTTCTTTAAATATTTATATCCCCGCCTTCATCTATTGATATTGCGACAGGGTAAAAAAATAATCAATATAATAATCTGCCACACAACAATAAAACACATAGTCAGAACAAATAGAGACAGATAAAGTAACAGAAAGGGTTATCAATCAGCAACTTAGAAACCTCTAAACGTTCTTGGCCATGACCACAATTACTGGTTGTCATCTCTGTGAACAGTGCATCAATCACTGCAACTTATTTACAAAAAGTTACTGTAATTTGGGGTGCAATGCCCTAATAATTTACACATGTAGTAATAGTACACAGTACTATTGAGAATTAATCACAGTTAGAGCCCAGTTGCACCAGCTGAGGATCACGCTAATTTCACCTAAATTAATAATTATAATTTCTTTGCTGGTACATTTGTAAATATAAAATTATAGCTTATGGCAAGCTTTAAATTGGACTGAAATTGGCAAGGCAGACCTTTTCCCCATCTTACTGAGCCTTTTAAAGCTTTGGGTTTTCATCCTTCTTAATCAGTGCATTTATTTTCCCTTTTCAATCAAATATTTCTTAATTATAACTCATTTAAATGTAGCAAAGGCATTAATGTCATGTGTCTTTAAGATCTTTGGAAGAGCTCCTGCTTGTTGTTCCATGACCACCAGATAGTCACTTGGTGACAATATGGAACTGGGCCTTCTCGGTGGTTGCACCCACTCTGTGGAATGTCCTCCCTCAGGAAATTTGTGAGGTAGAGACAGTAATTCATTTTAAATGCTCCTTAAAAACTTAAGTTTATACAGACTTTCCTGGTCCCTGACTCTTACTTATTAATATTTTTGTACACTGCTCAGCTTTTATTTAAGAAATATGGTTGCATTTTTAAAAAATCCATTTTTATTCAGTTTTTAGGAAATGCTATTTGTCGCTTTAAAGTTTCTATTATAGTAAGACGTATAAAAATCGTAAGTGTGAAACTTTTTTTAAAAAAAATATCAGTGTGCACTGAAAATAGCTCCTTTCAATCATACAGTACCCCTTTACTTTTTGCTCAAACATAATGAAAATACTTCCTACCAGTCATTGGTCAGATATAGATGGAAAACATTTTATTCTTCTCAGCTCACAAGCCTTCAGAGGAGTATGAACTCAAATGATAACAATCTTCAATATACTACAACACTTTTATTATTACTTCTTTTCCTTCCATAACATCATGAAAGGAAAGACTTAATGCTGCCATGGAAGTAAACAGAACAAGGAAAAAGAATTTTTATTTTTACTCACAGAAAGGGAAAGGGAAGCCTTTGTTGAGAGATAAACAATATGGAAAATTGTGGAGGAATTAACACTTGCTGCCCTCTGAAGAAACAGGTGTATTTCATAATCACAAACATTTAACATTATTAATAAAATATCAGTCTGTCAGAATATTCTGCTTGGTGAAAATGTAGGCTGCATGATTTTATTTATTTATTTGTCTACCACTTGAGTCTAAAAAACTTCACAGCGACTTACGAAAGGAATTTTTAAAATGAAATTATCAGTAAAAATAGGTAAAAATGACTATTTAAAACATTCAAACATAATTAAATTCAAAAATAAGCTTTAAAAAGAACCCAATTAAAACACACATCAGCATTCTACATATCTGGGCAGGCTTGGCTAAACAGAAATGTTTAGAAGGAGCATTACCGGTATATAGCACCTTTAACAATGCTAGAGTTTCACAGACTGAAATGGTCAAGTGGGCAAATATGGGGTAGGGCAATCTTGCAGGTAAACTGGAAAACCCACATAAAGCTTGTGATTTCTGTTTTATTTTATTTTACCATGGCTCTGAAAATACTCAGATGACCACATTAGAGGATGGCATCTGGCTTCCTCGGTCATTCTTAGTACTTGCTTACACACACAAAAAGATGAAGCCTAAGTTTCAACCTTAGACTTGCAGATTTGATCATTTGAACTACAACATCTCCTAGATAATATGCAATGTAGAGACTTTCTACAACAAAAAGGAATACAATGGTCAAGTGGGTACTTTATGCAGATGACCCCTTCCCTAGAGCTATGCTCCTAAATTCTGGATCAGTATTTAAGTTAGAAGCCATCAGCAAGTTCCTCATTTTCCTGAAAGCAGGACAGCTGGTGTATCAGCTAAGAGCTCATTAACTCCTGACCACTGCTACCTCCTTACAATCCAGAAGCACTCCACAAGCAGTATGACCCAACGTAAAATAGCCATATCCACAATCTCAACAGACCACTCAGAAAATGCAATTTGCATCCTATCTAGACTACGCTGTGGTTTCTTCACCCCTATTCCATTCATTACTGACCTCAACGGGCATTCTGAATGTTACGTATTGAAGTTCTCACTCTGGTCACCAGGGGTGTTGTGTATGTAGTTGTCACTCAGGTCCACGTCAGTTAATTTAGGCGGGAAACCCTGGGCTGTTGTTGTTACAATGTTGTCGGCCGGCTGCCTATAAAAGCAGGCCAGCTGAACTGTTTGTGTTCAGTTCAGTTCCATAAAGAACTTCTTGGAGAAATATCTGTGTCGTCTGTTATGTCCACCCACTACTTAATACTGAAAATCTAACCAATATCTGTACAAGTTATCCATGCAGAGAAGTTTACAAAGATAAAGGGGCTACAATGCCGGCACTACTTCCAGCTTTTAGAAAATGAGTATCTATCAAATAGCTTCTGTGAGAATAGCTAGAATGATCTCAAAGTACCTGCTAAAAATGTTAAGTCCTATTCAGTGTTATGTATATACAGTACAAGTCTTACTGAATCCTACAATGGGAATAATGTGTACCCCTTTCTTCCACAAAACATTTATTCAATGGCACATCCTGCTGCTTCTTTTTCTTTCTTTTTAATCTTAATTCTAACTTATCTTGTTCATTTACATCATGTATTTTTCTTCTCTACAAAATTAATAGTCTTGTAACATTTTTTTAGAACATTAAAGATCAGCTAAGGCCTTTGATGAGCCTGAGGACAAAACAGCAGCTAGATGACTCCATGCTTTTCTGAAATTAATTCAGTGCCTTCTGCTTCTAATCAAAATGTATCCTCTCTCTAAGTTGACAGGGCTGCCAACTTCAAACTAATGTACATGGAGGTTTGTTGCATGTCCATTTGATCTTTTGCATTGGTTAGATTCATAAGACATAACTACTCGCATGAAAAGGATGATTTTCAAGTATTACTGCCCCTTTAGCTAAGCACCTAAAAGAAACTTTGCTACATTTCAGTTCAAAGAAATATTCAGTGTCATCACTTCCTTTTCAGTGAATCACTTCCTTCTGAGCTACAATGTACTGATAAAAATACCTGCAAGACAAAATGTGCCTTCAATATGAATTCAGATCTCCAGGGCCTGATGAGCTTCTCCCAAGGGTACTAAAGGAGGTTGCAGGTGTAATCTCCAGTCTCTGTAGACTGGAGGTGGGCAAATGTTATCCCCATCTTTAAAAGGAGGATAAAAGAAGACCCAGGTAACTACTGACTAATCAGCTTGATATCAACACCAGGAAAGGACCTAGAACAGACAATTAAATGGTTGTTCTGTGAGCACTTAGGATGCTGCAGTTACTAAGACCCAGTATGGGTTTCTCAAAAACAAGTCATGCCAGAGGAATCTCATTTCTTTTTTTCTTTTTTTTTTTGATAGAGTTGCAAGCTTGGCGGATCAGGGGAAAGCTGTGGACATGGTGTATCTTGATTTCAGTAATGCTTCTGACAAAGTCCCCCATGCTATTATTGTGGAGAAACGGGTAGAATGAGGGCTGGATGAGGTAGCTTTTAGGTGGATTTTTAGCTGGTTCACTGACCAAACCCAAATAGTGCTCACTAATGGATCCTTATCATCCTGGGAAAAAGTGACAAATGGAGCCCCAAAAAGTTCTGTCCTGGGAGATGTAGCTAATGACACAGAAGAGACCATCTGAATTTAAGATGACCTTAACAAATTGGAGATCTGGACCAAAACTAACAAAATGAAATTCAATAGTGACAAATGTAAGGTTGTACACTTAGGCAGGAAGAACCAGCTGCACAATTATAAGATGGGGGACACCTGACTTGCCTGTAGTACATGTGAAAAGGATCTAGAGGTCTTCATTGACCACAAACTAAACATGAAGCAACAGTGTGATGCAGCAGCAAAAAAAGGCTAATGCTAGTCTAGGCTACATCAACAGAAGAATAGTGCCCTGATCAAGGGAAGCAATAGTTCCACTCTGCTCTGCCTTGGTCAGACCACACATGGAGTACTATGTCCAGTTCTGGCTGTCACTAAGAAATATATTGACAAGCTTGAATGTGTGCAGAGGGGGGCAACCAATATGATCAAAGGTCTAGAAACGAAGCCTTATAAGGAATGGTTGTGGGAGTTGGGTATGTTTAGCCTGGATAAGAGGAGATTGAGAGGATAAAAGAAGATAGCCATCTTCAGATATCTAAACAGCTGTCACATGGAAGATGGAGCAATCTTGTTTTCTCCTGCTGTGAAGTGTAGGACCTAAACCTATGGCTTCAAGTTACAAGAAAGAAGATGCCAACTAAACATCAAGAATTACCTTGATGGTAAGAGCTGTTTGACAGTGGAATGGACTCTGTCAGAAGGTGGTGGACTCTCCTTCCTTGGAGGTTTCTAAACAGAGGTTGGATGGCCATCTGTCATGGGTGCTTTATCTGAGATTCCAGCATTGCTGGGGGTTGGACTACATTACCCTTGAGGTTCCTTCCAACTCTACAAATTTATGATTCTATGATTTTATAATCTCAAGACTGCTAATTTTACTACTTGGCTAGCTGAATACACTGCTATATTGAGAAGGGATTAAACAGTCTTTCATGAATATAATAGTACCCATTGTAGCACATGCTTCCTTAACAGTTGGTTCTTCTTAATATTTCAGCTTCTGTGGTATAACCTTTGGAAGCCTGCAGTTCTGTACACAATAAAGTGCTTCATTCTGGGAGCCATATGACTCCATCAGTCATTCAAGCATATGTTTGGTGCAGGGTGAAAGAGCAGAACTTATTTAAGTCAAATATTTCAAAGCTGAATGTATCTTTAAAAATACCTGGTTTATATGTCAATATAGCATCTCTAGAAACCTTTCATTTCTTGTATATTGGCTTGACCCACACTTTATTGGCATGGGTCTGAGCCGTTTCTCCCTTGCTCACATGGAAAACCCACTCCTTAGTGCTAAATAGGAGAAAACATAAATCCGGAGAAAACCTGTGTTGCTGTTTGCTCCAGCTGAGTGCTAAGAACAGTTTCCCCACCAGGGGAAAGCAGTAGGACAATAGGAAGTGTCAGTGAGCCCTGAGAAGGAAAATGGTAAAATGTAATGGCAAAATACAGATAAATTAGAGGGGCTTTTTACTATAAGATGAAGTGGCCAGGTAAGCAGCTGATGATTAGAAATGGGAAAGAAATTCAGTTCCATTCACACGTGAAGGTGAACCTACCTAACTCATACTTTCTGAAACTATATGTGAAACAAAACACAGACATCCTTCAAAACTTTCATTTCTCCAAATTTTGCAATGCAGTTGTCCAGCCAAGCAATGTGTGCAAAAATGCATCTATTACTGGAAATAATGTCCATTCCATTTTGGCGATGGTAACCCTGGTTTAAGGAGCCATTTGGCGCCTAGCTTATATATCTGATTTTCTAACACTGTATAGTAAGCTGATTTGAGTTATCTTGGTAAAAAAGCAGCCAATAAATTTAATAAACATGCTGCTTCCCCACCATATAGGTACAAAGGGCTTAATTCACAACTATGAGAACAAAGAATGGCGTGAAAAGTCATAGACACAATAACACTGAAAATTTTGTAACTATGTGACCAACATCTCATTTTGATCAGTTTTACAAAGATAAAACAGTGTTCCTGCTTATATTTTTTCCCAGTTTCTACCAAAAAGCACCTTGAGAACTAATACATAGGGATTAGTCCTTGCATCTGCGGCTAGTAATAAACAGAACAACTCAAATACTTCCAGCTCCTGCCTGCTTGCATGTTCATTTCACTTAGTGCAGTGTAAAGACAAAGAGCTGGAGGATTACTCATTCAATATTTTTGTGTTTCACCATTCAGATGGCGTGACATTCACATTGTAATTTAATCTTTCACAGATAAGCAGCCATAAGCAGGGTAATTTGCTACATTCAATCAGCTCATATTTTGAAAGGGACACAAATATAAAAACACATACACCACAACAAATTGAGGACACTACCAGAAAAGTTTCAAATATGTGCCTGATTAGAATCTTTTGTGTAACTGCTGGCAACAGATGCAAGAGGCATTTCTGCCAAGTTCCACATTCAGATCTGTATGTCTTGCTGTATGCTATCAGCCAGCACAATTAACAGGCCATGGAGTATTCTACTTGTTGCCATATTAGATCATATATTTTGGAGAAGAAAAAATGTGTTTATCCAGTCTATGGTTTCATTGTACTTTATTTTCAGATACACAAACAGTAAATTCAAGTCGTCCTCATTCTTACTCAAGTTCTGGGCCAGAAATGACACTGAAATGAAGTCATTTTAATAGCACCATGCTTTTGAAGCATTGAAGAAGATAGCTAAAGTCTTAATGGATTTTTTTTAAAAAAACGCAGTGCACATATTTTAAATATTTTGTTTAAAAACAAAGATTTAAAATATTACAAAATGGTGCGCAACCTTCCAAGTTCTCCCTAAATCTCCATTGGGCTAGATCAGTGATGGCCAAACTTGGCCCTCCAGCTGTTTTTGGACTACAACTCCCATCATCCCTAGCTAACAGGACCAGTGGTCAGGGATGATGGGAACTATAGTCCCAAAACAGCTGGAGGGCCAAGTGTGGCCATCACTGGGCTAGATGGTAAACAATCCATAGGCAGGGGCGGGGGCGGGGGAGTTTGCCAATACTGTACTTCAAGTTGTGAAGTCTGCAACTATTCACACAGGAAACCAGGAAAAGCACAAGGGTTCTTTGATAGGTACGAAGGGGCGGATCTAGTCCCTGGGTCAGATCTAGTTTTTGTGGTTTTAGAGATGGTGAGGCAGCCATTACTATGTTTCTTCTTCCTGGCAGTCCTTGGTGCAACCTAATATCTGAAGAGCACTTAAAAGAGCTTTGTCTGGATGTCTGCTGCCTCCTCTCACATTATAATAGTGACCAGATACATACCCCATAGCTTTGACACAAGTCAGCAAACTTTCTTCTTCTTCCCTCTCCTTCCTTCCCCATTCTGTTTATTTATCTAGCTGGTGAAGAATTATAGAGAATTTGAAAGCTTGCAAATTATTTTGTGATGTTTTGGTTGGATTTTTTGTTGCTGGCCTCTAAGGCTAATTTTGCTTTTTTGCATACTTTTAAATAACGCATAAATCTCCTATTTTGAAGGTCTGTTGCAATACACATTGATGCGAATGAACAATGAATTAGGCCATGTGCTTGCCTGTGACTAAGCGCAAACTTCAATCATTCAGGCAAGGCTGTGAGCAGGATTCCTGCATTGTAGAGGGTTGGACTAGATGATCCCCAGGGTCCCTTCCAACTCTACAATTCTATAATTATATGATACTTCATACTAAACAAATCATGTTGCGTGGAATGTAGATAGGTAAAGCATATGTAATGGACTTCATAATATAAAATTGAATGAAACAAATTTTTATAACATGGCTCACTCAATGACTACAGAAGGTCATTTCAGTAAAATTAAGGCAGAACTCATCCTCAATAGTGAGGAACGTTTCAAATACAGAAGCTTGGGTTTATCTCAGTTTTTTTATTTGTAGTTGTTGTTGGGTCCATCTGGTTCTGGGACAAACTGGCAAGATCAGTATCTGTCTGCAATTCTATATGTTCTGTGTTTTAGTTCAATACATTATTTGTACAGTAATTATTGTATAATTGCAGCTGAGACAAGTACCCTAACAGATTATCCAAAACTGGCTTTGACTTTAAAGTACATATAATATTGGGAGTGGGGCTGGGGCAGTCCAAAGAAACAAACAGACCTGATATGCAATATAAGAGAGTCTGAATAAGTTGCCTACAAAAAGCAGTATAGGGTTTTTTGGGTTTTGTTTTTTTTGCTATTCATCTAAGTTCTTAAACACTCTCTCAGAGCTATTTAAATTCATTACATAAACACTTGGGCAGTTAAGCACTCATAAAATTGCTTTGTGAAGTGCCTACCCTACATTCACAGTAACCCATTTTATGCTTTAATATCTCAGGTGTATAATTTTTCTCCTTAAACTAACACAAATACCATGCCGATTATATTATGGATCCTGCGTGCCAAGTATTTAGCCTAGAAGCAGCATAATTCAGTACAGAGGTACACTGTGAGTCAAATCCCACAAGCATGTGTGCTTGACAAGAGAGAGAGAATGTCGCTTTAAGTTTTGCATCTATCAGCACGGTGGGTCACAGATGGCCTTCATCAACTCATATCATTATCCCGTTATTTATTTATTTAAACACCCCTATGCTGCATTTCATTTTTTTTTTTAAATGAAAGCTGGTTCACAATTACAAAACTAAAATCATCACTTAGAAAAGACTACAGCAACCTCCACAGTAGCCAGGAAAACTAAAAGCTAAGTATCACTGACCAGCAACTGCTTGGCAAACAAGGTTATTTTAACAAATGCCAAAAACACACCACCGTTGGGGCTTGCCTTATTTCAGTTGGCACCTATGGGTGGTGGTGAAGGTTCTGTTCCATGTAAAAGCCCAATTTTAGCACACTGCAATACTGTACATGCCTCCCTGAAAAATGTAAATGAACTCAGTGGGGGCTACTTCTGACATGTATAAGACTACTGTACATTGATTAATCTGAATTAGAGCTCTGCAGCTCTATTATACTGAGAAAACATTCCAAGGGGAAGGTTCCAAACACTGGTTGCATTCACATGCAACACTAAGCTATAGTACAACAAGCAAATGAACAAGCCATGTATTGTTCACCCAAACTTGTTTTTTCCTCAGTTGCTTCCATAGCAGGCTGAGCACCTGGTGTGGTGTGATCGAACAAACCATGGTTAAGCATAGCTGCTGGGTTCAGACATGACACCAAACCATCATTAAAGCAAGCCATGGTTCATAAGTCAACAATAAAACATTGCTCATATTGTGCACCCATGGCCCAAGTCCACTGCCCACCCCAACTGATTTTAGGTGATCCATGATGCCCAGCCAACCACCAAATAATTTGGTTACGTTCCCCCCCCCAAAAAAATAGCCAGCAGGTGGCATCATTGTGCCTCCACTGTTGTGGTCACTGCTGGTGTGGGAATGGGGGTGTCACCTCTTTTTAGCTTCTTTCTCTGTTGCACCATTCTTAAAAGGTGAGTGCCCTTGTTAGAACATCTCTGGAAGGCTGATGAAACAGGAAGAAATGTTTCTTCCTGCTTCCTGTCAAAGACCTTCTGACAATTGTGCCATACCATAGGAAGAAGGACCTTTTCAAAGGTAAGAGGTGGCTCTGTTTCTCCCTCCCTAAGGAACTGTTAGAACAGGAGGCTTTCCTACTCTAGCACTGCCCTGGAGAATGAAAACGCTGCTTTCTGTGTGGCTCTATCTGCTCCTGAGTCTGTCCTGCTCCGTCTGTTCTGTGTGAATGTGCATGTGTGCAGGCTCATCTTGTCTGCTCCCCACCCCCGCAATCTGAATGCATGTACATGTGTGTGCATAAACTGCATCTCCCTCACCCCGCCACTGAGTGTATGTCCATTTGTACACATACTGCATGTGTTAAATGTGCTTAGTTTGGTATTTAATCCTTGGACAGATAGCAACCCCTCAATGTGATCACCAAGCCAAAAAATGTTATCTACCCCTTGGGCCCAACAAACCATGGTTTAGCGCAGTTTTCTCCAATCCACTGCCCTCCAGATGTTTTAGGCCAGTGTTTTTCAACCTTTTTTGGGCAAAGGCACACTTGTTTCATGAAAAAAATCACGAGGCACACCACCATTAGAAAATGTTAAAAAATTTAACTCTGTGCCTATATTGACTATATATAAAGTAATTCTCTTGAATAGGAATCAAATAAACACAAAGAAAGTATTTTTCCCACGGCACACCAGGCAACATCTCGCGGCACACTAGTGTGCCGTGGAACAGTGGTTGAAAAACACTGTTTTAGGCTACAAGTCTCATCAGTCCTGGCCACCATGGCCAGTGGTGAAGGATGGTGGGAGTTGCAGTCTAAATTGGCACCTGGGGGACACCTGGTTGGGGAAGGGTGGCTTAGTGTTATGTGAGAACAAGGCTGTGTACTTTGTAATACTAGATTCAATTCTATTTGCCTCTATTCTTGGGGCACCCAACCATGCATACAAGTCAACACGCTTATTTTCTAGTAACATGAATAAAAGTAAAATTCTACACATTTACTCAGAACGATGTCACTCTCATGAAAGTGTGCATAGAACTGTAGTGTAAAAGTTTCATGCCAATTAAAAAACAGCCCTGTTGTTGCTTTTCAGTGACTTATTGGTATCAAATAAGAAAACAAACAGACATTTATTGGTGGGGAAGAACAAAAGGCTTATTTGGGGGGGGGGGAACAGGGAGGGCTGTTATTTATGTACCGAAATCCATATTCGCACACAACTTAATTTACAACAATAAGCAACTTCTGCAACTGCATGTACAACTAGGGCTGCACACACACACTTCCTATGCCCTTACCTGAAAAGTGAATCCCCACGGAATTGGGAATTACCTTTCAAAGTTTTAGCTGGAGGTAATCCTGCCTGAGGACCCTTCCTGGGACATTTCACCGTTCCTAGGATTCACCTGTGATTCGTCTTAAAATCAACCTTTGAAAGTGAAGATCTTCTCTCTCTCTCTCCTCCTCCCCCCCACGCCCCGCCCAGCCCCGCCCAGACTTCAGCGTCTTCTGCCTTTCACAGCACTCAGGCAGGCTGGCTGGCTGGCATTCAACAGGTGGCCACGAGGCATGCAGGACTGCAGTGGTGGCGGCGGTGGACAGGGAGTTTCACCTGTTACATTTATAATTTCCACACAGCTGCTGAAGGCGGCTGGGAGTCCTGGGGAGGTGGGGGGGGGAGAGAAATGGCCTTTCGGAAACCCTTTGGCGTGAAGTGACTGACGGCAACACCGGCGCGAAAGGCAGCAGTGCCTCTTGTGCCCATTTTCGAAACGGAGCAGCAAAGCCCGCGCTTTTGCGCCGAGGGAAACGCCGCCTCTGCAAGGGCGCGCTCGCGCTCGCGGGACGCGTTCGGGCGCCGGCTGGCGGGAATTCCGTCCTTCGAGCCAGGCGAGCGTGTCCCTCCCCCCCCCCCCCGGCCGCCAAAAAGCCTCCCGCCCAGCTCGGCTCTCCGACTGCTGGAAGGAGCCGCCAACAGACGCGCCCGGAGAGACAGAGAAAGAGAACTGCCGGCTCCTCGCCTCTACTTTGCTCCCTTCTCTGTACATCAGTCACACAAAAGGAGAACGGGGGCGGTAGGGAGAGGATTGTTCAGTCAGTGTGACCAACTCGGGGGCAAAATATAAAGAGGGGAGAAGAAGAGGCGCCTAGGAGATACAGCAGAGGAAAATATGCCGAAAGGGCGGCTTCCTTGCAGGACAAAAGAAATGCAAAACGTCGACATTTGACAGAACTTGGGGAGGGCCGCTTTGGCGACAAGGAAGTTATTTATGTGCGGTGCATGCATGCATGTTACGTATATAAGCATTTCCAACTTACCTTGAGCTCCGGATGGTGGTGCTATTAAGAGGCTGAGCAGCAGCAGGAGCAAGAGCTGGGCAGGGGGCTGAGGAGGAGGAGGAGGAAGGGAGCGTAGCCGCTCTGCATGGCGACGCATGAACATCTTAGCCTAGACTGAGAAACTTTCATCAGCTGGGGCTGGAGAACAGCCCCATTAATATACAGTTACAGAGCGAGCGAGAGAGCACGGAAACTCAGGATGTGAGAGATTTCCTGCATACAGCTGACTCCCAAACCCCTCCTGCTCCTGCATAGGCTGATGATGAGTTGGGCTTTGCTTTCATATTCCCCCCCCTCTCTTAAACTGTTGATGGAGAGCCCCCCCCCCCCGCAAGATCAAATATGTTGACCGTTGCAATAACTGAACAAATTGTCCGGGTTGGCTAACAGGAGGCACTGAAAATCGTTAGTGGAAGAAGGCAGGCCCTGTGAAAAAGTGTCCCTTGCCAACACTCACAGTTCTCATTACAATGGAACAAATTATTGTCTTCTTTGCCTTCGTCCTGCTGCTCCCGCGCAGGGTCCTAGTGCCCTCCGAAACGTGCAGGCAGAAACCGTTCCTTTGCAGAACAAGTGACCTGCCAATTTTCAGTTCGTGTTGGAAGGAGACTCCCTCATTTGGGATTAATTTTAAGGCTGGCTGTAAAATTCTTCTTCCCCTCCAGCGATGATGAATGATCTTGTTTTGTCTCAAACGTCTCTTCTCTCAGATTGTTGTGTGTGTGACTCAAATGGCTTCAGAAAAAAAGTGATGAGTTATTCCCCTCCCTTCAAAAATGAAAGGATTCCTTGCTGATATTATAATTGTGCTTAATTCCAATGCCTGGTTGGATTGTATTTTATGTCATTTTAAAGTGTGAGGAATAAAATACTTCTTCAGCACGCCTCCCTCAGGATTTTTGTTTTTAAATCTCCTTCCTTCACATTGTCACAGCTGTCAGACAAATGAAAAGATATTACTTTGTGTCTGACATGCGGTCACCCATCACAGGAACATATGTAAATAGATGATGTTTGCAGTCTTCTCCCTTTATGACAGACTTGCAGCAGGCAGGGAAAGGGGCCAGATCATCCTTCCAAAATTTGGAACACTAAAGTATTAGTTTCTGCAAGTGGATAAAAGCCAGTTTTTGTGTATGTGTTGAAATTCATGCATCCACCTTTGTAATGTTAGTAAAAATCCATCTTTCTGGAACAGGTGAGGAGGACAAAGGGGTCTATACACACGATAATTCATCTACTGCACTTATTTGTTCTGAAATGTTGTCGTCAAGTTTGGTTTGTACCCTCAAGGTGGAATTAAGGTGGTTAGGGGTTTGGTGCATTTCCCAAAATGAAGCCCCCGCTGCTGCTCCCTGCCAAGGATGACACGAAATAGCTTGATTTGAAGTGATCCATGCTCTGGCGACCTCCAGTCAACCATTGTAATGCACTCTATATGGGGCTGCCCTTGAAGGTGGCCCAGAAGCTGCAATTGGTTCAGAATGCAGCAGCCAGGGTGCTGGAAAACATTATTGCCTGAGTAGCTTCTTTAGGACCTGTGCTGGTTGCCATTACGCTTCTGAGTCCAATTGAAGATGCTTATTTTGACATATAAAGCCCTAAGTGACTTGGGCCCAGAATATCTGAAGCAACACCTCCTCCCATGTAGACTAGCTTGGGCGCTGAGATTTGTTGGCAGTTCCACTGCCATGTGAAGTTCACGAGGGGTCAGTGTGTGAGAAGGCCTTTTCCATGGTAGCCCCCAGGCTGTGGAATGCCCTCCCCTCTGAGGTGCAACTGGCCTTTTCACCATGAATTCTTACATTAGGTCAGGCTGTACCTGTTTGCATGGGCCCATGGAAGGAGTATTTCCTGTTGAATTTAATGGGGCTTATTCCCAAGTAAAGTAGTTAGATTTGCTGCCTAAATCCCAATGATTTCAAAAGGAAGGAGTGAGATTCTGGTTAATCACTTCCAGAGAACACAATGGAATTTTAAAGAAGCTTAATATGGAATGAATTGTTCTCTTCATTTTTCCATCTCATAGCGGGGTGGGGTGGGGGTGGAATTGTCTATGAAAGGATCCCTATCTTACATTTCTATCCATAAAGTATCCAGGGTAGCTAACATCAGAAATTAAAACAAAACAATGAAACAAGTAACAATCAATAATTGTTAAAAGAGGGAATAAAACAACCAAGCAACTAGAATCATAACAAAAACAAAATTCAATCAGCGTTACATATATCAAAGGGTTACCTAAGGATTACAATTTCCAATTACAAGTGAAAAATAGGATGTGAAGGAGTGGCAGATACATTTCCCGGGATAGCAGACAGAAAATTCCACATTGTGGGGGCTGCAATATAAAAGGCCTTAGTAAGTATTCAGGAGGGGAGGGGATTGAGGAATGTGCGTGTCATGAGGTCAACAAAATCCTCTCCCTGCACTATCCAGGGATGTTCTACGAGTAAGAAAAGGGAAACATACATATTTTCCATTTCCCACCCTCTAGAGCATCCACTCTTCCAACTCGGTGGATTTAACATCCTGATTAAATTAAACCACAGTTTTCTAGTATGGATATAATGGAAATTTATGGCTTTTCAAACTCCTGAAAGTTTTCTATTCTTGTGTGCAAACAAAGGTAAAGGTGGATGCAGTATTGCATGGGTCTGATGCTCATTCTTGGACTCAGCAGCCATGGTTTATTGAACTGTGATTGCTACCTCTGAATCTGATCACAGTATTAATATTGACATTTCGGCCTAGAAAAATCCTGAGTGTTCTTTGTGGGGTGAGTTTTCAGTCTGATCCTAAGCATGTTTATAAAGAAGTAGCACCCCAGTAGGCAGGGGCGTCGCTAGGGGGGGGCGCTGGGGGCGGTACGCCCCCGGGCGACAGGGGCCACAAGCGGCGGGTGGGGGCGACAAGCGGCGGGTGGGGGCGACAAGCGGCGGGTGGGGGCGACAAGCGGCGCCCCTCCCGCCACTCCCCAGGCAACGCCGGTCACCCCGGGAGCAGCAGCGCTGCACGGACGGGGTGGTCCCTCGGCCGTGCGCTGTTGCTCCCGGGGCGAGCGGCGGCGCATGGGGGTGACAAGCGGCAGCCCCTCCCGCCATTCCCAAGCGCTGCCGCTCCCTCCGTCACCCCAGGAGCAACAGCGCACGGCCGAGGGAGCACCCCGTCCGTGCAGCGCTGCTGCTCCCGGGGTGACCGGCAGCGTGGGGAGTGGCAGGAGGGGCCGGCGCTTGTCAGCCCCACGCGCTGCCGCTGGCTCCGTCCCCCCGGGAGCAGCAGTGCACGGTGTGTGCGGTGCTGCTGCTCCTGGGGCAACGGAGCGAACGGCGGCACGTGGGGGTGGCAGGAGGCAGCCCCTCCCACCATTCCCACGCGCTGCCGCTCCCTCCGTCACCCTGGGAGCAGCAGCGCACGGCCCGACGACGGAGTGCGCCTGCGCGCGCAGGCGCACTCTGTCATCGGATCGCCGCTTCCACAGCCTCCTTTTGAGCCGGAGAGCTTAAAAGCGAGCTCTTCGGCTTAAAAGAGGGCTGCAGAAGCGGCGCCGGCACCCCCGGAAACGCCCTGGGGGCGGAGCGTCATGACGTCACAATGTGATGTCACGACGCCCCGCCCCCGGGGCGTTTCCTTTGCCGCCCCGGGTACCGCGGAGCCTTACTCCGCCACTGCCAGTAAGACTGTCTCAAGACCCACTGAACTCAATGGGGCTGCCTGCTCAGTATACACGTATAGGATTACCCTGTAAATGGTTAAAATGGCTAAGCTATATCTGAAACTGGGTGATTTGTTTTTTAAAATGACAGCAGATTTGGGGTTTCAGAGGGGAATTCTGCCAAACTGTTGTTTCTTATTAAAATGATAAAGCACTGTAAAATTACATTCAGATATAAATAAAAGTGACAGAACAATCCTGAAGTTATTTATGCATTTATGAAATATATATATATGCTGCAGTTTTAATCTTTTGGCAACAGCCTGTCTCAAAATGAGACCACATTCTGAAAGGATAAAAGAATTTTATGAAGCAGTATTTACAAGATGCCACCAAGCAAGCATAATTTCGATTTAGAAAGAACTGGGACATCAAGTGCATGTGTGTGTGTGTGTGTATGTAAAGTTTATACATTCCACTGCTTTATAGTTGCTGCACAACTTGATGGTTTTGGGAGCAACATTTTAAGTAGCAGCTATTTTTGCTGGCCTGTTCCTCTTGGGATCTTTGCCTAGCCTACATCAATCACACCTGAATTCTTCCAACTGAATTTCTCCAGTCAATGCATAGTCTTACTCAAGCAGATGAACCTGAAAAGGTACCGGTAGCATGAGCTTGGGTAGCAATGAAACTTGAAATAATGCATTTCAGTTCTATCTACTATTTTCTGTGCATGTAAATGGCAAATGCTTTGGAAGCTCCAATATCTTCTTTCGGAGTGATTTAGGTTGTGTTTTCCTTGAAGTTCCATTATATGTAAACAACAACAACAACAACTTGCACTCCATTCTCTTGAAATCAAAGCACCTTGTGTTTTCAGTGTTCTTAAATACTTAGCTTTGGACCATACAGAACAACAACCCCTCTTCCTGCATGCCTTCTCCAGAGTGACTCTTAAGTGTCAATCCTCAGTGGCCGTCTCACCTCCTTTCACTCTGATTGGCTCCAACAAGCAAAATGGCTGAGAAGATTTCTTCTCAGTGGCTAAACAGCTCCTTTTTTTCCTGCTGTTTGGGTAGCTGTAGGGTGCCGGAGACAGGGACTCTGCAACATCAGACCTCTGGAAATGGCAACACAGGCAGGACCATCAAACACTCAAAACGGAGTTCAGAAACTTCTCAACAACAACAAAAGTCCTAGGCGTCAAGGCTGCATGAAACACATGCCTTAAGATAATTCTCTTTAACCTGGTGCCTTCCACAGCTGTGCTGGCTGGGGCTGATGGGATTTGTAATCCAAAATGTATGGAGAGCAGTAGATTGGGAAAGTTGCTTTGACTGAATCCCCATCCCCTCTTCTCCATGATAACTGGGAGGGCTAGTTTTGATAACTCATTGGTAAGAAAAATGTACCCTTTGTTTTCTCAAAGGTGGTAATATCTGTGGTTCATAAATAAGACTACAGTTATATAGGTAATATTATTACAATGTTTACTTCACAATAAGTCCCACCCCAAGGACTTCCAAGGAACTGCAGCCCATATCTAATAACGTAGGAAGGGTTCTCTTTGGGCTTTCAGTCATTCCACTTACATAGAAATTTATCTTGTGCACACTCTTTGTAAAGGAAACTTTGGGATAGTACAGTTTCCCCACAAGAGATCTAAGCAGATGTTTACTTGGCAATTTCTGCACTAAGGTTTGAAGGTTGCACTGATTCTGAAGGCTCAGCAGCAGATTGAATCGTGACATTTTGGAGCCATGCCCTCTAACCTGTTCTTTCATTGTGATGGTGCATCCGTTGTTCTTCAGAGGATCCACCAGTGACTGCCAGACTTCAGAGTACCAAACTGCAGCTCTTTCAGGCAGAACTATCTGTCATATTACATTCAGAGGTAAGAAGTCAAAAATCACAGTTTCCCCCATCTCAGCCTATTTTTTTCCTAGGAAAGAAGAGAATTGTTTATGGTTTAGTATCTTTGTACCCATTCATACATTTATCTTCATACATCCTTTTCAGACTCGAAATTGCCTTGGTTTACGTCCTCCCATATGGTCCCATTATTTTCCCCATGTTGCTATTTTCTTATCAAGATGACGTTGCCAGTTACCATGTGCTTATCGCATCTTGCAATTCCAGCTGCTTTTCTAAAATTGTGAGTCACGGGGGACGGGGACGGCAGAGAGACACAACACGGAAAGAATCTTGGCTTCCTTTCCTTTTAGGCTCCATAGCAGATAGCAAAGTTTGAAAACATTACCTACAGCTACTCTTTAAAAAAAAAGTGATACAGGAAATACAGTCATAGGTCATCTTCACAACAATTGCTACTCACAAAAATCTGATTTGTTTAGTGGCAGGAAGGGGAGAGACTTGCAATTTTAGTATAAAGTATTCAGAATACAAGCTCCAGCTAAGAAGCAACTACAGTGAAATCTGACACAGTGTTGGATTTAGATCAGGGTTAGGTTTGCTTCCCTATGCACCTTAACTGGCCATTTTCCAATTCAACCAAAGAGAGGGAACCTGAGACCCTCCCGTAGTTGCTGGACTCCCATCATTCTGGACCATTCTGGCTGGGGCTGGTAGTAGATGAGAGTGTAACAACTTCAGGAAGGCACCAGGTTTCCCATCCCTGTGCTAAACCTGCCTTCAACCTTCCTCACTATTGTTGCAGGAATATAGAATAAGGCAGGGATATATTGCAAGCGGCCTTATTTAAAAGGAGATGCAGGTGGCGCTGTGGTCTAAGCCACAGAGCCTAGGGCATGCTGATCAGAAGGTCAGCGCGACAGGGTGAGCTCCCGTTGCTCGGTCCCTGCTCCTGCCAACCTAGCAGTTTGAAAGCACGTCAAAGTGCAAGTAGATAAATAGGTACCGCTCTGGCGGGAAGGTAAACGGCGTTTCCGTGCACTGCTCTGGTTTGCCAGAAGTGACTTAGTCATGCTGGCCACATGACCCGGAAGCTGTATGCCAGCTCCCTCGGCCAATAAAGCGAGATGAGCGCCACAACCCCAGAGTTGTCCATGACTGGACCTAATGGTCAGGGGTCCCTTTACCTTTACCTTTATTTAAAAGAAGCTCCCATCTGTTCCATGTGGGCAGAGGGAACTCCCATTTGCTGCTGTTCCTGCCCATGGTATATACTGTATTCGGTCAATGGTAAACTATATTATGATAACCATAGTCTGTACCAACATGACGTTCAGAATATCTCCTCCCACTACCAAGCACCATGTGCCTTGGGACACAATCTGCAGCAGAAATATTCAAAGCAGCCAACTGGTAAGAGAATATGAGCTTTGTTTATAGCTTTGGAAGGCTGTGCTTAATAGAATTCATCACCCCTAATTAAATTTGCATGTATTTTGATTTATGCTATTATATAATTAAATTTAAGCCATCAACATTTTTTTTATGAAGTAGTAAACACAAACATTTTAAAACACACACTGTGGGTAACAATGCAATTTGCCTATACATGTAGCAATTATTGCAGTTAAGCATTCATTACTAATTCCTTTGGGATTCATAATAAAATTAGACTTTAATTAATACTATACATAGGTATAGTATTTAAGACATTTTCCTGTTTCTTTAGAAGTCAACAGTAGAAATTGCAATTGCAGTCCCAGGCACAGCGGGAAGGGATGAGGTGATAACTGGTGAACAAACCAACACAACAACAACGTGCTGGGATTGAAAATGGCCACAACATCATTGATTACAGATGCAGGTAGGCTTTGGCTTAGGCATTGGATGTGCTTCCTGATTAATACTCCTGCGTTGGTTGGAGATTTTCAGGATCATGCCTGGGTTAAGGGCCACCTCATATCAGGCATGGAGTATCCTCTCCTCCCCCGGTAGCCTCAGAGGCAAGAAGAATAAACAGTTCGTATTTTATGGCGTTTATTCAGTCATCTGGTTGCAAGACAAAAGATCCATGTCTTTACACTTAAGAGACATTGGCTACTCTGAGTCCCTCCTCTTCTGTTTCCCTCAACATCCTGGAAAGCTACAGGAAGTCACAGGAATCACATCCCTCTGCATCCTCTGTTCTTGAATGCAGAGGGACCTGTGAGCCTTTGGACTAGGAGGGTCTCCCATATTCTCCAGGGAGGTCTCTGCTGTCTGCTCTCTAACTTCCCCTTCCTCATCCTCTTTGTTGTTGTTGTTTCTTAGTCATGTCTGACTCTTCCTGACTCCATGGACCAAAGCACGCCAGGCACTTCTGTCTTCCACTGCCTCCCACTGTTTGGTCAGACTCATGTTGGTAGCTTTGAGAACACTGTTCAACCATCTCGTCCTCTGTCGTCCCCTTCTCCTTGTGCCCTCAATCTTTCCCAACACCAGGGTCTTTTCCAGGGAGTCTTCTCTTCTCATGAGGTGGCCAAAGTAAGCTGAGGCTCCAATACTTTGGCCACCTCATCCTCTTCTATCTCATAACTAGGGATTTCCTCATTCAGCTGTACATCAGCCCTGTCTCCCTCTCCTTCTGAAACTGCTGGAGACAGGGAAGGCAAAACTTCCCACTCCCACTCCTCTTCTGAGAGGAGCCAATCAGACGGAGGGCTCATTTCCCATTCCTCCTGTTCAGTCCAGTCCCTGACACCTCAAGACACAGGTCAGCTAAGCTGCCCCCCCAAGCCACCATCTGGAAGTTCTATGGCCCATCTCCTCTCCTCTAGGCTTCAGGAAAGAACTTCCAGCCAGACCCCTTTACTGGGGTATCCTGAGATAATGCACCCATTGGAGGGAAAGGGAGTGAGGCACTTCACCCACTTCCAGAAAACAGACTACAGGATTCAACACACCCATTTCATCTATTTCATTTAACTAAAGAGGCAGGGACAGAAAGATCAACAACGAGAGATATATAGAAAACTACATTTTCTCATTTTATAATGTATTTCTTAAAATGCACTGTGTCTTTTACCAACATAACCATATATGATGCTAGCAATTATACATGGCAAGAGTTCATTAGATAGTTTGCCATTCTGTATTGGAGTGTCTAGAAGAGGGGTGAGGAACCTGTGCCCTTCAAGATGTTGGTAGGAAATGTCAGACATATTCCAATTCTGTGTAAAAACAAGGCCAGTTTCAGACAGATGTAGAACAGTATCATTAGCAAATTAGCAAAATAAATAAATAAATTGGTTGTTATTAGGGAAATGGAACCATTTTCCTTAGTCATTTATTCCACTTCCCTACTTCTTAACCTTAGACCAGTTCTATTTAGAGCTGTTTATGTTGTCGTTTGTACAAATAACACATCTGCACATTTTTTTTTCTTCATGTCATTTTGCATCTGGTAGGCAGATGATACTCCTCGTTATCTGACTCTGTAGGTCATTGAAAATGGATATTGAGCAATTCTGCCTCCTACAGCTTTGGTAAAATGCCAAACCCAGTTAGGGAAAGAGAAATGCTTCGATTTGTTATCCATGCTTCTTAAAAAAGAAAGAAAGAAATTCCAAAACCAAGTGGATGGCTAAATGGTATTGATTTTACAAGGAACATGGTAATCTCTAAACAGATGTGCTACATGCTACATGGGGGTTTGTTTCCCCCCCCCCAAAAAAACTAATCTTTGAAACTTATGGGAAGGAGATACATTTTATTTATTTACTAAATTCGCATCCTTCTCTTCTTCCTAAAGGGCAGCACACAATAAGTGATAAAACAATAAAAAAAACACTTTAAAACGTATGTGGACACCAGTATCAAGGTTACAGTGTCAACATAGGTATCCTTTAAGCATGAAAGGAAAATAATCTTATGGAACTAGCTGCACAATTTCCAAGATTTCTCTACAACTTTGCAGATAGGAAACAAAATAGAACCCCTGAGTGGAATCTCAGGGCCCGTTAGGATATAGCTCTTGCTGGGATATAAAATGCATGCATACAGTAATGAGATTAAAAAAATGTCACAAGTGGGAGGAGAAAAGGTGGCAACCATGCTTGTCCCTGCAAATGTCTGGTCTGATGCATCTCTGAAGACTGCAAGATTGCCAGCTTTTTAAAAACTGGCTCTACACCTGTGAGTTTAGCAGCCTGATATGCAAAACAAAAACAAAAAAACAGGCAATGTAGGTTGCAATACTATTTTCTAATAAGAAGTAAATTCTCTTGGTCACAGTGTGATTTGCTGCTAAGTACACACGCGGGTGGCGCTGTGGTCTAAACCACAGAGTCTAGGGCTTGCCAATCAGAAGGTTGACGGTTCAAATCCCCACTACAGGGTGAGCTCCCACTGCTCAGTCTCAGCTCCTGCCAACCTAGCAGTTTGAAAGGACATCAAAGTGCAAGTAGATAAATAGATACCACTCTGGCGGGAAGGTAAACGGCATTTCTGTGCGCTGCTGTGGTTCGCCAGAAGCGGCTTAGTCATGCTGGCCACATGACCCGGAAGCTGTATGCCGGCTCCCTCGGGCAGTAAAGCGAGATGAGCATCGCAACCCCAGAGTCGTCCACGACTGGACCTAACAGTCAGGGGTCCCTTTACCTTTACACGTGCAGCTCCTCAGGCTACAAGTTTTCCCCACATAGCAATGCCATGAATTGCTTCATATATTGAATTTCTGCATGTCAGGCTGTGTTCTGCATGTCAGACACTAGGGAAAAAATGGGGGGAAGTGGCTCCGCCTACCGTTGGCTCCATCTGTCAGGATCGCTGGCTCCGCCTACCATTTGCCATCCTACCTTCTCCCCCACCAAGCCCAGGCTGCTACTCGTGATGGCCACCAAATTAAACAGCTTTAAAAATGGCATTAGACAGATTTGTGGAGGATAAAGTTATCAATGGGGAGTAGGAATGATGGCTTTACATAAGCTCCAGGAGAAACAGCATGCTTCTGAATACCAGTTGTTGAGGAAGGTGAGCAGCAAAATGCCATTTCACTTAGGTACTTGTGGGCTTTCCTTGGGAATCGGGTTGACAACTTTGGGAACAGAACACAGATGTGACTGTTAGTGTGATCTACCAGAGCTCTCTCTCTCCACATACACACACACACACACACACACACACACACACCCTTTGCCAATTGCTCCAGCAACATCAGGTCTATTGACCTTAGCCAAACCACACTCTTAAGTGGGAATGGTTTTCTTTCTTTATTGTCTGTCTTTGTGGACCTCAGAATAATATTAATATGCAAGCTCAGTAGCAAGATTAATGTAATTTAACATTTTACAATAATATTTTTGTGAACAGCTTTCCCTTACTCTGAAGCTCCAACAAAAACAACATGCAATTGAATGTCCCTTAATCTCTGTTTCAAAGTTTTACTGAAACAATGATTAGCCACAAAGAATCTAAAAAATGCACAGGTGTTCAAAGCTTTTATGAAGAACCAACTCCCCCCCCCGCCCACATTACAGTAAGCTATCTAGAGCAATGGAATAAGTGTCAGACCCATAATAAGAGACAGCCCCCCCCCAAGGACAAATTAGGTATTCTACAGAATGTTCTCCTCCCACATACCAAACAGGTATTCATACCCTATCAATTGTTTCCACTTACCTTGCCATAGATAAGATAACAATATTCCAAACTTATTATGAGATAGGCTTTTCATGTGAGATTGTCGTGTATTTTGTCCTTACACTTGGGAAATTACTTTTGGGGGTAAACATAAAGGGACCTAAATGAGGCAAAGAAGATGAATAAACTTTAAATGTCAAAAAGCATTTATGAATGAATTCAAAGCAGTTCTCAAAATGCTATCCCATTTCAAATGTCAGTACAATGAATAAGGCTTCATCCTCCAGAATAGGTTGAGGTCAATGGTTGGCAAAGGTAGTTTAAAAAAATCTTCCATAGAGAAGAATAATAATATGAGTACTGTCCATGAAACAAAAGCAAGCCGAGATGGTAGCTTCTGCAGCCACAAGAAAAGCTTATTGACATTAGCTTGGTCCTCCTCCAACTGGTCCCTGGCGTATTGGTTTACAAAGATATTGTGTGAGTTTCAGGAAGAAAATTGAATTGCATAGGAATGCTGGGCTGGTTTCATAGCTAGTTTTTATAAGGGGCACTGCTAATTGCATGCACGTATTACTTCCCTTTCAAACTATGTATTCCTAATTACTGTGTAATATATGGCAGCAGTTAAAGCCAAGATACTGAATTCAGATCAAAATGTGGTCAAGCATACATTTTATAACTTTGTTGGGGATCTGCCAGTGACAGAATTCAGCTTCCCCAAAGGCGCAGTCTTGGGATTCTTGTAGACCCTTCACTGCACATTGCAACTGTGCCAAATACACTTCCACCAAAGTCATCTGGTAAGGAACTGTCACCTTCTGTTCTTTAGTATGAATACACAATGAGACATGGCAACTGAATGGAAGTAAAACTTCCAACACTCCTACATTGCTTCATGCAAATATTCTGTGCATGATTGCAACATTATTGTATATTTTGTGTTTGCCTGTCTACTCCTTTATGAAAAAAGATGGGATTGAACCAGTGAAGGCGGTGAAGGTCTTGTGTGAGTGCCTGGAGGCTGTTGGAGGATGGATGGCAGCTAACAGATTGAGGTTGAATCCTGACAAGACAGAAGTACTGTTTTGGGGGGACAGGGGGCGGGTGGGTGTGGGGGATTCCTTGGTCCTGAACGGGGTAACTGTGCCCCTGAAGGACCAGGTGCGTGGCCTGGGAGTCATTTGGGACTCACGCTGTCCATGGAAGCACAGGTTAATTCTGTGTCCAGGGCGGCTGTCTACCAGCTCCATCTGGTACGCAGGCTGAGACCCTATCTGCCCGTGAACTGTCTCGCCAGAGTGGTGCATGCTCTAGCTATCACCCGCTTGGACTACTGCAATGTGCTCTACGTGGGGCTACGCTTGAAGGTGACCCGGAAACTGCAATTAATCCAGAATGCGGCAGCTAGACTGATGACTGGGAGTGGCCGCCAGGACCACATAACACCGGTCCTGAGAGATCTGCATTGGTTCCCAGTACGTTTCCGAGCACAATTCAAAGTGTTGGTGCTGACCTTTAAAGCCCTAAACGGCCTTGGTCCTGTATACCTGAAGGAGCGTCTCCACCCCCACCATTCAGCCCGGACACTGAGATCCAGCGCTGAGTACCTTCTGGTGGTTCCCTCACTGCGAGAAGCAAAGCTACAGGGAACCAGGCAGAGGGCCTTCTCGGTAGTGGCGCCCGCCCTGTGGAACGCCCTCCTATCAGGGGTAAGAGGGATAAACAACTACCTGTCATTTAGAAAATACCTGAAGGCAGTCCTGTTTAGGGAAGTTTTTAATCTGTGACTTTGTATTGTATTTTAGTATTTGTTGGAAGCCGCTCAGAGTGGACGGGGAGACACAGCCAGATGAGCGGGGTATAAATAATAATAATAATAATAATAATATATTATTATTATTATTATTATTATTATTATTATTATTATTATTGCATGGGTGGTGTGTGCTTCCCTTCAAAACTATGCCCATTGGTACAGCATGGAATCTACACCATAAGGGCTTCGGCCTTTAATTCCAGCTTGTTCAGCCTTAAATGTACAGTGATGCACTCTACACAGGAAAGATTGAAAGTGGTTCACCGAATGAAAGGGGAGGACACCAGAAACTGGTGTTCCAGGGTCTGCACGGGCTTGCTGAAACCCTGAGGCAGAAATTAATTAGAAACCATAACTCTATGGTATAAAACCCTTAAGGCACGTAAGTCAGGGCTGCCTCCTTCCATTGTGACCTACCATACTTCAGTATGTGTCAGTAACACACCTACCCTGCATTTTTCAAATGCTGAGGAACTGTCCATGGACTCTGCAAGAAGAGAAGTGAAGCTTTCCAAAATATGGCCCGCAGAACAGATTGTTGTTGTTAAAAGCTCAGCAGTGGAGGGTTATTATTTTTTAAGTTAAAATATTCATTTCAGTTTTAAATATAAAAAATTACGTTGCTGCTTTAACAAAACACAAAACCCAGAGCCCTTCAGAACTATATAGACAGATTATAGACAGCCTCATCTAAGTCCTGTTTGAAGCTTCTAAGAAAAGGCAGGTGATGCTGCAAAGTTTTTTTTTAATGTACAGGCAAGAGTATACCCCACTCAGCTACCTCTTAATTATTTTAGGGTATGAAGAGAAGCAAACACAACCTACCACTCTCCATCATCATAATAAAAGTCAATCCTTTTTACTTTCATACACAAAAAGCTCCTGGTCCTATTTGCCCACAATTTGGAAGACTTCATCTACTCTGGAGGGGTTCTGTGCCTGCAAATTTCATCCAATTTGGCCAAAAGCATGTTTTTAGATTTCCCCATTATAGTAAATGGGGTACCACAACAGTTAATTTTATACAGGTGAGCTGAGAACCTTTTTCTATTTTCTAGAAAAAGAGGTGCCATAACTCACCACAAACGCCTCCCTTGTTCTCTTATAATGGCAATGGTGCCCACCTGAGAGGTGCCAGAACTGAGTTCCAGCTGGGGGGGGGAAAGGCCTGGGAATCGTTCAAAGAGGAGAGAACACAGGGAATTGGATCAGAATATTTAAAAACACAGAGATACAAGCTAAAGCAGGCATAGGCAAACTCTGGACCTCCAGATGTTTGGGACTACAATTCCCATCATCCCTAGCTAACAGGACCAGTGGTTAGGGATGATGGGAATTGTAGTCCCAAACATCTGGAGGTCCAGAGTTTGCCTATGCCTGAGCTAAAGATTGGGGCCCATAAACAACAAATGAACAAATGTGATATTTAACAGGGGGGACCGGACCACCACCATCAGCAAATTCCCCGTTTCCTGAAATGCCCACCTAGTTAGCTGTTACTGAACTCTCATGAATGAACAGATCAAGGAAGGGCCAGCTGTGGATTATTTGCAGTCAGTTTCATCTGCTGTGAAAGAAGCAGCATGTAGCATTTTCCAGATAGTATCCATCACATTATTAAAGTGAAATTGGAATTGGTACACAGAAGCAAGTATGGAAACACAATCTATGGTGGTATTCTCCCACAGTCATAAGGGTATGAATTGCATGGTGCTTTGTAATCATAGCTTTGAAAATTAACACTACCCAATAAAACTGACAGAATCCGGACATTTTTTCCTACTTAGGCTTTATTCCTTCTTTGTACAAAGCTTAACTTGCTTTATATCTGAATGCACAAATGACAATTTAAAGTATTTTTGGAGGAAACAATACAGATATTTAAAAATGTGCACTCTTTCCACAAGCATTTTTCTTGGTAAGAACCACTGATCAGGTTTGTGCCATTTTAAAAACACACAAAACCAAGGGAAGACAGGCAAAATTATAGGGTTTAGCAAAGAGCATGTTTCAAAAAAAAAGAATTAATAGTTAGGTCCCAAAGACTGGTTTTTAACAGGTAACCCCCTTATTTGGCTTCACTATATAAACAAGAATGTGGTTGATTAAAATATGGATCTTGATACTATGCTTAGCATTCAATTAATTCTGCAGTTCGGATGGTTAGGCAGCAATGCTATTTTAGCTAAATAGCACAGCAAAAATATTCACTTTTCCTTACATTCAAAAGTGCTAGTTTTAGACTTGAAAGCAACCACTAAGTGGAGTACATGGGAATCATGTATTTGCAGTGACAATATATGATTCTCATCTATGAATAAAAAGCTGTCTTTATAATTTAAAAGAAGTACAAAATAAATACTGCATTGCCGTAACAACAAGTGCCTAAAACCATTTTTAAAGCTGTATTTCCATGCGTCATGACCACCAGAATATAATCCAGCAGTTGTTCCCCCACCCCACCCCAGAATTACTTTGAATATTCATTTTTTAAAAAAAATAAATAAATTCAAATCAAGCTATAGTCTTTGCGGATTTAAAATGAATAAGGTCTCCAAGTAGTGAAGATCGCATCAAGTGTTTATGGCTTTATAACCATCAAAGGCATTCAAGGTCCAAGAAGAAATGACATGTCCAGGAATCTTTAGTCACTCGGTATTTCTTTGAAGAAGCTGATCCAGCAACTGCTACAATAAAACAAAAATAAAAGCAGCCTTTAAGTTACAATGCCATGCCTTCCATCTCCTACTCCTGGACTTGGAAGTGATGTCATCAGTGAGTATAAGAGAACAGCAGAACTGAGCCAGTCTCATCTGGAGCAGCGGCTGGGAAGACACAGAGGCACGACTTGCTTTCTGTGCTGAGTCCAAAGCCTTGGCCTTTGAACCCCACTCTAGAAACATCAAGTGGGAGCAATATCTGTTTCAGTATCAATGCTGTGAGCCCTTTCATACTATGCTTAGCCTGCATATATGTGTAAATAAAGCCATATATCCCGAAGACACCACTCTCTCTGGTGACCTTCATTCCAAGGAACCCCGACTCTTGGTGTATGTGTTGGCATCCCTGAAGTTTCTCATAAATTGGGGTGAGCAAAACAGTACTGATTACCACCACGTGAAAAAATATGGGGTGCACCAATAGATACCGTATTGGCCCGAATATAAGCCACACCCAAATATAACCCGCTTCCTTAAAATTCCGCAGGCACTCACAAGCGTTCTGTTTTACCCCATGTCTGTTTCAGCAATGATATCGTAAAAGCCAATTTTTGTAAGGTCGTGAATTTAAGCTGCACTTTAACTTTTCACGGTCGGAATTTGGGGGAAAAGTGAGGCTTATATTCAGGCCAATATGGTACATCTATCTGCACAAATGCATTACACACACACACACACACACACACACACACAAATCTCCAGGCAAAGCAGCACTACTGCTGTCACGACGATTTGAAAACTTGCAACAGGATTTTAAAATATGGGAATACTGGGTTTCCTACTGCAGAGGTGGCTAACCTGTGACCCTTCTGATGTTACTGGACTCCTACCATCTCTGACTATTGGCTGTGCTGGGGGCTGTTTGAAGTCCAACAACATATGGAGGGTCACAGACCAGCCACCCTTGCTCCACAGAGTGGTACTGAAGGTGTACAACATTTATGCGATTTTGGAATCAATGAGTATTGTGTTCACTTCACTGGAGAATCATTACCTTTTTGAACACTTCAACACGCAGTCTGTTGCTCTGTATAATCACCCGTTTCTGTTTCTCTTCTTGTTTCTTCTTCACTTCAGGCAGGTTATTATAAATCCTGGAACATATTAAAAATATGCTAAGTGTCAAAAAGGTGTTTTCTGAGCCTTTGAAAGAAAGGAATGGTGTATGGGAAGAAGGCAGGGGCAGGGTAACTTGTGCCCCTTCAGATGATGCTTCTCTCCATCTTCCATTAACATGATCAATAGCCAAGGATAATGGTGGCTGTAGTTCAACAACATCTGGAGAGCCACAGGTTCCCCATCTGAGCTCTAAGGTGTGGAGACTTTTAAGTACATCATACATACATATTCTTTATTCGACCGATAGTCAGAAAGAAAAACATTTCTCAATAAAAAATTGTAAAACTAAAAACATCAGAGGGGCACACAAATAAAATAGAACAACACTACTGAACCTCATACAGATAACCCACATCGAGGCATTTAAGTACATCGTTATTGTGGGCCTAGTCACAACGCCCCAGTGTGAAGTCAATAGGTATGGAGTAAAGGAATAATTTGGACAGGACCATGATCTGAGATCATCATTGGACACAACTTTATTGATTACAGATGTAGGTAGACTTTGACTCAGGCATTGGATATATATCCATTTCAGCCTCCTGTCGGAGGGCTGAAATTTTGAACAGGGTTGTGCCAAGGATTGTGGGCTCCCAAAGGATGCCAATCTACCAAGGTGGCTTTCCCCAGGTCGCCACTGGAAGCTCCGTGGCCAGCCTGCCCTACACTTGGTTTCTGGACAGAAACTTCCACATAGACCCTTCTTAGGTCAGGGTGATGCACCACTTCATCCAAACCTTGATGATTACGATTCCACCCAATGCCTTACCCACCCAAAGTTGTGACATTTTGCTTTGAGAAAGGTAAAAACTCCCAACGGGCCCAATCTGTTTGCAGGCAAATACCTTCCCAGATCCGAATACGGCAACCATTGGGAAACCATAGCAAAGTCCATCACAGAGTGCACAGGAAGGAAAATATGGTTAAGACAAAATTAACACAAAGCAGCCTGAAGGGAGGGAGGGGGGGATTGCTCTTCGGTTGATGGATTGCAAACTCTAGGCGCAGTCAGCTTTTATCCTCAGTGGGTGGACCAGGCTCTGCTCATTCGATGCCCATGATTGGGCAATTGAACTTTTGATTTGGCAGGCTATCTTACCCTGCAATGTGGTTGGCCGGGGAATTTAGAATGGCTAGCCACTGGGACATGACTCCTTGCACTATTGCATATTAAATGGTACTAGAATTGTATTGCTCATATCATTCATGGATTAATGAAAAAAATGTTAGTTTTAAAAACTGTTTCTTAACTTGGTTGATAAATGTACGGTGTTAGATTACCCTAATCCATCTGTGCAGATCAAGATAAATGCCATTGGGAGCAATCTGTGAAGCCCTTGAAAGGGCACTTATATAGCTATCGAAGCAACAGTACAAACCCCCTGTCAATGCTCTGCAGCTGCTGAGACTCATTTCTCCCAAGTATCCTTCATTTGCCTAAGGCCTTCCAGTATTTCTTCCACTGCATTTTGGAAGGATAACTTTTGACTGCGATAGTGTTTGGGTGTGGGGAACCCAGGCTGAGCTGAAATCCCTGCTCACTCATGAAACTTTCTGAGAGCCAAACGAGAAGTAGTGCTAAATGTGTTGTTAGAAACCATGTCAATGAATGTTTTCTACAATTAAAAGCAGGCATGCTTTTAGGACTGCAGTGTATAGGGAAAGAAGGTGTAACCCTTGTGTCCCCATCTGAAATTCTGATATATACACCCCATGGCTATAAGTCTAAGGGGGGGACCCTTCCCTTGTAGATTTTTCCAAGGCCCATAGCCCCCCCCCCTCTCTCTCTCTGTGTGTGTGTGTGTGTGTGGAGGGTTGTGTGATTTCCCTTTGTGCAGACGTGCTTTTTAATTAAGCATTTAGCTTCATGTCTAATTTGCCCCAAGCCTCCTTAAGAAAGTCACAAACTGTCAGCATAACCTATCTCACCAGGTTGTTGTAAATATAAAAAGAAATATTGTAAAGTGCTGGAACATGCTATTGGATTTTTTTAGACACAAACTCTCTAATTATATATAGATACAAAAGCAAATGTACAGAGTTTCCAAGGATCCATAAAACTCTAGCGTGACCAAGAAACATAGCCACAGTTATGTTGACAGAAGCAAGCTGGATTCTTAATGGTCCCCACTAAGTTTTGAAAAATAAAAAGGAAACTGACTGCAACCAACATGCAAGACACTTGGAGAAAGTTTAGATTAGTGCCTCTGAATGTGCATCTTTACTTTTCCAACTGTATGGAAATCTGCCATTCATTCATACAGGAAAAAGTAAAGTGCAGCACTCCAAGAACCCAGGGCCAGTGACAAATGGGCACTAAGGATCAGATTTTAGGAGTTTAGAAGCCAGCAGGGACCACAGACTTTTAGCTTTCTTTAAATAAAAAAGTAAGTCAACCAGACACTTCTGAAGTAAGTCAGAGCACAAAACATGAAGGCAGCATTAATGCTTCTGCACTCAGCAGGCAGCACAATTGCTAAGGCACTTAAAAGACTGTTGTTAAGCAATCAGAGGATGGAATGTTGACCCTTCCCACCTGGGACACAAGGATTTTATTTTTTATTTTTAAATCAAGGCTGGTAAAATGATTTTGTGTATACAGTGTATGTTTTGAAGAGAATTGTGAAACTGCACATATTTGTTGTATATTTGCACTTAGACTTCCCCCCCTAGGAGCTCAAGGCTGTGTACAATTTGTCTTCCCCTTCCTCCTTTTATCTTCACAACAGCTCTGTGATGCAGGCTAGGTTGTGACTTGGTAGCTCACCCCTGCACTAGATCAATATGAAGGGCCTGCTCACCAAAAAGGCAAACTAGGCAATTGCCTGGGGTGCCAAATTCCCAGGGCAGCCTGTTGTCAGGGTAATATTCCAGAAACTGCAAGAGTCTCATTCAAGAGCCTTTTGATCTCCATCAGCTGCAAACTCAACAATTTATTGTGCTACTGTTATGCTACTCAGAATAAAACAAAATGTGGGGTGTGTGATCTTACTTCATTAGCTCAACCTATCAGTTTGAGAACTCATGATCCCTCATTGCTGCAAGCAGAAGGGAGGTAATCTATTTCAGGATGGAAGATGCTCCCTACCTTTTCGATCGCATGTGCATCTCCTTCTCTGAAATGAACCGTTCTTTTGGCTTGAACAGGTTATCTAACAATTAGAAAACAGAGGTTAAATTGCACGGGTGATATTTCACAGGCTTCAATGGGACTAGTAGTTGATTTCCTTCTTGTACATGGAATGAGTTTAACATATGAATCCAAGCAAGGGCCGTAGCTCAGAGGTAGAGCATCTTTGCCTTGCAGGAAGAAAGTCCTTGGTTCAGTCCCTAGCATCTTCAGGTTTGGCTGGAAATGTCCTCTGCCTGACACCCTCGAGAGCTACTGCAGTCAGAGCTAAGCGGACCAATGGTCTGACTCCATAAAAGAGGGCTTTCTATGTTCACACACTACCAGAGCTAACCTGTGGCTGCCAAGCTTAAGACAGCTGTCTGGTTCTGTACGTTGATAGGTGTAATAATCCTACTACAGCTACTTCTGTGAAAGCAGTGTTTGTTTACTGATGTCACTTTTTTATAGACCTTCTTCATTCATATTTAAAAGGTGGTTGGGAGGGGATTGCTGTGGCACCAGAAAACATCTCTGCCCTACCTCCTAGCTGCTCCATCACTTCAAACACATTTCTTGGCATCCCCTCACTTGTGCTTTCCTTTTGTTGTAAAATGTAGACACCCCCACCTTATTTTAGTTGTAATGTGAGTGGAGAGGACTTGGTAGGGAAGCTGGCAGGTCAAATCACATCCAAGTTGAGGGTCCAGGGTCTTGGACTAGATGACCCTCAGGACCCAACTCTACAGTTATGTAACCCGATGATTCTAAGGAACACATGGCATGATAGAGGTGTTTAGCCCATTTTAACCTCAAGGGGTGCAAGCTTCTCCCATTCTGGCTGGCTTGTGGCTTAGTTAAGGTCTATAAGCTGATCTATGGTGAGTTGGATGCCACCAGATAGTGTTATCTTCTGTTGCTTTGCATGGGTTTAGTTGTATGTTTTCTTTTAAGTTATTTTTTTGTTTTGTTTTGTGTAAAGAGCTACCCACTGTAAGGCACTTTGAACATGTAGAGAAGCAGCCTGTGCACATCATCTTTATCTAAAAGCTTGGGGAGAAGAGTGTTTAAAAATGACTATTGCTGCATCCTTGATGTTTTTGGATCTCCTAGAGTGATACATATCCCTGGCCCTCCAGGCATCTCATCCCACACAGCTACTCTGCTGATCTTCCTCTGTGCTTGAAGAGCTAGCGGAGCAATATCATCGAGTGTACAACAATCACACCCTGGCTTTCGTCTCCCTTGACTCCTAATTCTGCATTAGCATTAACCAAGAGATTGCTAAGCCAGAGAGATTGTCATCCCTACCCCACCCATATCAGGAATTTTGGACTATAATATCAGAGAGTGATGATATCGTACATTTATACAAGAAACATGAATATGTTTAAAGGGGTGGGGAAGAAATGACTGTGTTAAGACTTGAGGTTATGTATTGAATTAGGGTGGAGGGAGCCACACCGAAAGGTTGGCTTTGTCACAAAAAAATGATGCTATTGTATCAGAGAAGAACCCAACAGACATACTGAACTGTAAGACAATGAACTGAATTATCCCCCCTACTGCCTCAGAATTCCATGAATCAACATGGTTATTGATTCTAAACAATGCTCTACATTGCTGAAAAACTAAGAGTTCCTTTGAAGACATTCTCTGGCTATGATGCTGCGCAAGAATTTTACTTGTAAGTATTTGGAGGTCCACAGGACCTTCTCCAAAAATTAAACCCAGGACTGTTTCAAGAAACCATTGTGGTAAGGAGACCCATGGGTTCCACGGTCTTGCACTAATTTGTAGCAAATGCAAGTTATTTCAGTGAGACTCGTTTCCAAATAAATATGTATGGAACTGCAGCCATTCATTCCGCACCTGTTTATATTTACGCTGAAGTTCCATTAAGTTTAATGGAGCTGACTCCTAGGTATGTGTGGAGGAACGCTGTGTTTATTACAGTCTGTTTTCGTTTTGCGCTCTGGAAAAGATTTCAGTGACCTCTGATGCTATCAGAATGCAACTGTCGAGGTTCTAGGCCTTGTGCTATCACTATATTGCAAGCTATATATTGCAAGCTATATTGGAAAGGAGAGGGAAAGCCAATGGCTTTTAGTATTTATAGATGGGTCTTTGATTATATAAATTCATTTTGATTCGCCAGGGGAACAGACTCTGATTGGCTGGAGGTTCTAGGAAGAAAGGGCAGTTAATTGTAAGTGGCATAAGAAAAAGAAAAGTCAGTAGGGAAAGCTGATGGTGGAGGTGTGAGGCAAGGCCAGAAGAAAACCAGGGACAGCTGAGACTTGAAGCTCCGCCACTGTTGGAGGGTGTATGGAGTTATGTGACACCCAAGCCAAGGAGATAAGTAACTATACATCGGAACGCAGCCTTGTATATTAGGGACATTTTAAAATGTTTTATTATTATTTTTAATATATGTTGGAAACTGCCCAGAGTGGGGCAACCCAGTTGAGCGGGGTATAAATAAATACCTGTAAAATATTATTATTATGAAACAGGACGTCCCTATTTTCATTGGAGAAATGTTGGAAGATATGCTGTCCAGGCATCCCTAAGTATGACGGGGGCAGCTTTAGTGTCAGAGGAAGACTGTAACTTGCAGCTGGGCATGGTTGAGTGAATTTGGCTGGAGTGGAGGCATAGGGGATGTGGTCTGAAGTAAAAGTATCTGAGAGACTGGTATCAACAACAGCAGCCCATTCAGTTAGCAGGAGCATGCGGACACCAGGTGAGCCGCTCACAACTGCTTTGTCCCCCCCTTCCCCCCTTTCTGGTCCTTTTAGCTGCTGTGCTGAGCTAAGCCAGAATTTGGCAGTGACTCTTGAGTCCTTAGAAACTGTCATTAAGTATATTGTATGGGCAAAATATCTCTTTAATAAACATTTAACAGTTCATTAAATCTCCAATGTTGGGTGTTGTTCTCACATCGAAGCCTATTATACCCCCCAACACTCCTCAGGAAATGGGGATGTTCTATTGATGTAGAATAGGTAAAGGGAAAGGGACCCCTGACCGTTAGGTCCAGTTGTGGATGACTCTGGGGTTGTGGCACTCATCTCGCAGTACTGGCCGAGGGAGCCGGCATACAGCTTCCGGGTCATGTGGCCAGCATGACTAAGCCGCTTCTGGCGAACCAGAGCAGCGCACGGAAACGCCGTTTACCTTTCCACTGGAGCAGTACCTATTTATCTACTTGCACTTTGACGTGCTTTCGAACTCCTAGGTGGGCAGGAGCTGGGACCGAACAACGGGAGCTCACCCCGTTGCGGGGATTTGAACAGCCGACTTTCTGATTGGCAAGCCCTAGGCTTTGTGGTTTAACCCGCAGTGCCACCTGCGTCCTATTGATGTCGCATAGAAGCTCCCTATTTTCTGAGGAGGGGTTCTGAAAGCATTCTAAAGGAATGGGTGGCAGCAGAAAAGGATCACACTGGAGAAACTCTGAGTTATTGGAGCAGACTCTGAAATACAAATATTAAAGAAGCATAAATATCTATACCATATTTAGGAAAA
This sequence comes from Lacerta agilis, assembly GCF_009819535.1. Classification (NCBI taxonomy): domain Eukaryota; kingdom Metazoa; phylum Chordata; class Lepidosauria; order Squamata; family Lacertidae; genus Lacerta; species Lacerta agilis. The sequence continues at coordinate 40,238,575 of NC_046316.1, read as the reverse complement.
AGTGGGGACCAAGAGAATAGTTTTCCTTATAGTATGTGTGCATAGAATTGAAACCATGAAACTGATCCCATGCTCACTTACTCAGGAGTAAACTGCATTGAGTAGTACTTTTGAATAGCTATGCACAGAATTGTGCTGCATGACTGTAATATTTATGCACAGTTAGCTGGGTGCAAGCCCCAGTGAGCACAGTGAGGGCTTATTTCCAAGTAAATATAGGCTGTAATCCTAAACAAACCTACCAGGAAATGTTCCAGTCAGCTTAGTGGGAATCTGCCTATTAGTAAACAAAAACAAAAAAGAGACTCTGATCCTAAACAGACTTAAGTCTTGCTCGGAAGGAATTGCTATGACCTAGGGTTTAAAACAAATAGAGGCTGAATTGCACTTACTTAGAAGTACGTCTCACTGAGACCAGTCCCACTTATTTGTTTATTTATTTGCCTAAACCACAGAGCCTAGGGCTTGCCAATCAGAAGGTCAGCGGTTCAAATCCCCACGGCGGGGTGAGCTCCCGTTGCTCGGTCCCTGCTCCTGCCAACCTAGTAGTTTGAAAGCACGTCAAAGTGCAAGTAGATAAATAGGTACCGCTCTGGCAGGAAGGTAAACAGCATTTCCGTGCGCTGCTCTGGTTCGCCAGAATAGGCTTAGTCATGCTGGCCACATGACCCAGAAGTTGTATGCCGGCTCCCTCGGCCAATAAAGTGAGATGAGCACCGCAACCCCAGAGTTGTCCGCGACTCGACCTAATGGTCAGGGGTCCCTTTACCTTTTTACCTGTTGAAATCAGTCAATGTACTTAGGTTTGGATTGCAAAAGTGTGACCTAGCTCTTGCTTCCTTTCTTTTGAGACATACTGCCAGAGGGGGGGCGTGCTGTGTGTGTATTAAAGATAGTAAGACACCACAGAGCTCCTTAGTTTGATACAGATGTCAACTCAGCACCCGCTGCCCTGAATACAGATCTTCTCTCGGCAGGTTCTGTTCCTAGCTTTTAAAATCACCATATGTGTTTCATGGATATTTATGGAGGTTGCTCCAGGCAACCAGTGAATTCAGGCATTTAAAGGAGCCACACCTAGTATCTCAATTACATTCCTGAAGGAAAGGTGGCTTTCAGGGTGCTTCCAGATGGGGACTTGATATTGCAAACAGGTTATTTGTAATAGTTTGTGTTTTTTAAAAAAATCTTATCAGATTTTCTGCAGAAAGGATAGATTTGGGTTAAACTGGGAAGGGGGAATATTGGTCGGCATTTTGATACCAATGACGCCACATTTGTTTAAGAACAGTAGTACCATTTACGCAAGTCAACATACAATATCCCATATCCCATACTGATACTGTTTTAAGATAGGAATAAGAAAGAAAGGAATAAGCAAATATTTTTCCAAATGCTTTTTTTTTTTAAACAGCCATATGGATATTTTTTATTACAAAACTTCACTATTATACTTAAGCAACTGTAACAGACTGTGGGAGAAACTCTCAAATGCTACTATAGACCACAGACTATTATTATTGATCCGTGTACTATAATAAAGCCCTCCACTCTATGGTATGTTGCGGGACTTCGGTACCCATAATCCCTGGCCATTGGTTATAATGGCTGGTACTGATGGGAGTTGGAGTCCCACAACATCTTGAGGGCCATCCTTGTGTTAGGGACCACACAAGGAGAGGAGGGGATTTAGGAAGTGATGAAATTCCTTTCGGAAAACACAGCCAGCTATGTGAGACAACATATTTACTCTCCTAAGGCTTCTATCAACAAGTTTTTTAAAAATAATAATCACACAATATCCATTCCCATAGCATTTCAATTAAATTTCAGGAGGTGGTTAAAAAGAATTATTTAGAACATTCCCTTTAATACAAATAAGGCTAAAATCATAAGTGATTATACAAGAGGAAGTACCGGTATATTAATAGCACTTTCAAAGGAAAAACATGTATGCACTGCATGAACATTACTTTAGGCTGCTTTCTGGCTACATATTTATTGAGCATTCATTCTGATTTGTTTGCACAAAGATTGTGGGAAAGTTGTATGACAATAGCTGCTTATTGAACATTCATTCAGATCCCAAGCATTTGTTAACCCATATTTCCCAGTGCATTTACCCATCACCTTTGTTATCACAAAAATCCTGGGGTTTGGGGGGAGAAGCGGACTTGTTGCGCAACAGCACCAAATCCACTTTAATTGTGTGACTTGAGCATGCCAGTATGTATTTGCATCCCAACCAAAAGACAAAAATGGTCTGGAAGCATCCTTAGTCAATAACAACAAGAAGCTAAAGGCAGATCCAGCTGAAATTCTGTCCCTGCTGTATTTCAGAGATGACAAAAACCAGACAATTATAAACAGAAGAGTGATCAATAGGGCAACTGAGAGCTGCACTAACACTTTGGTTTGAGAAAAACCAGTGACACGTGAATCAGGCTGTGGAAAGAGTGTAAGAGTCATCCCTTAGGAAATGACATTTGTAAGATTATTACAAGAAGGTTTCTACGAACATAAAGTAAAAAGTAATCTGAGGGGACTAGAGAAAAACAGCTCAAAAGTTGACAGCTTAAGAGAGACTCAGGTAGGAGGCATAAAAAGGCAACACGTAAATAGAATGAAGTTAATCCATGTTTTATTCAAATCTTTTAACCCTGCTGGGATTCTGGATTTTATCAAATATCCTGCACAGCAGTAATTTATTTGTGACAATCCCCTAGTGAGACAAGGAAGCTCCACCAAGATCTTAGGGCAGGAGACCAAAATAAATAGCTAATCTTCGTAATGTATTTTAACAAATGCAAATGCTAGCCCTAAAGAATGGAGATGAATGAGGAGCAAAACACATTTGCTAGTTGGAAAGCCACTTAAAGCCACAGGGAAGGCAGGCTGGGAAAAGAGGGAAAAAAGGAGTAAGTTGGATTCCTGCCTACAAATAAAATTGCTGATGCACAGAAGTGAAGACTGAGCTTAATTTCCAACAGAAGAGCTGGTTGTGGTTGAAGCATGCCTGGGAGTTGCACTCTTTGACCTGGGGTTCCTTCCAGACCTGTCACAATTCTGCAGGAGATTCAGCTGCATACCAGCAAATTTAGGCTTGCACAATTAAAGTGGATTAAAGTGCTCTGATGCAACAAAGCCACTTAAAAACAACCAGACTTTTTGCACGAAGGAAAGTGATGGGGACATGCACTGGAAAGTGTGGGATAGCAATGGATTGGCAGGCAGTCGTAAAACCTCCAAGCCGATAAATCAGGATGAATACTCAATAAAGAGTGGAAGTTGTAGAACATCTGTGAAAGCTCAATAAAGAAGTCATCTGCAGGCACCCCTTGTAGCCCTTCCTTCTCATGTTAAATATGTAGGGAATGAAATAAAAAATAAAAAAATTCCTTCCAGTAGGACCTTAGAGACCAACTAAGTTTGTTCTTGGTATGAGCTTTCGTGTGCATGCACACTTCTTCAGATACACGTGTGTGCATGCACACGAAAGCTCATACCAAGAACAAACTTAGTTGGTCTCTAAGGTGCTACTGGAAGGAATTTTATTTTAATTTTTAATTTGGTTTTTTTACTATGGCAGACCAACACGGCTACCTACCTGTATATAGGGAATGGTTGCAGTTATTCAGTAGTGCCACTTGCAAATGCTCAGTGGCATTCTCTTTTGTATTGTCACTTTCCTGGTCCCAAAGCTCGAAAATTAAATTGGAAATGGTAGACCTTGGTCTTAATTAAGCTCTGCAAACACCATGGCTTCCCTTTTCTCAAGGGTAATATTCTTTGCTTGGAAATGGGACCCCAGTTATCACCAGAAGTAAATCCCATTTTTAATGGATGAAAATTCAAAGGCACTGGGGCCTGGCTTGAAATGGGACAAGAATTTTCAGATACAAAATACACTTCAGCATACTTTGAAGAAGCTGCAAATTAACTCCTTTACAAAGATTTCAAGAGTTCCACATGGTAAGCCCCAAGAATTGTGATTTGGAGCATCTTTCCGGTCAGTGAAGAGTTCTCAAGCCATTAGCTACCCTTGCCATCCCAGACTGGAAGACCTATCAAAGATTTGTTGGAGCCTAGGCAACAATGGCTTTGATGTACTTCAGTTTGTTTCTGGCTTTGTTCCTCATTCACTGAGTATTGGTTTGATGCCCACCAACACAGGCACAAATGTTGGAGGCAAGGAGAGAACTGGAAGCCAACAGCTATCTCCAGCTCAGCTTTGTCCTGGAATAAATACCAATATTGAGGTACAATGTGCATACACTTAAAATCTGCAAGCAGTCTGTAAAACATGAGAACAGTTACAAGTAGGTAGCCGTGCTGGTCTGCCATAGTCGAAACAAAACAAAAATTCCTTCCAGTAGCACCTTAAAGACCAACTAAGTTTGTTCTTGGTATGAGCTTTCGTGTGCATGCACACTTCTTCAGATACACGTTTGTGCATGCACACAAAAGCTCATACCAAGAACAAACTTAGTTGGTCTTTAAGGTGCTACTGGAAGGAATTTTTTTATTTTTTATTTTGTTCAAACATGAGAACAGTTATTGACATGCCCCCTTCCCAGGTGAAAGCATAGAGCAAAGCAGCACATGCTAAATTCACATTAGGTAAGCAGTCCAAAAGTTGTGTCAAAAAGGAATGTGGGGATGTTTCCTAAACAGTTTCAAACTCTTTAAAATCTGTGTTTGGAAAGAAAAAGTACAGAGGAGATTAAGGTAGCTAAAGACACAATCCTTGTTGTAGTGTGACTTACTGAGTCACCAGTGAGCACAGTGGGGCTCATAAGTAAACATGTTGTAGGATTACACTGCAAGAAACAGAGGGCAAAACTATTAAAAAGGCAGGAAAATGGCAACACACCATCAAAGATGATGGGAAGCCCAAGATGTACACACATTAACCGTGGAAGAGGATTGTAAAAGATAAGTGTTTATTGTGGAAAGCAGACTAACAAAGAAAAACTGTCTGGATAGAGGCAAAAATATAGAAACAAGAATGTAGAAAACTGTAATGTGTGCCTATGAATGTGAACGTCATGAAGCTGCAGTCCCAAGCCAAAGGATTTACCAGTAAGTATTCTGTAAATGAAATTAATGGGTCCCCTCCATGGGTCTCCCCTGGAGACTATTATTTTGCATTTCAGGCATGTGTGAAGAATCCTTTTAGGGCTCAATATATTCTTGCTCTCCTTCATGGATCACTGCCTTGCTGTGGCGAAGGGGCTTGAATAACTCAGAGAAACTATGAGCTATGCTGTGCAGGGCCACCCAAGATGGACAGGTCATAGTGGAGAGTTTTGACTAAACGTGATCCACCTGGAGAAGGAACTGGCAAGCCACTCCAATATCCCTGCCAAGAAAATTCCATGGACAAAGACAACAGGCATATAAAAGTTATGACGCTGGAAGATGAGCCCCTCGGGTCGGAAGGCACCCAACATGCTACTGAGGAAGAGCGGAGGACAAGTACAAGTAGATTCAGAGCTGATGAAGCGGCTGGGCCAAAGCCGAAAGGACGCTCGGTTGTGGATATGCCTGGAAGCGAAAGGAAAGTCCAATGCTGTAAAGAAAAATATTGCATAGGAACCTGGAATGTAAGAACCATGAACCTTGGTAAGCTGGATGTGGTCAAAAATGAGATGGCAAGAATAAATATTGACATCCTGGGCATCAGTGAACTAAAATGGATGGGAATGGGCAAATTCAGTTCGGATGACCATCATATCTACTACTGTGGGCAAGAATCTCGTAAAAGAAATGGAGTGGCCCTCATAGTCAACAAAAGAGTGGTGAAAGCTGTACTGGGATGCAATCTCAAAAATGATAGAATGATCTCAATACGAATCCAAGGCAGACTTTTTAACATCACAGTAATCCAAGTTTATGCACCAACTACCGGTGCTGAAGAAACGGAAATTGACCAATTCTATGAAGACTTACAACGCCTTATAGAAATGACACCAAAGAAGGATGTTCTTCTCATTATAGGGGATTGGAATGCTAAAGTAGGGAGTCAAGAGATAAAAGGAACAACTGACAAGTTTGAACTTGGAGTTCAAAATGAAGCAGGGCAAAGGCTAATAGAGTTCTGTCAGGAGAACAAGCTGGTCATCACAAACACTCTTTTCCAACAACACAAGAGACGACTCTACATATGGACATCACCAGATGGGCAGCATCGAAATCAGATTGATTATATTCTTTGCAGCCAAAGATGGAGAAGCTCTATACAGTCAGCAAAGGAATATGACAAGGCTGTATATTGTCTCCCTGCTTATTTAACTTATATGCAGAATTCATCATGCGAAAGGCTGAACTGGATGAATCCCAAGCCGGAATTAAGATTGCCGGAAGAAATATCAACAACCTCAGATATGCTGATGACACAACCTGGTTGGCAGAAAGTGAGGAGGAATTAAAGAACTTTTTAATGAGGGTGAAAGAGGAGAGCGCAAAATATGGTCTGAAGCTCAACATCAAAAAAATTAAGATCATGGCCACTGGTCCCATCACCTCCTTGCAAATAGAAGGGGAAGAAATGGAGGCAGTGAGAGATTTTACTTTATTGGGTTCCATGATCACTGCAGATGGTGACAGCAGTCACAAAATTAAAAGACACCTGCTTCTTGGGAGAAAAGCAATGACAAACCTAGACAGCATCTTAAAAAGCAGAGACATCACCTTGCTGACAAAGGTCCGTACAGTTAAAGCTATGGTTTTCCCAGTAGTGATGTATGGAAGTGAGAGCTGGACCATAAAGAACGCTGATCGCTGAAGAATTGATGCTTTTGAATTATGGTGCTAGAGGAGACTCTTGAGAGTCCCATGGACTGCAAGAAGATCAAACCTATCCATTCTGAAGGAAATCAGCCCTGAGTGCTCACTGGAAGCTGATCCTGAAGCTGAGGCTGAGGCTCTAATACTTTGGCCACCTCATGAGAAGAGAAGACTTCCTGGAAAAGACCCTGATGCTGGGAAAGATTGAGGGCACAAGGAGAAGGGGACGACAGAAGATGAGATGGTTGGACGGTGTTCTCGAGTCTACCAACATCAGTCTGACCAAACTGCGGGAGGCAGTGAAAGACAGGAGTGCCTGGTGTGCTCTGGTCCATGGGGTCATGAAGAGTCGGACTTGACTGAACGACTGAACAACAACAAATATTCTTGCTGTCCTGTTTCCACCACTCATGTTTGCACATAGGAACACTTATATTCTCTTCCTTTATCCAAGATCCCCTAAGTCCTCATGTCAATATTGGCTACTTGGGGCCCCATCAGGTCCAACCAGTATTGACAATGGTTAGGGATAATGGGACTTGTGGTTCAACATTTGGGGGGGGGGGGCCACAGGTTTCCTATCCCTGTCTGAAAGAGAACAGCCTGTGGCATGTGTGTGTAAACATTTCAGATCCATGAAAAGTATCATAGAACTTCCAAAACTTCACAGTAGTAATTACTTGAACACACCAAGGGAGACTATCAATTCTGTTACTTCTAAATACTCATAAAAATATGGATTTCACAAGCTCACTGTAAGATAAATCAATAACAAGTCAAGAGAAATGAACAAATATTGAATGTAAAGTTCTATGGCAGCTTTATTATTCCCTACAATGTAGTCCCGTCCCCCCCCCAGTAAGGAAACAGTGTCCCTAAAAGGAGAATGGGGAACTGAGGTATATTAACACATAAAATCACACAGACATATGTTCTTGCAAATTAAAAAACATCTATGAGTGCTTGTGTGCACTAAGATCACAATGCTGTTCATTATGAAGATTTAAAGTACTATAAACAGCTGGTAGCCCTGTCACTGAAGTAATTACATGATGCTTTTTTCAGATTTAAATCTGGTTATTTGAACATTGTTTCTATTCAGTTCATCACAGTGGGATCTCTAATTTGTTCAATGTAGTCAACAGCAAAGTAGTCTATCTTGGACTAATTAGCCTCCTTGAAATCAAACATAAAAAAATATACAAAACAAAAGGCTACTAAAAGAATTTCAGGTTGTTTGCCACTAGAGTGCTCCTATGATGATAAAATCTTCTGCTGGCTAAACATGATAATTTTTTCTCAAATTACTTTTAGCACCTTGTGAAATCTTCTGCATGGATTACAACTGTCTCTAGTAAGAAACTGTTTAGGGGGTGGGAAGCTGAGAAGGTAAACAGGAACTGCACAGATAGATGCTGGTATTAAATGGAAAAGGGACCGGGATGTAGGTTGCTATTCCCCATAAATTAAGAGAACATTGACAAAATGGACTGTGTGATGTATGTATGATCTAATGATCATACATTCTCAATAGATACTTTGTTCCATTTACATTAAATATAGAGGGAAAGGTCTCCCAAGACATCTGATTTTGTTTCACAGCAACCCTGAAATAAAAATAGTGGGTTTGATGGCATATCATGGAGTCTACTCATTTTGACCCCAGTTTGTTAATGACCTCACACACAGAACTTCCAGAGGAAACAATAGTTCCCATTCACTGCAGTATCAAGGAAACTACTGTATGCACAATGCAGGTGCACATGTAAAGATGTCTCCAACAGCTGCCTGCGTGCATCAGATTTCACATAAACGCAAGGAGATGCTGGCTAGAGATAAATGACTACTATATATAAATACTGGGAACATGCTATGACATAACAGTGCATTGGAAACCTGCCCATATTTTGTAGGACAGGTGTCCATATTTTTTCCAGTGAGAAATTAATTACCTCTACCCATCTGGATACAAAGAAGCGGGTAGAGGATGCTGGAAATGAGTGCTTCCTGAAGGGGAAGAAACTGAGACAGGAAAGAGTTTGTCCACCATCACATCTGAGCTGCGCTATAGATTATCCTTTTGTTCTCAGTAGCTGCCAATCAGTGCTTGAAAAGCCCTCTGTGAGACAATGTAGCTTTGGAAAGTCTTCGTCTCAATGTTCATGTAATATTCTTGTAATCCAGAAAAGGCCAAGTAAAATACCGATTAAACTGCCCATGTTTGCAATTAATTTGAAAGATCCAAGCAGAAAGCCAACTCTGTAGACAACAATGGGGCCAGCAGTCAGTGGTGCCAGCTCTAAATTTAATTCTGTTCCTACAAGATTCTTTTTGTGGCTCCTCAGTTAAATGCATTGCCTTCTATCCACCACTGAAAGATTGAGAAGAGGCCTTGGGGCAGATAGATGGATGCATATAAACACAAACAGTATTTATTTATTTATTTATTTATTTATTTATTTATTTATTTATTTATTTATTAGATTTGTATCTATCGGAACGCCTTGCTCGTCATAGAAGGGTACCGTATTGGCCTGAATATAATCCCCACTTTCCCCCCAAATTTCAACCGTGAAAAGTTAAAGTGTGACATATTTGCAACCTTACGGTATGCAGCCAGGGGCGTGGGGCAAACAGTGCCAGGAGTGTGGTAAAGTGGTGCCCGGCCCGCACGTAGTCCCCCATCCTCTCCCCCAAGGCTGGGAAGGGAGAGGGTGATGAAGGGGAAAGGCCGCTGGCAATGCAGCGTGTCTCCCCCCCCCCCAGTATGCAGCCAGGAGCAGCGAGGAATGGAGTGGCTTATATTTGGGTATTTTTTCTCTCCCCCCCTCCAATTTTAAAGGTGCGGCTTATATTCGGGTGTGGCTTATATTCGGGCCAATATGGTAATTAAAAACACTTCAACACTTTTGGCGAGATTTGGCTTCCATTCTTTTCCTTTATAAATGAGACAGAAAATACTTTTATTGCACTCACAACACAAGAATCTCTGTGGACAGGATACTTGAATTTGCAGTGCATAAATAAACAAATTGCTTGTGTACTGTATATGGCATATGAAACTTAATAAGAATGTACCACTGGACAAGTCACTGTAGTTACATGTTGTTCTTGCATTTACATGAAAACCAATAAAAATTATTTGGATTTTTTAAAAAAGATTTGTATATTGCCCTTCATCTGAAGATCACAGGCAGTCCACAACATAAAAATACAAAAATAAAAATCCATCCCTTCAATGGTTCTCAAGCTTATAGTGTTACACCATCTTTCACTAATAGCGACATCAAGTTCTTAGAGGATATGCTTTAACAAAGCCTTTAACGAAGTAATTGGGGAAATGGTGGAAAACATTTTCCTCAGTATAAATCAGAAGGATACATGGTGAAGAAGATACTGTACAGGCCTTTATTTTTAAAAAATGTAAATTATACAGTAAATGGAATGAGGATGTTTCCATCACCTCACTCTTGTTGTGGAGGGATTTTCTGTTTTTCAAATACTGATATTACAGCTATTGTTTTGAAATAACATATAGCTCTCCAGTGACTAAGAAACCTGCAGACAAATCATACTTGGCCCTGTCCTTGAAGTTTTCCCTGAGTTGCAGTGAAAATCTACACAAGGGTTGGATATGGATAAAGACTTAAGAACAAGCTGCGTCAACACAGGGCACATTCTCTCTCTTTCCTAAATGGTTCATGCTGCTGAAGAAGATTGGCCCTGTTCACATTCAAGTGCCTTCTCAGCTTCATGATCTCAATTGTTTATATCTAAAATGTCACAATTCAATACTACCAAGGTGTAGAATTTCTACAGCAGGACGTTCGCTTCCAAGAACACTGGGGGAGCGAGAGGATATTTCAGGGTTATCCTGTTCTTTTCAGCTCAGCAGGCAGAGTAGAAGTGAGATCACGAAACTATTGCCTCCCATTTCCCAGACGAGTAGCCAGAGCTAATATAACAGAATAATATAACTATGTCAAGGGGAGGCTTACTGCATTAAAAAAAAAAAAAGACACACTAGCATGTTTCAAAAAACCATTCAAAATCCCAAGTTTGGGGATTCACAGAATGGAGTTTTCTCTAAAAGGTAGATGTGAAGAAGTATAAGACCATAAGAAGAATCTGCTAAATCAGGCCTATGGCCTATCTAGTCCAGCATCCTGCTCTCACAGCAGCTAATCACATGCCTATGGGAAGCCCAGGGCTTTTTTTCAGCCAGAACTCACTGGAACTGAGTTCTGGAACCTCTCAAGTGGGCACCATTGCCATTATAAGACAACAAGGGAGGTGTTCATGGTGAGTTCCTCTTTTTCTAGCCCATAAGCAGGACATGAGCCCTACAGCACTATGCCCAGCTGTGATTTCCAGCAACTGGTATTCAGAGGCATATTGCCTCCAACAGTAGAAGGAGAACATAGTAATTGTGGCTGGTTGCTATGGATAGCCTTGTCCTCCGTGAATTTGTATGATCCTCTTTTACAGCTACTCAAGTTCATGGCTATTAATGCCTGCTGCGGGAATGAGTTCCAGAGTTTAACTATGCATTGTGTGAAGAAATACTTTTATAAACTTCAGCCATATCACCTCTTACTTGCCTTTTCTCCAAACCTTCCCTCATAAATGCTATAACCTTTCCTTGATTATTATTTGGGGGGGGAGCAGTTCTTCTTTACCTTTTCCAAACTGACAATATTAATTTTGGGGTGAGGTGACCAGAACCGTTCATAGCTTTCCAAATGCGGTCACATAATAGATTTGTATAACAGTACTGTGATACTGGCAGTTTAATTTTCAATTCATTTCCTAATTATCCCTTGCATGGTATCTGCCCTTTTCCACAGCCGCCACACACTGGGTTGATGTCTTCCCTGAGCTATCTATTATGACCCCAAGGTCTCTTTCCTGGTATGTCGCAACCAGTTGTGTATTTGCTCTGTGAACAAAATGAGCTTCTCCCCTCAGGACAGCTTCTGTTTATGGAACAAGCCCTTCCCTATGCATAGCTCTCTTTTTATGCATATCAACTGCTTTGATGAATGGAATGAAGACTCAGGATCTTTAAAAAGTGTGATCTTGAGAGAGCGCACCTGAAGTGGACAGAATGGAAGAAGTTTTGAAATTGAGGTATATCAAATTACAGTTGGTATTGGTATGTTGCCATATTTGTTAGAATCCTGAAAACTGCAGCTTTCACTTTGGGAACACAGGGAAAAGAAGAGCTTGAGGTTGAAAGGTTAGCAGCGGACATCTATGGCTTGGTCAATGAAGAAGTATTCAGTTCTATGGCCACAGTGGTGATTTGCATGTAAGAAGAATACCGAGCACTGATTCATGCCACTTCTGAATGCAGCCAGAGATGGTTTAATGAATCTTTGTCTCTTCACACAGCAGGTGCTTGAACTGCTTCTTCATTTGCTTGATAGGTATCTTTATGCACTGATGGAATAGCTGAATGAATGATTGAGTGATGAAATAACCACTGTGCTGTTGAGCCAGGTTGCGAAATGGAAGTGATAATTTCCTATCCAACAGGGCTGCAGTTACGATTATGATGAGCAGAGTGCTAAAGAAATTTATCAAATGCCTAATAGATACAGTAGTTTCTGTCATTCTCAGAACATATAAAACCTCACAAAGACTACATTATATTTTTATGAAGAGTAAGGTGCGGCAGATAAATTATGGAAAAGGTTTCTTGCTAGAGACATTTATCATTAATAACCATGACAGGAAGGAAACTGCTGTTGCTTGAGTAATTAATAAATGTATTTAAAACCACACTTTTATTACTCACTTTGGAAGATAAAATTTATCTTTAGTAATAGCACAATGAGAAAGTAATATTTTTTTCTCTTTTTCCATGTGATATTTTGTTTCTGTGAAAGCATATACACTTTGTGCATATGTTTTAATGTTTTACTTTATGTTTTTGTAAACCACTTAAAGGTTTTCTTACAATCAAGTGGTGTGTGTCTTTCTCTCTCAGATTCCTTCCTTTTATGTCCTTAGGTTTTGTATATGAGAAAGCTTGGGATGTTCTTCCATGGCAAGAGGCTTTCAAATATTGTAAGTGCCACTAAGCAAGTAATGCTCAACGGCCTTCATGCGGGTTTTAATGTGGTTCTTAAATCTGACTTTGTAGAGGGACTTTGTTTTTCAGATTTATGTTGGGCAGTACACTTATTCACGTACAAGAACTTCTGCAGAAGCTTTTGTCTCAGTGTGGGATGGGTAGGGTGGGCTGCTGGGTGAGTGGGGGAATTGCTCAAAATCACGAGGAGGTATTTTGTACACTTCCAGTTGAGAGCAATTTCCCTTTCCCACAACAGCCCCTGTGCTTCGCCCCTCACTGCTCACTGGGGTGATAAGGAAGGTGACTCCCCAAGATCTACTTTTACTAAATCAAAATTTCAGCAACAGTTTATTTGACATGAAAGGTAAGTCATCTTTAGATTTTCATCAATTTGTAACTGTAGCAAAGGGCACCTTGAAACTACTTCCTTTAGGGAGTTCTCCTGCCATGTTTCATCAGTAGAGAAATGAAGATTCAGTGCCTACTTTCTCTCTTCAGTGCTGAATTACAGATGAACAAGGATTTACCAAAGTTACAAAGTCAAGCAAAAGAAGGGGGGCGGTGTTCTTCCCTTTGCATTTACTGTAGGGGGCCATACAGTTCTTTATTAAAATTCATTTCCAAGCTTTGCAGTTGCATTGTATTATTCAGGAGCAATGTCTTTTCAGTGTCAAATTCCTATGTAGTTTGATCCACATAGGCTAAATAAATTTAGTAAGAAATCAGGACTTTTTGCAATGTATGCACATATACTCTTAAATTCAAAGAAGAATACAGGATACAGATCTCTGGATGTTCATTGGGCCCCAGATTGCAATTTTGATGTGCAACGTATTTCTGGATCTGTGTATTTATCACACATGAACCCCATACTTCCACCAAGGAGTGAAAGACAGCATACATGGGTTCCATTTTATGACAGAACAACTTCATATGGGAGGGTTAGGATGAGATATAGTGATGCCCGCCCCCAGGTCATCTTGTTTCCCTGTATCCTAACTCATGATTTTTGCCTCTGCCTCACACTATACAAGTAGACAGATTGTCATAGTTTTAATATGTGGTCACTTGAGTACATAATTTCTTACCTTGTAAGAAAGACATCTGCATTTTTACTACCTAACATTTTGCCAGCATAATGCATCTAGGCAAAAATCTTATTGCATGCTGTTACTTAATGTGATATTTCCCCCCTCTACCTCAATATAATTTTTAGTTTCTGAAGTCAAGATGCTGTAAACAGATGAAAAGTCAAAATGATGAAATTTCCAGGCAAGAAAATAAAATTATACAATGTTGCATTTTTAAAGAAGGTACATGGTTTTAAGTACACATACATTTGTACTTGTGTTACAAATTCTTATTATATTATAATAATCATGAATATTATGCTTACTATGCAAAGTGTTGTACTTAGATTCAGAAAACCTGCTTCAAATCCTTGCTCAGGCAAGAGGTTTACTGGGTGACCCTGGGTAAGTCTCTTAGCCTACCTCTCAGGGTGGTTGTGAGGATAAAACGAGGGAAGGTACACCATGTTTGCCTCCCTGAGAAAAATGATTTTAAAAACTGTGTGATTTTAAAAACTGTTAAGCTACCTCCGTTAACCGAGCGAAGGGAAAGCTCAACAAACATAGTGATCTATCCAACTCTTTCTTGACCACTGTGGTCAGCAACATCCTGCAGCTGAACATACATAAGATGTAATTATGCTCATCATCTATGTTCATTCAGGACTGAGTAATATGTTACTACTAGTACTATTGAGAGTGAATCCCACCCAAATCCTAGTCACTCATGGAATGATTCCCTAGCAACTAACTGGAGTTAAGGGTCCTGTGAGGAAGTTAATTGCCTGCCACTGGAAGCTCAATATCAGGAGTGACTGACAGCCTCTAAGGGAGACTGCCAGCGGTACTCTGATTAACAGCTTGGTTTTTTTGTTTGTTTTTTGTTTGCCAAAAGCTTTAATGCATGGATTGCTATGGTATATCAGTCACATTACAAGGTGCAGGTCAACAGGTGCATGGATAAGCAGAAGCGAAGATGTTGTTCTGACACTTTACATGCCACCCCAAGCCCTCCTTTTGTGCAGTTGGTGTCCTGAGCCACGGGCCTGAGCAAGCAAGCAAGCCCTCCTTTGGAGAGGCTTGGTTTGCTGAGTTTGTTCTCACTGGTACATCCATTGTGACAGAGGCAAAGTTAATGGGCCAGTTTGCCATCTGATCTATCTGCAAGCATCTCCTTAACCAGATGAGGCTTTTGGAGGGGGCAGTCCTGTGTCAGATTCCTGTGATGTACAAGGTCTCCTATGGCACAGAGGTGGACTTTTGCCCTGACAGTCCCCTTGCTCCATCTCTAGGGTCTGAGTCAATATTCCCCATGGTCCCTCCTCATGGTCCAATTTCTCCAGTTCTTTGTTCTTCCCTTCCTCACCTTCCTCTGCCCAGTCTTGACATCTCCACAAGGCTCATGCCAGCCAAAAGTGTCTGGGAAGGCACTGCAGACTTCAAAGAAGCATTAGTACTGCACTCCCACTATTTATTTGCTATGACATTGGCTAGAGTGCTTAAGCCCAGTGCTCCAAGCTACAAGAGGCAGTCCCTTCCTTAGAACTGCTCTGCCTTTTGTCTGAGAAAGGCAACTTCCCAGTTGATTAATGGTGTCCTAATCCTGACTGAGAGCCACCTGTTGAATAATGGTGAAGATGGAATATAGCAATAATGTACAAATTAAAGTCTGCTGTGAAGATGCAGCTGGCAATAATGGAGCTGTGCTCAGGTTTGTGGATAAGTAAGGGGGGAATCATGTTGTCGTAGAAAAGAAACAGCACATGCAAAATTATGCTCACAAAGCTGTAAAGCAAAAAGAAAAAGGATTTATATTACAAGTTACAAGAATAAGCAGCATGCTTTGGGAATGTAAAAAAATTAAGTATAGAGATGAAATTATTGCGCATATATATATATATATATATATATATACATACATACATACATATACACAAAGTATAATCTAAACTAATCTGTAATTGCTCAACCATGACCATATTCATCCTTTTAAAGATCAAGCTTTTAAATGTTAAGCTTTACAGAGACAGAAAAGTTCAGTAGGCAAGCATTTTTACTATTGGCTCTATCACTTTGTATTATGTTTGCTATCTTTTTCTTTTATTTGAAAGCAGGGTTCCCAGAAGTAAAGGGATTTGGGGAGCTTACAATGAGAAATGTCACCAGGGGGCAGCTGCCCTGCTTCCTGTGGTAAAGCAGAAGAATGCTCTCAAATTTTACAGTGAGAAAAATGAAAGAATGAATCCCCTAGGACTCCACCCAATACACACACCCCCACACACTTTTTGCTGAGCTGTTAAGAAAAGGAAGCCACTTATCTAGCAAAAAGTTTTTGCATTTCTGTTAGATCTTCTACCTCCGAAAAATGAACTACAGAATAGACATGGCATGTTACTTTATCTTGGAAATAGAACAATTCCATCTGACGCTTTCTTGAGTTTATACACTGCAAAACATCAATGATGACTACTGGTCATTAGAAGTTGCACACCAGACTGGATGTTTCCTGAATATGTAACAGACAGCTACAATCTTGATTTTCCTAAATAACTACAGGCAGATATGATTCTTGTTAAGAAAGCACCATGTGAGGATGTGAGGCTTATCTCATCTGCCCACTGTGATCAGAATGGATACTGTACACACAAACATGGGCATAGGATTCTTAAAAACAAAGTCCCGTTGACCCTCTTTTTCTCAGTAGAAATGAGCTACCCTATGCCTATAATTATTTAGGGCAAGAATAGGGAACTGTTGGCTGTCCATGGACTACAACACCCATCATGCCTGGCTGGGGCTGATGGGGGTTGGAGCCCAACATCTGGAGAACCACAGGTTCCTCATCCCTAAGTTAAGGAAAAAGTAGCGATGCAACTGCCATACCATGTTAGAGTTTGTCCCTAAAACAGAGAAAATATTTCCATGAGATCTATGTTGCAAAGGCATTGTGGTACAGTTTGCAGAAATAAAGCTTACTTCTCCTTAAAGATATCCTGCGTGGTGCAATGATTTGCCCCTTTTGTGTAGTATAACTGGGGAGATTGGAGTGAATTGAACTGATACCATGGCAAAGGCTTTTGGAGAATTATATATTGATACATGAATATGGCATTTAGCATCACCACAAATTACATCCATGCAGGAATCAGTATGAAAGACTATCTCCAGACCAGAGCACCAAATATTAACAAAGGAAGACTGCATATTCTAGCAAAAACTGTGATAATTTGGTTAAAGTGCCACAGGTGAACTTACCACTGAGAGGATGAGGAATTGTATACTGTTTCTTCTTACTCGTAATAGAAGTCGTGGAAAGTTTGCGAGAAAGAGCAGCCCCTTGTTTCTTTCTTGAAGGATCACCCTGCTGGGTTTTCCTCAGCTGTACCATGTGTTTGAGTTTCTTTAGGCGTTCTTGTGAGCGGGAAATAAAGTGAGGCTTGTGAACTTCTAGCGCCTCCTAAAATAAATACATACATTTTATTTGGAGTGAGAAACAGAGAGGGCATTATCAATTATTTACTCTGAACCAACTTAATGAAATTCCTGTTTCTCAAGTGTTTAGGTTTGCATCCAACCACCATGGAAATTATCACATAATACGGACATGATAGGATGTCTCTCAACTGTGTGGGACCTCATACCTCAACAGAGGAAATGGCAGTCATGTGCCCTCTTGTTTACAAGCTCACCTTTCTGCAGCACAGGAAAATCCCACCTATCCACCAATGGATCAAGGATTTGTCTTCAGGTGGCTTCATGAGTTGACAATATACCATCAACTTTAGAACAGGAATGGGGAACCTGCAGCTCTCTAGATGTTGATCAACTCATTCCAAACCCCATCAACCCCAGCCAGCATAGCTCAGGTATGATATGAGTTGGAGAAAGGGTAGGATAGGACTTGCAAGCCCATAAACAGCTAGAGGGCCACAGGTTCCCTGCCCCTGCTTTAGTAGATGGACAACTACCATGCTATATGGAAAGTATATACTGTTTTTTATGCCTAATCAAGAAAAACCGACTCGCCCTATTCCACATAGCTTACACAGTATAATTGGCCTTGAAACTGATTGCCTGCAGCCTTTGCCCTCTTCATCCCTTTCCTGCACCCTGTCTAGTGTACTTATTGTGCTGGTATGAGTGTTGTGTGGTTCTATGTCATATTAGTAAAAATGGAAGAGCATTATAAAAGTATTAACACAACAACAACTTGGGACATGTTTGAAAAACTGCTACATTAAGCAGGACTGGCTATTCTTGCAAACACACGTCTCATTTTTGCAGTTACCAGCGCCTGTGTACTTCAGAATTCCTTTTTGGGCTAAGTGTCTAAATAGGGAAACCAAAGGACAATTAATGGCTTCCTTAGACATCCAAGATATATGGATTCAGGATAAGTGCATCTGCTGTGCCTCAATGGGTAAAAAAGCAGCAGAATCCATTTATCACTATGTGCTTGGAAAGAAAGAAAGAATAAAAAAGTGCAGTATACTCTTGGCCGCTTCATTTAATTGTTTATTAAATATTTTTCTGCTGCCTAGGCTGTTTACTCCTAAACCATTAACACACTTCTGTTGCTGTTTAATGTGCTGTCCTTGTTCCATCACACTCAGTTCTCAGGGTAAGATAAAAGTCCCTTTCATGGTGGGTCATGAATAGCTTTTTTAACATGCTCAGTGTTTAAAATGGGAGACCAGAATGGTGTTATCAGTAGTAGATTAACCAACATTTAACCCTTAATGTTCAGAATTAGGTTCATAACATTCTGCCAGTCTAGCCCTTAAAAACATAGTATCCCTTTTTAAAGGTTACTGTCCTGGCTCCCAGTTGCTGAAGAACGAGAACTGGAAGAAGGATTCTTTCCAAAGGCTTTACTGTTTAGATTGGTGCAATACATAAGCACATCGCTGGTCTAAGGGAAAAGCGGGGCACATAGCTGATCCAATGCTTGGGTACACAATGGCAGGTGATCTAGCACACCCCTTGCTTTCCTCTATAAAGGAATGTGGCAGGCTCAACATAGTGCAGCAAATGGTTCTGCTCCTTAGCAAGCAACCTAGCACTCTGCCTCAAAGGTGGGTACTGCTCCCATCTCTTCAGATCTCCCTTGGTGCCTTCAGAACTTACCGGTAGGTTTGATGGCTCTGGGGTAAGCTGTGAGAGAGGGATTGTGGAGGTGCTCAGACAGCTGTGGAGAGGAAAGCAGTGTTGGAGAGGAAGGCAGGGTGCACTGCCCTCACCCTGGGGGATCCATAGTCTTTTAGGGCACAAGAATCTTCATTTTGCTACAGTAGACTAATACAGCTACACCTCTGGCCATTGGATCAGTAAATGTGAGGGGAAGGAATTGATGGAAAGGTGAGCAAAAATGTGTGTGTATAGCAGGGGCTTCTAGAGGGACAGTGGGGAGTTTTTGCTCATTTTCAACAGATCAGGCAATCAAAATGATTATTTAACCATGAACAGCAGCTTCAAGTGACCTCATTGTTCCGTTGATAAAGTAAGAAAAGAAAAAGAAAAAAGAAAATGTGACTTTCTGCCCCCATTGAGTTCCCAGGAAAATAACCTCACAGGACTGAGAGTTAACAGAGAAAACATTCTGATATGTTACCCTGAGAGTCAGTGGGTTTTCAGGAATGTTCTCAGGCTCAGAGCAGACCTCTGGCTGCTGGAAGGCTTCATGTTTCTCATGAGTAACATCTGGCTCATGAGCTGTGGAGGTTGTTACCCTGTCGATCGTCTTGTTCATCTCACTTTCCTGATGCTCCTTCAGCTTGATAGCCAAGCCACAGAATTTGTAATCACCTTAAGAAAAAGAGAGAGATGTTTATTAAGGGAGAGCAGCTACCGGCAATTTGAATTTGGGTCTTTCTTTGCTTATGGAGGGTGGTTTCTGAAACAAAACCATCAAGTTATATATTCTTCAGCATTTTAGTGAGAATTTATCCTGATAAACACATTTTTTTGTATGCAGTTTTGGATAATGTACATGATTTTGCAAACAATTTCCCCTAATATAATGCATTTTTGTAAACAATGGTTGGAGAACTGCATTGCAAAATTTGGATAAATGTGAATTTTGAAAGATAGCTGTGTTTTGGTTCACCTATTGGTCTGGAAAATGTTGTTTTGATAGATTTGGAGTTAATTGCATACTGAATAAAATTTTTCCTTCCCTAATGGTGGCCACTAACACATTGCCAAAAAGAAGATACATCACAGAAAAAGAAAGAAAGAAAATAAAAAAAGAGGACATAGATTTGTTTTTAAAAATGCATTTGCAAATACATATGCAAATTTGGAAATAATTACTAACTTTGGAAATAATTACTAACATTGAGGAAAAAGCTTCTGTTCTAATGCACTTCTTGCTATGTAACTTTTCTACCTGGAAGAAAAAGTTTTCCCACCCCCTCCGCCATCTGAATGCAAACTGCTTTCCATTTACAACCTTGATTCCACCTCACTCCACTGCATGATCATGGGGGCCTGAGACTGCTGCCTAATATATTGCTTTTCAGAGCAGGTGGAGGGAAATATATGTTGCTCTAATTGATAATTATAATTTCTATCATTTACAATATATGATGCTCCTGGAGTATTCAAAGCACTTCACACAGATTATCCCAGAAATCTTTACAACCACTCTGTATAGTACAATAGATCATAACCAGAATTATTATAAAATAAAAAATTCTTTCCAGTAGCACCTTAGAGACCAACTAAGTTTGTTCTTGGTATGAGCTTTCGTGTGCATGCACACTTCTTCAGATACATGCACACGAAAGCTCATACCAAGAACAAACTTAGTTGGTCTCTAAGGTGCTACTGGAAAGAATTTTTTATTTTGTTTTGACTATGGCAGACCAACATGGCTACCCACCTGTAACCAGAATTATTATGTTTAGTACCACCATACTGCAGATGGTGCAGGGAGAGGGGCAGAGGGGAACAACTGGAGGACAGTGGCTAGCCTAAGGCAAATTAGTGAGTTCATGGATGGGGGAGAACTAAAGTCAGAAAGCTCAGCTCACAGGTCACAGCCTTTGCTGCATGACTCTCAATAGCTCATACACTTTGAACCAACTAAGATTTACTGCAGTGATGACGGACTACAACAAAATATGTATATTGTATTGTTCCTCAAGTAATTTGAGTTCTTTTCACTTCAGTCTTGCAGCTGTTGGTTTTTTTTTTCATTGTTCCTGTATTGATCTGCATATTTAAGTCCTTATTTTACTGCAATTACTATAAGATGAGAAACTAATAAACAAAATGCTAAAATATTATTTCAGTTCATTAAAAATGTAATCAATCTAGAAGGTTTTTAAAAAATGTTTTCCTCCTTTATAATCAAGCTTGATTGATTGCTCTTTGACAATCAATATTTCTTGCATTATTTATAATCCCAAAAAGGAGTTTTTGCCCAAAATCCGAATAGATGTTTTCAGCATTTTACAAGCTAAAAATACAGAATTAATCCAAAATGGCAAATTATCCTTCTGAAGAGCACTGAGACGTGCCCTTCTTACAAGAGTGACAATAAGCTTGTGTTTCCTGCCAAATGGTATTGTAAGGTCCTTGGTTAGTTGCTCATGAGTAAGCAGGAAAAACTCCAAGTTTTCCTTTAAGAGTTTTATTGTGTATACTATGTACAGTGCAGAGCTAACAAGTTCATGTCTGTATCAAGCGTCGGCAGAATCTGGGAATGGCCCCTTCTGGTTCTGATCCCAACAAAAGAGTTTCAGTATACGAAAACCCCGCCTTCCATCCTTTCGTTTCACCCCTCAACGCCTTTGGGGTGACGGAAATTGCATGCCTCCTTCATCGCCCCTGGGGCTAGGGGAGTGCAGGGTCTCTCCAACATTCCCAGAGCCTCGACCCTCCATCTCCTGAGACCCATGCCCCTCCCCGCTAGAAGCCTCGCTGTTCCCTCCGCTGCCAGAGGAGGTGCTGCTGGTCAGGTAGGGCCAGGGCTCTCTGTAGCATCCCAAGAGCAATTCCACCACCTTGCGCTGCACCAGGGACAGTTCCCTGACAGGTATGATTCGAGATATTAAATATCTGGGAAGAAAGCCTATTTCAGATTGTTTCAAATGATCAATTGCAGTAAAGAGAAAATACTTTTTCCTTGTGTCATGGCAGAAGTTTGATACTCTTTTTTTCCAAACAAACAAACAAATAAAAATATAAAGTTGTTTTCTGCAACTGTTTTACCAAGTTGCAAATCCTCTCCCATATTGATTGTTTGCCTTTCTTGTGCATACTTTTGCTGAGCCAAGATTCTGAAAATATTTTTCCCTGAAGAGGGGTTTGCAAGGTAAATTGAAAAACTGAACATTAGTTTCAGATATTTTTCCAGGCCAAAAGCTCCATGGAGGCTGTGGTTGCACAGTGCCCATGTACCAATTATTGTGCATATATTTCCATTGTACACAAAAATCTGTTCCTAATGCTGCAATGGTAGGGAAATACATTATGTGACCTGGAGCTGCTGGGCAGGAAGGTCCTCTTGGTTCAGGAACAACAACAACAACAACAACAACAACAACAACAACAACAACAACAACAACAACAACAACAGATAAATGCAAACAAGCTGCTCATTAACAGCTCTGCACCTTTTACTCTGATCACATTTTAACATGCCACAAAAGCTAATAGCCAATGAAAGATTTGCAGCTTACCTTTTGGGAATGGATCTTGCCTGTGGATATCATTTTCACCCAGTGCCCTTTTTGATAAAGCCTTTATATGATACCCGTGATCAGAAAAAGATGTTTTTGGTTTCAGAAAGCTTTGGGTCTGACTCTCTTTGGACTCTGAAGTGCCTTTGGGTTGATGTTTATCTTTCAAAGAAATGCCACCTTCCACCAGGAGTTCTTTCTTGGATGATTGCTCCAGAAAGGAGGCATGTGCTGTTTCATAGTTTCTGTCTCTTATGCACTGTTTTCTGTTGCTTCCTGTGGATGCTTGTGTGCCTATTAAAAAGTAAGAGAGGGAGAGGAGAAATAAAAGAAAAGCAATGCCTGAAACATAACTTCACTGTCATGGTTACTTCTGCAAAGGTCCTGCCAACATGGTTTGCAGCACTGTGTGTATTATTATTATTATTATTATTATTATTATTATTATTTCATAAATGTAGCCCCACACCCTTGAAGCAGTGAAGCTGTGTCACTGCCACCAGAAAACAGTGTGATATCATTACCCTCTTCACTTCCTTGTTCTCTAAACTGCTTTTAATCATGTTATCCTCTTTCCTAACAAGACTACCTGTGATTACAAATTAATAGCTTCCTAAGCAGCCCATATACCAACATTTCATTTCCACAGCACAAGATTGTATACTATGCAACTCTAAGAAACCCACTGAGGAAAATAATTGCCAAGAACACAGAGCACGCTTCATAAAAGACGCACGGTTGGTATAAAGCCAAATTTATTTCGCAAACATATTTCAGTAGTTCATTGAAGTCTTGACCTAGGCATCCCATTGCAGTGTGGTTACACTGGCATCTTCCAGACATACATTTAACACACAGAAAACATGATCTGCAAAGTTGCTCTATAGGGCTTCTTGGCAAGGGAAGAAAGGAAGGTTAGGTGAACAAATATCATGCCAATGAATGAATGGTGATCCACCAAGACTGTTAAGCACTATTGGGGCTACTGTGAAAGGAAGATTGCAAGACCCCAGACTCACCCAAAGTCCTCCACCCCCACAGTCCACACAGGATCATTCAGTTGAGAGCAATTTCAAGTCCAAGACAAGACAAAGTCTTGTGTACTTGCCACTCCCATCTCCTCCAGAAGATTTTCCATGCTGACCAGGAGCACAAACAACAGACCATGCCATGGCATCAGTGCCAATCCTAGTTGCCCCTCTCTGTGGGGCCTTTTTAGTGTGCAGCTCATTCAACACTAGCAACAGGCTTATAGATAAGTTTAGAGATGCTTAATTTTTGAATTAACTGTTCAAAAGCATCAGTGCCATCATTATTCATGAATTACCACCCAAAATTCCATTGCTTATGTTTCCCACTTTCTGTAACCAACTGCAAGGTTCACAGGTATTTCTATTCTAGGCTACTACAAATATACATCCCCCCCTCTCCCAAGCCTGTCTTGTTAGTTTGTGCACACATGATTATTTATGTGTGTGAGAGTGTGCACATGCACACACAAATGTGGTTGACTCCCTATATCCTTTTCCTAAACCCAGCTTGTCAATGTGTATCCGTGTGGAGGGAATGACCATACTATATGAGATGAACTGCGTTGTTCGGCTAATAAACATGCCAGCCTCTCAACAAGGCCTTGCAACAACAGCAGCAAGAAAGGGGAAGTTTGCAAGCTTTGTTTATGGAATTAGATAGGATCTGGCCTGAGATGGGCATGGGCATGCATATTTTCAAGATTCACAAACTACTAGTGAAAACTTGATGGGGAATTGAAAATGACATTCAATTCGTATGATACCTGTTCGAATCTATTTTCTTGAAGTTGGCTGAAATGAACTACATGGATAAGACTGCAGTCACCCTTATATGTGGCATCTGATGGTGTTGCTGTCTAATAACAGGGTGCATTGGTCCATGGGGTCACGAAGAGTCGGACACGACTGAACGACTGAACAACAACAACATTCCTCAACACCAGGCAAACTTTACAAGGTGCAGGTAGGTAGCCATGTTGGTCTGCCATAGTCGAAACAAAATTAAAAAAAAAAATCTTTCCAGTAGCACCTTAGAGACCAACTGAGTTTGTTCTTGGTATGAGCTTTCTTGTGCATGCACACTTCTTCAGATACCAAGGTGGCCACACCACACCCTCATTTCACATAATAAGATACCTGCACATTTTTTCCCATAACTAACTTTCTAGGAGGGCTAATGAGCTTTAAAATGAAAGCTCATGGTCTTGAGAACCTGAAGAGGGTTACCAATGAAAGCATTCATGGGCATCATGTCACCCATTGGCGCCATGTTAGTTCATACATTTCTGTATTATTATCTCTGTAACAGAGATCTCAAAGTTTCCCTGTAACATACATTGTTATCTCTTGATAACTGAAAACTACATTAGCTTTCCTTTCCCCCTCCTTCTCCCCCACTCCCGTTTCTGAAACATATCTAATTTATTATCTCTTTCATTAGAATTATCCCAGTGGGAACCACAAGGAGTCACTTACTGGTTCAATGAACGTCCTGGTAATGGAATTAGAACGTTGCCCCTTAATTACAGTGGCTAAGCTAAAATAAAACTTAAAAAAAAAACCTCTCTATGTTGAAGCTCATTCTGCTTGGCAATTGGAGTCCTCTCCAGCTGTGATTTCTATTAAATTCTGGTGGTTTCGCTGCAAACTCTTTTCTGCAATCAGGACTGGTTCAAGTTATCTGGAGCCACTCAGCTGGAGCCCCGATTCCATGTAATCGTTCACTTTCCTGTCTCCTATGTAAGTCTAATATTAAGATTGCACAATCCACCTCTTATTCACAGATCAGTAAAAGGTAATGGGGTTTGGGCACAGAGGCATAGAGAAATGAGTTTCACTGGGAAAAGACAGGCAGAAGAATACATGTGCAAGATAGAAAATAGGGACCAAATACAAAACCACAGGGACAGTGCTGTAACTTAGTCAACAAAACAGTGCTAAATGGCAAGGTACACACACACCCCACAAATAAAATGGGGGGGGGGTCTTTGAAAGTGGCAAGTGTTTCTAGACAGGGAACTGGGATAATGACAGTCTGACATCCCTGAATTTGTCAATTAACCAATTGCATCCCTAATATTAGACACTTCCAAAATATCACCCACTAGTTATAAACACAATAGCAAGACTGTATTGCAGCACATGTATAGGTTGGAGCTCATATTTTAGTGAAGAAATATCTACATTTGAGTTGTTAGCCAGAGAATCTTGTATTTGTATCTCACCCAGTCTGGCAAGTTGTTAAAACTGTTCCCCAAGGAATAGATCTCACAAGGGGAGAGAGTAAGGAACATGTGTATTCACTGAGTTATAAAGCAATGTCAGTTCCCTATCCAGGGGTTGATTAACGTAACCACCTTAGAACAGAATAGTCGAGATTTACCATTTTAAAAAAAATACACAGAGACAGACTGTGCTGTAGTTACTAGCTATAGCAATTTAAAGTGTTAGTTGCAAACACAAGCGAAAATCAAACCCCACAGTCTGTGCCATTTATCTGGCAAAGATGTGAAAACATTGAGTAATTTTTGGAGCTACATTTGATAAATATTTTCTTTTACCAATTAAATCTTTCAAAAATGGACCCAAATCTGGCTCTTCCTTTCATATAAAGAGCCAAAATAAAACACAAACAGCTGTCAATTATTTACTGTAGAGTATGTTGCAAATAATTTACAGGAAACTCACAGCCACACACAAAACAGAGAAAGGGGTGCTTAAAAAGCTGAGATCACACTGCTCACTTTTCATATTCTGGGAACATTTTCATTGTATTGTTTAGGGAATAAGGCATGAATCTCTCATTAAGAATATCTAGAGTGGTATTTCTAGCTCTCCAAGCAACAAACTGAAAATATATGCAACCCACAGAGAACAGCTCAAATTGCAATTGGATGGAGATAGGGTTTTGCTATTATCCCAGTTGAAGGAATACTTTAAAGCTAATGAAAAAAGACATGAAAGTCTAATGCAGAGGGAAACCTGTGAGAACAAAATAGCTGAGACAAAAAGAAATGCTTCCATTAGTAAAATGTGTGTCTGTATGTGTATATATTAAAAACTGCACAATTTACACAATTTGTTGATGCAGTAAGGGAAAGGTAAAAGTAAAGGTACCCCTGACCATTAGGTCCAGTCGCGGATGACTCTGGGGTTGCGGGCTCATCTCGCTCCATAGGCTGAGGGAGCTAGCGTTTGTCCGCAGACAGCTTCCGGGTCATGTGGCCAGCATGACTAAGCTGCTTCTGGCAAACCAGAGCAGCGCACAGAAACACCGTTTACCTTCCCACTGGAGCAGTACCTATTTATCTACTTGCAGTTTGACGTGCTTTCGAACTGCTAGGTGGGCCGTAGCTGGGACTGAACAACGGGAGCTCACCCCATCGTGGGGATTCGAACTGCCGACCTTCTGATCAGCAAGCCCTAGGCTCAGTGGTAGGATGCAGTAAGATACAAAGGGGAAAAGACATAAAGGTTGCAACAAGCTTTCCGCCCACTCAACTCTTCAAAGTTTCATATATCCCAAATATGCCCATGCTATTTTTTTTTTTGGGGGGGGGTGGTTGGTTCAAAAATAAACTAGCCATGCCTCGAACCAACTTTGTTGCCTTCCCTAAGATGGCTTTTTGATCATGCTGTAGAAAAGCAATCTCTTTTACAAAGCAAACATTGCCAGGCAGCTGGTCCTTATTCTGTGATTATTATTATTATTTTTTTTGGTAGGAAAATACTTGTTAAAGGAAAATACTGTTGTGGGCAGTTATGGGTCTTCATTTCTGTTTTTAAAAAGACAGTGAAAAGTTACCCGCATTCCTGGCTTCTCCAGCATGGTTCCCAGGGTGCTACAGTGTTTAGCACTTCTCCCTAGGTGCCTGCCCAAACCTTTCAACCTTCCTGTTTGTTTGTTTTTCTTAATCCTCAGGCAGCAGGGCACATTTTCCCCTGTGGTCCCAAAGCTCTAGCACACATGGGAGAAGGGCTGTAGGTCAATGGGAAAGCAACTGCCTTGCATGCAGAAGGTCCCCCCACCAATCTCGGGAACTGTAGTTAACACCCCCACAGACATAGCTGTCAACCTTCCCTTTTTTGTGGTTGACAGCTATGCCCACAGAGCTGCAACACCCAGGACCCTTAAATTGTAGTTCTGTCTTTGGGGGAAGTCGTGTGATTTAAATGTATGGTGTGCATGCTGCTATCAGCCTTAGTTTCTAAGGCTATAACGAAGCCCAAATGCAGCATGTAAATTGAATCATCATATCGTCTTTCTCCTTTTACCTGCTGCTTTCTCTTTCTTCTATTTCCTCCGAGTCAAATTTTAGACTGTAAGCAACTTAGGGAAGGGGCCTTGTCTGTAAAGTGCCGCCACACACATTGATGGTGATATATAAATAATGACCACTCAAATCGAAGAACTAAGGATGATACCAGAAGCTGTATAAATGGCAAATTATTCAGGCAATGAAAGTGTTAAGAGCCTAATAGTCATGAACAGCTGTGTTAGCTTGTTTGCACACCTAATACTAATTTGTGCCAAGAGTGTGAGTCAGCAGATTAGTGTTGGACAGCTGGTAGGGAGGATGACAAAACCTCCTAATTTTTCTTGATGGTTGCATATGTGTGTTCTAGAGAGCTGAGGTTTTATTGTTGTAGTCAGGTAAATTAAAGCCACACACATCGAGTCAAAGCTACAGGATATTAGACTAAGAGCCTACTAATGTGAACCATCTAAAAACACAGTAAATGCACCATGTGGCATTGCCTCCAGAGCTATAGTGATACCCTCTTGTGGATACGGTCCCCTGTGGCAAACTGGAACACACTGATAAACTTGAGCAAAAGGAAAATTCCTATGTCTTAAAAACCATGATTCAGGGACTCTCCATGAGAAATGTTCTGCATTTTTATGGGGCTTAAACTTTGAGCCTGCTGTGTTAAGCTATTTTAATTTTCAAACAATAAGAACTCAACATTAGCATGGTTCATGCATAACACCAAACCATAGTTTATTAAACTAGTTTCATAAACCATGGCTTAGCATTATGTGCGAACCAGACCAGTATGGCAGAGTGTGGTTGCCACTGAAACTGCAGCTTCATGACTCTCCTCCTCTATCTCCCATAATGCCCAATAACACAAGATGCATGTGGTGAAAACATCTTGTGAAGGGTTTCTTTGTCCCCCTTCTGCAGCATTTTTTGCCGGGGTAGGATGATGTCATTCCACATGTTTTGTATCAGTAGATGTTACTGGTGAAACCGTGCTATTTAACAACAACCACTTCTGGTCTGGTTTTGGTCTCAAACCGCTGGGATCTGCCCCTCTGCACAGCTGCCTTGGAAGCTGCTTTCTGCTATCCCAGTCTCCTGTCTCCACTACGCCAAGTTTTTCCGTAGCTTCTTCTGTCACCCAGTGCTGCCATCTCCTTAGGAAGTTAAATTGCAATGCAACTGAATGACAACAGTGCACTACAACAGCAGCAGAAACCCAGAAACAAGTGTTGGGGATGCTGTGATGGGGGCATCACCAAACTAATCTCGGGTGTGGACAGGTTTAGAGATCTGGAACAGACACTTAAGTTTTATACAGCCTGAGCATTTGTACAGTAAAAGTACTGCTGCAACAGATCTATATCATGGATCAAACTTCTACACAAAACTCAACCGCCACCTTCTTGTGAGTTCTCCGAAGGCACATTTTATGAAATTGGTATTAAGGCAGCTCCCCCAGTGGGAAAAGCCAGAACTGATTTCAACGTTGTAAACATACCCATTGCTCATATATTTCATATACCCCTTGTTTATATTTAACTCTAGCTACATGCCTTTATAGTTATGACTTTAAGGTTGTAGTAACAAAGCACTCTGTGTGTGGGTTTCCTTGTGTTTGATTTGGAAGCTGCAGTTAGTGCAGAATGTTGCAGCACACAGGAATGACACCCTGCCAGCATATAACACCTCTGCTAAGAGATCTGTAGTGGTTGCTCATGGGGCTACCTTTGATGTGGGGCTACCTTTGAAGGTGACCCGGAAACTGTAATTAATCCAGAATGCGGCAGCTAGACTGGTGACTGGGAGTGGCCGCCGGGACCACATAACACCGGTCCTGAGAGATCTACATTGGCTCCCAGTACGTTTCCGAGCACAATTCAAAGTGTTGGTGCTGACCTTTAAAGCCCTAAATGGCCTCGGTCCTGTATACCTGAAGGAGCGTCTCCACCCCCATCATTCAGCCCGGACACTGAGATCCAGCGCCGAGGGCCTTCTGTCGGTTCCCTCACTGCGAGAAGCAAAACTACAGGGAACCAGGCAGAGGGCCTTCTCGGTAGTGGCGCCCGCCCTGTGGAACGCCCTCCCATCAGAAGTCAAGGGAATAGACAACTACCTAACATTTAGAAAATACCTGAAGGCAGCCCTGTTTAGGGAAGTTTTTCAACTGTGATATTTTAAATGTATTTTAATGTTTGGTAGAAGCCGCCCAGAGTGGCTGGGGAGACCCAGCCAGATGGGCGGGGTACAAATAATAAATTATTATTATTATTATTATTATTATTATTATTATTATTATTATTACTGGGCCAAGGTCAGGGTGTTACTATTAGTATATAAAGCACTTAACACCTTGGGGCCAGTTTATTTGCAGGGATCACCTTTCCCTATAAATGTCAATTCAGCCGCTTCAGTAACTAATACTGTTACAGATGCCACATAATACTTTTTTCACACTTGTAAGAAATCAGTGTGTAGCAGGACCTACACTTTGGAACTCCCTGCCTATTGACAGGATGTTTTATCTCCTTATGTGCTTTATTCCCTACGCAGTTTTTAATAATCTTTTGATAGATTTTAAATACCAACTATCTATTTTTAATCAATAAATGTAATGTTTTGTTTTATATATTTGCAAACCAGGTTTTCTTACAATCAAGTGGTATATAAATTTTGTTAAACAAATAACAAATATAATAACTATGGGGACCTAGAGTTTCATCGTTGTAGGTGTTTGTGAATCCAAGTTACAATCAAATCAGCTCCTATTTTCCTTTGAGGTTAACTTGAAACATTTCCTTTTCATTTTTTCCCATTGTCCTTGGTTTGCTGGCTCAAAGATACAAGGTCTCTGTTTTGTGGCTTCTTGAAAGGGAGGCTAAACACGAGATGCTTAATCATTCTGTTCATCACACCATTGTAAGCCTTAGCTAGAAAACTGCAGAAGTAATGCCCCCAACTATAGAGAAAAGAGGGTGCCCTACAATCTGTTACATCACAACAACAAAAGTTTTCCATGAATGCTACAATCACCAGCACTAAGCTAGTTTGCGAGTTGGGCAGAACAATCCTAACTTGGGGCTGGGCAGGAGTAGAGCAATGGAACCACTGTGATTGAAAGCTGTCTCATGCTAGCCAGGGTGGAAGGGATTTTTGGTGGTGTGTGTGTGTGTGTTGGTGCTGGTGGTAATTCTTTGCTATTCCAGGTGGGCAATGCTGAAGATCTGCGAGGCTTTGAAACACATAGATTCAAAGCCACACTTGCTACCACTGGCAATTTAAACACACACACACACAACTTTAACACCAACATGAACAATTTTTTTCACAGAACTTACCGCTTACCCAATATTTACGAGACATCTGGTAAGCGTCACTCCATTGGCCAGGTTCTATATCCTCTACATAGCACATTTGTGCTTAGGGTAGGGCAATGAAAGACACTGACCAAGCTTTAAAATGTGAACATTGTCCATTTGGAGCAAAGATTATGGCATAAAAGGGCACTGATGTCAATGCAGTATCCATGAGAGTGGGAATGAAAGACTTTGTGATGTCATCCTCAAAATAAGTACAATGCGGCTTGATGGTCAGAGGCTAGTGACCTTAAGGGCATTTGCTTGGAAATAGCAAGTTGAGGTTCCTTATGTGAGTTTCTCATTGGGATGTAATAAAAAGGTCATTTTTTGTCATTTGCATCCAAATCTAGATTCAAATCTGGTCAAAGCTGTGATTCTGTATCACACTGAGTACAGTATATGAACAACGTGCTAAAGTACCATAAAGGAAATTGTCCATAATGTTCATAGAACAAAACAAATCAGTTCCCGATGCGATAATGCTGCAGCTAATGGTTGCAAAGGCAGGTTTTTGTCTAGCAAAGATATCTGCATTACCATTAAAAAATCAACACCTTTAATTGTAAGGCTGGGGTGTACATGGAAACAAGCTAATTCAACCCATAACAATGAGAGGCAGTCCTTTGCCAACTGCAGCATGCCAGATGAATGAACCCATATATTATCCATATTGTTGTGTGGCCAACACAGCAGCACACATGAACCACCAGCTACATGGCAGAGATTCCCAAAGGACAAATTATGAGAAATGTGATGACAGTAAATGTACTCAAAGGGGGAGAGTACAGTACTATGATCTCTACATCATTACGTTCCTTCATAGAATAATTTTCTTTCCAATGGAATTGAGGGTGGTAGGTTAATTGGGGGAGGGGTGTATTGCTGTAATCTGTACTGGAATCTTATGCCAAAGGGTGGTTAAGAAATCTTATGAATAAATAAGTAAAATAGAATATAGAAACAAGATTTACCCACTGAGTCTTGTGGGAAACAATGAAATATTGAGTTTTTCAAGCCCTCTTTTCCTGCCCATTACTTTGACACTTTCCTCCTCAGCTGTGGCCATTTTAGATGTGTCAGAGAAAAATAATCAGGGTCACCATTATTTTAAAAAAAAATCTAGAGAAAAGCAAAGCAAACTTTCTTATGTTTTCATTACTGGGGAAAAGAAAATGCTCAACATTCCTGGCTTTATTTTTTTATTAACTGGGAGGTCCATTAGCACTTTTCAATTTTATATATGCTACTCACAAACTCCCTCAAGCAACATTTATCTATTTATAGTGTGCCAAAGAAAGTGATCAGAACTTGGAGATCCATCACTTTACATATTCTCCAGAATCAACGAGACGTATTCCTAACTGACAGATCTTCAGCTGCCACCTGTTATTAATCTCAACTGTTCAATTGCAAGTCAAACTCTGTTTGCAAGCTGTGGAGTCTCTACTGTCAGGAAATGTGACAATAAAAATTAAATGGAAAGCTCTGGATAAAATAAAATTGCAAAATCTGGCACCTGCTTAGCATATTCAGTTGCACAGCACTACTGATTCAGAAATCTAATCTGAAGTACCTCTAAGAGGCTGCTAACTCAAGGTTGTTGCACAGCCAATGAATTCCAGAGTGTTTCAGGCACTCATCTGCCGACTACTATGTCACTAGTTGCCTATAGCTGCACCTAAATTTTCAAACTTTTTATCCCACCTCTTATGCAACCCTTTGGATGTTTCCTCTTTATGGCAGATTTTTGTTTTATCAATAGATAAGCTTTTAGCCAATGACTTTCTGTTAATCTGCTCCACTTGTCTGTTTCTTAGACAACAGTGTGTTGGGGGGGGGGGCTGTAATGTGTTTTATGGTGGGTTTTAATTGTTGTTAGACACCAGAAGGGCAGAATCCTGTTTTCACCCAGAAGATAGGAATGGGAACAGCCACAATACCAGGCTTAATGGGTTTAGAAAGTTTGGTTATATAATTGTGATTGAAAACCTGTACTATATAAGCACAGGTTATAAGTGTATGTCATAACAATACAAGTTTCACTAGTTAATGTTGCGTTGAAATCTCACATTAATAAATAATTTCAGCTTCTGATTGTTCTAGCCTTCCCAATATTTATCTAACTAGAACCTACTTTTCATGCTTCACAAATGTAGCCCCCTAGAATATCAACTATATTTGAAATGTCCTTTGTTGGGTTTATGTTTTGTGATTTTGAAGGGGCACACCAAGAGATGTCCTACCGCAAAGCAGAAAGACAGTTGTCTCTCACACTTAACATCAGGTCTGCATTGCTCCAAGTAATTAAACTGTAAAGCCATACAGCATTTTATATGCAGATTGGATTGGATGACCTAATAGATCTTTCCCATCTCTCATGTGAAGGTATAATTCAACACCAATTCTAATGAAGGCTCATGAATATTACTCATTTCCTACAATTTGTCACTGCAAAACGGCTGACAGGTAATTGACTACTCATTATTTTTTTGATCTCAACAAGAAAGGCCATGACCTTTTGAGTCGTTATTAATTAGTTCTATTTAAAATGTTAAAAGCAGGAAGAATGCAAAAAGGGGACCCAAAAATCATGCTACTGGGTGGGAACCTCTGAAAAGGCATATTCACATTTTATACCACTGATTTGTTAGGTGGATTTGTAGCTGGTTGACTGACTGAACCTAAGGAGTACTCATTAATGGTTCCTTGTCATCCTGAAAAAAAGTGTCAAGTGGGATGCTGCAGAGTTCTGTCCTAGGCCCGTTGCTGTTCGAAGTCTTTATAAATGACTTGAATGAAGGAATTGAGGGGATGCTCATCAAATTTGCAGATGACACCAAACTGGGAGGGGTAGCTAATGCCACAGAAGACAATCAGAATTCAAAATGACCTTAACAGGTTGGAGAACTGGGTGCAAGCTAACAAAATGAATTTCAATAGGGACAAATGTAAGGTTCTGCACTTAGGCAGGAAGAACCACATGCACAAATATAAAATGGGGTGCACCTGACTTACTAGCAGTACATGTGAATAGGATCTAGAGGTCTTGGTGGACCACAAGCTTAACATGAGTCAACAGTGTGATGCAGCAGCGAAAAAACCCTAATGCTATTCTAGGCAGCATCAACAGAAGTATAGTGTCCAGATCAAGGGAAGTAATAGTACCACTCTATTCTGCCTTAGTCAGACTACACTTGGAATACTGTGTCCAATTCTGGGCACCATAGTTTAAGAGGGATGTTGACAAGCTGGAACGTGTGCAGAGGAGGGCAACCAAGATGATCAAGGGTCTGGAAACTAAGCCTTATGAGGAGCACTTGAAGGAGCTGGGTATGTTTAGCCTGGAAAAGAGACTGAGAGAAGACATGATAGCCATCTTCAAATATATTAAGGGCTGTCACATGGAGGAGGGAGCATGCTTGTTTTCTCCTGCTCTGGAGGGTAAGACTTGAACCAATGGCTTCAAGTTGCAAGAAAGGAGATTTTGACTAAACATTTGGGGAAAAAACGTTCTGACAGTAAGAGCTCAGCAGTGGAACAAGACTCCCATGAGAGGTGGTGGAATCTCCTTCCTTGGAGGTTTTTAAACAGAGGTTGGATGGCCATCTGTCATGGATGCTTTAGCTGAGATTCCTGCATTGCAGGGGGTTGGACAAAATGACCCTTGGGGTCCCTTCCAACTCTTTAAGATTCTATGATTCTATAATAATGCACAAGAGCAATGGTCCAACAAGCCAAATACTATACTGTCTTCTCTGCCTGGTAGCAGCTCCCTTGGGTCTGTCAGAAGTTTCCTAGCACTACTACCTAAAATCTATTTCACATAGATGCCAGGGGCTGATCCTGCATCCTTCTGTATGAAATGCATGTGCTCCATCCCTAAGATAATAATAATAATTTAATAATAATAATTTTATTATTTATACCCCGCCCATCTGGCTGGTTTCCCCAGCCCCCATTTAGAGATTAAAGGAGGATATCACATTGTCAAAGCTAAAAAAGAAAGCCAACCAAAATTTCATAAACTGTTACTTTGAATGTACTGTATATAATTTCAAGGAAGGATGGTTCCATGGAAGGTCAGCTTGTTCATTCTATTGTCCCTAATGCAGAAGTACAGTGTTTTATTATCCTTGAACAAAGTTAAGCTGACTTGCTTTTTGAAACATTCCTTTCCAATGCACATGGTTCCATTATTGAACTATCATTACAGCTAGCAAACACTTCTTAAAGACTTAAAACTTCTGTATTTTATTAAACTGCATGCAAATGCAGAGTTGCATGGGTTTTTTCCACCCTGCCTCAAAGAAACTGCAACTTCTATGAACAAAATTATTTTAAGATATATTGATTCCAGACTCTTAAGGAACACCAAATGCTACGTCTAGCATGTAACACACAATAAGAAACAGTCCAACAGCCAGACAGATTTCTCTTAATCATGTTTAACATTAGGGGGCTAAAGGGTGCAACCACTGAGATCTGAGCTCAGCAGTTTGTGTTGGGCTGCAGCCAGGATTCATACTCACAACAGTGTATCAACATTATTAAAAGGGACATCACACACAAGCATCTTTTCCATGCATCTATACGAAGGAATGAGAGGGTAGGACAAGTTGACACTGAGCACTGTGCAGGGATCTGACTGAGCATTTGACCCAGACTAGTTCCAGGATAGGAAGGAAGAGACATGACTTGCCTTTTGACCTCCACTGCACACTAGGTGCCCAACTGCTTACACAAGTGAGTACTGCCTATCTAAATTCTCTTTGGATGTTCTATAATTTTCTGGCAGACTGTTCTTTACACATATTGCAGCATACTATAAAGCATGCACCTCACTAATCAATACCTGCTGGAATATGAGACAGTGAGTGATTAAGGCTGCAATGCAACACACACTTACCTAGGAGCAAGTCTCACTGAAGTCAAATGATACTTACTTCTAAGCAGACATGTAAAGGATCGTGGTGCATAAATTATGAGGGGTCTCCTACTGCATATTTTCTTACCTTTTCTGCTTTATAAGCTTGTTGTGTAATAATAATAATAATAATAATAATAATAATAATAATAATAATAACAATAATAATAATAATTTATTTCTACCCCACCCATCTGGCTGGGTTCTCCCAGCCACACTCTGGCCAGCTTTCAACAGAACATTAAAAACAGAATAAAACTTCAAACGTTAAAAGCTTCCCTAAACAGAGCTGCCTTCAGATGTCTTCTAAAAGTTGGATAGTTGTTTATTTCTTGATATCTGATGGGAGGGTGTTCCAAAGGGCAGCAGCCACTACTGAGAAGGCCCTCTGCCTGGTTGTTAGGATCAATCTTCTACAGATTGCAAACGAGTTAGCCTCTACTGGATACCCCCCCTTTTACTGTACCAGGAGCCATCCTTTGCCATTACTACTGTAACAAAAGGAAACCATAGCAAAAAATAATTCTGGCTTTTCTGGTGTGGGAAAAAGTACAGGGGGTGTGAGCTTGGGTGCATAAAGTAGGACTTCAACCCTGGAATCCTGTATGTACTGGGGGTTCCACTTTAAAACAAAGCCCAACTTTCTACCCTGAGCATGGACCTGCTTTCCATGTTGTTAAAATGTTCTGAGATATAGTTCACAGAACTTGGTCAAGACTGTGCTTACCCTGGAATATCATTATGGACTTCAGCTACCAAAGATACAAGTAGGCCAAACCATAGCTTGTCAAGACGATGCAAACATGAGGCTAACCAGAGGGTTGCCTGCAGCCACTTTGCTGCTCCCACGGCTGTTACTGCTGCACCACCTTGACCTAAGCCAATATTTGGTTTAATCGGTCATCAGAACTGGGACTTGCAGTTAAGCTCTCTCATTGCTATCTACAAGCTGTAGCCAAGGTGTGTTCTTGGAGAGTGTGTGAAGAGAGATAAACCATGAGTCCCAATTCAGACAATGAGGTTGTCTTGGCTTAGCTCTGTGTGCCACAGGAGCAAAGCAGCCACAAGGTCCTTTCTGGGAGCCTGCACAGTCAAAAGTTTGCCCCACTGGTGTCAATGGGGAACAGCAGCAATATGCTTGTTGTCCAAAGCATAATCTCATAACTAGACATTTAAGTTTGTATTCAGGGCTACTCATATTTGGGGCAAGCCAGCACTATTCTTCATGTGAATTGTATATGAGGTGGCCCTCAAAAATAACCATATGTTTATTTATTTTTTAAAGGCCTTTAAAAAAGCTAGTGGCAGCTTTAAAAGAACGATGGGTGAATTCTGTTCTAGATATCTGATCTAACAAGGATGAGTTTATTTAACCTACTCACCTTCATCGTAAGTCCAATGAGGAATGTGAGGAGACAATGTACTGTGATTGTCACTTGAATTCCCATCATTATTCTTTGTTAGCTTTAAATTATCATGTCCTTGAAGGCTATCCACAATTGGCAGGGTTTCAGATGGAAAGGTACCATTCTGGAGATATTCAGTCCCTAACGGTTTCTTTTCCAATGTCTGTTTTTCATCCAAGTAGTTCTCCTTGAGATCTGCATTCCAAATGGTTCTGTGTGGAGCCTTGCTTTCCTCTGGGAGCTTTGTCTTAAGTACTTCTGTGATTAGCTCTCCATTAGCTAAACCATCCACTCCATCTGGCGTTAAAGTGGGGGAACTGCAATTTATATTGAAAGACATGACTGACCTATGCATTTTTTGGTTCTTAGTCCGAGGCTGATCTACAGGCACTGAGAGAGACTTGTCTATGTAATGTATTGTGTTTGGACACTGCTGGGAAATGCTGAAGTGAATGCTTGAAGTGAAGGAAATTGGTGCTTGTTTCTTGTGGCTGTTTCTTGGAGGGGTCCTTCTGTTCTCTTTATTGTCGGTGCTGGATGTGCAGCCAGATTGCTCTGTGCATGGCTGCGGACAGGGTTCAGAAACCTTTATTTCAGTGGCATTTCCATTTTGACAACATCTTTGTGCGTGGAAAGGTCTGCAGAGCTGATCTAGCCCAGTCACATTTGAAGCAGGAGCAGTGTTCATTAGCAGCTTGCTTCTTCCTCGGCATTTCAAACAAGGAGGGTTGGAAGCACCCACCTGCATCATGCTGTGAGAAGGTGGAACAACTCGTCTAGCGGTGATTGTGATGGAAGTAAAACCTTTCCTCTGGCTCTGACACTGCGTCTCCTCTTTGGTATGGGAGTCTGTTCCAAATACACTGTCATCTGAAGAAATCTGAATTCCTAATCTTCTGGGAAGCAATATGAATGCTCTATTAATGTTGACTGAACTATGATTAGCCAAAGATTGGCTCATGCGATAAGCATCAGACTGGGTGATTACAGACTTCATAGGGAAAGGAGCCTTATTTTCTTTTGATTTATTCTCATCAATCATCTGTGAAATGAGTATAGACGAAATCATTTTCGTGTTTTGTGATGGCAGAGACTCCTGCAAAGGAAAATATCCAAATAATTAAAATGCTCTACAATAGCCACACACACACATATTCTCTCTCTCTCTCTCTCTCTCTCTCTCTCTCTCTCTCTCATACATACACACACACATATACACAGACATATAATAGTTCCACATGAGGCTTCTTGCCTTATTTCCTGCACATTTCCCTGCTTCTGCAGTTTTTACTTCCTACAGTTTCACTTTTGGCCGTTTCTAAAGGAAAGGTGGCTAAAACCAACTGAGAAATGTCTGCCAGAACAAGAATGAAAACATGACCAATTTCATGTGCAAATTATACATTCATAGAGCAGTTTGAATGATTAATTGATTTGCTCAGCTGGGTATACGGCCCTGTGTTTGTTTAACAATGTATGTGCCAATAGTAGCTGTCAATTTCAGATTATAACCTACGCCACACTGCGCTTTCATGCCGATCTGCTGAAATATTAAAGCGCTTTAAGCACTTACGGTCTCCAAATGCATTGCAAAATGAATTACGTAGGTGGGCTGTGATTTTCTGTAGAGCATTTATGTGGGAGTTGGGTCAGTGTTGTTGAACAAAAAGCATCAAGTATGACCAAGGCAGGGGGAGGGATTCTTCCACTCTGCCTCCCACAAACAGCATGCACATATTTCTATAGTCATTTTGGGTACCATTTATTTCATCAGCTCCTTATTATGCAATATTCTTTGGCTGAACAAAATACCCATAGTGACAACGAGGAGGCATGTGCCCAACACTTACTAAAGGTCACCTAGAGCCATTTCCCCCCAACAATCACCATCTCCCTTGACAGAACCAGTGCCTAGTTACCCTAACACTATTTTCTATATACAGTTGTTATAACAATAGGCAAGTAACATGCTCCACAAAGCAAATCAATTGAATGCAGAAAAAAATGTTTTCAAATACTTTCCTCCCTGTATCCTAGTCCTATAATTCCCCCTCATCTGAAATGTGGCATAAAAGCAAAGAAACAAGCATCTACATCAGTAGATTATTTCCTTTATTTCACTATTGTTTTTATCTCACTATTTGCTGCATGGCGAGCTGTGTTTATTGCTATATCCAGTCTTCTTTTATGCATGCTGACCACCACTGTGATATCTACATGCCTAAATCCAAGAAAGAAAGAAAGAAAGAAAAGAAAGAAAGAAAGAAAGAAAGAAAGAAAGAAAGAAAGTACATTGCTAGAATTCATTTACTGTTTTGCAACAGCAATCTGACAGCCACCCCTGTAGGTTTAAGGAGCTACTTCAATAGGATTCTATCTTAAATAGGTTTGCCCCACTTTAGGTCTCTTTGGGTGCTGTATTTATTTGTATTGTAAACAAAACCAGTGCTTTTTTCTGGGGGGGGGGACACACAGGGTACGCATAGCCCTAAACATTTTGTAAATCTAAGTTTGGCCTCATTGAAGGGCAGTATTTCGATATGAGTAGGAAAATGAGGGTACCCCTGAACATTTTTTAAAGAAAAAAAAGCACTGAACAAAACCATGGGGAGTAGTGGGTGTGCACTGCCAAGCCCACTCTTTCTGGTTTGTCACCCTTAACTGAGTTTATAGCCCTCCATGAGATTGAGTGTGAAAGTCTGAAGTGGGAACCCTGCTCTGCTCACAGAGCCTTTCTTCTTGGTTTAGAACCCTGACTGTGGAATGCTTTTGATGGGATAAAGATGAGGCATGGGGAGGGGAGCACCTCCCCTTCCCCGTTGCATGTTTATCTTCCCATGTGTAAATGGAGTTGCTAGTTTTCAGGGAGACCTGCTCCATTGCCTTTCACAGTAATTTTACATGTAGAAATCTAGCAAGTAATGCATGCAGCTAAATGTTTTTTTGGGGGGGCTAATAGGAATAGAACTCAACTGAATACTCAAAATAAGGCATGGGCTTTCTTCTTCTTCTTCTTCCCAAAATCACTATGCGAATCTGCAGTGAGAAATTTTGAATTCAAAATTAAAATTCACGTTTTTAACGTGAAACTTTCCCCTCAAAATTAGTATGTTTCAGGCTTGCTGGTATCTTTTTTATTAGTTCAGATGTTGGGTAGCCTTTAGTGTTCCTCAATGAGAAGCAGACAAGTTTCTCCAGAGACAGGTTGGCCACCACTACTGATCTACAGTGAACAGCCACAGCTCAATGTTCAGATGATACATTAAATGCACGGTCAGGTTTGTATGGACGCTTTCTTTTTAATAGCAGCAGTTTGGAGAGGTGAGGGAGCCTAACCCTTTCCCCTCACACACTTTTCTGGCGGGGGGGGGGGGAGATACTTTGCCAAAGCTTTTGGTTACTCCAGGATGTTGCCTTCTGTATATTTCTATTGAAACAGGTTCGAATCTGTGCAACGTGGTGAGTACCCGTTGCTTTGTCCTAGCTAAAGATATGCAGATGTGTTCACTGATTCAACCAATCATCTAGCTCAGCTACCAAGTTTTTTTTGGCAGACAAGGGAATGAAGAAACTCTGCCCTGGAGGTAAAAAGTTTGAAGGTCACTACTACATCAGTCCTGCCAAATACGAAATATAAACCATTAAAGAGCAAACATTGGAATGAAGTACTAGCGGTTATTAAATATCATTATTTAAATACTTGCTCGACATTTTATAAATCAGAGATCCCTGGAATAGTCGACTCTGAAATTTGCTGAGGAGAATTCTGAGAAGTTTTGAATGGAAACTCATTTCAGTCCTATGTAAGAGCAGGTCTGCTAACAAAAAGATGGCATGACCACCAGCCTCCTTTCAACTGCCCCTTTGCTGTTTGCTCCTTCTGTATGTCCCACACAATGGACTGGGAAATTATGCAGGGCAACTCCCATTTACACTAAACTCATCTCAACAGGGCTTATGCCAGAGAATTTCCCAATGTTAAAATCTCCTGTTAAAAAAATCAGCATGCAATGCAGCAGTAAAGAGTGATGCAGTGCAGTGATTTGGTGCAGGTGGGGGGGAGGTGACTGGAAAAAAGAAAAGGAAGCAAGTCCTGCAGCATGTATGCAAATCTTTGCCCACAAATAAAGGGCCTTGTTGGTTTAGAGTCCCTTACCACTTGTTTTATTGCTGTGCAGTATTTATAAAATTGTAACAATTAGTGAAAAACCCTATTATGACAACACAAAGTTCAACAAAACAAAACAAAACCCAACAAGAAGACCACTTACAGGCAAGCAGGATTCTAAGTGAGAATATCATTAAAATTATTTCCCCCCCACCTCGGCTGCAAAGCTAACACACAGTCATAGAGGGCAGCTGACTTAATTCTGACTGTCTTGCTGTGAAAGTGGGATCATTAACAGCTGTTTACACTGCGCTATGCAACAGTAAGTTACATTTAGATATTTCTATATTGTTACCCATTTCTTCACAGAAGTTACCTAAATATTCTCGTAATTGGCGGTTAACACACTGCCTATGAGTGGGTCATGTGGGCAACTCATTTGGCCAAAAAGTTTGTATGCATGTTGCTGTACAGTCTTAAGAATCACTCTGCATGCTACCCTTGAATGCCAACCATCTCCAGTGATGGCCAGTGAGGTGGCACATGGGGAGACATCATGTCAATAAGTGGTGACCGGAGGTGGGTGGCTGCCATACCCTTATGGACAAAAGGCCCAAGGTGGCAACCAAAGAAAGAGTTGCTGGAATCTGTGTACTGCGCCGAAGGGCCAGCAGTGCCCATGTGGACCACTGACACCATCAACTGCACTAGCCCTGGATGCTGCTGGCAAACAAGTCCTCTCAGAGGTCCAGAGAGGCAAGCCACTCCCAGCTTTTGAGGCTTCTAGCCAAAATAAAAACTAAAAATGACAACAGATTAAAACAATGGTCTGTCTAAGGCAGGGGTTGCCAGTCTGCCACCCACAGGCAGTGGCAGAGCTTCATGCTCCAGCACTAGGGGGGAGCGGAGAGCAGGCAGGGGCGGGGCTGACACCCATGGGCGTGGTGCGCCGCCCGCAGGGGCATGGCATGCGTCCTGGGGACATGGTGCTCAGCACGGGCAGGTGGAGCAGCCGCAATGGCACCCCACCGGGATCGCACTGCTGGGGGCGGTGTACTCCTCCTGCACTCCTCTTCCTTTGCCACTGCCCACAGGCACCGTGGTGGCTGTGAAGGCGTTCATTGGCACCCCCAGCAGGGGCCCGAGACTCTGAGCTTTCAATTTTTTGAAAAGTAAGTTTCTAGCCCTTCTAGAAATAAAGTTATGAAGCGGTATGTGCTGGTATGCTTTTAAGTGATTACTGTGAAATGAGCCAGGCTGTCTGCTCCCAGCTAGCAGTTGGAGATGTGATTGGTAAGTGAGCTATTTGGACACCAGGCAGTAGGAATCCATGGAGTCCTAAGGAACTGCTGTTTCTCGCTCTTCTTTTCCTGCTTGTCCTTGAATCCAGCCATTTGTTTTGTTTTGCTGCCTGTCAGCCATACAGAGCAGTTTAGGGTTGCCATATTTCTAGAAGTAAAATTCAGGACATACTGTAACAGTTGTTGAACTTTTTAAAAAGAAACTCAAAGTTTCAAAATCCCAGACATTTTACTGATTTTCAGAAATTCCCTCCTGGACACTATTTTCGATCATTAAATCCCAGACATGTCCGGGACATTCCAGATGTATGGCAACCCTAAGCAGTTGGCACGCAGCATGGGAATCACCTATCACTCATTTTGCTGCCTGCCAGCCACGTGGTACAGACAGCGGGTAGTTGCTTGATAAACCTTTTGAAAATGTGTGGGAAGAAACTGGGGAATCTTCCCACTGCTGCTGTGTTTGTTTTGCTGTCTGCTGTCATGTAGAACAGGCATCTGACTGAGATAGGCCTCATTTGAAAAGGGGAGGGGGAGAATATGGCAACACTTTCTTGTTTCTGCTGCATGCCCTATAGCAAGGATTGCTCCTAAGTTGTTGCAAGGGGCAGACCAGTGGCATGTGGTGAAATTTTCCGTGGGGGAACAGTTAGGTCCACAGGTGCCAGCTTGCAAAGGTGATTGGGGGGTTTACATCACACGTGTAAGCATTGTGTCTCTTTCCCTAAGCTGGGCAGGAGCTTCCCAGCTTTTGTGAAGAAGGCGGGGAACATTTAGGGGACTAGCTTAGTCCCCATAGTCCACTGACTGCACGCCAACTGGGGCAGACCAGTGCAGAAACATCATAATGATGATAGTGGTAATAACGATCATATTTGTCTGGTAGTCACTGCTGTTTTGTGGGGAACCCATTTCAATGGCATTATTGTTATCATCAACTTTTGCTTCCTGCTTTGCCTATAACAGGGATTGTTTCCAAGTTGTTTGGGGAGAGGAGAGGAGAGGAGAGTGCAAAAGCAGAAACATTATTATTATTATTATTATTACCTCCTCATTCACCCTTCATTTTGACAAGCTTGTAGTTGACATTCAGCTTCAAACATCACACTACTCTAGGCCAGTATTGTTCAACTACTATTCTGGTGAGTTTGTAATGTGTTTTCAGTGTGTTCTCTTTGTATTTCTATTCTTTTCTATTCCACAAAAGATAGCAAAACAACAACAACTTGCCAGCGAGCCATGTCTTTCCTCAATTCAAAACTATTCCTGGATTCAGTTATCTTTTATTTTCTAGCTGTAATCTACAGCAGCACACCAGTAGGAGACCACAGTAGCAGTGTCTGGGGGAACACAGTAGCAGTGTTTTTTTTTGGGGGGGGGGAGAATGTAACTTCCAACATGTTTTGCTAACAACAACAAGAAGAATATGTTTGTCCA
Source organism: Lacerta agilis (assembly GCF_009819535.1). NCBI lineage: Eukaryota > Metazoa > Chordata > Lepidosauria > Squamata > Lacertidae > Lacerta > Lacerta agilis. The sequence continues at coordinate 40,194,119 of NC_046316.1, read as the reverse complement.
TATTTGAACCATTTTATCTTCCCAACTTTTCTTTTTCTGCTGTTTTGGAGGGGGCAGTTATTTACTGTTAGGCTACATCTTTGGTGGAAGCCATTTTGTGACCGGCATGTTGGCACTTCCTTGAAATTCCCAACGTGCACCTGGAACCCAAATATCTGGCAACCACTGGAGTAAGGGAAGAATCTCTTCTTACACACTGCATTACCTCATCAGCCATGACTAGGCTGGCCAGCAAGGGACTGCTGCTAGAAGCTTGTCTCCTGGCTATGGCGTTTGGAAACTGTCTCCTGATGAAGTGGTGAGTGGCAAGCTCAACACCCACCCACCCACTTGTGCTGCTGAACTACTCTAGGAACCTGCCATGGAAATTAGGAATCAGGACTGGGAATGTACAGTAATCACTCTTTCTCTAGCAGTCATTTAAGAATGAAAACAAGACAGCTGACCCAGAACTGCACTGAGTTTCTGACATGCATTTTCGTGCAGCTATATGCCATCTGTGCACACATTTTTTGCTACTGCCTTGAAAGGGTTACTAGCAAATCCTTGTGTGGGGCTGCACAACAGTATGGCTGTAATTGCGGCTGTGGCCTCAGTGCAATATTTTACTTATTTTAAGCGTTTTCTACCTGCTTTTCACTTGACAAGGCTTCCAGAGCAGTCTACGTATAATCAATACGAGCAATAACTTATCATTAAAAGGTTTTTTTTAAGACTATTTGAAGAGGTGCAATGAAGGGAGTTTACTTCTTCCTCTCCTTGGTTCTAACGGCATCTATGAAGAAAGGAGGGACTCCATCCCAGCTGGTGAATACTCTGCCTATTTTGTTGCACCAGGGCAATGTCTCAACATACAGGATCACAATGTTACATTTTTATTTTTATTTTGGTCTATCAGTTTTCATTCAGCTGGGCAGTCAGTGATACACCAGAAGTGGCCTTGAGAAGGAAGAAGCCATTTTGGTGTTTGCAAGTTGAGTCACAGCAGCTTTTGTGCAACATGATGTGCCCATAGCTCTGTTCTTTGGAGAGAGAAAATCCATACCTTTGATAAAGACTGATGTTTCACTTTACAGTACTTCAAACTTTCTGCCTAACTAGGAACCTGGATGTTTTGTTTAAGGTTTGGGACAGACCTGGGTTACAAGCCAGACTTCTATTTAATTAATCTCTCAAGAAATGGGGAGCAGCTGTTGTCATTTCACAGAAATCAGCCTTTTCATGCGGCATCACTTATGCTTTGGAATTCCCTCCCTATTAGCATCAGCCAAGTGCCTTCACAGTACTCTTTTTGTACCTGTTTAAAACATTTTTGTCTAGGCAAGCCTATCCAGATATGTAGATGTTTGTGTGTCTTAGTCTGATAATTCTAATATTTCTTATAAACCACAAAGAGATTTTACGACAATAAAGCAGTATATAGATTTTTTAAAAATAAGCAAAATAAATAAATCCCCCAAATTCCAGATCGGTAACCTGATAACCCACAGCATTTGGGAGAGACATTGGGCACTTTCAGACTGTCACTATTTTCGGGTGTCAATCACAAATCAACGAATTCAGGTTGCACAGTTATAGCTGATTGGGAGGCCTTTGCACAACAAATATTACTCCCCCCCATCAGACTTTTTGCAGTAAGGAAAGTGAAGGGGAAATGCCCTGGGAAGTGTGGGATAATACAGTATCATCTAACCTCCCAGCAAACAAATCAGAATAATGCTCATTAAATAGCCAAAGTTGTCTAATCTCCCTGCAAACAAATCAGGATGAATGTTCATCTGCAAATACCCTTATTCAGTCTGCAATTCCCTTATTGGAATTGAGTCTACAAGATCCAGACTAATTTTTGCACATAAAATAATAATCCTTCTCCCTCCACCCCACTGCTTTGTGTAATTTCTTGCCTGATGAATAATACAGGAAAATGCCACACTTCTGTGACATTTTGGTTGGCCCTAATAAATCTATTGCCCAGCTGCAGATTTTGGAGGGGGTTTTTTCTTCTTAGGGACCACCTTTGGCTTCTGAAAAATAACCCATTCTCTGGAAGACCTGCCAAAGCCCTTGTAACACTGGACCAGTGATGTTTTTCAAGACTGTGATTTTCCTCCAAGCGCACTTATTGCTTTATTTTCCCCTAGAACGTGGAAAGTATATGAATTAATAAATATCCTGCCAACAGAATTGTAACGTCTTAGCTGCCACTTTATTTGACTTTTTCTGCTGAGTAAGTAAAATCCGACTAAACACAAAACAAATAGCAAAACACTGCATACAGATAAATGATCATTTTTTAAAACCTCAGTAGATTCCGCTGACAACTATGGAAGCTTTTGTGTGTTGTGTTTTTTTTGTTTTTGTTTTTACCTTTGTGAAGTTTGACTCATTCTTTGCTGCTGTGTTATACTGAACAGTTTTGCATGCTTCCCAAGCATTAATTCCATACTGGTTTTCTCTTATTCCTGGAGAAAAGAGTGAAAGATACGATGTTATCTTGCAATCACATGAAAGCACAGTGGTACCTCGGGTTACAAACACTTCGGGTTACAAACTCCACTAACCTGGAAGTAGTACCTCGGGTTGAGAACTTTGCCCCAGGATGAGAATGGAAAGCATAGTGGCAGCGGGAGGCCCCATTAGCAAAAGCACGCCTCAGGTTAAGAACGGACCTCTGGAACGAATTAAGTTCATAACCCGAGGTACCACTGTACTGTGAAATAAAGTTCATTTCTACACTTATGAGTAACATCATCTAGTGGAGATGATCTGGATTCCATTTGTCTGAAAAATTAGGATGTATTTAGCCATATTTGAAGCAGTTGAAATCCCACTAGAAAGCCTGTGAGGTAATTTCTCAGCCTGCTTTTAAAACACTCTTCCTGTGAACCAAGAAAATTTTCTCCTGAAGATTCTCAGTGGACAGGCTTTGTTTTGGGTTTTGGGTTTGAAAAACTACCCTATTTTACACCAGGAACAAGGCTGGCCCAAGGTGAGGCAGAATAGCAAATGTTGCTCCATGCTCCACTCTGAAGTCAAAGTGCAAGGCTGGTCAAGTTATCTTGGCACTTCAGGCACAAAATCTGTCAGATTTCTCTCCCTGATGGTAAAAATACATTTAAATCACACAGAAATTACATTCCCATTATTGACAACCAAAGTCAGGGTGGTCCACGGACCTGAGGTGAAAATGAGGTTTGTAGAAAAGTTTGAAGTGTTTTACAAAAAGAATAAAACAATAAAATTAAGTCCATAAGTTTATTGTTCTAGCCAAAGGCCACAACAAACTTGTATTAGGCAATAGTATTAATGAAATAACACAGAACATACATCCATAATATAAAAATCCATAATATAAAAAAGATTTGGCAAAACAAAATTATGGATAAAAGCAAAACTATTTAAAACATTTTAAAAAATAAAACTGGCAATAAACTAAAAAAAAACAACACAGGTTGCTGGGTATGCTTTTCGAAACAAAAATGTTTTTAGCAGGCACCGAAAAGAGAAGAGTGATGGGGCTTGCCTGACATCAATAGGCAGGAATGGGTATTATGTGGCACTTGTTCCACAGAGTGAAGCTGTCAAGTTGGCATATATGGGATAAGGCGATCTTGCAGGTAAGCTGGTCCCAAGTTGGCAAGGGCTTTGTATACTAACAGTAAGATCTTGACACTGGCCCAGTAGCAAATTGGCAACCAGTGTAGATCTCTTAGCACAGGTATTATATGCTGACAAGGACTCACTTCCGTCAGCAATTGTGCTGCAGCATTCTGCACTAACTGAAGTTTTTGGGTCAAGCGCAATGGAAGCCCCACATAGAGCATGTTACAGTAATCTAGTCTTGATGTAACCAATGCATGAATTACTGTGACAAAGTTTTTTTTCCCGGTTGAGGAATGGTTGTAGCTGTCATAAAAGGCACTTCTAGTCACTGGTGTCCTATTTGGTCCTCCAGTGACAAAGTTGGATACAGAAGCACCCCCAGATTGTGTACCTGCTCCTTGAGGGGGAATTCAAGCCCACCCAGGGTAGACAATTGACCAATATCACGGACATGGGAACCACTCACCCACAGTGCCTCCATCTTGCCAGGAAAGCTCAGATTGCTGTTTCTCAGCCACTACCTACGCCTAAGCACTGACCAAGGAATGGCACAGCCTCTCCTGCTGCAGATGTTTTGGAGAAATAGAGCCTAGTGTCATCAACATACTGATGACACCTTGCCCCCCAAACTCATAATGACCACTCCCAGTTGTTAAATACAGCAATTAAATGGCATGGGAGATACGTCTGCCCCCATCAACACAAACCACAACTGATTATGCTGTTGTTTGGATTAAATTTGATTTTGTGAGGATTTTAAGATCTTTCCCTGTATGTTGCTTTTACGTGCTTCATTTTGCTGGAAAGGCAGCATCTTTTAAATAAATGAGACAAACCCAACAGAATGTAAACAGAGGCAGAAACATGCTCACTCCCCAAGAGTTATGGTATGCACAGCACTGAGGCTGTAAAAAAAATCCATAGCAAATGCACAGGAAGAGGAAGAAGAAGAGTTTGGATTTGATATCCTGCTTTTCACTACCCAAAGGAGTCTCAAAGCGGCTAACATTCTCCTTTCCCTTCCTCCCCCACAACAAACACTCTGTGAGGTGAGTGGGGCTGAGAGACTTCAGAGAAGTGTGACTAGGCCAAGGTCACCCAGGAGCTGCATGTGGAAGAGCGGGGACGCGAACCCGGTTCCCCAGATAACGAGTCTACCGCTCTTAACCACTACACCACACTGGCTCTCATAAGGAAGCAACTCATAAGCACCAGGTAGTCACTAAGCACTGGTGTTCACATAACCTTTGACTCCACAACCATGTCTTGGTGACATACTAGTACAAAATGTTATATTCAAATTGTTGGCACAAATAGGGTTTTGACCCACCAGACAAGATTTTTTTAGTAGTGTTGACTGGAACACCTCCCTCAGTGAGGCATCTCAGAGACAAGACATGGTTTTTGATTTGCTGCACTGCTTTTTGCTATGAGGAATAAAGGCAGGCCTGTCAAAATGGACACCCAAAGCAATGCTAAGGGGATTTTAGATTTCTTAGCCTATTTTCAGAAAATAAAAACAGTCCATGCCAAAGAGAAGCAGTTTCCGGTGTCACCTAAGGTAAACCCTCATTATACAAAATTGCAGCTTCCTTCTCAAATGCCATGTGCAAGGCAGAAAAGGTGACTCAGTAAAAAGTAAGGATGACCACAAATTTCAGGCATACTTTAAATGTGCTTCAAATGTATGCTGTGTATTCAGCCATACATACATGTTTCCCCCCAAATAGGACGATCCATCTTGATACAAGGGGAAAATAACATGTGAAGTGTGACTCCTCTAATATTTTAGGGCCCATCTCAAAAACATTTTTTTTTAAAGAAAGAAAGGGGGAAAAAGAGAGAGACAACATGAGAGAACATGCAACCATATCATGAACTGTTTCGTTCCCCATTGCTAAAACTGTAAGCTCCTTGGAGAATGGACTTATCTTGGGTTTAAGTTCTGCAAAGCATTTAAAGGCACTATACAGTTAATAATACTAGCAATACTTCCCAAGACTGTTTATCTAGAATTCAAGAGTATTTATCTTCCTGTCTAATTCACATGAGACTTTGGGTGCTTTATAAATAATAGAGGGGAGAGTAAAGCTCACCTTCACAGATTTCATGGATCATATTTCACTAAAGATTTAAGGACCACACAAGGCAAATAAATTGTAAATTCAAAAAGAAGTAAAATTGTCACAGTTAAAGATCTGGGATATTTCCAAGAAGACAATATAGGTTTTCTGCCTCTTGCTACTCTGGCAAAAGCATATCAGTGAGGTTTAAGTTAGGATAGAATGTTTACCTTATATGTTACCATGACACTTGCACTAAGATTCTGTCTTCAGGACTTGCATGATAACAAGGAGCCATCATTTTGCTTTGACTCTTATGTCACAGGAAACTTTTAAAGCAGACAGTCAATGCTCAAAGCTAGATTCAGACTTTTTGTTTCACAGACAAGGGCCATTGCTCAGGGATAGAGTATCTGCTTTGCATACAGAAAGTCTCAGGTTCAATACCTGGTATGTCCAGGTAGGACTGGGAAAGACTTCTTGCCTGAAACCCTGGAAAACCACTGCATCAGTGTATACAATACTGGGCTATTCAGAATGATCTGACTCAGTATACGACAGCTTCCTATGTTCCTAGAAATACTTATTCCATCCACAAAAGCCTTTTGATCCAGCAGAGAGATCCTACTGGCAGAGAGGGTAGGGAGGAAACTTTTTTCCAAATCTCCCTTCTTTGCTACAGCCACTGTTGCTACCTCACACAACATTCTAGATTGCCACCTATGCCCAATGTCCCATGCACCAGAACTGCGGAATAGTTGCAGAGTAGGGCTGGGGCAATATCTGGTTTTCAACATCGCAATATATCACCAGCTAAACATCACAATATGCCAGTACATCACAATGGCTGAAATAAGGATAGAAAACTATGTAAAGGCAAATTCCTCTAAGTGGAATTTCATGTTTGCAGGGGTGAACTTTTTGTGAGGGTTTCTATATATATTTGAATGTGTTCAGGCTTCTGTGCTCTGCTCACATTAAGCAATGGGAAGCAGCAAGCAGGATAAAGGCTTGCTGCTTTATGGAGAGAAATTGACTGAAGATAAACAACTTTGCAGAAGAACGAGGAGACAACCGCACTCCCTCACGCTGTAGCACTCAGCATGTCTCTGTGCCTGTTGTTGTCAGAACCTGTATGTCACATGGACCTAAAGGCCAGCACCTGTTTATCTGTTTATTACACCGTGACTTCCTTTATAACATCTTAATACTGCAGTGGTTAGGCCTGAGGGGTTCTACATAGCACAGAGAAAGCCTAATGTACAAACTCCCAGGTTGATATCTTCAAGAGGAGAGCTTGGCATTACAGCAAGGATTATGTGATAGTGAGCTAGAGAATTGATTAAAATAAAATAAAATAAAATAAACTCTATACAGTGGTACCTTGGGTTAAGAACTTAATTCCTTCTGGAGGTCTGTTCTTAACCTGAAACTGTTCTTAACCTGAGGTACCACTTTAGCTAATGGGGCCTCCCGCCACTGCTACGCAGCTGCCGCCGCACGATTTCTGTTCTCATCCTGAAGCAAAGTTCTTAACCCAAGGTAGTATTTCTGGGTTAGCGGAGTCTGTAACCTGAAGCGTCTGTAACCCGAGGTACCACTGTATGCCCCCCCCATCCTATTACATCTTTCATACAGCAAGTAATCATCCAGGATTACCATGCAGTTTCCCTGTGTTCCTTACATATCCTCTCTACCCCGTGTATTGCCAGTCCCAATGCAGTCTTTTTTGTCTAGCATGTCTAGCCATCAAGTATTAAGATTAAATAAAATATCAGTGAAATTACATTTCTGGGAACGGTTTTTGGCTTTTCCAGAATACAGTGCAGACCATGGCAGGAAACAAAACAAACAAAAGCAACAAGTCTGTGTACCATAGGCAATTACAGCACTGAAATGCTATCATCTGCAGTTACACTTCAGGAGGACATATTAAAACAACAACAACAACAACAACAACAACAACAACAACAACTGGTCCCCCCAAATTCCAAATAACAATTCAAACAAGAAATTATATAAGACATAGTTCATTAAAAAAAAATACCACAGCTGAATAACATTGCCAATTTAAACAGCTTTCTGGGATGATTGGTGGACTTCTGGATGTCAACAGGTAAGTAGTTCCAGTGTGTGTGTTAGGGGAAAACATCTCAGTGTAACCCTGATCTTATTTTCATGGAGACTGAGGTAAAATGGAGACCTTTTGAAAGAAGATGATGGGGGGAAATAACAAGGGAATGTGTTTCATTGACAACATTTTCCTGAGGTATGAAAGTGTGAGCTCTTGGTAGAGCTCCCATATTCTGCTTCAAGCCACACAGAAACATCTATTACAGATACATTTACAAAATTTCTATAACATACAATTTTATAAAATGCAAACAGTGGTCTTTCAGGAGTCTACAGGACTACCCATGTCACAAGAGCCTGCATGACAAAAAAAAACTGATATAGTACGATGAGCGGTTAACACATGTGAACAGCAAGAGGTAATGTAAGGAAGCGGATTTCACACCAGGGTCTTCTCTCTAAAATTAGTTGTATAACTCCCACTAATGCCCCATAATCTCAAGCTAGAGCACAAGGGAGAGTTATGGAGAGCAGACCCTCCATTTGTACCCATTTTCCAGGAATGTCCCTGATTTAGAGAAGAAGTCCTGGTTTCTTATTTGATCCCGGAATGTCCTGCTTTTCCTTAGGATGTCCCTATTTTCATTGGGGAAATGTTGGAGGGTATAGAGTTATCTGACTCCCAAGTTGTCTGAAGGCAATCCTGTATAGGGAAGTTTTAAAAAACGTTTTCTCATGTTTTTATATATGTTGGAAGCTTCCCAGAGTGCTGGGGCAAACTAGTAAGATGTGTGGGGTATAAATAGTAACATTATCATTATGGAATGGGATGTCCCTATTTTCATCCGAGAAATGTTGGAGAGTATGGGGGAGTGGTGAGGGAAAGGTCACCTGGACTACTCAGAAGCATTATCGTCTCTTACTGTGGTAATAAAAGGGAGAATCAACGCAGTGTGAGCTTGAGTAGGGAAATCCCCAATTCAGCTCATGGCTTAATCAGGAACTTGTTTAGTGGCCCTGAGGAAGCCACTATCGATCCATAATAAAGGGATAATAACATAGGGTGGTTAAATATAGGCAAGTTAATATGTGTGAAACACATTAGCATTCCAGAAGTATTCAAAAACATGAAATGTTATTAATATTTCATGCATTCCGAGGCTCAGCCTAAGCACCAAAAACAAGTTCTGGAGCAAAGGCAGCCTTTGCAGGGCTGGAGAAATCATTTCCAACTAATTGACAATGAAACAACCTTGAAATAAGTCCTGCACAATTCATCACATACATGTTGTTGCTTTTCCTTTGGGAAGTCTAGGTGGCTTTGCCTCTTTTCTAAAGAACATCATGAGATCCGTTAATGGGTCTTGGGCATCTTGAAGCAATAGCTTACTGCCTGCAGAGATGATTACAGGATCCACTGCGAAACAGATAAATGAGCTCTCTTCAGACTGAACTTGTAAAACCCTTTGTAGTGGGCAACATTTCAGGCCAGGTTCTTATTAAGGGGGGCACTAAAAATGTTATTGGCTTAGGTCCCGTTTACAGAATGCCCTTGGAAGAAAAAGCTAGTCTTATTCTACATAGCTGGTTTCCTTTATGCTAGTTAGGAAGATGAACAAAATAAAAATAAATTACCAACAATATATCAAATATCCCAGAACATCTGGACAAAGTAGCCACTCATTTTTCAAATCTGTATTTAGGGGTGTGTGGTTTGTTTGTTTTTTGGTTGTTGTTTTTTTAAAAATTGCTTTGGTTATTTCTCATCCATGTTCAGCGTTATGTTCCACAAGCTATAAGCTAAGCAACCAGACATATTTAAACCTAAATACAGAATATAGAAAGACTTCAGATTCAGGATCAAAGCAGTTAGCGCCACTTATTCAGTAGTGAGGGCTGCCTTGGTGTAAACACAGCTTCTCAATTTCAGCTTCAAAAGATACTTCAGGAAGGGGAGACTAAGAGCACAGATGCACTTAACCCTTTCCCCCATCACTATTTTCCTGCTCTAAATTCTCTCCCTGCTCCCCATCCCCAGAAGCTGCAACTGTAGGAAAAGTTGCTTCAAGGATGATTGGAAGCTGGAAAATAATTTGTGGGAAACAGGGGAAGCAGTACCCCTTTCCCACTAATATTTTTTTGCATTCAATCCTCCCCAAGTGGCTTTAAGAAGAGGTAAAGTCAGTAGTATACAGTTCAGCACATTTGTGCGTTAACAAATAGTTTGCCCCAAAGACATGTAAAGTCACAATGCACTCTAGTGATTCCACTAAGAGCCATTATCCCACTCAAACACATTAGGGCAGTCCTGAAGTGCCAGCATATACTTAATAAAAATAAATGCAGTTGTTGGGAAATTGAAGGACAAACTGAGTTTGAATGGGTCCTTTTAAAAGCAAAGTAACCGAAAATGATTTCTTCTGATGGCTTCCTAAACTACCATAATAAGTTCTCACAATTCACATTTAGGAAACAGAAACGTGGATGTTATACAGTGATTTCAGATATAAAGTGCAATTTCAGACAATTCAATATTGCATTGGTTCTGTCTATGTACTAAAAGTTGAGTTTGGGACCAAGATGTGGTTAACCCACACAAAAGAAAATCAGCCTGGCAAAGGAGACATTTGTTATCAGCAGCCGGAGTGTTGGCATAGGCCTGACATGATTTCCATTGGGTAACTATAGATTCTTGGTACCAGAAGATATGGGGGATAACTTTACTTGTGAAATTGACACATACATTTAAAGTAATGCAGGGCCAGCATACAACTGGTTTTTTTTTTGGGGGGGGGGAATCAGGGAGTATGGAATAATTTTATTGTTTTGACAGCCATGGAGGAACATGACCAGCTTCTGACTGTGTTTCTTCGCCTGTGGGTTTTATGAACAGGTAAAGAAAAGTATTAAAGTGAAGTGTAATGGTCTTAGTATTGACAGCCCACAATAATTCCTCTGTAATTGATTTCAAATATTATCCAGGATTATTTGTTCTCTGTAACACATATCAGCTCTGTTTATTGCTTGCATTTTTTCTTTAGTGGTTCATATAAAATTGTAAAATTTAATGATTTTTTTTTAAAAGGTAATGTACACAGGTAGGAAGAAAATGTCATAGCTGTCTTCATGAATCCATACTTCTTACTGCATAGGATGTTTCAGTGTCTTGTGTAATAGGAATACAACACTTTAATACTTTATCATGGTTCTTGGGAGGGGGAATAGCTACATGTTAACACTACAGGTGCTAGGTTTTTCTTAAGGCAGGTATATACCTCAATGAAAGACCATCTGCAGAACATCCCAGGTTTAATGCTTGGCATCTCCCAGTAAAGCTGCAAAAGGTCACTGTTTAGAACCCTGGAGAGACATTGCCAGTCAGTGCAGAACAGAGATGGGGAAACCTGTGGCCTTTCAAATGTGACTGGACTCAAATGTGATTGAAGTACCTTCAGCCCCAGGCAGAATGCCCAACGGTCAGGAATGATGGGAAGTGCAGTCCAACAACATGCAGGCGTGTCACAGGCTTCTCATCCTTGATGAAGACATATTGAACTAGATGAACCAAAGGATTAACTCAGTTTCCAGTGCTCCTATGGTGGCTTCTTATATACCTTCCTATGTTCTTAAAATGGAGCCCCAGTCCACAGTCCTCTTCTACATCCTTATTATTGCATAAGACCTGCTAGATCAGACCAAAGGCCTATTTAGTTCAGCATCCTGTTTCCCAAGAGAGCCAACCAAACGCCTGTGAGAAGCCCTCTCCTGCCACTGTTCTCCAGCAAAGGGTATTCAGAGGTATGATGTCTTTTAAAGTTGCTAGTCGTCATCACACCTTGTGGTAGCAAGTTCCATAAAGTGATTGTGTACTGTGCAAAACTCTTCCTCTTGTCTGTCCCAAATGTCCTACGAAAAAGAGAAAGAATCTCTATCTACTTCTCCCTCACCAAACAAAATTGTATGGTTTCCTTTTTTCTAACCTAAAAGGCCCCAAACACTGAAATCTTTCTTCATAAGTGTTGCTCAAGCCCCTCATCATTTTGATCGCCCTTTTCCGCACTTTTTCAAGTTCTACAATATCCTTTTTGAACTTCACATGTATGTCAAGCAGTCAATATGGCATTATGCCCAGGTCTCTCAGAAACTATATACCTTCACACCTGCAGATGACAATTCAGCCACTATTCTTAGAATTTTGACAGTCTTCAATGTGATAACAGCCATAGGCTCAGTCAGGAGACCAGAAATGCCTAAAGTTAATGTCTGTAGGTAAAGATGTGAGGAGATAAGTTGTACAAGATAAACCCAGTTTGCACTAATTTCCCACCTATCAATATGTTCTTGAATTTGTGGCTTACGAAAAAAAAGTAGAGTTGTTTTTCCAAAGTCTGGGATGGCAGAGACTTTGAGACAGAAATAATGAGTTTTGTGGCACACTGTGGCTACTAAATGCTCTACTTTTCCTCTCTGTTTTCTGAATCAGAGAATCAGACATAAACCACACGTCTATATTCTCCCTTGCAACATTAAGGAGAGTTACTTGCTTTCTAAAAGTTGCCAAATACTAGTTGGCTGCTGACAGTGCTTATGGGGTGAGTGGGTGTTTGTGTAGGTTCAGAAAGCAAATCACCCATGAGACATTTTTATTCTCTCAGCCATTGTAGACGGAGGAAAAAATCCTTTGATCTACTGAAAACGGAAGCTATATTTTAAACACTATAATCAAGTCATCCATTCTGCTGCCTGAATTGGTTTTCCAGTGGTGGCAAATTTGGAAAGTGCTTTTTGTTTCGATTGTATGTGTGCACTCTCAGTAGTATTTTAATTATGGACTTGTATCTTACTCCAGTTTCTTATTGTGAGTCAGCCTGGGATGAATTTCTATTAAGGGTGGTATGTAAGTATCTAGTATCAGGGCCAGGGAATCAGTGCCCCTCCAGATGTTGTTGGATTCCAACTCCCATCAGCCCCAGCCAACATGTCCAATTGCCAAGGTTGATGGGGGCTAGAGTCCAGCAACATCTGGAGAGCACTACGTTCCCCACTCCAGCCTTAAATAAAATAAATAAAAATGGTGTGCACTTTGATTAAGTTAAAACAATTTTCAAAAGCACTTAGGTACCCTATATATCCTGCACCCCTACTGGACAAGGGTGTCAGCCCATCATCGTAGGAGTAAAGTATAAGCTTTGAAGCAGATCTGAAGCAGGAGATGGCATATATGCAGAATTTTGGTTTAGAATTTTTTTGTGAAGATTTATTAAACACAGTTTGTTTACCATCTTCCTTCCCAATACGTGCTTTGCTTTTAATATGGAGCATGCAACTCTGGAATGGTTTAATCTTGGAAATAATCTATTTTTCCATTTCACTGCAACTGGTTAGGAAGCTCAGATGATTTCAGAGATTAAACAAAGCACAATTGTATAGAAGTAAAGTAGAATGTAAGCAGATTTTGTACTTATCTCCAGTTTCAACAAAAGATAGTTGGTAATTGCTTTTTTATAACTTGAGCTTTACATTTGGAAGTGGAGGGCAAAGAAAAGCTCCGTATCACAGCTTAAACACTAAAGCCGCAGATCTTTAATTTTCTATTCTGATAGTGAGCCAAACCATCAACCAACTTTAATTTTAAAAGTATATTTATACTAGATTCACGGGTGACAAAGGAAGCAGCAAGGATAATGTTTTTTGTCACTGCAAAATCCTATCTGGCCTACAATCTGCAGCTGGAATCAAAATAAGGAGAAGTTTTAAATGGTTAGCCATTCTGCCTGTGTCTGAGCAGGACAGCTTGTGCCCAGCAATAGGAAACAAATCTAGCTTTATCAAGAAGCAAGAAACCTGTTGCTTAGCAACAAATAAAATCCTCACAATTGTACATTCTCTCTCACACACAAAACAAAGTACCCAGAACCCAAGCTTTCAAAGATGAAGGGGCAAAAGATAGATGCAGCCCAAGATCAATTTTTATCTATTTAAGTACCTTTTTTAAAGGAGGGACTTCCCTTTTGCATTATACATTAGCCTCCTTCATAAAACTTTAAGACCTTTCTGACATACTACATAGAACTCAGATCTCAGGTGTGGTTGCAATTTCAGTCCTGGGCAGCAAAAACTATGGGTACATATGCCTTATCTGTTTCAATGGAGCTGTGTCCTAGCATAGCATGGCTTAGAATTCCACATGCCTCTGAGCACTAGTTGTGGAGTCTCATAAGAGAGAGTGCTGTTACTCTCAGGTTTGACTTGTGGGGTTCCCATGGGCATCTGGTTGGCCACTGTGAGAACAGAATGCTGGACTAAAGGGGGGCTCTTTTCATGAAACCAGAAAGGGTATTTCAGACCATGCCCCCCAAGTGTCCCTGATTTGATACTGGAATGTCCTGCTTTTCCTTAGGACATCCCTATTTTCATCAAAGAAATGTTGGAGGGTATGGTATTTGTGACTTCCACAAGCTATGGAAGGGGTAGTTGGCCAACCCCTATGCCTCAGAAGATAGTTATATGGAGTTCAATGGTGCTCTTGGATAAATATGTTTAGGACGGAGTGATTTAGAATTAATAGCCTAAGTCAAATCATGCAGTAGTAGGAAAGTTGGGTGAAAATGTACTATGTATATATTTGGGGAAAGCTGACTGTCTTGCTCCAGTGCTGCTCTTATGAGCTGTGTGCTCTGGCATTCCCCATGGTGTTTTTGCCTGGACCTTAAGGTTGCAGCTGAACCCAGCGGGCAAGAAAAATCAAATATACTGTATAAGCCAGGCCCTTGGGTTTGTAACTTCCACAAACATTTCATAAGAAAAATAAAGTAATCCACAAACACTTCCAGCATTCCCCTCAGTAAAGAGTAAGACCTTTTTAAAAAATGCAAACATTTTTCCTGGGGGATGTTCCTCCTAAGGTCAAGCTAGCAAAAACTCACAGACAAATAAGATATGTAAGGGACATTTAAGAATTTGAAATGTTGGCAATGAACATACAGTAAACCCATGGTCTAGCCACTGGTTGTGCAATGCTGATCACAACAGCAAATAAAACTGTGTTTTAAAAGTCAGCATACCCTCCAACATTTCTCTGATGAAAATAGGGATGTCCTATTCAATAATAATAATAATAATAATAATTTTATTATTTATATCCCACCCATTTCTGGGTAGCTTTCAACATATATAAAAACATAATAAAACATTAAACATTAAAAACTTCCTTATATAGGGCTGCCTTCAGATGTCTTCTAAAGGTTTCTTATCTCTTTGGCTCGGTGGTCACATAACTCCATATCATCCAACATTTCTCCAATGAAAATAGGGATGTCCTAAGGAAAAGTGGGACATTACAGGATCAAACAGAAACCAGGACGGTTCTGTAAATCTGTGACGGTCCCTGGAAAATAGGGACACTTGGAGGGTCTGAGTCAATAGTGCCTTAAGGCAGCTGCATATTGGTTTTTAACTCATTTCTGCAGAAGTTCATAGTTCTGGGCTAATGTAACACAGTCAATGTTCACTGGAAGGACAGATCCTGAAGCTAAGGCTCCAGTACTTTGGCAACCTCATGAGAAGAGAAGACTCCCTGGAAAAGACCCTGATGTTGGGAAAGATGGAAGGCACAAGGAGAAGGGGATGACAGAGGACAAGATGGTTGGACAGTGTTCTTGAAGCTACCAACATGAGTCTGACCAAACTGCAGGAGGCAGTGGAAAACAGGAGTGCCTGGTGTGCTCTGGTCCATGGGGTCACGAAGAGTCGGACACGACTAAACAACTAAACAACAACAACACCGTTAATTGCAAAGGGACACATTAAGGTTCTTCTGATGTAGTGGGGATGCATACTGAAGTGCAGTTTCCTTGAAAACTTGAGGCCTCTGGGGAATTAGATGCAAAACAGTGCATTTCAAAATAATGTCCTAGGGAGAGTCTCAAAGTCCAGGTGGAGAGGCCTGGAAAGGTGCATTGAGTCCTCTTCCCCAAGCCTGAGATTCCTCACTCCTGCTATAGAAGAGATGCATCTTGCCATGTGAAAGTTGTAACCTCCTGCACATACTCATGAAAGCAAGAGACAATCTGAGTCGAAAATAGCCTGTTGAGTGTTTTCAAAAAGATATCATCAAACCCACAAAGATGGAAGAAGTATAATAATGTACCTCACTAAGATTTTCAGAGAGAGAGAGAGAGAGAGAGAGAATATATGCACAAATAAGTCATTTCTTGGTAGAGTTAAGAGTTTGATGTCAGAGTTGCTTTGTTTTTTAACGTAATGATTGCTTTCACTGGAAACTGTGATGAAAATGAGAAAGCTAGGTATCTAAAAGTCTGTGCTCATTTAACGTGAGTCATGCATGCACGAACCAGCGATCCAATTTATTCTATTATAGTACTCTCAGCTAAGTTCACCTTCCACCTTCCCTTTTGGCTATCTGAGTGAGTCGTGTTCCTTGTGTTATCCTTCTCTGATCCAACTCCTTGGCTCAATTTTCTATCTCTGGTTTTATTTATTATTAAATTAGTATACCGTCCTTCATCGGTTGACCTCAGGGTGAGGTCCACAGCATAAAAATGCAAGATAAAAACACAAAATATATAATGACAACAAGAGCAAGAGCAAAAACAACAACAACCAATAACCAAACATTCAGCTGTAATATTCAGGCTGCAATCCTATATATACTTACCTGGGAATAAGCACCATTAAACAGAATAGGACTTAATTCTGAGTAGGCATGCATAGGATAGCACAGCCAGGAGATTTTTTTTATCATGTGGAGCACAGCCTTCATGTATGCACAGTATCCTCAGTCCTGGTTTCAGTGTTACTGATCCACATTATTTTGTGACCCCAATCTATATTAAAAGGTTAGGAACTTGCCATTTTCACTGGTTTCCATGTTGCATGACTTATCTATGTCTCAAATCTAAGGCTACTCAGGTCTCAGCTGTGGTGAAATGTGCCACTCATTTAGTCAAGAACTGAATCCAGATCTCCCAATTCAAAAACTGGTTCCTGTGCAACAAGAAAATATACGCCAATAGTTATTGTTACAATTAAGTACTTAATTGTTAAAAAAAAAAGCTGAACATCAAATCAAGCACTGCGTTTCTCAGTGGCAATCTTTGTTTGTTGCAAATTAAAATCCCACTAATTAAAGTCACCTTGAGTGGATTAACCTGAAGTTCAGGAATTATTTTGATTTTAATTAAACATAAAGACTGAGTTCAAATAATGTGAGTAGCCTGGCAGACTCGGAATAGGAAAAGCTAAAGCTTACTGTGTGTGCTTCAGACCTTAATGCATAATACTATTCCTAGTACTGACAGCACGCAATAATGTTATGTAAGGTCACATATTCTTCAGCAAAAGCTACAATAACAGACACAGCAGAAGAGTTAAGGCTGAACCTCAGCCATAATGGACTTTCCTTGCTTTTGAAGTTGCATCACCTCCTTTACTCAAACAACACGTCTTGTTTGTTAGATTGGACAAAAAAGGGGGTTATATTTTGTTAAAATGAAAGGCACACATTTCTACATACACGTTCATGTACAGGTAGATATAGATGTGCTGCATTTCTGTTTAGGGTACATGAACAGACTGGTAAATCCAGTTTTCTTTATACACAGCCACACATGAAAACTAGCTGCTCTCAAAAAGTTTCCTACCTGCTTTGCTTAATAAAATAAAATAAAATAAAATAATTTTAAATCACCAGCATTATGTACAGTATGGGACTTGTTTAATGGCAAAGTAGGAACAAAAGGTATGAGAGACCCAGCTCTGTCCCGTTTTTTAAAAAGGGTTTCAGTGCAATTGGTACAATCCACCAATGGAGACAGCTTGCTTAAAACAATTGGGCACATGCTGTGGTATATTCCAAATCACTTTCAGTGCAGCTAGCCACCCCATGAGGCAGTTGGATCTTCCATTGTTTATATTGTAACTCTAAAAAAGTAATTATGTTCAGGCAGGCTGGAGAGGTGTTTGGTTCTACTGCAAAACCATTGAATACATGGTGAGCCATCGGGGGTGCTGAAAAGTCCCATTATCAAGTCCCATAGCAGTGAATCTGACAAGGAAATAGACATGAATGGTTTCCAAGGACAAGATATCCCTCTGGTTTTTCTGCAAGCAATCAGGAAGGATACATGTAGCAAGGATAATCTATGGAGAACATAAAATATTCCCTTTTGCCTGCACTGAAGCCATGTTCTGCATCACATGAATGCACAGGCTGCATTATTTACAACAGCTATGAAAATACTCGTATAAGAACCTTATATTTTCCAGAGATGAATACCGGTAGATGCTAGGATTCAGAGTCAATCTAGCAGCCCAGATTTTCAAATTTTGCACCCTTTTTTCATACACCTAATTCCTCCAAATGCTATCCTGAATTTTGGAAAAAGTAGTCTAGTAGTGTATATTGAATCATTTCAGTAAAAGTTAGAGAAACTAGATGAAGGAGATGAGTTTAGTTCAGAGCTCAAAACTTTTAATATTTATATTCATTCTCATTGCATCCATTGCATTGTAAATAAATTAATAAGAGAATCTGCAGTGGTGTGTCCTATGCCTGAAGGGTTGGTCAAAGCCTTTATCTTCAATTCTGTTCTTAAAATTCCTCTTGCAAATTTAAACTAAGGGGCTACCATCTAATCTGGCACTTCAGTGATTGAAGGATGAGCTGAAGTGTCATCAAGGTCAATTCTTACAGGTTCAGCATAGTTGCCATACCATTCTGGTAACTCGGGCTTTCACCTTTTCGAAGGTCTACTAAGACATGGTTCTTCGGTCTAAGCCGGGTTACTTATTTTGAAAGCCCTGTGTGCTTCGTGTACCATTTCACAGAATTTCGCACCGTATAAGTGTGTGATGGCATAAGTATTATTTCCAGTCTCTCTCTCCTACTCCTTGCAATAAGCAAGTGTTCATAGTAATCATGAACAGTATGTCAGGGATGGGAAACCCATGCTCTTCCAGACATTGTTGCACTCAGCCCCAGCGAGCATGGCCAAAAGGTAGGGATGATGGGAGATGTAGCCCATCTATATCTGGAGGGTCACAGGTTCTCCATCCCTGCTCCTAGTGATCCATTCACACCACATTGTTTTTTGTGCTATCAGAGCAGTGTGTGGTAAGAGTTATGGGGAGACAACAATCATGCTGCTCCTGTAACATATCGACCCCAACATGACTTAAGATGCCTAATGGTGAAATAAACCCTGTGAATCACGCAAGATGAAACTGATGAACATGGACCCATAGACAAGACTTTAAAGCATGAGGGAGGCAGATCAATTGCCCAGGAGAAGTCAGCTGGACTGCATGTGTTCTAAATGGTCACAAAAACACGATTTTAAAAACCTCTGGTTCAAGGCTCTGCAATGTCACACACAGACTGATATGTGCAGGAATGGGCATAACAGTTCTATGACACAATGGCTATTTCTGACAAAGGAACTTCAAACTCAGGGTAGACTGAGTTATGGTTAAATTCGTTTTTGCAAGGAAGCGACAATATACAACGGTCCATCACCTTGATGTTCTACGGCACTGAAATGATCACAATGAAGTTTTACCACACTGAAGCTTTTCAGATAGTCATTCCATACTGTCAACCCATGTGAGAAATAATAGAAGGTGAAACCAAATGGAAGATGAAATCAGTTGTGTTATTTCTTTTAAAGCCAGAGCAGAGGATTTCAATTTTCACTGTTGTACACCTGCTTTCCTAAGGCAAGGCACCATTGACAGCAACCCCAAAATAATTAAGACATTAGAAAGACAAGCATCTTGGTTTTCAGCATGCTCTTTCATCCCAAGTATTGTGGTAGGCAAGCTAAACACACACACACACAGGGGTTCCCCCCCCAAGAACTATGAGAGTCTTAAGGCCCTCTAGAAATGGGCCCAGTTAATCCCCAACCTCTGGAATAAGAAGCTAAAATACTGGGGGGGGGGGGAGGAAAAGAGGATAGACCTACTTTGGACTTCCTACTCACTAACTATTATTGGGGAAAGAATGCTGGACTAAAGAGGGGCAGGGTAGGATGGTTCAGCAAATTCTTTGTGTTGTAAATCTGGAAAGATTTACTAACATTAAAGAGGAATTGTAAATTTAAAAATACATTGTTAGTTTTTAAAAAGAACCCTCTAAATGTGATCTTTTTATTTCAGAAAAAGCTAAGTTATAAAACAATGCAGTCTATATTTTACAATGGCTGTTGTAAAATGTGTGCTTGCCTAGTCACTGATGATAAAAGAACAGAAGCACATAAAAAATTCTTTAGGCCATGCAAGTCTATATTATTCAGATATGCAAAATATCTGTGCTTTTTTCCTCTTTCATTTTTGTTAACAAACTGATATTATGCTGCTTGAATAGAATGGAATATCATATTAGGTACTGATTACATTATAGACCTCATAAATAGCTTGAGAAAAGAGGCTGCATAAAACTTTGAATATTTCTCTCTCTCTCTCTCTCTCTCTCTCTCTCTCTCTCCCCTCTCCTCAGACAGAAAAGGCTTACAGCTCCTGAAAGTAGAGCTTACATAGCTATTACAAGGAATCACTGCATCTCTGAAAGTGTTTACAATTGTCAAACATCCTTAAAAGCATTAGGTGTTTTTCTTCATCCTTTTTGTTAGGACAAGCGAAAACCAAATGAACAGTGATTGGCCTGGCCTGTTTGTTATCTGCCACTTCTACAGAAGACTATAAAGGACAAGGCACAATAAGAAGAGCTCTGCTGGATTAGAACAAAGACCTATGTCAGCCAGTATCCCGTTTCCTACAGAGGTCAATCAGATACCTATGGCAAGCCAAAAAGGAGAACCTGGTTGCAAGACCACTGTCCCACCCGTGTTTCCCAGCAACTGGAATATTCAGCATCATTCTCTGATTCTGGAGTTATTATAACCAAAATGACCAGTAGCCCTCTATAACTATTGTCCTCTATGAATATGTCATATCCTCCATTAAAGCCATCAATGTTAGTGGCCTTCACCACAGCTTGTGGTAGCTGTGTGAAGAATTAGTTCCTGGATCTACCATCATTCAGATTCACTGAGTTCTAGTACTGTAAGAGAGAGAGAGAGAGAATCTCTCTGCCCCCATTGTTCAAACTATACATAATTTTGTACAGCTCTATCAAATCTCATCACTCACTCTTTTTATAAACTACTAAATCCAGAATTATGGTGCTGGAGGAGACTCTTGAGAGTCCCATGGACTGCAAGAAGATCAAACCTATCTATTCTTAAAGAAATCAGCCCTGAGTGTTCACTGGAAGGACAGATCCTGAAGCTGAGGCTCCAGTACTTTGGCCACCTCATGAGAAGAGAAGACTCCCTAGAAAAGACCCTGATGTTGGGAAAGATGGAGGGCACAAGGAGAAGGGGACGACAGAGGATGAGATGGTTGGACAGTGTTCTCGAAGCTACTAACATGAGTTTGGCCAAACTGCGAGAGGCAGTGAGGGATAGGCGTGCCTGGCGTGCTCTGGTCCATGGGGTCACGAAGAGTCGGACACGACTGAACGACTGAACAACAACAACAAGTCCAAACATTTCTCACAGGGGAGTTGATCCAGTCCCCAGTTTAGTTTGCCCTTTTTCTGCACTTTCACAGTTCTACAATATTGTTGTTGAAATAGGGGAAACAGAATGACACACAGTATACCCAGAATAGTTATGCAATATATTTGTATAAAGACATTAACATATTGGCAGATTTAATTTCCGTCCCTTACATGGCATGGATTTAGTCTTATCCACAGATGCTATAAACATTTTCATTCTATCATAATCCCCAATACTGGTTAGGCAGGACATATTTGTTGTATGGATTCCATGATCACTGCAGATGGTGACAGCAGTCACAAAATTAGAAGACACCTGCTTCTTGGGAGAAAAGCAATGACAAACCTAGACAGCATCTTAAAAAGCAGAGACATCACCTTGCCGACAAAGGTCCATATACCGGTAGTAAAAGCTATGGTTTCCCCAGTAGTGATGTATGGAAGTGAGAGCTGGACAATAAAGAAGGCTGATCGCCGAAGAATTGATGCTTTTGAATTATGGTGCTGGAGGAGACTCTTGAGAGTCTCATGGACTGCAAGAAGATCAAACCTATCCATTCTTAAGGAAATCAGCCACCTCATGAGAAGAGAAGACTCCCTAGAAAAGACCCTGATGTTGGGAAAGATGGAGGGCACAAGGAGAAGGGGACGACAGAGGACGAGATGGTTGGACAGTGTTCTCGAAGCTACCAACATGAGTCTGACCAAACTGCGGGAGGCAGTGGAAGACAGGAATGCCTGGTGTGCTCTGGTCCATGGGGTCACGAAGAGTCGGTTGGACACAACTAAACGACTCAACAACAACAACAACAACAACAACAACAACAACAACAACAACAAATTTGTTGTAGGCACAATCATTGTTCTTCAACAAGGCTTGTTCTGCTATACAGTATGCTTGGTAATTTTATATTTAATCATGCTTTCAACCCAGAATAGATATTAAGCTAACTGATCAACAATTTCCTGGGGATTCCTCCTCTGCTGACCCCTCTTTTAAAAACTGGTGTTACACTGGTCAACTTCCAGTCCTCAGGTACAGAATAATATTAGGAAAAGGTTCCTATTTCTTTTTAGAAGACCAACAATTTTATTTCTGAGTTTTGTTTTGTTTAAGAACTAACAGGGATATAAAATCTGCTAACTTCCTTCAGTTAAACAAATTTAACTACTCTGGAAATGTAAGTGAAATTAGCATCAAGCTACAATGGTGGTTATTTCTCTCCTCCTATCTGAGAAATGTCTAATGTTGCAGAAGTTACTCACCATGCATCATAAATAAGGAAAAGGAGGAACTGCAAGAGAAATGAGTCAGTTTCACATACTAATCTACCATAAACTGCTATGAAATTATACAAAAAATATTGCTTAATGCTTGTGAAGGTGTAAAAAAAAAAAGGTGATCCATTTGTCATTGAGAACTGGTCAAAGAATGCCAAGTTCACCAGCTAGCTAGAAATAAATCTTCAAAACATTATGCCATACAGTTCCTCCCTCCTCTGTCCAGTTGTACAGCTGTTCTCTCTGCAGCATCACTTTGAACAACTAAGCAACCCCAAAGGTGTCTGCACGATAGCTGTGCTTTTCATTCTTTTAAGAGACAATATTTTTAACATAAAGAACTGCCCTACAGCCAGGCTGTCCGCTGTAACCCAGTACTGTCCACTCTGATAGGTAGTGCATCTCATGCACAGGACTTGCTAGAACCTGCTACTCAAAAAAGCAAATAGAAGAGGAGGGTCACTTTCCTCTTATGATTGCCCTTGTAGTCAGAGAAACCTCTTACTTAGATGAGAACATAGGCAACCTATCACACTCTTCACCAAGCTGGTGCCCTCCACATGCTTTTGATTACAACTCCAATCAGTCCCAGCATCATGCAGCTGTACTGGCTTGGGCTGATGGGAACTGTAGTCCGAAGCATTTGGAGGGCACCAGTTTGGAGAAGACTTGCCTATCATAACTAAGGCAGTAGTTTTCTACAGTGGTACCTCCGGTTACAAACTTAATTCGTTCCGGAGGTCCGTTCTTAACCCAAAACCGTTCTTAACATGAGGCGCGCTTTCGCTAATGGGGCCTCCTGCTGCTACCGCACAACTGCCACTCACATCCCGGGGCAAAGTTCGCAACCAGGAGCATCTATTTTTCGGTTAGTGGAGCTCGTTACCCGAAGCGTTCGTAAGGAGGACGGTACATAACCCAAGGTTCCACTGTAATTTGAATTACTGTATAGTGATTTCAGAAATGCATACAGTGCACAAAACTCCTTGATGTTATGTCTGTTCTCCATATTTATAGAGAACTCTATAGCTGCTGGAAAAATGCAAGTTCAACTCTGCAGGCTAAAAAGGGTGTGAATTTAGAAGCTTCGTTATTGGGGTCCTACTCTCCAAACATCCACCATAAGAAATAAGTCACCAAATGATGCTGTTATGATAATTGGGTCAACAGCCAAGTGCTACATATCAAGCCTACTGACCTGCATTTTGCACTAATGATCCTCCTTGCCAAGACATTATAAGGACCCATATTTGTGGCATGCACTTAACAAGATTCGCTCTGTGCCAGCTAGAATGATTCAAATTACTCTGCAAATGTGGCTAGAAACTGGGTTAAATGAGACGTGGCAAACTGGGTCCAATATCCTTTCAGGGATACTTCAGTAACCAGGCAAAGTTATTAGAAATAGTTTCACCAATGAGCAGCAACATGTGACGTGTAATAGTGCTCTCTCCTCCTTGCCATTCATCTTAGAGCTTCAGGGTGATCAAACCTACCCGCTGCCAGCTCTATATGCAAGTTAACTGCAAGTGGGATACTTCCCCCCACCCCCCCTTACTGAAGTCCACAGGACTACCAGCTCCTGCTGCTCCACCAGATGAACTCTTATTATCGCTGTGCTCTGGTGTGCCCAACCAGATTCTTACTCAGTTGAACTCGGCAAGGAGCACTGCAGGGAAAGTACTTGTGCTTAGAAGCTCAGCACTAATAGACTTCTGCTACAGCTGCCAGCCTGGTTCAAAGACAGGAGAATAAAAAGTCAGTGCAAAGAAACAAACAGCAGAGAAGTGCCAAAAAATTATGGGTTTGGAGGAGAAATTGAATGCGCAAAGAGGCCTTAAGCCAAGGAAAAGACCAGCATGGGAGGAATAAGGAACAGGTGCACAAAGGAGAGCGTTGCTTCTCCTCATAGACTTTCTGTCATATAGGAAGTGTAAAAATAGTCATTGAAGTAGGAGACAAAGAAAACCCCACCTCCCAAAGGTAACACATAATCTGCAGCCACGTAATGGCCTACTAAAACTATATTTGTATCAGATTGTCAACATGTATTACACTCATCAAGGTCAGAGATTTCATACTCTCCACTACCACAGTATAAAACTACAGGGATCAGATAATAATCACGATTTTGCATAGTGCTAAAAGCTGACAGTACTAATTTAGGGTGCATTTTCCTGACTCTACAGTCTCATCTCGAGGTTCACCCACCCACCTGGTTAGGGAGTCTTGCTGCGCTTGTGGCATATTCCCTTGTGCACTAGTGAGTCATTTTCACTTTCCTTTATTCGTTTCTGTCTTGGGTACTGGATAAACTTCTATCGGGGTGCTTGAAGTCTAATGTTACCATTTTAGGTGATTGTGGAGTATTGTGATGTTTCTTAGCTCAGTGATTCTGCTGTCAAATGTGATTCTGCTGCCCTGCAGTTGGGTGCATGTGCAACAAGTTATTTCAGACAACCCAAAACTACGGTAAAGGGCAACAGTGAAAAAACAGAACCAATATTATACTTTGATTATTGGGGAGGGTGGGCAGGCAGAGACTACAGGTAGAAAGGTTAAATGGGATGCTCTGCTCAGGCCAAGGGAGAAGGTGAGAAAACTGTAGCATGTCTCTCTCTGTAATCAATGGTCCCAAGCACTGTAACACTGTACCCATCCCTTTACTAAACTAGGGGGTGGCAGTGGGGTAGAGGGAGAAGGCCAATATATTTTTGGTCAAGGCAAGTAGTCCTCATTCAGGCAATTACAGACCTGGTCAGCAGCAAAATCTGTAGCTGCAAGACTGGAAAAAATTATGGAAGTGTCTATTGGCTTACCTGTGGTGGATAAGATCACATATTACATTTGTTCCCACTAGTGAGGTGAAGTGAGAATATTCTCAAGAATGAGAATATTCTTGAGAATATTCTCTGCTAGAAAATTCTACAGAGAATATTCTCCACGAACTGTAAATTCTAATGCAAGAACCAGTTTTACAACCCACATTTAAAAAATCTAGTAAATAATAAGTTAAGCTGTGATATTGCCAGTGTAAGTAATGAATACAGTAATGGTTTGTTTTTTTAAAAAAAATCTAGTTACATTACTGGGTATTGTGTGATTCACCATTGGCAGTTCTGAAATGTGAGCTATAGAAAACATTATTATTTTTTAGTTTTAAAAATGATATGATCTCGCAGATGATCAGTGTGGAACTGAAAGCTCTGTTACCAGTGGAGATGAAGATGGTGACTTATCCTCTTAAGATGTTTGAGGAGTCAATATAAATTTATAAACATTTGAGACTTGTTACTTAAAGTCTATTTTTTAAAATAAATTTCTTTCTTGTGACAATTTATCAGTTACAATTTAAATATGTTGTGTGTTGCCTTACTTGTCTAAGCAGATAGTAATTTGCTTTTCTGATATTATGTAACTTGTCATTACTGATTATTTGTGTTTTTTTTCTGGAAATAATAGCATTTATTTTAAACTTTATATTGATTTTATTAGTATTGCACTAAAAATACTGTACCATGTAGATGTGCTTATTAAAGAACGTACTCATGTAGCTGACCGGAGTTTTTTAATACATTCCTTTAAAAGCTACATTTCATACATACACAACATAATTAGAATTCAAAGTTGATGGTAAATATATGGTTAGTGGCAGGCTTAGTGATTAACGTGAGTCATTCACATTGAATTTTCAATTTCAAGTTTGGTGCTAAAAATCAAAGCATGTGAATTCACTGCATTGCCCCATTGAATAAAAGTATCTGTACAGTTTTTGGTTGCCATCTGAACAGGTTTATCCATGAATAAACATGTATATTAGCTAATTATATCATTTCCAGTGCATTAAAATGAATATTCTCCTATTTTAAATGAAAATTCTCTAATATTCTCATTAATTGAGATTATTCTCGAGAATTTAACATCACTAGTTCCCACATGTACCTCTTCAAGTAAGGCCAAACTTGCTATCAGGGATAAGAAATGGATTGGGTGAACTGGTAGGGGAACTGAAAGAAGAAGGGCCACCACTCTAGGGTAGAGCATTTGCATTCCATGCAAAAGTTTGTCTTCAGCATCTTCAGATAGGGCTGGGAGAAAAGCCCTGACTGAAATCCTAGAAAGCCACTGCAGGCCAGTCAGCTAGATGGGCTAATACTTTTGTTCAATATAAAGCAGCTTTCTATGTTCCTGCGCAGGCTTCAGTTTGGTTGCTATGTAGAATTATGGTATATCTCAATGAGCCCAGCCAAAGATTTTGCCTCATATAACAAGATTTTGTGTGTATCAAGAGGAGCAGGTGATGTACGCTGTGAGAGAAGGGTTAGAAACATTAGCTGCCATCTCTAGACTAGGATAGTCTTGGCTCGACAGAAACTGAACTGAAGAGATCTTGAGTTTTCTACATCTTTGCTTTGTGGTGCTTTGCCCCCAATTCTAAAATCCAGGTCTGTGTGGCTAATTCTCCATACATCATTCAAACTGCATTAAAAGTTTTAGTGCTGCTGTGAGAGGATTCCATGGTGATGAAGCGGTGAAAACCCAGAACACCAGGAATGCTGAAGTCACCTAAGGATCCTGTGGGTGTGAAATTGTAGGCAATTACATCTGATCACTGTGTCAGACATTGCTGCTGAATTTATTCAAATTTGCTATAGAAATTGTTTTGAAGTACTTCAGAATACCAAGAGCCCTGATTAAAGCAAATTGTGTCTACAATATGCAATGCTGCGGGAAGAGAATCTAGTCCAACAAGAGTTGTACATGATTAGAAAATGTCAAACACCAGAACAACAACAACAAATTAAAGAAATGAAATATCTCATAAAAATACTACTTCTCCTGAGTTTCAAAGTCTTCTGGAAGATAGTCACTAGCACTCAACTCGGGACAGGTGAGAGCAAAATGGAATTTTGTAAATGGGACCCATAATGAAGATGAGGACAAATCGTGTTGACCAAGTTAAAACTATTTTTTGCAGGAGGTGGTATAATCTGACAAGGTTATATATTGGTGTCTAGGGGAGAAGATTCCTGAAAAACAAATACAGTGCTGCATTTCAAAATATTGAATGTTTAGGAGGCGGGGCATAGAGAACATCATTTTTCACAGAAAATATTTCGTTTTCAGTCCTTGGCATCTCCAAACTGGGCTGGAAAGACTCCCCTCTGAAACTCTAGAGAGCTGCTAGCAGCCATTGTAGAGTAGACAATACTGAGTAAGTTGGACCAATGGACTCAGTATGTATGGATATGAATTTGGATGGATGTACCAGCAGTAAGCCCATATCATCACAGTTCCACTGTAAAACAACAGCTTCATCGTCACCTGCACCAGCAGTGGTGGAGGAAGCCTCTTTGCCGCCTGGGGCAACAGAGTGGAGCACCCCTCTGGGGGCGGGGCGTCATGACACGTGTCGTGACGTCACAATGCATGTCGGATGCATTGCGCATGCCCAGAATTTTCGGGCATGCGTAGTGCATCCGGGCTGGCACTGCTGCGAGCCGGCGAGTGAGTGGCGAGTCGTGGGGCTGCCCCGTCCGTGCTGCTTTACGGATGGGGCAGGCCCACGACCCACCGCTCGCTCATCGGCTTGCTCGGTCGCCACGGGAGCAGCAGCGGCGACTCGGATGCACTATGCATGCCCGCATGCACTACGCATGCAAGTGGCGGCTTTGGGGGCTGCCCCAGCTGTGCTGCTTTACGGATGGGGCAGCCCCACGAGTGAGTGATGGCTCGTGGGGCTGCCCTGGCCATCTGTAAAGAGGCATGGATGGGGTGCCGGGTGGCGGGGAAGTGGTGGGAGGGGCCGGGGAGTGTCACCCCCTCCCCTGGAACCTGGGGCGGCCTGCCCCCATGCCCCGCCCTTCCTACGCCACTGTGCACCAGCCCTCAACTTGTGACACTCAAGATTAGATGGTATTTCTTGATCCTTTCCACCTATTTGACAGTGATCCTGTCCAACTTGCAGCACTGATCCTTCCTCAATAGGCTGCACAAAAGCTAGAATCATAAGATGGTCCAAAGTAAAGCAGGGAACAAATCATCCATCAATTTTGCCTCCTCACAAAGGCCGTTGTTGATAGTTTTATTCAAAGTTGCTGCCACCCACCCTGGATACCAGACAAACAGCGAAGAGAAGCAACATAATCATGTTTACGTTTCCATGGGCTCTTAGCAAGATAGCACAAAAGAAACTACAACCTCTCATGTGCTGTTCTTGTCTGAAATAATTTAAAAAATCATGTTATCACAAGGGATTCTGCAGCATGATCTTACTTTATGGGGATCTGGGCAGATCAGAAGTACCATGTGCTGTTTCCTGACTATGGAGGTGGGCAACTATTGTCCCCATCTTCAAAAAGGGGGACAGGAATAAGGCCCAGGTACTACCAGCTTGTAAGCTTGACATTGATACCAGGAAATGTCCTAGAACAGATAAATTACGCAGTCAGTTTGTGAGCACTTAGAAAAGGATGCTGTAATTTTTAAGTCCTAGTATGGATTTCTCAAAAACAAGTCATGCCAAACGAATCTCATTTATTTTCTTCTTCTTCTTTTTGATAGAGTTACAAGCTTGGTGGATCAAGGGAATGCTGTGGACATGAGTCATGGATTCGAGCACCACATTGAGCAAAATATTCCTGCACTGCAGGGTGTTGGACTAGATGATCCTCGTGGTCCCTTCCAATTCTACACTTCTATAATTCTACGCTTCTGCCGATGGTTCAGGACTTGAATATTGTTACATCCAGTGGGGCACAGTCTTGTGTGTGAAGACCCCCCCCCAGGAGCTACCCCATAAATAATTACACACATGACACATAATTTAGTTTTAGGTTATTGGCATAATTTTGGCCACAACTTTATTGATTACAGATAGTGAGTGGTTTGTTTAAGCATTGGTTCGACTAGGCTACGCCTGACCTCAGCAGGACACAGCACTGACGACTGGGCCCGACCATATCGTCAGTGCAGGTAAACACCATGGGGGAAGATTGGTACGGGCACATGACTCAAGCTCACCCCAAAATGCTCCCAGGGACTCTTGCGTGGTCCTACGCCCCAAAAGGGGTCGACAAAAGCATGGCAAGTCCCTGGATTCCTTTAACAGAACATCTTTTGCCATTGGAGGGGCCTGGTTCTCCAACCTCCCCTCCACACCACTTTTTAACCAATGCCTAACCTCCAAACCATACAAAGTTGTGACGATTTGCTACATGGCAGACGGCACCAGCTAATCAGCCAAATGGGAAAATTCCTACTGGTCCCCTGCCCCAAAAGCAGATGACCCATGACAGCATAGCAAGGTCAAAGCAAGGTCAAAGCAAGATCCTAAATATAGGGAAGGGTGGGCGGGTGATCCGGTGCACGAAGCGAAAAGAGGAAGCTCAATGCAATGTGCAGCGGTATATAAAGATCCCTCGGTTAACACACAAAATTCCCATTGGCCAGATCTGCCCAACAACCAAGGGACCTCCAATCGGGTTGTTGTGGCTATCCAATCGCTCCCACCCACACAACAGTGAGGTCAGTCCTGATGATCTTACCACAACACGTGCCCTCTGTGAGGAGGACCCGATTTCCCACTCAAACTGTCATGCAATTAAAAAATATATATATCCTCAAAATCTCTAAGCCAACCACTTTTCCTTGTCATCGCCCCCCCCCCATTTTCTACTTGCACAGAAGCTTGTAGAAGCATTTCTGTTAAACTCCCATTCTCTTGCCTATCAGCTCTCTGCAGCACTTTGTCAATCCTACTTCAAAAGTATAACTATGGCAAAGAGGCATGTCTCATGTGCATCTAAGCAGAAAAACCATGTGACCAATCAGACTGCTGGGAGGTCAGCCCTGATAGGAAGACTCTTACTTTATTCAGCACAGCCACTGTAGCAGATATTGAAGGAGTCAAAACTGCTTCCAAAACAGTCCTATATGGCAGCATTAGCCTAGCATGTTTAGAGCTGTTTCCCTGAAGGCAAGAGAAGCAACAGGGTGTGTTTCCTACTTTGAGGAACTCAACCCATAGTATTTGTTTTGTGACCTTGCTAGAGAGAAAGAGCAAGCAAGCTCTCTATAATAAATATCTACTGTTCTACTTAATCATTCTGCCTCTTTTTAAATTGGGGAATTGGGAGGCAAATAGTGGTTGGCTTGTGTATGTGTTGGAACAAACTTTGTATTAACTATGTCCTTCAAATTTCCAGAAAAGATGTGTAGATCTGCTTCCAACAAGCCTCTCCTCTAGCAGGGGATATATCTTGAATGCATAGGAATGAATCAAAATGCTGTCACTATATTTCCAGCTTGTTCTTTGTAAGTTTGTCAGTGAACTTCCAAAGTGAGACATTTGGGTTTTGGTGCCAATCTGGACATGACTCCGCAATATTCTCCAAACCTGGAAGATAGTGTCTCAAATCTCTGATATAATAGAGGCCAATTATGATTAGCCTGGTGTGATGAACTCCACACATGAGCAGAGATTATTACTACTCATTTTCAGAACTGAGCCACACATTATAATTATGTTCTGTTGTACTCTGATGTGCCCTAGCCCAAATGAAACAATCATTATTATTTTTTATTTTTTAGCTATTGGTTGGAACACTTTGTTCTCTTAATTAAAAAAATGTTTTGGATAATGAAGAGTTGGTTTTTGGAGGGAGGAAACTGCACACACATGAAAGCAAGTTTTTCTCACATTTTAAAAGTTTTTATGTGTTTAGGATTGGGGGGGCAACAGATGTGTAGGTAATCGTGTAATTTCTAAATAAGAGGTATTAAGTCAATCTTGTCTAAGAATCATACTTGGACCCTCTTACCTTGAAGTTATTTCCCTGTCCCCAAATGTGCAGAGAATAACTGAGGGAGGTTGTTGGGGTTTTTTTTAAATTATTATTATTTGTACCCTGCCCACGGCTTTTTTTTAAAGTCCATTCATAAAACTTTTATTCCACTTACTATGCACAAGTGTGATTGTATACTTTCCTAAATAAGTGCTATAAAAGTCCTACTAAGATGAAAACATTAAGGTTAAAAATTGCAGCTCTACCAAGTAAAAATGTTACCAGCCACCACTGACACCTAAACCATGTAGCAGTTGCAGTGTTAAATAGGCCCTGGGAGAGCAGTGTCCCAGACTCTACTCTGCCATAAAGCTCACTGCATGACCTTCACTGCCTCTCAGCCCAACCTACCTCACAGGGTTGTTTTGAGGATACAGTGTGGAGGAGGAGAGAGCCATGTATGTCACCTTGAGCTTCTTGGTGGATGAAAGGTGGAATAAAAATGCACATTAAAAGAAAAAAATGCACAGGAGGGAAAATAAGCACCAACACAGAACAGAGTTTTGGAGGGAAGAAGATTCAAGGAACACCACAAGGTGTTTTTATTTTTCAGTTATTCTTATGATTAGGAAGCATCCTGATCCACCTCAGTTTCAAAATGATAATAAAGACTGGCTTTATTTTAAAATGTGCTGTGTGATTATAAAAACCTTTAAAATTGCCAATAGATTTTATATAGGGCGGAATGGGCATGAACACCAAACAGGCTGCTTAGAAGAGACAGCGAAAACTCCCCTTTAAATAATATGCAGAAAGGACAGATCATCCACATACTGATTACCAAACAATACTGTACTTCAAAAGCGTGGCCACCATTTGAAACCATATTCAGCAGGGCCCCCAGGTAGCCACCTTTATGAAGATGGGAAATTGCTTATTTCACCTGCCAGAAAGGTACCAAGAGCAACCTCATTATCTTTTGCAAGGACCCACAGGCATTTCAATAAAACCTCATGATTGGCCCTATGAAAGGCTACTAAAATACCTAATAAAATCAGCATGGATAGTTGACCCCTCTCCACTGCCAGAAGGATAGCATTAAACAAAGATAGGAAAGAATTCAATATCCATAATGCAATTACAATGGAATGAACATAAAACTGTGCCATCTCCGCTGATGGCTGTACTTTCACAGCAGGATTACAGCTGGCCAAAGCAGGGAAACAAGTTGTTCAAGTGTGCATGTGGCTGGTGCTAAAAGCCCATGTGTTTATTATGATGTCACGATGCACAGAACAATCTTAGGCATCTGCAAAACAAAGCAAAACCCCCCATGAATCCCAGTGTGCTTTGGTTACTTTTTCAAGGGCTGCGTTAGCCCAGCTGTGTCTAAGGAATTATGCAAACATCACATAGGGAAAACTGCATATAAAACTCTAGTTCTTCTGCAAAGGGATAGATTAGTTAAAACTCTCAAAGCTGGGAAACAGTGATCTAACTGAGAAAGAAGCACACATTTGTAATCAGTCACCATCTGCCCTGCCCGCAATGAATTTGACAATACATGTGGCCAAATGGATTTGTCTTACAGTAAAAAAAGAAAAGGGTAAAGGATCCCTGACTGTTAAGTCCAGTCGCAGATGGCTCTGGGGTTGCGGCACTCATCTCGCTTTACAGGCCAAGGGAGCTGGCATTTGTCCACAGACAGTTTTTCCTACCAATTTTGAAGTTACTTACTCTCTAGTAGCTGTCCATAGGATCACAGTCATAGAAACCTAATGCCAAAAATGGTTCATTAAGTATCCAGGTAAATTCTGATCCCCTTGCTTACTATTTCCTCACCCCTATACATGCATATATATATACACACACACACACCCCTGTAACTAAGGCTTAAAATATACATTTAAAAAATGTATATCCCACTTCCCATCATACAGGCCTCAAAGTGGCTTACTACAATAAAATATACAAAATACAAAATAATTTAAAATCTCTCCCCACCCCCAACAAAAAAGAAATGAAAAGCTTTGGATGAAGTGGACTTCAGTCCATGAGAAATTATGTCATAATAAATTTGATAGTCTTTAAGGTGTCATAAGACTTTGCTGTATTTGGTAATGGCTGTGTCATAACGTCACAATTCCAAGGGTGTTTGGATAACCTGAGTTTAGTGGGACTTGGATCTTTAGTCACTGAATTCACTTTAGGACTGAAGCCTAAAGCAACAGGATATCTTTATTCTGATTGGCAAGTAGTAACTCTTTCTCACCACCAGGTAACAATGCTGCTCACTGTCAGTTCATCACCATGTTATGTTCTTTCTGTAGCTGGCAGTGACACAATTCATATATTAGGAATTCTATGTTCTACTGCTGCCTGAGTGCTGGAAGGAAGACCGCTGCTGCAAGGCCCATTTCCACCTGGCCTAGGGGGCAGGGCCCAGACTCCAGAGTGAGCTAAAAGAGGCTCCTGGGAGGTCATTGGGACATTGCTGGAACAACTCTTGGGTTGTGGCAACTGGCTAAAATGTTTTCAAATGATTTAAACGGTTCTGATTTTGGTTCTTCTGTTTTGTTTTTGTCAGGTTAGTGTTGGTTAAATGTTTAGTTGGAGTTGGTGGTTACTTTGAGTGTAACTGTAAACTGTCTGTTATTATTGTTACTGGTTTTTATTTATTTATTGGTTTGTTTGTTGCTTGTATAGGACATCTCATTTTTTAATGTTGGATGTTTTGTTTTGCTTTGTTGTGTTGTGTTTTATTTGTTGCAAGCCGCTCAGAGTAGCTGGGGAAACCCAGCCAGATGGGCGGGATATAAATTTATTATTATTATTATTATTATTATTATTATTATTATTATTATTATTATTACTATTAACAAAGTAAAAGAGGCATTTTGCCAAAGGCAATATAAATCCACTCAAGTATTAAAGTCACAGTGCTAACAAGTTGCTTCAAACTTAGCAACTTTGTACTTAATTTCCCCCTGCAATCATCCTATACATGTCTACTTGAACACAAATCTCATTAAATTCAACAGGGCTTGCTCCCAGGTAAGTGAGTGTATTGCTTTTGGCTACACTGCCCTGTTGTTAAATGATTGCTTCACATTGCTGCAATACATCATAGTCAATATTATTAGTATTTTTATCTCTAGATAAAACATTTTTGTATATGTTTGTTACCGGTAGTTGTTTTTTTTTTTTTAATGTATTTTGTCATGAGGAAAGGAGAGTTGTCATAGATCACGAAGTCTGAGAGAAAATAATTACATTTTAAGCAGGGTGCATGCTAATACTGTTTTCACAGAAGAAAATTAGCCCCATTGTGATTTGTCGTCTTGTCTAGGAAGTTATTTATTCCAGCCTTTCTTTTAATGGGGTAAAATCTATTTTGCAAGCTGGCATGTGAGTTGAACTGAATTAATGCAAACCCATTATTTACATTTCGAGATACTTGTCTTTGCTGTGGCAGGGCATATGGGAAAATGTTAACAATTTCACTGGTGTTGACTAACAAATCAAAACTTTCAGGAGTTTTTTTTAGTACCCTGACTAATGGAGATAGATGCCTAACACTGCTCCCCCACTGTTTTGTGTCTCACAGACACAGCATCTGTCTTTTTTGCCATTGGAAAAACAAGATTCATTAATAACGTTGCTTTCAAATGATGTATAGCAGAACATACGTCCTGCAATACAATCTTTCTAGAAAGCAATAATCAGACTGCACAAACAACACTCCTAACAAACACAGGGAAATGTCTGGTGGCCATGACCTAGTGCTAAATATATGTTAAAAAAGGAAATTACACACAAACCACATGTGCAACTCTAAACCGCCTTACAAGCTGCTGCAATCCTTTTCTGACATACCTGGGCATAAGACCCATTCATCTTAATATGCCTTACTTCTGACTAGATATGTATAGGGTTGACTGTAATATCTGGATTCCTCTTGGTTACAATTATTTTGATTACATTTTGATTACAGGGACCTACAAGAACTTGGGCCTTGCAAGAAGTGGAATGTTGAATATAGTTCCTTTTATTTATTTAATTTAATTTTAGCTTAGAATAGTAATTTATATACCACTTCTCTCCATTAAAATTGGACCCAAGGTAGCTTACAGAAGTAAAAACTTTTTAAAAATATTACACTGCATCACATTCTGTGTAGATCAATTACATGTAAAAAACACGCTACACCGCAAAACTAAACACACGTTACAAAATACAAAAACACAACAGCAAAATACAGAAACCATTGAGAGCCTTTAGTTAGCAACAGCAACTGTGTTGCTGTATACATTCAAGTTTATTTTTTTAATATTTTTTAAAAGGCTGCTTGAAATGTATAGAAAATTACTGAGACTGAAATCCTATACACAATTACCTGGAAGCAGAACTTGTTCAGCTCAAATGGAATTACTTCTAGTAGACACATATAGGCTTCCACTGTAAATCCTCAAGAATTGTGCTCTTTAAATTCTGCTTTAAATGCAGGAGCCAGCCAGGTCTTTTCAAAAAGTTCATAAAATGTTTTAGCACCAACAGAAGCAAAAAAAACCAAAAAAAACCCCAAAGCATTGTTCAACTACTGATGCGAAAAGCCTGGAAAACTTGTACCAAACTTACCAAGGCAACAAGGTTTCCCCCAGGAGGCATGGTTAATCATGAAGCAAATTTGAGATATAAAAGACTTTCTTTCCTGGTTCCTTGCTACAAGAGGCTTTGTCCTTAAATCCATCTGGTTGTGCCCTGCGCAGCTCAAGACCAGGAGTTTCCTTTTCTGAGAAGGCATCTTTCATGTTGGTTTCAGTTTTATAAATGTTTCCCTTGGCTTGCTTTCGCTAGGCTGGCTGCCACTTGTTGCAATGGTAACAGGGGAAGCCAGGATCTGCTTTCTGCTCAGTCGGCTGGAATGAATAATTAACTCCCCCCCCCCACACACACACCTCCCCTCATTAGCATTCCATTCAAGCGACACAAATGAAGCAATTCATTTCTCTCTTTTTGTCCTCAGAAGCTCACTGGATTAATGAGGGTTATCTAGGAGATAAGGCCCAGGCCGGCTGATTTCATTTAGCCTGATTGGTTAGAAATGGTGTATAGTAAATGCAGGGCCCTATTTGCCTGCATATCAATTTTTGGCTGCTGCATTTTTCAAACTTCTTCTGGCAGGAGATCTTACATTCAGCCAGGGAGGATATCTATCTGGTGGAAGCCACATGAATCTTTCATTTATGCAACTTTAATATTTTATGCTGGCAGTGTTCTCTGTTTATGGGTGCTTTTGTGGAGCCACGTGAAGGACAGGTATAGCACCAGGAAATGCCCTTATGTAACTTCCTCCTGGTCAGCAGGGACAATTTGGCACTCCTGCCGGTGAGTTTGCACCACAACTGCATTCACCCCTCCAGCAGCTCACCTGCTGAAAAATTGGGTAAAAGTACCTCCATCTCACCTCACTGTGGACATTAACAAACCACTTATTTTTCTGTAAGATGCTTTGAGACATACAGTGAAAAGTGGGGCATACTTTTTTAAAATATATATATACATAGAATAAATAGGTAGAGGACACAATCTGTAATGGCCTGGTGTGCCATCTCCAATGAAATGAATAGGAACGGTCCAAGAGTATACTTGTGTTTTTTAATGCATACTGCACCTGTAATAGCAACAAGGCAGTGTGCCTTATATACAGCCAGGCAACCAGTTCATTGAATTATTTACTGCAACTGGGAAGATCTAGGAGACATCTTTCTCAGCCCACTATCTGTCATCTTTTGGACCAGAGATTGAACCTGGGACCATCACTTTTGCTGCTTCCTTCCATTTTTTGGGTTTTTTCTATATCTTTTCCAGAGGTTTTGCAGTCCTCAGTTGCACTAGGTTAGAACACTCTGTTCCTTCTGATATTCAGCAAGCCTCATACCTTGTAATCAGGGGCGTACCCAGGATCAAAACTAGGGGGGGCAAGCCATGGTCGCCCCCCCCCCCGTTTTCCCAGAGTTGTCGACCTTTTGGCTGGCGGGGTGGCATGACATGGGCCCAGGACTCCCGTGATGCAGGGGGCAATAACCAGAGGCGTAGTAAGGTTAGGTGCAGGGGCATCTTAAGCATATCCGGCGCCGGAGTACAAAGATCCCTCCGGAGGGCGCCTCCCATTTCCCACATCATACATTCAACACACATTTAAAGCACATGATTTCACCCAGAGAATCCTGGAAACTGTAGCTTCCCACTCACAGAGCTACAGTTCCCAGGATTCTCTAGAGGAAGTCACGTGCTTTAAATGTGTGGTCTACTCTAGAACTGGCGTCAGCGGCTGAACATCTGCTTGACATGCGGAAGGTCCCTGGTTCGGTCCCTGACATATCCAGGTATGCTGGAATAGGACTGCATAAAAATCCCAGAGGGCTGTTGTCAGTCAGTGTAGACACTATGGAGCTAGGTAGGCCAGTGATACAACTCTGGTTAAGTTATCCCTCTATAAAAGTAATATTTCATTTCCTCAGGTCATGTGTCCCTTGTTAAACTGGCAGAAAAGGAGGGGCCCCACCCATTTTTTGCACCTGTCCTGCCCACCACTAGTATGTCACCCCTGAGAAATGGCCCTTCATGGAAAAGGTTACCCATTCCTGGTTTAAACTACCTTTTTATGAGTAGCTTCTAGCTTCATTCCAGAATTACAGTATCTGATGTTTACATAAACATTTTGGAAACAGATTTGTCAGGGGTTGGCTTCATAATTTCTCAAACTTTTTGGAGTCCTCTGTCCATAGGAAGCCCAAGTGAGCCAGTAGTATTTGCTCAAGTTTGCTTGGTATTCTTCTTCCTCACTTACTGGAAAATTAAGTGTCTTCCTTGTATTTTTGAAGTAAAAGGTAAAAGGTAAAGGACCCCTGGACAGATTAAGTCCAGTCAATGGCGACTATGGGGTTGCGGCGCTCATCTCGCTCTATAGGCCGAGGGAGCCAGTGTTTGTCCGCAGACAGCTTCCGGGTCATGTGGCCAGCATGACTAAGCCGCTTCTGGCGAACCAGAGCAGTGCACAGAAACACTGTTTACCTATTTAACTACTTGCACTTTGACGTGTTTTCGAACCGCTAGGTTGGCAGGAGCATGAAAAAAAATTGGATTAAGCAAATAAGAGAGCCAGGGAAGTATAGCAGTTAAGAATGTTGGGCTAGGTCGGACCTGAGGGAGGCCCAGGTTCAAATCCCCACTCAGCCAAGAAGCTCATTGCATGACCTTGGACCAGTTGTCCTCTCTCAACCTTGCCAACCTTGCAAAGTTGTTACAAAGATGAAAAGAAAATCATGTTTACTTCCTTGGACACCTTGGGGGAAATGGAGGAGTATAAATGTAGTAAATAAAGAAAACAAGCAAGCAAACAAACAAACAAATATGGACTGTGTTACTGGAAAGGTACTTTTCCCCAAGTCAAACCATCTAGCTCAGTACTGCATACACTGACTGGCAGCAGCTCTCCAGGGTTTCAGGCAGGGGAGATTCTTAGCCGTACATGCAGATGCCAGGGAGGAAAACTTGGGTGCAAGGTGTTCTAACCACTTAAGGGGATGACCCTCCCCTTAAGACATAGATACATTGGAAGCCACATTATGCAAAATCAAACTCTTGGTCCATCTAGCTCAGTATTGCCCACACTGACTGGCAGTGGCTCTTCAGGAGTCTTTCCCACTTCCCAGCCCTAACTAGAGATGCCAAAGATTGAACCTGGGACCTTCTGCATCAAAGTAGATGCTCTGCCACAGAGCTATGACTCCGCCCCCTGCTTTATTTGCAGATTAAATAAATAGCTGGAATGTTGGGAATTAGAAAAAATGAAACAACCAGTTATTCCCAGACTAGCTGGTGGGGGGGGGCACTCCAGCCATGCTTAGGGCCATTTGCCCCTCTACCCGCCTTACCCAATTCCCCCTTCCCTACCTGGCTGACTGGGGAGTGGGCTCCACTCTGCCAAGGGGGGATGCGACAGAGGTTGGCACCCTCTTCCAACAAAGCCAAGTTTGCTCATCTAGTCTTCTCTTGTTTCCCCCACCTGGCATGGACCTGGGCTGGGAGGGATGAGATGGAGCTTTACTTTCCTCCTTCCCCTCCCTCTTTGAATCCAGGTTGTTGGGAGGGGGGTGTTTTCCCCAATGCATTGCCTTTTTAACCCTTCTCTGGCCCCTTCAGCCACAGATTCCTATGAAGGTCACTATGTAGCATCTTGGTCAATGCTGAGGTTCATGGACAGGAATTTTGAAGTCGTTTTTTATATCTTGCAAACCCCGTTCTTCCCTGTTATGCCTTGTTCCTGCCCCGCCACTGTTCCACCCGTTTTGCCTTTTTCCAGGTCCAAAAGGATCTATGAGTTGGCAATTGCCTGAAATGGTCTCCGGCTGTACAGTTTCACAATATGAGTATTTATTATCATCGCCAGCCCACCTTTTATTATTTTCACAATATGAGTATTTATTATCATCGCCAGCCCACCTGGGAAATCCTTCCCAGGAAAGTAACATTTTTAAATGCATTGAGAAATTCATTTTAAAAAATTAAAAAATTCCTTCCAGTAGCACCTTAGAGACCAATTAAGTTTGTTCTTGGTATGAGCTTTCGTGTGCATGCACACTTCTTCAGATACACTGAAAAAGAAGTCACCAGACTTAAATGCAAACTTGATAAAGACTTGAAGGCAGGAAAGTGGAAAACAAAGGGTTAAATGCTGCTGGGCAAAACAGTAACTAAGGAACAGGGAGAAGCCACAACAAGGAGGGTCTTAACAACAAGGTGGTTTTAACACAGCAAAAGGCAGGGAGGGGCTGAACAACAGTAATTGCTAGCGGCAGGTAAAAGGACGCTGCGAAACACCAACCCAGGAGATATTTTTGCTAGCGGTAGAAAAGCAGGGATTTTAAACAACTCAGAAAAAGGGGGACAGAGGGAAACACCAACTTCAGAGCAGTAAAGTAACTTTAAAAGGGGCGAACCAGAGGAGTTGGGGTGAAGGAATGACAGACAACACAACGCCAGGAACAGGCAAGCCCTCCAAACGTGTTAATATTCCCAGAACACAGGGAGGGAGGGAGGCGTGAGAGGGAAGAGCGAAGCCTGACGCAGGGGCAAAAAGCACAGTGAGCAGAGCCGTCCCCACAGCAGCCCGCCGCTGTGAGCGCGCTCCTCCTTGCCTCCGGGACAGGAGCTGCCTTGGGCAAGGGGGGGGGGGCAAAGGGAGGAACTTGGGCGGCAGGGACAGCAGCCTCCTTCTCCGCTCCTCTCCTCCTGGCCCGCTTCTTCCTCAGCCTAAATGGAAGCGCCGGGCAGCCCGGGATGCGGCTCCTCTTGCCCGGCGCCGATCATTTTTGCTTCTGGGGGGGGGGGCAGCTGGCTTCTAGGGGGGGCAGCTGCCCCCTCCTGCCCCCCCTTCGGTACGCCCATGCTTGTAATGTTTTCAAGAGCACTGAAGACCAATTTCTTCTCAAAGGCCTTCAGTGATTAAAGCATATTGGGGTCTTTGTGTTGCGGGTCTCCTGGATTTTATTGTTGTTTTTGATGTTTTTAGCTTTAGAGCAGCTATGGAATGAAGTTTTAAACTATTTAAATATTTTAAAATATACTGAAAGGTTGCTGTCACTGTCGTTTTAGATAGAGTTGCAAGTTGCTTTGTGGAAAAGCAAGATATACATTTATGTGAAGTCATAAAATAAACCAACATATGATTTCAGAAACCCTGTTTCCTTATATGGGGCCAGGGCAATTGGAGCTGGCTAGAATCAGAGAATCTGGCATGTCAGGAACAGCATCTGAGAGAGTGGAAGAGGAACTTGGAGGAATCTTAGCAAGTCAAAGGGGCATGGCACTATGATAGAATCTCAGCAGAGGTGAAACCAAAGAAGAGGAAGAAGGGTGGAACCTAGTAGAATCTAACAGGTCAAGCACAAAGCCTATGACAAAACCTTGGTTTTATTGCCTATGCAGAACCTACATTAACTAGACCACATATTTGTACATAATAAGAGAATGAAGAAGGAGCAAGATTTTCAAGCTTTATGGACTTAAATATCTGTTTGCTTATTTTTAAATCACAACTATGGGGCAAGTGAAATAGCATTATTTTATACACCCATAAAGTAGAGTCTATAGGACTTTATGATTTCTGCCATAAATGTCAATGGTGATCATCCCATCATCCAAGTACAGACATTATTATGTTCTCAGCACTTATGGCTGCAAATAGCTGGAGCAGCGCCTGGTGCCATCTCAGAGCCCACACATTGAGGGCAGAAAGGGATATCCAGGGCTCTAGGAGGTAAGCCTGTGTAAAACATTTTTGCCCCCAACATGGGGCAAAATGCTCCTTCATGGGTAGGAGAAGCAGAATGAATTGTGCAAATTAAGCCAATTTATACAGGTGACAGAATTCAGACTTTTTAGGTACAGAACTTCCTTAAAGTAAAATCTGGTGTTTGTTTACTTATTTTGTTAATAATGTATATTGTCTTAAAGGTTGTCAGTGTTCCATTAGCCAGACGTCAATCTATGGCAGAAGAGACAATAACAATTTACAGGCTTGGATTCTTCTTCAGAGCAGCCATACACTACTAGAGCCTAGACTGCCACAGCAGGTTTCTCCTGCACCCCTCCTTCTGTGCAGGCTTCTTGTTTACATTAATTACACAACCAAATCCTTTTAGTGTACAAAAATTGCTTCCTTCTTCCCACAGATGCTTTGGCCACTGTCTAGACAAGGATTTGAGTACACTGATCCTTGTG
This sequence comes from Lacerta agilis, assembly GCF_009819535.1. Lineage (NCBI taxonomy): Eukaryota > Metazoa > Chordata > Lepidosauria > Squamata > Lacertidae > Lacerta > Lacerta agilis. The sequence continues at coordinate 40,151,943 of NC_046316.1, read as the reverse complement.
TTTACCGCTACTCCAGCATTAACGTTGTGCAATGCTGTTTTTGTCTTCCTGTGCATCATACATGAGAAACAAATGTCTATGCAAGGATGGGCAGAAGGGAGATACTGGTGGGTTGCTGGGTGACTTGATATATATTGGCAAGGGTTTCTCAGTTCCAATTGTTTAGCAATAGCAACAACAGAAAGGCTTTTTGGATCCAAATAAGGCTGTTGGAATCCCTGATTTGTATTAATTCAGATGCAGATTTGTATACTAGCAGCCTCGTAGTGAGTGTCACACACACACACAACCAGTGTAGTTTTGAAAATAGTGATTAAAAGCAGTGGAGTTTTGAAAGGTTGAGTCTGCTTACTTAGTTCAATATGGTGTCCTATTGTATCTTGACATAGATGAAAGCATGCTCCTTGATCTTGGGTAAAAAAAGGTAAAGGTAAAGGGACCCCTGACCATTAGGTCCAGCCGTGGACGACTCTGGGGTTGCAGCGCTCATCTCACTTTATTGGTCAAGGGAGCAGGCGTACAACTTCCGGGTCATGTGGCCAACATGACTAAGCCACTTCTGGAGAACCAGAGCAGCACACGGAAACGGTGTTTACCTTCCTGCCGGAGCGGTACCTATTTATCTACTTGCACTTTGACGTGCTTTTGAATGCTAGGTTGGCAGGAGCAGGGACCGAGCAATGGGAGCTCACCCCGTCAGGGGATTCGAACCGCTGACCTTCTGATCGGCAAGCCCTAGGCTCTGTAGTTTAACCCACAGCGCCACCCGCATCCCTTGATCTTGGGTACCATTGTGCAAACTGAGTTACAATATCCTAAGAGATCTCCAAATGCACAGTGAACAATTTCACAACTGTTATAGTAGATATGCAGGTCATCTCAGTGTACAATAGGGTAGAATAGGAAATTGGATGTGTCCCCTTCAGCTGCCATTTTTCATCTGGCTGCACACACCCAGGCTTTTTGCAGGCTATTGATGGTAGGGATGCAATGAGCAGTACTTCCACACATATTTGGTGGGTTAAATAGAGAGGTTTGAACTGGCTTTTGTGTGTTTCTGCTGAATCTTTGTTCATGAGCTGGCACAGGCTTCCCCGCCACATCCCTTTCAAAGTTGTCTGCTGCCTGTGGAAGCTGCTTATAGGCAAGGAGATCCTGAATAAATTTAACCTACCTCTTCGAATGTGAAGATTTTCCCCAAAGTCCATGCCTGAGTTGTGACCCAGGATCAGGGACATGAGAGGAAGCATTTCATACATTTTAAAATGTCATTCACTTTCCTTTTTTAAAAATGATTTTAAAAAAAGAAAAGAAACACTTTACAATGTTCAACACATTATATGAGATATTAATATAAAATAGAATTGAATATATAAAGCATGTTTTATTCCACAACCATCTTATTATATCAAACAGTCTTATCTAAACCAAAGGCAACTGTCTCCCTTCAGCCTTTTTGACAGATACAAATAACTGCAGTCTTTTAAAATCTTCACTTTAATTTAATCAAAGGAGGTATTTATGAAGCACTTTGCAACCTCCCAGAAGTCTGTGACACAGAAATTGGGCTAAATCAAATTAGCATTCTATATAAAGAGACTTGTGCCTTAATGATTGCCCTCATAAGCCATTTGTACAAAAGAGGGCAATAATTTCCTTCCGTGTTATAGTTCTCCATAATAAGTAAGAGAAAGAGTAAATCAAGTCAGCATTTATTGTCTGAAAAGATAAGGCACCTGAAATAGCCTCTGTTTATTAATTTATTTTTCTCCTGAAAGCCTTTAAATTTAATACGAGCCATTTAATTGTCTAGTAAACATTTCTTTTCTAATTTGCTCACAGCACTTTAGCAGAAATACATGGCACGGGAGAAGAATGGAACGAATGCCAAGATCCATGGACATTCCTTGGTTCCACCGGCCCCAAAATGAACCAGATCTTTGTTACATTTGAATGACTTTCTATAGTTAGCATTTGTGAACTCTTACAGCCCAGAAGCTAACACAGGGGTCACTTTCTCAGGTTATGTTATGATAAAGGAAAATGAATTATGATGGATATGCCTTTTGTCAACCACTTCGGCAGTGAATCAACGGCTATTTAACTGTGATGACTATCGATCAGATACAAGGCACTTGCATTCCTCTACCACCTCTTGTGTATGTTGATGCTCTTGCAGTCCCCACCCCCCACCCCTTTGGTTGCTCTTACTCCAAGCCTTAATTCCCAGAAAGCATTCTCCTGTAAGTTGCTAGGAGATGGATAAAAAGAGTCTGGAAGGGTAAGCCCAGAAATATGTTTGGCACATGTACCTTTAAAAAGCTGTGGAAGCCATTGGAAGAATAGCTGTTCACTGATCCTTTGTATCCAGCATGCAGTTTCTTTGGAGCATTCCTGGCATTACTCGCAGCTCCTTTGGTACTTATGGGCCCTCATCAAAGCCCTCTCTGTACAGACATTTTTAGAGCTCCTGTGATGGGAGTGGCAGGCTCTGGCCCTCCATGCAAGGGCGAAGGAAGAGGGGTGTGGAGGGTGCAGTCCACCCTGGGTGTCACCACTGAGGGGGGTGACAAAATGCCAGGCGACATTCACTGCGGGGCCTGCAGCATGCCCGAGCCATGTGTCTCTCCTGGGAGAGATGCGGTGGTTTGGGCTCATGCAGGCTCCTCCTTGCCCAAATGGTCCGCCTACTGCCTCCCCCTCAGCTGTAGGGTGGCTGAGTGGGAGGAGGCAGGCAGACTCTGGAGGCCCCACAATGCACCCTGTCCCTGTGGGCAGCTCGCCCTGCCCCTGGGTGTGCCGCTCCACGCGCCCGAGCGACTTCCTCCACCACTGCCTCCATGCACCATGTATGGATTTCAGCTCCACAACCCATTATTCAGTGTTTCTAGTATGTAAGTCACACAGGTTGTGTCCATGCACTCAGGTCGTTATGCAGATGTTCAAACCAACAGGTGGTGGCTGGGCATGGAGAGAGAGCAGAGCCTACTGTCTCAATCCTTTGCTCCATGCATACAGTATCGGCTAAAAGGAATCTCTGCGCAAGGATGGTATGACTGATATATCTATTGAAACTGACCAATTGGTCCCTGAGACCAAATTAAATGCTACCCCAAGGACAAAAATAATAATTTAAACAAAAGGAAATCTCTAAACCCTTAAAATAAACAACTTAAGTGGCAATCCTATACTGGAGCTGTTTGCTGGGAGCTGTAGGGCATGGAGGAACCCCCACTATACTGGCAGAACACAAGCTATGCTAGGCCAGTGGAAAGCACATCAGCAGAATACCCCAGGTATGCAGGTGAAACAAATGTACATCCCCTGCTATAATGGGATCTTCACAACTTGGTTCAGTGATAGGAAATATAGTAGTTTTCAGCCTGATGGCTCATTCCTTTTTGAGCAACCTTCTGGGAGCCACTTGCCAGTCATGGGTGGGGTCAGAGACTAAACTGGGTGGAGCAATGAATGTAAATGATCTTTTCCTACAGTAGGCCAGCATCTATACGCACTCATATTCACACTTCTCTATTCGCCATCCAGGCAAGCAAGAGGCACTATCACTGTGCAAGGATACATTCCAGCCAATAAAAAACGTTTGTCGTGCAAAGCAGGGCCAGTGAGGAGGGTGATAGCCTGGTGAGAAGTGGGGTGGCTTGGGAAGAGTTCCAAGGGCCAGATAGGGTGGCTTGGAGAGACACACTTGGCCTGAGGTTTGCCACCTCAGGGTAGTGCCAGCCCAAAATGTTTTGCTGCTTTAACTGAAGCCCAGATAGTGTCTCTTGCACTTAAAAAGTATTGCTGTGCTGTTCAGGCACTGATTTCTGCCTACATCTATTTCCATTCCTCAAACCCCCACCATGTGCCTGACACAGGTCCCTTTTTTTCTGCCGCAGTACTGCTCTGGCCCTGAGCAATGGTGCATCCAAGAAGAGTGAATTAAAAAAAGAAGGAATCATACAATCCAGTATAGGTAATCGTTTTCTTTTGGAAGCCCCATCCCCTGGAAACATTCAATTATGGTCTGCATTTCCAGTGTTTTCAGATGGCACTTCATGAACACATGAGAAATCCAGGAACAAAAACAAAAACAAAACAAAAAAACCAGCACAAAATTAAGCCATATATTTTGCACAAGGCTTGATTTACATTTCCTTCTGTTTGGCGCTTTCTGTCTTCAGTGACCAGTTTGCTAGGCTTAACTCTGCACTGTAACCCAAGGCGGAAAAAATTCCCTTGAACCATTCCTTTAATTGCACACCACATTTTTAGGGTCACAGATAATTAAAGTATTTCATCATGTTGTGAACTTTGAAGTTTGCCGTTCAAATAATGAAATGCATATGAGGCTGCTGCAGATTCATTTTTTTCCCAGAACCCTGTTAAAGATACCGAGCCATGCCAGGATTTCTCAATAGTTCCTTGCCTCAGTGTTTAAATTCTCCAAACTTTATGCCTTGTTTCAGCACTTCGTGAAGTTTTATTACTGTTGAAGGGCAGGACACACTATACTTTGCACGATATGGATGAATCCAAAGGCTATAGCAGTGTGAATAAATAATACAGCTAATAGTCCCAAGGACCTTAGAAGCAAGAGTGGCACCATTATCAGACTGCCTTTTGATAGCTTTCCCACATTGTTCAATAAAACCAATTTGCTACTGATGGCTGGGGCATCCCCTAGTCACTGAAATATCAGGTAAGGTACATGATTCAATTTTTAAAACCTGTGCAGTTGCTCCATTTACAGTTATTGCTTGGAAACCTCATTGACACAATTCGGTGCTAAGGCACAGCTGTGTGTTTTCTCTATCCCCACTCAAAATTTACTGTAAACTGAGATGCATCAGATAGAATGGGGAAACTACACTGTTACAAAAAATGGATCAATCCGTTTGTCCTTTACTCCTCCAACATCATTAATGCGTGATTCGGGGGGAAACATTACTCCCTAAGAAGCTTTAGAATGCAGTAAACTGGGAACTTCTATGGGACAGACAAACTACACAAGATGTGAAATATGTGAGAGAATCTCTCAATTATTATTATTATTTAAACTACTATAGAACCAGCTCTGAAGGGGATCGGGGCACTGAGCTGGTGGTAGACTCTTCCTCCAACACTGTTTCCCCAACTGAAATCATGCTCCCCCTCCAAAAGCTGTTATTGGATGAGGAGATAGGAATTACTGATACCATTGAAAACTAGTCTTGCTCTCCTAGGGATGCACTAGTCTTGCTCTCCTAGGGATGCAGGAGAAATATGATTCCATTCACCATTAAAAGTGAATGTATAAAATTTGAACTTTCTGAAACATGAGAACAAAAACACAGCCTCCCTTCAAAATTTGCAAGCATTCAAATTTTGCAATGCAGCTCCCCAATTAGACAATGTTTACAAAAATGCTTATATTAGGTAAAAGCATGCATAACAATCAAAATATTGGTGAAAGCAACATACAAAATGCATTGCATTAGGAGAAAATGCTTGCAAAAATGTGTAGAGTAGTAAAAAATGTGTTGGCAGGGGTATTTTGCACTAACATGCTGGTGAATTTTCACTAGGATTTACAAAAACAAATAAAAATCCGCAAATAGTTTTAGACTGGAAAATGGACAGATCCTTGCATCACTAGACTTGACAAACTTAGATCCATTACTTTCAGTGGGTCTGAGTCTGAATAGGACTTAGTCAGACCCACTGAAAGTTCATAAAATACATCCCCATTACATTGTGCCATTTTCCCTGGCCTAGCCAATAGAAGCTTGAAGAGGAAGCACAGATTTCAGCCGGAAAACTGGCACATGGAATTAAAACTAACCCCAATCTAATTCACGCCTCCTCTCTCACCCAAGGCTCTCAACGGCTTGACCTTATGTGGCATTCACCCTGAGACCAATAAGTGAGAATGAATGCACAACTGGGAAACACATGTGTTTTGCAAAAGGGTCATTCACTTTAGTGGGACTTACATGGGTATAGTATTCTTAACAGCTGCAATGCATCCTACAGGAAAATACCCTTGTATGGTGAGTGATGAGAGCTCAGTGCTTTGTGCACAGAGCGTCTCTGTTTCAATCCAAGGCATCTCCCCCCCCCCCAAAAGGATCAGGAAGTACATGATGCAAAAAACTTTTGCCTAAGAGTTGGGGGGGCAGGAGTTGCTGACAGTAAAAATAGACAATACAGGGTCTGCAGGGACAAAGCAAAGACCCTCAGGATGCTCAGAGTGAAAGGGCAAGAGAAAAATGAAGAAGATGATCAGGGCTGTGGTAAATAACAAACTGAATGTGGTGTGTTTGTCCCGCTTCCCAGAAGCACGTTACAAAAAACACAGTAAATTCTCTGTAGATGGTGCCTCTAGAGACGTGATAAAAGCATTGCATTATCTTCATAAATAAAAGGAAACATTATGTAAAATCGCTCTCCCACCTCTTCAGTTTCCAAATTTCTGATCTTTCACCTTTCATGTACAGTATATTTGAAAGAGGGGGTGGAATTTATTTATGGGTGCTTTCCTATACTCAAAAGCAACCTTTAGATCTGCGAAGCAACAGAAAAGCCTAGTGATCAAGCACTCAGAGCAACAGCATCATGATTCTTTTCTCTGATTTTTGCAAATACAGCTACATTGTGCCACTCTCTATTATGTGCCATAAGAAAACACTTTATCGGAAGTTTCTTTATCTGCCGTGAATCTGATTAACCCTCTCAGGCCCCAGAGTGATTGCAAGTGTTGGCACTGTGGAAATGTTTCATATGACTGCTAATATTTATCACTTCCAGATATTCTGCTTTATGGCAGGTGGTACTTAGAAGCCAGGTGGCTTTCTTGACCAATAACAGTAATGTAGAAGGACTTCATTATTCACCATAACAGGTTTCTCTCTTTTGTTTTGATTGTAGTGGCATTTCTCAGTGTTACTATCTTTCTTATGAAGCATTGCCCTCATATAAAAATAAAATAAAAATTGGCACTCTGACCCTGGAAACTGCTAAATTTGGGGGAGTAGATAGGGAAAGGAACCAAAAGATTGCCAAGGCTTAGCTGATGCTGCAGTTGTTGCTAGGCAGGGAATAGCTTCCCAGGGAGTTCAGATGGCTGGAAGGCCTGTTGTAAATTAAAAACTTAAAACAGGTCAATTAGGCTGAGTGATAGGATTATGTGCTGAGATTTAGAAAAACAAAACAGCAGTTTAGAGGATAAGGCACACTTGCTGTTCCCACTCCTATGGGCTGTTAATTTGAGAATTTCAATTCTTTCCTTCCTTTCATAGCATTACTGTTTATACCTATAGCTTTATACATGTACGTGACACTTGGCATAAACTGACAATTCCCACCCTAGGAAGCCTAAAGTCTAAGCACCAAACTAGATAAGAAATGAACAATTTCCCTGTGCTTTAGTTGGGGTAGTTTGTTTGTTTTATACTGAAATGCAGTTGCAGGGGACTGTGGCATCAATCACAACAGTGTGTGGGGATGTGTGCTTAAATTTCTCTCTGTAGATCACTCTTCCTTTCACCCCTCAGCTACTTTCGACCCATGGGGGGCAGATCCAATTCCTTTCCTATGTGGGGAGAAAAGCACCTAGAGGCTAGTTTGACTGGGGGAAAACAGATCGCAAGAAAAGAGTTGAGCATGTCTTCCTCTCCCCACTGATACACTCTTCAAATTTATAGTTTTATATTTCTTGGTTTAAAACTTGGACATTGCTCCTGTATCTTGCCTAAATTGGTCCTAAATTTTGAAAAAAGGGCATCAAAAGGCAGGAAGCGATAAAGGTAAGGGTAACAGGAAAAAAATATGCAGAAACGCCATTGTATTTAGTTAAGCTTAGTTTCTGAAGAAGTGAAAAGGGATAAACAGTTAAGCTAAAGATTTGCAGGAAAGGTGTGCTGACAATTTGAAATAGCAGTGAATAAAATAATTTTAAAATTAAAACATATTTCAATTCCTTAAGCTGTCAGGAATATACATCATAGGAACGAAGAAGCCACTCCTAATGAAACTCACCAAAATGTCTAATACCTATCAGCTGGTTGTAAATGTCCTCTCTTTGGGCAAGCTGCTCAAAAAGGTGCTTGCTGTGGAACTACAGGTGCTCTTTTTCAATCGATCGATCAATCAATAGTATGTTTCATGTAATGTGTACAGATAAGTAATTCAAAAGGTATACAGGATTAGGAAGTATAACAATGTAAATCAATAGACCAGAAACAAGAACCCTTGCACCTCCTCCTAGAGTTCACCTGGATGGATTGGGGGGGGGGGGGAATCACCGTTGACATGATTATACTTGTGTGTTATGGGTACACTTAAACAATGTTGCTCTTGATTGTCTTCCTTTTGCAGGTAATTATTAGTCATGGTCCCAGAGTGTGAGAAATGTACCGGTAGCTGTTCCTGAACACACATTATAAACATGTTCCAAACAGCCTAATAGTCAGGGCTTTTTTTTTTTTTAGGGGGAATTCACCGGAACTCTGTTTCGGAACCTCTCAGGTGGGTGCCATTGCCTTTCTAAGAGGGAGGCGTTCATGGTGAGTTCTGGAACCTCTTTTTCTAGAAAAATAGCACTGCTAATAGTCCTTTGCTTTTGCTGTGCCCTTCACTAAGTTTACTTTTAATGTCCGGGCTTCTTTTCTGCCATGGCAATGTGCTACAATTATTTCACGCATGCCTCAGCTGTCTTCCAGTTCTTAGTGAGTTCCACTGGAACTACTGGCACTCTGAGATGAATCTGATAAACTGGATTCATTTCAGTTTGCTTTTAGACCCTGTTTTGGCACAGAGCTGCATTGGTTGCCCTTACAGATGTCTGATACAGGGAGAAAGACAGGAAGATGCAACCCTGCTGAGTCTCCTGAATCTTTAAGTAGCTTTCAATGCTGCTGACTACTTAGCCTTCTGGATCGTCTCTCTCGACTCAAATATGGGAAGGATATTGGATGGTTCTGCTCATTCCTGAAGAGCCAATACCAGAAAGTGGTGCCAGAGGACAACTATTCAGCCACAATACATTTATATTATGGGGTTTCACGTGGTTCCATCTTGTCCCTCTTGATTTTTTTCATCCAAGCCTTTAGAATTGGGTGTCATCAATGTGTAGAAGACACACTCTCTCTCCTTTACAATTGATTGTAAGTGTTGAATCGCTACTTGGAATCAGAAGGAATTGCTGAATCTCTGCTTGGAATCAGATATGTACTGTACAAGGGCCAGCAACCACAGGGAGGGATATTAGCAGCTATAGCCAGAAATATCAATATATGCTGTGAGAAGGTGTTGAAGTAAGTAGAAGGTGGAAGGATTTATTAACCTATTTGTTATAGATAGATAACCTGAAGATAGAAATTCTCCAGGTCCACTTATAGCATATTGAAAATAAAACAACAAAGAGGAAGAAGAAAGAGAAAGAAGGTAAAAATCAGGAAGAACAGTCAACTTTAATAGAGATAAAGCAACCTTTTAAAGCAGCAATAAAATAATACTGTTTAAAAAAAGAGAGAGACCAATTGGTTTGCTCCAATCATTTATGCTTATATTTACATTATTTTAAAAGAGCACTGGCCTTATAGACTTCTATGGATGGCAATCCATAGGAAGCATAGAAAAGAACAGGATGACAAAGTGTCCAATCCAGGGCTCTGAAACAATGACAGAGATTGCAGTACACCATGTATGTGTCTTGATATGGAGCAATGTACCAGTCCCAACTATGGTAAAGCAGAAGTAAATCCCATTGTTTTGAATGGGATTTCTTTCAAGTAGATGTGCATCAGATGACCATCCATATGCTCCTTGTTTCCATTAATTTACATAGAACTATAGATCAAAACTGGGTAGGTTGAACTCTAAAGAGTCAGTAACATTTCTCAACCTACCTCATATATAAACTTTGATACAGTCCTTTTGCACCTTCATTTTCAAATGTGTACAAGTGTGAATGGTTTTTAAAACAATAACAACAACAACATGGTTTTACACCACCTTTTAAAGCAGTTATTTAATTAAGTGGCTCTTTTCAGTGCATTGTTCCAATTAGTGTTGGCATGTGAGCCAGTCTTTTGGAAGGAAGCAATCATAAACTCTAAGATGGGTTTATTCAGCTGTAGCATTTCTAAGCTGATTTAAGCAGTTTGTCAAAAAGTGAGTGAAATTAATTAGTTTACAACATGGTTTTACTGTTATCTAGCATTCAGCAAAAACTGATGCAAACTAGTGAAATCTCATCCATCTAAATCTACATTATTCAGTTCTCCCCCTAGTACCTAACCCAAAGACCGTTATTTTGTGCTGGAAGGTTAGCCATGATTTGTATTTAGAATTAGCATAATTATGATGCACTCTCATATATCAATCAAATGAACACACATGAGGCTCAGTACTAAAATGCAGTCATTCCTAGGTATGCTTGGGCAAAATCTAGAAATAGTCAGCCTTTTTACGTAAACACAACAAGCACACATTCTTTCCCCCCTGTACAATTTTCTATCCTTTCCTCTGAATTTTCACAGCAAAAACCAATGTGGCATCCTCAGACAGCTGCCAGAGACTGAGTGGGATTCCATTTTAATTACAACCCTTGAGTAACACTGCATCAGGGGCATTGTGGGGAAATTAAAATGGAAGCAGAGCACCATCACTGTATAAGCCTGCCTGCCTGCCTGAGGGTGGGAAGAGTTAACTGGCATAGGCTAGGGCCAAGGAAGTGCTCAATACTAGAGCCTGCCCTGCTTCTCATTTCTAACTGACACCTGTCTTCCCATCATTCACCTCTAAACCAGCTCATATGAGCTCTCTCCATTAGCTTTTTATCCATTCTGCCCCTATACAACACAAAACTCTTACCTCCAAAATCCCACAATGACCATACTCACTTCTTATCTCTCTGTCTCATATTCCAGTATATTCCTGTCTGTGGCCTTTCCACCTCCAGCTCTACAAACCTCAACCACTCCAAGGTCTTCTGCTCACTTAATGACACCTTGAGCCAATTACAGCCTCTCAGCCTAACCTACCTCACAGGAGTGTTGTAAAGGAAAAAAACCCTCAACAGATAAATGGAATGAAATAAATGTCCTTGTTTTCATCTGAGAAATGTTGGAGGGTATACCTCTCCCTTCACAACCAACTTCTTCCATGGAATATTTGGCTCAAGCATTATCCTTACTGAAACAAAACCTAAGTAGACCAAGCTGATGGAATACACAGAAATGGCAAAGACTGATGGGAAAGATCAGAAACCAGGAAGACCAAGTATTCTTAAAAGATTGGAATAACTTCTTACTATACTTAAAAGACCACTGTAGACAGTTAAAATCATCGGCAGGGATAAAACTATACTCGTAATGTGAAATGAACTTTGGTTACTTTGATTACATAACAAATGGATAACAGTGAAAGATGCAGGAAAAAAGTAAAGGACAAAATCTTTAGAAAACGAACCCATGGAGGGAGGTCCGAAGGTTCGAAAGAACCTTTTTATTTTTATGTTTTGGAATGGTTATAGTTATTCTGTACAAATTTATGTAAAACCAATAAAAATCTTTGTGTGGGGGGGGAACAAAACCTAAGTGCACAGAAGTGCTCCCCAACCCAACCCCATTGAGGTTTTTAGATTGTAAGCTCTTTGAGGCAGGAACCTGTTTAGGGAAGCCCTGTTTAGGGAAGTTTTTAATATTTGATGAATTATTGTATTTTCATATTTTGTTGGAAGCTGCCCAGAGTGGCTGGGGAAACCTAGCCAGATGGGCGGGTTATAAATAATAAATAATAAATAATAAATAATAAATTATTATGATGATTTAGAGAAGCCATCCCAGTTTCTGACTTGATCCTGGAATGTCCCACTTTTCCTTAGGATGTCCCTATTTCATCAGAGAAATGTTGGACCCCGAGCCATCTGAAGGCAATCCTGTATAGGGAGGGTTTTTTAATGTTTAATGTTTTATTGTGTTTTTATATATGTTAGAAGCTGTCCAGAGTGGCTGGAACAACCCAGTAAGATGTGTGGGGTATAAATAGTAACATTGTCATTATGGAATGGGATGTCCCTATTTTATTGGACAGATTTTGGAGGGTATGGGAAATATTGTGGAGAGATATGCAGAGTATCTGGAGTTGTTTGTTTCCCCTCCCCTCCTTCTCTCTCTTTTCTGCTTCTTAGAGACAGGAGGGTATGCAAGAATTAAGACCCTTTCCCTTTTATCCTGTTCCTAGTCAGGAACACTACCCATGGCTCTCCTAGAAACCAGAATGTAGTGTAATTGTTTGCATTTCAGGCGGAGTCTATATTATTTTACCTTTTCATCATTTCTTTGATTTGTTGTTTTTAAATGTATAAACTGCTTAACATTTTAAAAAAAAAAACCCCAAAGCTGCATATAAAAAGAAGCAATACCTAAGATAAAATCATTTTAAAACACAGCAATCCCAGAGTAACCAGCAGTCCAGTTTACCCACAGAGATCAATCTGAGAAAGCCTAGAATTAAAAATAAAATTAAAAAAGGTAAACGACCCCTGACAGGTAAATCTACTTGTGAACGACTCTGGGGTTGCAGCGCTCATCTCACTTTACCAGCCGAGGGAGCTGACATTTGTCCACAGATAGTTTTTCCAGGTCATGTGGCCAGCATGACTAAGCCACTTCTGGCAAAACCAGAGCAGCGCATGGAAATGCCGTTTACCTTCCCACTGGAGTGGTACCTATTTATCTACTTGCACTTTGACATGCTTTTGAACTGCTAGGTTGGCAGGAGCTAGGACCAAGCAACGGGAGCTCACCTCATCGCGGGGATTTGAACCGCCAACCTTCCGATCGGCAAGCCCTAGATTCAGTGGTTTAGACCACAGAGCCACCCGCATCCCTAAAAACAGTAAATAGCACGAGCCAAAAACAGAGTAATTGACACGTGCCCGATTTCCAGGGTCAAGGTGTTCCAAATGGAAGGTACCACCACACTGAAGGCCCTACTCTGAGTAACAACCACCTGTATCATAGGAGTTTGCAGTACCACCAAGAAGGCTTCATCAGATGAACACTGTGACCAGGGTACATTCAAACTCTCCTGTATTTTGGAAGATATGTACAGCTTGGTTACATTATGCAAAAGAGTAATGGCTGATAGTTTAGTGCAGCCCCTTTCCCCATCTATACTTTGCTGATACTGGAGCAGACCACTGCCTTCTGGCTCTTATGAAAGCTTTTCAAGATTTTAAGTGCTTCATTGATAGCTTGGTACACAATTATAGGTGGATTAGAGAAGCTGCTAATAGGGGATTTTTGCTCTAATCTTCTTTCAATTGTTAATATTAATTAAAGTGCACTTTCCCCCTTCATTATGCAATAAACACGAGCTGTTTCTGAAAAGGAGTATTATAATTTAAGGCTGCAATCCCAACCCCATTTACTTAGGAGCAAGCAGCACTGAATTCAATGGGAGTTACTTCACAGTGGGCACACAGAGTAGTAAATTTACTATATATTTTAAACTGGCTTCAGTCTGGAAAGGAGCCATGCAGAACTGAGGGAAGTTTCAGCAGACTTGCCTGGATTCAGCAGAACAAATAAAGTTCAAATTCAGATAGGTAGCCATGTTAGTCTGACACAGTCAAAATAATTAAAAAATTGTCCAGTAGCACCTTAGAGACCAACTAAGTTTGTTCTGGGTATAAGCTTTCGTGTGCATTCATATCGGAAGAAGTGTGCATGCACACGAAAGCTTATACCCAGAACAAACCTAGTTGGTCTCTAAGGTGCTACTGGGCATTTTTTAAATTAAAGTTCAGGATAGTTCAGTCAGTAGAGCGTGAGACTTCATCTCAGGGTTGTGGGATCGAGCCCTATATTGGGCAAAAAAAGATTCCTGCGTTGCAGGGGGTTGGACTAGATGACCCTCATAGTCCTGTCCAACTTGACAATTCTATAATTCCATGATCCCATCATCTATTCAATATCATAGTACTTTTGTGTTTTTCACTAAGCCTTTCCTTCATACTTTACAAAATCCTTGCAAGAAGCAGCAGTTGCCTTGGTATCACAACTCCTGAACTCATTTGTTTATAAATTCAAGGGGTCAATCAGAAAACGAAGCAAGTTGTAAGTGAATCAGCATCTCCTGAATAGATCAAGTGACTTTGACTAACCTCTTTCTCACCCTGGGACAAGTTTGTCAAGAAAAGAACAGCAGAGTTGTTAACCATGGAATATGGAATTCCTTAGAGTAGCATGGTGCCCTGTAGATGTGGCAGAGCAAGCCCACCTGTGACGCAAGGTGAGATGACCACCTTGAGCAGCAGGATCCACAGGAGCAACAGATCTGGCCTCCAAGAGGTGCATTGCTCAATGCTTCTGCTGCAGTAGTGGCAACAACAGCTGCAACATGCTCCTTGGAGGCTGGATCTGCCCCCTTCTTGACACCCTCCCATGCTGTCTCTACAGTGGCCTCTTGATGAATGGAATCCTCGCTATTACATATTTTACATGGCCATTTATTTGTCTATATTTTAAAATTTTGTATACTGTATGGATGTTTTATGATGGCTTATACATGTAATGCCCAATAAAGGTTTGGGAAAGTAAGTAAGTTGAAGGTCTGGTGGTCTCCTCCTACCCTTGTTTCTGATGTAAATATTTATTTCCTTCTTGTTCTTGATGTAGATCTTCACTCACTCTTACTTCCCTGGCGGAGGCAGAGGGCATTTTGTGGTTCGCCTCAAGTGCTAAAATTTCTTGGGCTGGCCCTGCTTATAGGAGTTGTTGTCCAAAAAACAGGGAGGGCACCAGTCTGACAAACTACAGTGTAGAACAGGGGTATCCAATATGGCGCCCTGCAGATGTTGTGGGCTACTATTAGCATTAAATTCAGCCAGTATGACTAATGATCAAGGATGATGGGAATGTGATATGCATTATCTGGAGAACACTATGGCTATCGTTCGTCTAGAGATTCTCACCCACCATATTGGCCAGCATGTGCAATATTTACATTGTCCTCAAGGTGAAGGAGGTTTCACAGAAAGACATCCACTATCCTGTTTTTGCCAGTAATAGAAAACAAACCAGTGACTTTTGCTTTTCAGTCCATGGTTAATTTGTATTATTTTCCCCACAGCTGTCTTGCCGCCATTGCTCGAACTTTTCCAAGCATCATTCTGTAAGAAGTGTCAATCACTTAAGAAATTCCTAATTTTATGGCAGTTCTGGGGTAGTATATAAATTGTCTCACATTTCCAGACATGCTTTATTTCCTCAACACTTATATATATATTCTCATCCTTTTTTTCAGTGTCATGTGTGAGAAGCGTTGCAATATCTATAATTATAATTATTACTGTTCTATTGTTATTACTTTTAAATTGAATTGATTCACAGAATGAGAACATTATTCACTTACACAAAAGAGGGAGACAATATTTTAAAGCTCTAGTGATTCAGGCTTATGGCTTCAAACACAACACAGAACTTTCCTCCTCCTCCTTAGATAATACATCTCACTCCTGTTTTGACTATTTGAAACAAAGCTACAGCTCTCTTTTCCAGTCTACACCATAAAAGAGTTTGTAGCTATAATAAGCTATTCTAAAGGTGTGCTCGTGGCTTTCTCAATAAGGAGTAGATTCTGGACTGGTTTTTATTATATGTTCATACTTGATTAGAAATATAGATTTTCCCCTTTGGCAGAGCAAACAAGCAAAAATATGTTTGCTTCGAAACAAGGCATATCCACAAGAGTGTCATATACCCTTATCTTCTTATCCTAGGTGAAGTATGAGCTTGTGGAGAAGTATCCAGATTTTTTAAAACAAAACAAAACATGTACCATATTTTTCTGTGTATAAGACAATGCTTTTTGCTAAAAAAAAAATTAGGCAAGCATTGGGTGTCGTCTTATACATGGATAGTGAATGCAGAGGGGGACGTGCGATTAATGGCAGCAGCAAGCAGGAGATGGCAGTGGCAATTGGGCGGCTGATTGGTGGCTGCGGCAAGGCCTGCTGGTGATTGGTTGTGGCTGCGGCTGTGGCGAGGTGGGCAGACAACTGGCAACTGCGGCAAGTGGGCAGGTGGGCTGTTGGTGGCAGCGAGTGGGCAGACAATTGGCGGCTGTAGTGAGGTGTGCGATCGGCAGTGGCTGTGGGAAGCAACTGGCTGTGGTGGGCAGGTGGGTGAGCGATTGGCGGAAGTGACCTCCCCAACCCCACAAAAAAGCCAAACAACTTATTTCTTAATTTGGGGTTAAAAAAAATAGGATTCGTCTTATACATGGGGGCATCTTATACATGGAAAAATATTATAATTACTGGTATTATGTTACAGACTTGGCAACTAAGTGCTTGCTTGTATAACGGCACAAAGGGTCTCCCAGCACTCTCACCCACCTGCAAGGCTTCTGTCCGGTGCACACTTAGCTGCTCTTTGCCTGGTGGAAATAGCAATTTGGGAAGGAGGGTGATTTCATATGGGACCATGGCAAGGAGGAGAAGGATTTAACACCTCCCTTCACATCCTGGCCCCTGGTTTCTATTTGCATTTCCAAAGTCTCTGGGGACCAGAATCTTCCCATCTGCCTTAGCTTTACAACAAAATCAAACAGCCTGCTCTATAGAACTTTTTACATCATGGAAATAAAAGTTACCATCTTCTAGTCTCAACAGCAAGATGCTGGTAAAGACATAGGAGCATAGGCTAGCAAAAAAACTCACCTAGTGAGTTCGTGGCACAGACAATATTTGAATAGTGGGTGTTGAACATAGTTCACAGCTCTATATTTAGCCCAAGGGTAGTGAGCACGGGCCTTCCAGATGTAGCTGGACTACAAATCTTAACATCCCTGACCATTGTATATGTTGACTGTGGCTGATAGCAGTTGGATTCTGTAACATCTGGAAAGCTCCGTGTTGGCAATCCCATCTTAGCACTACCTGTGTTGCATCAGTTCTGCCAGTGTCTTCCACAACCACATGTGTAAGTGCAAAATTTGGAACCAGGCACAGAATTCAATAGGCAGCTAAGAACCTCTGCTTCCATATATTTATGTGCAGAGATATTTTAAAAGCCAGTGGTGCCACTGAACAGGACATATCTCTGCCATATCCCCATAGCAGCTGTTTTTAAGCCTTGGGTTGTCTGCTTATGGGACACTGAGAGGGATCCTGTGCCTTTCATTCTGCATGTTAGGTAGATGCTTTCTCCCACACCTGCATCTTCAAAGCAGCACCTATTGAATTTCTGCATGAAACATGGCCATAAAGGGCAGAAGAATATGGCAAACCTGTTTCAGTCAAAAGGCAGTTGCAGCACATGCAATGGAGATGAACCTCAGTGTGTTATTAATATTTTTACATTCCATTTAAAATCTAAATTATTAGTTTTTGCCTTCTTACACAGGTACTGGTGAACAGGCATCCCCCCATCTAAATTACCTTTTTCCTCTGGTTCATAAATCACTAATGTTCCTAGAGAGATACATAACTCTCCTTCTCATTGGTGTCCTCAAGAGCCCTTTATTCTGCTTGCTCTGAGGGGCTTCTCTTTATTGCAAGAATAATTAAAGTTGGATTTATAGACAGCCGTGCTCTACTAGGAAGATGAAAGAGATCCGCATAAGACAAGAGCACTGCACAGCGCAGGTGGGATACGTTTCCAATGGCTGGTTTTCATAGAGTAACGTTTGTTGGCTCATGTTGTGCAAAATTAATTGCAGGATATTCATTGCATCTGGATTACCAAAGTGGGCCTTCTTTCCCACTTTCAACTATGCTTGCCACATACCTGAGACATTAACCTGTTTCGGGTGTTAACAGACACTGGATTAAAATCATGCAAGGCAGAAGAGTCATGCTGCACACCCATGTTCTGCCTGCCTTGCCACATGCCCTTCCCCATGCATCTCCATAGGTTGAGGGCCTGCAGTGAGGCAGTTTACCCAATGCACACAGACCATCCCCACGGATTGGAACTATGGAGAGCCGTGGGGAGGGCATCGCCATGATTAGCGTTGGGTGTTTGTGGGCACCTGAAGAGGATTGTGAATTCTAGTGAAAAACTGGAGACCAGAAGCAAAAGAGAAAGAGGCTAAATTAATTACAGATTCTGAATAATCAGTTTTTTCTTGCTCTGTCTTAATTTTTCAGTTTTAGGTTGAAGGCAGAAGGAGGTTCAATAAAAGGACCGCTGACCATGGTGCTTTCCTCCTTTCCATACGAAGCTGCCTTATGATGAGTCTAACTATTAAGTTCATCTAGCCCAGTACTGTTGAATATCAGCGGCTATCTAGGGTTTCAGGCAAAGGTCTTCCCAGCTGTGCCTGGTTATGCCAAGGATTGAACCTGGGACAATCTACCTGGGACTACCTCTCTTTCAAATCAGAACCAGTGAAGGCGGTGAAGGTCCTGTGTGAGTGCCTGGAGGAGGTTGGAGGATGGATGGCGGTTAACGGATTGGGGTTGAATCCTGACAAGACAGGGGGATAAGGGGCGGGGGTGTGTGGGGGACTCCCTGGTCCTGAATGGGGTAACTGTGCCCCTGAAGGACCAGGTGCGCAGCCTGGGAGTCATTTTGGACTCACCGCTGTCCATGGAGGCACAGGTTAATTCTCTGTCCAGGGCAGCTGTCTACCAGCTCTATCTGGTACGCAGGCTGAGACCCTACCTGCCCACAGACTGTCTTGCCAGAGTGGTACATGTTTTGATTATCTCCCGCTTGGACTACTGCAATGCGCTCTATGTGGGGCTACCTTTGAAGGTGATCCGGAAACTGCAATTAATCCAGAATGCGGCACTTAGACTGGTGACTGGGAGTGGCCGCCGGGACCACATAACACCAGTCCTGAGAGATCTACATTGGCTCCCAGTATGTTTCTGAGCACAATTCAAAGTGTTGGTGCTGACCTTTAAAGCCCTAAATGGCCTTGGTCCTGTATACCTGAAGGAGCGTCTCCACCCCCATCATTCAGCCCGGACACTGAGATCCAGCGCCGAGGGCCTTTTGTTGGTTCCCTCACTGCGAGAAGCAAAGCTACAGGGAACCAGGCAGAGGGCCTTCTCGGTAGTGGCGCCCACCCTGTGGAACGCCCTCCCATCAGAAGTCAAGGGAATAAACTACCTGACTTTCAGAAAATACCTGAAGGCAGCCCTGTTTAGGGAAGTTTTAAAACTGTGATATTTTAAATGTATTTTAAAGTTTGGTGGAAGCTGCCCAGAGTGGCTGGGAAGACCCAGCCAGATGGGCGGGGTAAAATAATAAATTATTGTTATTGTTATTGTTGTTGTTGTTGTTGTTGTTGTTGTTGTTGTTTTGCATGAAGGCATGCGCTGCAGCCCTTCTTCACTCTCACGTCTCCCCAACAGGTCTGGCAGGTTCTTGCATTGCTTCAGAAATTGAAAGAGTTGTTCAGCAAGGGGCAATAGATGAACATTTTTTAAAAAAAAGATGGGTGTACACGTTGGGCAGCATCTCAAACCACTTTTGGTTCTCTCTTTAAAAAAAAAAAAAAAGGTATTGTATTTCTCCAACCTTGCTGGGGAGCATTTCTGGCTTCTAGGCTTCCTGTGTCATGACTGGCAGATGGTGTTCCTGTTTGTTTTTGAAAAGGTATCTTGGGTTGTCTGGGGAAAGGCAGAGAAGTTAGCACTGCTTTAAGAAAACAGACACCTGTGTCCATCCAATTACAGAACATGCCTTGCCAGCTGTCCAATTTCTGTCACAGTCAGTCAGTCCCAAATGCTCCGTACCACCTATGGGTGTTTGCATTTCAAAACAAAATGTTCATTGCTTACTTTCCTTTCCTGCCACAGCTGCTCCATGCATTACAAAGCAGAAGTTCAGCCAAAAAGAAGAGAGTGCTTATATGTGAGCTTTCTTTTTCTGCAACCAGGATGTGGCTCATCATTCCACAGGGCTAAAAGGGTGAGAAAAGCTGTTTTGCCCCCTAGATTCCCACTTCTAGACAGCTGTGTAAGCCCTCAAGGACTGCATCTTGATAGCCTATCCAGAAACTGGAGGACTATATATTGTCTGCTCACCTCCCCACTTCAAGCAATAGCAGTCAATGGGATGGCCCGGGGGGGGGGGGCGGTCACACACACAACATTGCCAGTTTTTGAGAGAGGGTGGGGTGAGGCATGGCAAGCAAGACATGAAGGCATGTACAGCAACTTCACTGCTACACACCACCACCCTCTGTCAGGAACCAACAACAATTTCATTGTACTACGTACAATGACAATAAAGTATCTATCATGCTTGGTGCTCAGAAGGCAGGTGAGCAGCGCCGTCCTGCTTGTGCTGCCCCACCAACTGCTAGCATAGGGATCACAAGTGGAAGAGTGCTATTGCATTCAGGTTCTGCTTGTAGGACAAGTCACTTGACCAGTGGCGAACTTGGGTACTATGGCGTCGTATGTGCAAGGCCAAAATTTGATGCCTCCCCTAGCTCTTGCATTGCCTTCCCAAAGTTGGGTAAGGAGGTGCCCAGCTTTAGGTAGGAGGTGTGAGGGCTCCGGCAGGGTTCTAGAGCCCTCTTACCTCCTTCCCAAAGCTGAGAAAGTGCAAACTAGGCTTTGGGGAGGAGGTAGGAGTACTCCAGGAGCGTGTCAGAGCCTCACACCTCCTTCCCAAAGCCAGGCACCTTGCTTACCGGGCTTTGAGGCAGTGCCCCCTTGGCTCAGCACCCAGGGCATGCACACTGCTCATACAACCCTAAATCCACCCCTGACATCACACTGAACTGAGGAATAGTGTGGTGGTGGGGGGGGGAGCTGTATGGCATTTTTTTTCCTGCACCAGCTGAAAGCACAGTTAAAACATACATGCATCTATTGATCCAGCCACTGCATTTAATAACATGAGTTTCTCGGTGAGGTGAGATATCACATCATTTTATTCACAAATCAAGTAATTGGTTCAAAGTGCTATTCTCTATGAAGTAAAACAACAACAACAGTCTTTAACTGGCTGATTAGCTTTTCTGTCTGTTTTAGTAGATCTGAATCTGACCTTTCCTAAGCCATGAAGGGAAAATGTTTCTGTCATGCTCTGCCTTACCTACACCTTTCCATGTCAGGACTGGCTGGGCCCCTCAAGTCGATGCTCGTGCTTTGATTTTCATAAATGCAATGATCCTGACATTCCCCATCAGGGTTAGGACCTCACCTCCGTTCAAAAAACATTTCAGAGCACTCAGATTTGGAGATCATCTTTCCCAGGGAGAAAATCATTTTTGGGAGAAGCAAAATGAATGCATTTCCTCTCCCACACCCACCTTTCCCCTCTTCTTCCCTCTATCTCTTTTCATCAATCACTTCAGTTGTGCCAGTCAACCTCTTCCCATTGTGCCCCCGCCTTTGTTTTTTCTACACACCTTTATCTTTCTTGTCTCCTGACCTCCTGTCAGATAGCGGCTGTGTGCAGCACGACCTCATTTCACTGTTGGGTTGACACAAGATCACCTAATATTGCCTGTCTGCTGTCCAAACACCTGCTGCATGTTTCCTTCTCATTGAATCGGCATTTTGTCTCCCTTGCCTTTGTGTCAAGCCCGTCTTAATTCTTGCCTTCAATTCTGTCACACTTCTCTGCCCTACTTTCTCCCTGCACTTCCCACAGCTCCATAAGGAGGGCTGGCTTGAAATGTATGTAAATACACAAAGGTTGGGGTTTTTCCTTAAGTACCCAATTTACTTGTGACTTTTTGTTATCCGTTATAATTTACAAAACACTGTCAGATAGTATTGCCTTGCCTCTGTAGCTAAGCAACTGCTTGTCCAGATGAGTTCGATTTCTTTCTTTCTTTAAGGAAATATTTAGGCATTCTTCAAATACAGATGTTTCTGCAGAAAAGGGATATAGTATCCATGGGATCACAGGGTTGAACAAGCATGGAACCTCTTTGGTCCAATGGCAGGAACCTTCACATAAAAGCATTGCAAAATGAGGCTGTTGGAAAACTATATTTGGGTTTCTCTTTGAGAGTTCCACAGTAGGCAAAGACTCATCTCCCAGAGGTCTGAGCTACACTTTATATACGGAACATAGGTGCAAAATGACTTGTTTATGGCATGAAATGTTTAAATGGCCACACTTTCAGGCTGTATCCTTGAAATTTTTGAGCAGTAGAGCAATCAGAGGATTTCAGATCAAAACATACCCAGATTTAGATCATATCCAGACTACTGCTATCCAGAAGTAGCAGCATGTTGGGTCACTGCCAGCATTTCAGAACATAGAGTGTGAAGCGGAATCTAATCACGTCCCTCAAGTTCCACTGTCCTGCGCAGTTTGCCTTCTCGTTCTCCAATGCAGCCAGGTGAGAGTAGTGAGAGGGGCAAGCTACTTTTATTTATTGAATTGCTTGCTAGCATAAGAGCTTAGACTGATCCCAGCATTATGCTGGCTGTTTAGCATCAGGTCAGTTCATAGGATTAGCAGATTTCATTTCCCCCTCAGATCTGCATGCCAAAGTACCTCTTTCTTTTATCATATCACTTTATCTCAGCTTTAAATCTCCTTCTTAACCTTAAGTAAGGATTACTCCATCTTTGATATCACAATTAAAATGGATCAGAAGGAAGAAATGCTGATTGATCCTTGAACTGCTGTGCCGAGCCGTTAAATGTGCTGACTTGTGCCTGGAAGTGAAACCTCTGAATCACCAGGATCAATAAACATATCTGGAGCAATGCAAGTGCTGCAGGCTGCTGCTATAGCCGCATAGAAGCAATTAAGGAAGCCAGTTGATACAACAGCAGCCTGAACAGGAGCCCTGTTGTAACCTTGGCTCATTGTATATCAGTGTCCCGGGAAGCTGCCAAACTAGCCTGTTGCTATTGTATAATAATACCTGGAGGTAGAAATGCCAGCTAAGTGTGCCAAGCTTTGGTTCAGAAACTGCCCTGAGCTCATAAAGCCCCTCCCAAAACCAAGAGGAGAAGTTTGCAAGCCAACATTTGTCTACCACTCAGATGAAAATTTCAAGAAGAAATTTACAGCTGCTTCCCTTGCTTGTATTTCCCCCAAACCCAAAAGCTGTCCCCTCACCACCAACTTGTAAACACACTTCCCTGCTTTCCTTCCTTGAAGGTGGTGCAGGAAGGAGATTTTCCTCATGCAGACCAGTGGTGGCTGGTCTGTTAAGTAAAACGGGGCACAAGCCCCTGGAAGAACAATGTTTGACAACCTGCATGACAAGAGCAATGGAGAGACGAGGCAGATGTAAGAAAGAGGTGGGGTGTGCTTGAGGGGTGAGCAGAGCAGGATAAAAAATGGGCCAGAAGTGGGATAACCATTTCCCAAGTCCATGGACTGGCTCAGGAAATTATTTCCATGTTCAATAATCCCCCCTCCCCAGAAAGAAACCTTGGTAAAAAGCCAAGCAAACTGAAGGAGAGCCTTGAGGGTTCACAAACAATATCCTCTTAGCCCTTTGCGCTCTCTATCTGCTCCAGTTTTGTTGATTTCATTGTGAACCTGATCTAATATCAAAGAGGCTAGCCCAGTTGTGGCATCTGTCAGGGCACCTGTTGAATTTCTGACTGTCACACCATTGGAAAATGTTCAGGAGCAAGTGCCATTTTTTGTTTTTGTTTCTTTAAGGTAGCAATTACACAGCTGAGCTGAACCAGCCCTGGATGCTCCTTTCAAATTTATCTCATACTAGCTGGCCCGACCACGCGTTGCTGTGGGGTTTTTTGCTTTTTAAAATTCTGACCCCGAGAGTATTCTGGAAGCTCCTGTTTTCATTCTTCCCTGTCCCTTTAGAGCAGGGGTCAGCAACCTTTTTCAGCCATGGGCCAGTCCACTGTCCCTGAGACCATGTGAATGAACGAATTCCTATGCCCCACAAATAACCCAGAGATGCATTTTACATAAAAGAACACATTGGTCGGTGGTATTGATCACTTGGGACTGTGTGTGTGGAACATGCGAAGCTGCGGTGGCCATTTTAGGTGAGGGCACTTGGGAAATTTTTAAATGCCTGTGAGTGTGCAGTGGCCATTTTAAGTGAGGACACTGGGCACCATATGGAGGCCTACTGCAGGCCTTGCTGTGGTCTTTTTACTGTAAAAAGCACACACACACCCCACACACAAAGACCCCCCTCCTCACAATTAACTGGCCCCATGCTCTACGCCATTAAAAAGAGCATTCTCCCCCACCCCAGTCCCAAAATTACGCATCCCAGCGACAAAATCCCCTCAGAGCCGGTCTTACTCACTGCGACCTCTCAGGCAGTCTTGGGCTTATTTCGCTCCTTCATTTTCTTCCCTCCTCCCTCTCTTCTGCAACTGCCCTGCCTCCTATTACGTCTTTTTTCCACATTTCCACTAAGCAGTTTGTGTCAGAAAGTCCTTGGGTGCTTATAGATGGCAGTTATAAAATGTGTGTAGAACATGCGAAGCTGCGGTGGCCAATTTAGGTGAGGGCACTTGGGAAATTTTAAAATGCCTGTGAGTGTGCAGCGGCCATTTTAAGTGAGGGCACTCGGGGCACAGGTCTGATGACATCAACAGGCAACCCGCCTTTCTATTGGATGCTGTTGGAGTCTTCATTCCTTTTGCTGGTGAGGTATAATAGGCGCGCCACTTCCCCCCCCCCTTTATCCTTTATTTTAGGCATGACAGGTGTGGTTTGTTTTAATTTTTATTACGCCAGATCCTTCCTTGATGGTCAAGTTATGCTTTGTCCTAATTTGATGAGATTTGGTCCAGTGGTTACGGAGCAAGGTGGTGTCACGCGTGCACGCAATGGGAACATTTATATATATAGATGGTGCAACAGAAAAGGAGCTGGAGTCTTGACTTGGAAAATGTTTTGTCGCATACCATGTTGACTGGAATGGTAGTTTACTTTTTTCAAAATAGCTATAAATAAAGTGGCAATCCTACACACGTTTACCTGGGAGTAAGCTCTATGAAACAAAAGTCTTTTGTATCGATGGACCTTACCCTACCTTTACACACATATGATTGCACTGTAAACCCTTTGACTCTACACTCACCCCTCTAGGCATAAACATTGCTTTACTGCTTTCAGAATATCCCACTAGCCCGTGTGTATTTAGGATTCATTTAGTATTTGGTTAGAGGAATGAACATTGCCTTGCTTTCAGAGCTATGTAAGAGGTAAATTGAATTTATCAATATTGGAATGCCTTTGGGAATGGCCTAATAATAATAATAATAATATTTAATAATATTTATTATTTGTACCCCGCCCATCTGGCTGGATTTCCCCAGCCACTCTGGGCGGCTTCCAACAGAAACCAAATACAACAATATCAAACATTAAAAACTTCCCTAAAAAGGGCTGCCTTCAGGTTTTTTCTGAATGTCAGGTAGTTGTTTATTTCCCTGACCTGTGATGGGAGGGCGTTCCACAGGGCGGGCGCCACTACCGAGAAGGCCCTCTGCCTGGTTCCCTGTAGTTTTGCTTCTCGCAGTGAGGGAACAGACAGAAGGCCCTCGGCGCTGGATCTCAGTGTCCGGGCTGAATGATGGGGGTGGAGACGCTCCTTCAGGTATACAGGACCGAGGCCGTTTAGGGCTTTAAAGGTCAGCACCAACACTTTGAATTGTGCTCGGAAACGTACTGGGAGCCAATGCAGATCTCTCAGGACCGGTGTTATGTGGTCTCGGCGGCCACTCCCAGTCACCAGTCTAGCTGCCGCATTTTGGATTAATTGCAGTTTCCGGGTCACCTTCAAAGGCAGCCCCACATAGAGCGCATTGCAGTAGTCCAAGCGGGAGATAACCAGAGCATGCACCACTTTGGTGAGACAGTCCGCGGGCAGGTAGGGTCTCAGCCTGCGTACCAGGTGGAGCTGGTAGACAGCTGCCCTGGATACAGAATTAACCTGCGCTTCCATGGACAGCTGTGAGTCCAAAATGACTCCCAGACTGCGCACCTGGTCCTTCAGGGGCACAGTTACCCCATTCAGGACCAGGGAATCCTCCACACCTGCCCTCCTCCTGTCCCCCAAGAACAGTACTTCTGTCTTGTCAGGATTCAACCTCAATCTGTTAGCCGCCATCCATCCTCCAACCGCCTCCAGGCACCAACCGCCTCCTATAATTCATCTGCATGTTTTTCGAGACTACAGCCATCTATCTGACAAGCAGCAAGAGGCAACTGAAGAAGAAGCTAAGGTTGCAGGTAGGGATGGCAAATGAATTTGTTCTGCTCATGTTTAAATGTGAATTTAATTAATTTGTGCTTCCTGAACCAATATACAACTAGAAATGTAGCTCTCCACTAAAATTTGCACTTGATGCTTTTTTCCAACTAAAAACTGCATGCACACATGCTCTCTCTCACACAGACTGATATACTAAGGGAAAGTGTGCACAAAAACATGTATATTAGTTAAAAGAACATATTAAAATGCATTATATTAGGGAAAATGGCTTGCAAAAATGCATGCAAGAAGAAAACTGCACAGAACAACGTATATGAATTTTCATGCAAACTTTTTAAAAATAAAAGTTTGCAAAGCGTTGACAAAACTCAGTGAAACTGAAATTGACAAATCAGGTTCTACCTTGAGTAAGAGCACGTGTTGCGGTCGGGGTCTGGCAAGACACTAAATTGTCCTGTGGGAGTGGCTGGACGCTGGCCTTAGTTAGGATTGGGTCAGGCGGAGTTACTGGGCAAAGTTAGATGTAACAATTTGTGATGGACAGGCCAGCGTCCTTTATAATCCTCTGAACACAGGGTGATCCCTCTCTTGGCTTCGAGCTTCGGATCACCCACCCGCCCCCGCCCCCTGTTCTCATAGGCCTCTGCTTTGACCTTGCAACTGCCTGTCATGGGGTCGTCTGCCTTGTGGCAGGGGCCCAGTAGGAATTTTTCCATCTGGCTGATTGGCTGTTGCCATTTGGTTTTCGCCTACTGCAGTAGCAACTTGTCACAACTTGTAAGGAATTCCGTTAAAGGAATCCGGCGGCTCTTATGCTTTGTTCGAACCCCCGGTCGGGGGCTAGAGCCATAGGCAGAGCCCCCGGGACCGCTGGGGAGGGGGAGGTTCCGTCCCCAGCCTCCTTAACTCTCCCCAGCGGCATTCTCCCGACGACGCTGACTGGAGGTCAGCAGCTGTCCAGTCGGACAAATAGTCTGAACCAATGCCTACGCAACCACTCACCTAATTTGTATTTTAAATAAAGTTGTGGCCTAAATTATTGCCAAAAACCCAAACAAAAATTATTGTCTCTGTGTCTAATCTTTGGGGGGTGGCTTGAGGACCTCGACACGCAAATTCATCCATCCTTAACTGCAGATCTGTTAAAAATCTGTCAAATAGAAAAAGTAAACCCCTACTCCTTACTACACATGGTTCGGAGCAGAGTGTAAAACCTGGCTCACATTAAGGTTTTCAAAGCTCCTAATCTCCCAATTATTTTATCTTGCTGTGCCTCCATGTGGCATTCTTCTCTCCTACACTGTCACCAGTCTCCAACTTTAGGAGAAAATAATTATCTGAAAAATGCATTTTTTAAAATACAGTAAATAAATGAATATTGTTAACGTATTCTGAATTCTTTGAAATTCCTAATATCAGATTTAACACTGATTGTGCAGTTGGTTGCTTAAGCTTCTGCAGGCAACATTTTCTAGACTGTGTGCATAGGAAAGCAAATTCCATGGAGTCACTGTCCCACTCTCCATTTGGGATCTCTAGCGGGTGGCGCTGTGGTCTAAACCACAGAGCCCAGGGCTTGCCGATCAGGAGGTCAGCGGTTCGAATCCCCGCGATGGGGTGAGCTCCTGTTGTTCAGTCCCAGTTCCTGCCAACCTAGCAGTTCGAAAGCATGTCAAAGTGCAAGTAGATAAATAGGTACCGCTCCAGCGGGAAGGTAAACGATGTTTCCGTGCACTGCTCTGGTTTCTCCAGAAGCGGCTTAGTCATGCTGGCCACATGACCTGGAAAAACTGTCTGCAGACAAATTTTGGCTCCCTTGGCCAGTAAAGCAAGATGAGTGCCACAACCCCAGAGTCATGACTGGACCTAATGGTCAGGAGTCCCTTTACATTTACATTTACCCATTAACTTTAGCAGGGCACAACAGTAAGGGCAGAGCAGTGCTCATGGACTCCTCTGTCCTTTTCCAGTTTTGTTTAGGAGGGACTGGAAAGCCTTCCCCCAATCTGCCCCCAACACATCCCATTTTAGCCCTTACCAGTATCAGATCTCCATCAATGGTAGGACAAGCACCATGGAGGTCTCTGTAGCAGCAGGGAGGAGGCATCCATTGTTGGATCTCTCTCGCTTTCCATCCTCACAGAAGGAGATCAAACATTTATTATGGCCCTTGATATGCCATCCCATAACTATTGGATTGCATTTTCAGGGATGCTTCACATATTTTATTTTATTACATATATATCCTGCCGTTCCATACCATTCTACTTTTCCAAGATACTGTAGATAGCAACAATAAAGATAAAATACAAGAAAAAGCAAGAGATGAAAAGTGTGTAGGGGAAAAAAAGGTCTTTGCTGGATGTCAGATGAAGACCTCCAGAAAGGGAAAGCTACCCGAGGTTCCCTGTGAAGGCATTCCAGAGCCTGGGTGCAGCTACCCAAAAACACAATCTCCCAGCTCCCTGCCAAATGTGCTTCTTTAGACATCAGTCCTGCATGAAGGCAAATATATTTTGCAATATGAGAAAGGCTATGAACATGTTGTGCTTCAGTGCATCTGCAATCATTTCCAATGCATGCAGGGCTGGCCCAAGACATTTTGCAAAGGATGTTATGATGCTCCCACTTCAAGTACAGTATATAAGCTGGTTGTACTGGTAGCTGAATCAGTGTTGGTGATGGAAAGGCATCTTCCAGTGTGCTCGATGGAAGCAGGATGCATGACAGGCCTGTGGGACATAGGGGAATGGCCAGGGTTCAAGATGAATGGTTGTGGAAGAGGAGGTAGCAGCAAAAGGCCTCACTGAGCCTAATGGACCTGCACACATGTACATTACATTGAAAAATGGTACATACACAGCTACTGTTACATTGCATTTGCAGTCTCTATGAGTAGGATCTAACATATGTAACATGACATTTCTTTTAGCTGGGGCTATTTATACAACTGCATTCCAAAAACCATTCCATTACTATTTATTAGCACCCCCGCAATGAATCAATTTGCTCTCCATCCTACCAACAATATACAATATCTTTCTAACTTTGGATACTTAAGTTATTCTGTAGCATTATTTTTTTACACTATATTATATACACATACAGTTTTTGCGGAAGAGGAGGGAGTTAGGGTTGTATTTTCAGCAGAAGCAACAAAGCAGCATTTTGACGTCGTTGGTTTGTATCACATGAACCTCTTATGGGGTGATGCTTGTTTTGGAATAATCACTCACAAAATGATCATTTTGGCATATGAGTCCCAGAAATACACACCATTAGCTCATCAGAAACTCTTTCCAAGCAGCGCACTATTATTAACATTTCATTAAAACAAGCAATCAAGCTGTAAATAACAGGAGACTTTTTAATGACTTGTGTACAATAATTCATTCTCTTAGTCTCTCCAAACTGTTTGTAAAAATGAACCAGCCACTTCTGAAGCTTAATCTTTGAAAGTTGGAGGGGGGGTTGTTCTAAGAATTCACACACACGCATACACATTTTAACTGCACTTGTTCAGCCTATGGGGAAATGAGTCAGAGAATTTCCTTTTTTTATAAAGGTAAAAAGATCAGCTCTGTACAGCTCAGTAATAATTGTCTTCCAATATGCTCAGTCACCTACACCCTTTAATTAAATCTTACAATACTCTGGAGGAACTAAGACAAGGATCTCCTTGAAATTTACAAAAGGGTAAATTGAGACTTGGAGAGATTAAGACCCTAATCCTAAACATACCACTTGATTGGCACTTACAAATTCACATGACCATCTTTTAGGTAATGTTTGTACAGTGAAGCCACTGTGAGATTACTTTTGTCAAAATGCCCTGAAGATTGGAAGATTCTGATACCACACCTCAGGCTCCAGGTGAGGGGTGCCACTTCTTGATTCAGTTATAATGGTTGCTGCTTAACAGTTTTCTGCTTCAAGGAGCAGCATTCAAGAATGTTGTTTCCTGCCACTTTGGCTTTTGTCTGTTGCAAAGAGGGCTCTGGTTTTGCATGCAGGAAGAGCACATTGGTGAACAAAATGTTAAACGTACTGTTAAAACAACAATTTCTGTGCCTGCATATTTAAAGAGGAGGTTGATAGTATACGGTAGACTTGCTCCCATGCCTCCCTGCTCATCCCAAGTCATATAAACATATTAAAAATGGTAATGTAGACTTAGATGTGATATTTCAGACTGGCGGTGACACTAGTTGCACCATGGCATCGACAAGGGGGCTCATTGCCCCTGAAGATAAGGCCTGCTATTTCCTTGTGGCCTTTGGAAGATGTGGTCTTGTCCAGACCAGAGGTGGATGAAGTGGTGGTTCTGTCCCAGTTATCTAATCATTTTGTAATAGCAAAGGAGTAGGCAATATAGTGCCTTCTAGAGGTTGTAGAATACAACTTCCCTCAGCCACAGTCAATATGTCCAATAGTTGGGAATGGTAGAAGTTGTAGTCAAATAATTAAATATTGGCTATACCACATTGGCTATACTTACATCCCATAAAATTCCTGTTTTCAAGAACCACAAGCGGAATGCTTATAGGTGTGTGGGGTGGGGGAATAGTGCACTCTTATGTGTGACAAAGATTAAGTTTTGCAACAGATGCCCAAGGGTCAATGTCCTTTCAACATACTCCTTTGTACTTGGGATACACAAGAGGTAGAAGAGGAGTCACTTACCTCATCAGTTTGTTGGCCTTTTCTAGTGAAACTCATTTAAGGAAACTAATATGGATTATTCAAACAAGCTTTCCAACACCCTACAGCATGTGTGGGTGGGTGGGGGTGGTAACTTTTGGCCCTCCAAATATTGCTGAACTACAAATCCTATCAGCCCTAGCAAACATGGCCAGTGGCCAAGGGTGGTAGGAGTTATACTTTGGCTACATCTGGAGGGTGAAAGGTTGCCCATACCAGCCCTACAGGCAGTGGCAGACATGGTACCTCAAATTTCAATGGCACCCTGTATGATGCCAAATTCTGGCATGCACCCCCCCCCCATGTCTCTCACCTTCTATTGCTCTTTTGTGGTGCCTGCTGCAGTGCCCCAGAAGCTCTGCACCCAGTGACTGAACCAGTTGTACTCCCCTAGTTCTGCCTTTACTATAGGAGGGGACCGACCACCCATCTAACTAGAGTCAAAATTTACTCCCAGTGCCTAATAGAGCAAGTTATTATTATTCATTGACATAAAGGGAATTGTAATAGATGTAATTCCCATTACTGCTTTCAGAAATGAATGGCATAAAGCTCTTTTACCTGGTAGATTGCCAGATCTAAGTGCAGCTATACCTCACTCTGATCTGGGGAACAAAATGATGTGAATTATAAAATGAGTCATTACTTCAGCATAAGGATTCTTGGACCAATCAGCTGTATAATGCCTTGCCTTTCATTCTGCACATGTAACGTATGTGCAAGTGAAGCTTCCTAAAGGAAGCTGAACTCTGTGTGCCTATTCATGGGAAGCTGCATTCCTCAAGATGTTAACTCAATCTGTGCAATACATTATATAATTACGAAAAGTAGGCCAGAAATTATATCCACTATTCTGAGCACTGCGCAGGCCTTTGTCTTTGGGGATTTAGCAAATGGGAAGCAGCACAAAAACACGCAGTTCTTTCAAAAGTTGGACTATTGCAGACTCTGGGTTTTTCTGGTACTGGAATATTTCAGGAGTTCAGCAATGTCAAAGCCATGTTTGGAATTAATGTCAGGCTTGCCTGGCAGCAGAGTAACAGAAGTCTTACTGAAAGACTGCAGAAAAAATAACTGATAGAGTGACGTGCTCACCAGTACTTCCTAAGAAAACTGGGCTTTTGCATTTTTTTTACTTAAGTATGTAGACCTAATTGCTACAGCAGGTATTCAGATACAACACAGCCTGCTGCATATCTTTCAACATACCTACATTTACACAAACCATTGCTAGCTCCTATCTTAGCATTAATTTTTATTATACATGTGTCACACTTATAGGAATTACCTCAGAAACATGAATAACTAGGATTTAATTTTTCGAACAAATTCTAGAATAGTAGCTATGTTTGTCTGTAGCAGCAAAACGATAAAGAAGGTTATGGCACTATTGGCTCATACAACGGGTAGGATGTATGGCAGCCCATGTCTGGAGTGTTGTTTTTTACCGATTCTCCACAAAAGCAACTAAAAAATGGGAAGGGTTGGGGTTTTTTTCCCAATTTGGCCAAAAAAGCTCAACAACTTTTCACTGTTTGGAATACCGCAAGCCTACCAATGGGACCTACTCCCAAATAATTATTCTGTAGAACAACAGCATAGGATCTGCTGCATACAAAAAGACTGTCACATGGAGACTCCTTAAAACTACATTCATGTCACAACTGCTCTGTTCAGTACGTTACCTATGTACAGCAGCCTGCTACATATATTACCAGTAGCTGCCATGCAGCTTCCACCACTGTTTCTACCTTCACACAGGAATGCTCTGCTTGACAGCAACTGGTCCACACAATATGTCATTGACTTGCGACACAGAACAGGTAATGAGTCGTTATCTTATTTGAATGATCATTTTTAGCCTATAGCAGCTCCTAACTAATAAAGACTATGGGTGAATTCCAATATACAGCAGCCACAAGATAAAGCCTTTATGCAAACACATTATGCAGTAGCATCACCAATTCAATTTGGTTCAAATTTTAAAACAACCCTACCTAATTCATACTTCCCAGAACAAAACATGTACTGAAGCACTAGCTACCCTTCAGAATTCATAGTTCTCCGAATTTTGTGATGTCCAACCAAATAATGTGTAGAACAATGCATATATTGGGGGGGGGGGAGGTGAATGCTACTTAAAATGCTTAGTTAAAAATGCACATATTATTTAAATTGCCTACAAAAGCATTGCATTAGAGAAAATTGCATACCAAAATGTGTATATTAGGAGAAATTCACACCAAAATGCCCACAAGTTCTCACGGGGACTTAAAAAGAAACCCAAACCACTGCAGAAATGTGTAGAATTGAACTTAAGACTAGAAAAATAAGAAACTGAGAGAAACTGAAATCGACAGATTTATCTACCCCTACCTATGTTATTCAGCTCGTGTTCCTTCTGTAGGTATCTCATTTGAAAAAGACAAATGATCCCTTACTGAAGTCCAGGTATCTCAAAATGACTGTTCCTTGCACACAAAGGGGGGGGGAGATAGTTCTCCAAAGCAGACCACACTCTGTTAACTTTTAAGAGCCAGAGGACAGAACTGAGGCAGTCTCTGTATATCCAGCACACCTTCCTGTCCTCCTGCTGCTATGTTTATTCCAAATTAATTCCTACATGAGCCTCTGAACTGAGAGATTTCATTAACTTAAAAGGAACACATGGCTACACATAAGACAGTTTGGCACACAGACCTTCAGCAGAATCTCATTAAAGACACAATCTTGATTTGCGAATAATTTATACTGACATCATCACCGAAAATAATTAATTATATGGCTCTAATTTCAAAATTTAACCTAACGCAGTGTGGGTGGGTGTGGCTTCTTTAAAGAGAGTATGTAAGATCAGAAGACCTCTGCTCCAGTCTGACCAAGCTGTGCATAGCTGGGCAGCACGTGCATTTAAATAGCCTGAGTGCAAATTCAAAATGATTTTTTAAAAAATAAAATAAAAAATATTATAATTAAATTTCTATACTGCTTTTTAGCTGAAGATTACAGGGAGGTTTACAATAAAAAGACACAAAATACCTTACTTAATAACAATACTCCCCAGTGTTCTTATTTACAATAAGACATATCCATTTTTAGCTTTATATAATACAGGGCAAAAAAATAAAGGAAGTCTTCCTTCTAATACTAATCCAAGACCTATTTAGAATAAAAGCATTTGTATGCCACTTGCTCCTTGCTGAAAATGTTTTACCTTTATTATCTCATTTACTACAACAAACCTGAAATACAAGTCAGCATTATTTTTGTTATTAATAGTTTATAGAAGTATTAATAGTATATAAAATTATTAAAAAAAACTTTTTTTATAAATTCCCATAACTTTATAGCATTCTGAAGCAGCTCAAGATTACTTATTTACTATAAAACAAATGACAGCCAATCTTAGAGAAAGTGTTTTTTGTTACTCTATTTAATATATGGCAGTGGACATACAGGATCTGCAACAAAATGTCGCATTATGTAGTGCAGGGGCATCTCTTTATCAGTAACTTATTAAGAAAATGATAGAAAAGAAGAATAAGAGTGACAAGCAACAGACCAACTTTACCAGCAGTGCAGAAGGTGGGGGTGGCTTTTTCTCCCCTAGTCTTCCATTTCTGGGGAAATGGGAGAGCTTTGGATGAGGCTGACCCAAAGCTTCCCACAATCTCCACTGTAATCAGGGCAAACCTTACCATTAGGCAGTGTGAGATGGCTGACTCAGGCAGCTAAATTTTTTGTGTGCCATAAAGATGTACCAGAGATGTAGAAAGCCACTTGTGAGATTTTCTGCCTCAACTTTGCTGGCTCAGGGTTTTATACACCTTGACTTGAGGGTGGTGGTGGTGGTGGTGGCGGCGGCGGCAGGTGCTGTTTACTGCCCTGCCGCATGCAGCCAGTTATCTCAGACAAGTCCTCCCAGCCTTTCCACGCAGGCTGTCTGTGGGGATGGGACAACTTTGAAGAGTGGAACTCCCTCTCTGAGTGTAGACATCCTTCTCCATCCATATATGGAGATTTGGATGAAGGAAATCAGCATGGACCACAGGATTGTACCCTGAATTAGAACAAAATCTAATTTAAAAAAATAAAAAACCCTGTTATTTTAATGGGAGAATCTTTTTAGGCAGTCAAATGTTTTATGACATTAGTCTCTGATGAATTATTTCTATTTTTAAAAGCAGGAAATAATCCTCAGGTTTAAACATTTCTGCTATATTATTAAGTATACTCTGTCCTTAGCAGCTGTTACTGTTTGATATTTGTTCATGCTGTGTGTGGTCAGTACAATGTTTGAGTGACTTGAATATAATAATAAATTATGATCATGATGATATCTCTGTATCTGTTTGGACATACATTCAAAGAAGTATGAAATGTCCAAGATTTCTTTTGATATTACAGCACCACCACACTACCCCCATTTTTTTCAT
Organism: Lacerta agilis; assembly: GCF_009819535.1. Taxonomy (NCBI): domain Eukaryota; kingdom Metazoa; phylum Chordata; class Lepidosauria; order Squamata; family Lacertidae; genus Lacerta; species Lacerta agilis. The sequence continues at coordinate 40,116,661 of NC_046316.1, read as the reverse complement.
TTCCTTTCCTCTGGAGAGCTTTTGTCTTGCCTGCAAAATTCTCATCTGCTTCACACCTTCTGATTACAATAGGCACAGTATTAGTGGGTAGACTGTACTTCAAAAAGCTTGTCTCATTATTACTACTTAATAACAGGAGAAGTAAATAAATGTTTCAGCAAAAACAAAATCCCCACAGACAGAAAACGATTGTCTTTACCTGAATAAGAAATGATTTCTTTTCTTCTCTGCAGAGGGTGATCTTTTGAGGACAACAAAAATCTCTTGCAAATCTGTGGGAGCAAAAATATTGTTTACTTGCTAGCTTGATACCATTTGTGATATGATGCTCATTTGTTTTAAAAAACGAATAACACCACCTTACATCATTTTACCATTTGGAAACTTCCATGTATCAAATAATAATCTCAGGTTGTATATGTGTAAATAAACTATATATCATAAAGACACCAGGGATTAGAGGATTCTGGCACACCGTTTTAACACCCAAAAATCATAACAATAAGTAGATGCAATCATCATGCACTCGCCTGGCACCAAACGCACTTACTCAACACAGAACAGGTCCTACACCAAAAGGTGCCCTAGGTGAGGAGCATCTTCAGCACCCCACTCTATCTGTTCATTTTTTGAATCCAGCTCCCATCAGCCCCAGCCAGCATGGCCAGTAGTCATTGATTTCTTGCAAACTGCCTTGAAGATGGTTTGGGCTTGTTCGTTTTTACAATCCCATCCAGCAACACCTGGAAGACCACAGGTTCCTTATTCCTGATGCAAAAGAAGCTGGTTTACATGTATGAACTGGCCCAACTCTTTGACTGATTTCTCAAAACTTTCAAAAGTCAAAGTGCATGTAAAAATGGATCCTCTCTATATATCAAATTTTAAAGGACTCATTATTTCTCCGTCTAAGATTCATTTCATCAGTCTCTTTTAATTATAGCATTATATATCATATTATCAACCAGTTCCATTTCAAATATGTCTTCCTCTCCAGTTATCATTATCTTTAGCAACTTTTTTTCCAGGAAAAGCTATTTTAAATTAGGAACATTAACTCACACTATTTTACCTTTTCTTGCACAATAATGTTCTTAGATGTGAATTCACATATATGGAAGTTGTTCTCAAGTCTGTTGTTTGGTAAGAGTAAAATAACCCACGACTGGACATTAGTTGAATGTCAGGGTGAGTGTTCTGAGCAGGTCAGCAATAACTCACAGTGTCAAAACAAAATAAAATTAAAAAATTCCTTCCAGTAGCACCTTAGAGACCAACTAAGTTAGTTCTTGGTATGAGCTTTCGTGTGCATGCACACTTCTTCAGATACAAAGTGTCAGTGAAGTTAACTCTTTATTCAAAAAAACCAAACAGCTCAGGCCTAGGGATCACAGCAACTCTTCCCAGTAGATCTTGTCCCAATGACTGATGTTGCAAGGACTTAAGGTCCCCACTTTCCCACAGCTCTCTAAGTCTCCTCGTCCCCTGGGTCCTCCCAAAGCAATAGGGGACTCAATGTTTTGTCTGTTTCTGCTTCACCCTCTTCATACCTCTGCAGGTTCTGGGAGATCAGGGGAGAAGAGAAGCTGGTCACAACAGGAGCTTCTTCATCAGCCTTCTTCATCTCTGTCCTCTGGCCCCCCTCCTTTCCTGCCTTTGATCCTGGACTGCTCTTGGTCCCAGCCTTTTCCTGCTCACTGAACCCTGTCACCTCCTCAGCTTCCGATACTTCCTCCTCCCAAATCTGCCCTCTCTTTTCTCTCTGAGCACTCAGCATCATCCCACCACCAATCTCCTGGCTCTGAGCCTTCTTCCCTTGGGGGTTCCCCAGCTGGTGCCCCGCACCACTCCTCTGAATCCAGCCAGTCCATGGCATCAGATTGGCTACGAATTACGCCTTGCAGAATCAGCAGCATGGCAACAAAAGTGCAAGGGAATCTGCTGTAATCAAACTCCCATGGAAGCAGAACTCTCCCACTTCACAGCAATTCCCTTTCTGAGCTCCATCTAGTCATGCTTACATCTTGTTTAACTTTGCCAATCTAAAAATAAATCAGCATGAAAAAAGCATTAGATTTTTCATTTAGATTTTTGAATGCTTTTTCTCTCAGAGATAATATCCCTTGTCTGGAATTAAATGGCAGATTCTTCCCATGTTTGCTATGAATAAAGAAGCTGTGGTTCTTTCATCCTTGTGGCCAGTCTCATTTTTGGTTTGTAGTTCTTTATAGGAAGTTTGTAGCTCTGTTTCTACCCCACCCACCCCCCAAATCAGCAAAGCATAATGTTCAAGCAATCTTTCACATGTAAGGAGACATTTCCAACCTGTTTTGATGTGCTGGAAGTGGGCACTTTTAAAAAATGCTGCTGCTAGACTGTGATGAATTGTGTTACATAATCTGTATTTTCCAGGAGTTTTACAGAGACCTCAATAGCTGTTCACCTCAATTTGACACAAAATATGCTTTTCGCAGAGGTGAAATGAAGGCTTTGCAGCCTTTATTTACTTTCATGAAGAGCTGGGATGTATTACACCATTCTAAGTTATTCAAATGGGTTTCCTTCATGCAAAGATTTTTCCTTAGACGTTCACCTAGTATGTATATAGCAGACTAAGGACAGTTCTTTTGCTGGGTTGCCTCTTTGGTTTGGCAACATGCCAAAATGTATATTAGTACTTAAATATTGTGCATAATTCACTAAACACAGTGCAATTCTGTATATGTCAATTCAGAAATAAGAGAGCACTTCCATTCTTAAAAGTAGTTTTGTCCAGAGAGAGATGCACATACATATATATAGGAGAGAGAGGTGCTTATGTATATGAACCAATATAATTGTATGTTAAATAATGGGCAGGCCAACCACCAATGGATATAAACTGAGATAAAATGGAATTCTTTCACATTAATTCCACACTAGCATGACCTCTGCAAGCAAGGTGTCATTAACTGCCTCTCTCTCTTTCAGACTATTTCATTTTAATTTGCATAAATTGGGATTTAACGATGGCTCCCCCTATTTAGTAGCAATAATTAAAAAGCATTCAAAATGATCCCAGGGCATGCAAAATGAAGCAAAACATACATGCTTCAATCTGGAGCTCACTTTGCTCATGTACAGCTGGAATTCTGGCACATTCAGCTCCCCTCCCCATTAACGTCAATGAAGGCAGCAGGCCAGCATGTGCAAAGAACTGCCCGTGAAGCCTCTCTTGAAATTAACATGGGCAGCTTGTGAAGACAGTAGAGCTCTGTATGTTCATGCAACAATAAGAAACTGCTAGATCAGTGGCAGAGGTGTAGGAAGCTGCTCAGGCACCCAGAGTGGCAAACACGATGTGCACCTGGGAGCGGGGCATCGCTACATAGCATGCATGCGCAGTGTCACTACATACGACGCATGTGTCACTATGTAGTGACGCTGCGTATGCGTGCTATGTAGTGGGTTGCTGGCGGTGGCGGCAAACCGTGAGCAAGCCACAGAGCAAGGCTTTTCACTGGGCAGCTTGGGAAGCGCCATTGCCCCACCACCCGGTAAAAAGCCTTGCTCCGCAGCTTGCTCACTCACCCACTCGGCGCTTTGCTTCCTTCCTGCTCAGACTGCGGGTGGAGGCGAGGGGTGGGCCAGGGATGGGCGTCAGCGTCCCAAGAGAAGCGTCCCCTCCTGCCCCTCGCCTCCACCCGCAGCCCAAGCAGGAAGGAAGCAAAGCGCCGAGCGGGTGAGCAAGCAAGCTGCGGAGTGAGGCCTGGGGAAAGGGGGAGAGCTTTGCCATTTTGCCAGCGGCCTGGATGGCCTGATCAGAGGTTCCCAAACTTTGCCCCCTCCTTGAAAATTGCTGAGACCACATAATGATTTATTTTCCTGCCTATTGTAGCAATTGTAATGCACTGTGCTAGATGCTGAATGCTTTTTAGACATCTTTTGCCAGACATACTGTGGACCACCTGAATGAAGTTCACAGGCCACCAGTGCTCTGCAGACCACAGTTTGGGCACCCTTCTGGTAGAAAAAAGAAAAAAGAGAGGATATTATGATCCTCTAACTGTATTTTTTAAACTATTATAAAGAGTTAAAGGACCACTTTTTCTACACAAACATATGTTTAAAGTGATTGAAATTTGTTGCTGAAGGCAGCTGAACAAGACTTCTCTGGCTGTATAAGCAGTGAGTCTCTTCCTTGCAAGGCAACAGTTGCCTACACAGTCTCTCCCATGCCATTTTGATAGGCATTTACCTGACAGTGGAGGAAATAATGGGCTCTTGTACATTTAGATTGGGCTCATAACCCGGAAGAATTTGTGGAACTTGTACCTGCTAAGTTTCCTCTGTAGGCAGGAATATATATATTCTGGAACAGGAATATATACATTCCAAATAAAACGCATTTATTGTGAAATGACAATTTCTTCCTTCATCTTATCTGAAGAGTTGTTCGCACTTATCAAAGGACCGATCTAGTGAAAACTACTGATGACCCTTGAAATGCCTTTGAGAAGTTCAGTGGTTTATAATGTATGGAGAACACAAGATAAAGTTCACAATGAACTAGCGCAGCATAAATAGTGATGAAAGTAGGGGTAGGAAATTTTCAAGATTACATTCTCAGTGGCGTACCGAGGGGGGGCGATGTGGGCGGAGTGCCTCAGGTGCCAGCCTGGGGGGAGGGTGACACTCGGCACCACCATCCTACTCCCAAGCCGCCGCCCGCTTTTAAGGCTGCAGCGTGTGAGCAGCAGCACAGACACCTGTCTGTGCTGCTGCTCGCTCACTGTAGAGTTGGAAGGGACCCTGAGGATCATCTAGTCCAATCCCCTTCAATGCAGGAATATGCAGCTATCTCATACAGGGATCAAACCTGCTGCAACCTTGGCATTATCAGCACCATGCTGTACCAACTGAGCTGCCCAGACTATTCTGTGTGTTTCTGTAAAAGGGAACAAAATGGACAAATGGCAGGTAAAGGGGCACAGGCAGTGAAAGGTGATGTTAGGAGGGGTGCACTATAAGCTATGTGCAATTTATTCCAGGGATAACACCTTTTAGTACTCAGAAGGACTTCTCCATCCCTAAGAAATTGATTAAGATAGCTGCTTCAGCTTCTGAAGCACACCAAAAGTATTATTCAAAACTTTAGCTAATATTCCATATGCTACACTGATTTTATAAGACAACTGGCATTCATAGAACAAAGAGTATTCTTGTAGCTCTTAGTTGCAGTTCTTACTGCATATTTTATGGACTGGATTCCTTTTTTAATATTTCATCACTATAATTAAATTAAGTTCATTTTATGATGAAGATTCATGACTGAAATGTAAAGGAATTATCTAATTTAATGCTGACTACATTCCTTCCTAGTTTCTTTCAAAAATCTAAAGAACAAGTCTTGACTGCCTCCTGAATTTCACAGTAAACGAATCAATGTGCAACTTGCAAAAACTCTGAAATTCTGCTTATTGCATTGATCAGAGAATGAGAGTAAAGAGCCACATAGGAGCTTATCCTAATACAGTGTCTTGCATAATTTATTCCATGTACAATGGAGAGGTTATCAAATTTCACGCGTGTTTACTTTCTGGAAGACAACCACCTGCCTATTTGAAAGAGATGTAGAGTGCAAATATGGTTCAGAGTAATGTGTTTATCTCCTTGACACTTTAATCTTTAAAATCTCACTATTGTCATTGCGTTGTACAATGCACAGTGGATTTATAAGAAACAGTAATAACCTCATTCAAACATGAGATTATACTATATGCATAAACATTCTTTTTCTTCTTCTTTGGCGATCACTCATAGCCGAGAAAGATTGTGTTGACAGAGCCTCCAAAAATAAATGGAAATGGTTGCTATTTGGGGTTTGATCGCCTGTTTTGACTCAGGACCAGATGAAATGTCGGATTAGATGAAATGCCCCAAATCTATGAACACAATTCACCATGAACATTGTAAAACTTAGAAACAAGTGTAGGCGACCTGATTGGGATCAAAGGCCATATAGTGCAATGGAGGGAGAGGAAAATGGCTTTTTAAACTTTCACTTGTGCAACTTCCCAATGAAGCAGGCATCTTTTCCCACTGGAGAAAACAGCAGCTTTGGGAGCACTCTAAATTTGCCAATCACCGTCCCGCCCCATGCATGCAGCTTCACTACTATTACTTGTTATTTATTTATTTATTTAAAGGGTAGGTCCTTTTCATGGATCTTCCATGTCACACCTAGTTTTCGTTGAGATGCTGGCAGAGCAATTTCATGCACATTGACTTAGAAGCACTTTTTACTTTGGGCTCACCCACCACTCCTGTCACCCCATTGTGTATTGTAGCCTAAACCTGAATTGGAGCTGTTTCACTTTGGACTTGGGTAGGGGATTTATGATTGCATGTTCTTAATCATCACCACCTCCCCATATAGAAAACTGGATGCCAGAAGGGAATGTTCAATCTCCATTTCTTACTGACACCTAGTTTCCTATGAAGAAGTACATTTTTTGTATGGAGACTCATACAAGTGGTGTAATTCAGAGACCCGTCAGTGAGCAATGGAGTAGAACAACACAGTTGTGTCCCTATCTCTGCATCTTTTATCTCTTCAGGAGAGAATAAATTGGGGTGGGTGGGTTTGAGCACACAAACCACAGTGAAGGAAAGGTGGTAACAGCTGCCTCCCCCTCCTCCCCATTTTAAAAATCTGAATCTGTCCATAGCTGCTTTACCAGACAGAAGACCACCTTCACAAAAAGAGAATAATGGGACTTCAAGCAATGCATAATTCTACTGTTTGTCACAGTTATTTCTAAAGGGTTTTTCCATAGAAAGGTGGTTTGAGGATTTTATCCTCTAATGGAACTTCCTCAAAATTTCCTTACAAGTAGTACTTTAGGTACAATTAGCACTTTAAGTACATACTCCGTCAGGGTGCTTTCATTTTGCACAAAAGCGTTATTCTAACCATATTCTATGGAGACAAAAATACCTGTTTTCTTCGATGAAATATGCTGACTTTTTAAACCCGCCCTAACAGCAATGAAAACTGCCTCGTTTTATTCTGTGGAATACCTTGTAAATAGAGGGAGTGTGTGTGTCAGTCTGAACCTATTCTATAGTTTGTTACTGTAGTTCATGACATAAATAAAAGGATTGGCATAACTTTAAATATTACAGGAGACCCTCTATTATGAACTTGCTTGACATCTGTACCAGTCTGATCTCAAAATGTGTCCTGGAAGGCATTCAGGAATTTGCTTGAGTTCTTCACACCTTGTAAAGGTCAGCACATGTAAATCAAATTGCCAGTAAAGTCTGTTCAACACCTGAATGGATGCAATCAATATAATGCTGAGATGATTTTAAGACTGGAGACAGACAATGCAACCTATAGGAATTTTAACTTGCTGTTGTTGTTTTGATTATTTTATGCTTGGATTTGCTGATTCGTTTGCATTTTATATTTTGGTTTTATGGTTCTCTGTGTCAGGGCTGACCCATGCATAAGGTGAGGCGAGGTGACTGCCTCAGACGGCAGGATCCACCTGGAGCAGTAGATCCTAATGTTGATGTTTCTTTGCCCCTGCTTGCTCCTGGTGTAGCTCTTCCCTAACCCTTTCTTCCCTGATGGGGAAGGGACTACCATTTTGGGGTCTGCCTCAGGTATCAAAATGTTTTTGGATGGTCCTGCCCATGATAGCAAGCTGACCAGTAGTAACTGTGTGGGGGACACAGAAAAATCAGAGAAGGGGCTGGGGACATAGCAATATCACAAATTTTCCTCATCAGGGAGGCAGCTGAATTTATTTGAAGTGAGTCAAACATACCAAAGCCAGCCAACTGTGTTTTATACTATAAAGGCAGCATTCACTTAGGGAGTGAATGAAATAATGTGGACACAGAGGAAAGTCTTTAGACAAACATACCCCAGTGTACAGTACACAAACAAGCTAACATCCATCTTGTATTAGGTTGGCGGCAGCAGCAGCAGCAGCAGCAGCAAGCTTCTCTTGGTTTTACTGCTGTTTGGGGAGAGTCCCCTCCCAGCTTCTAGGTTGGGTTGGTCTGCTGGTTGGTGGTAATGTATTTAATATTAGTTTCTCTACTCCACTCTCCCCTATTCCTCATTAATTTCCACATCATTTGCTTTGTTTGTGTACTTTCTTTAAACATGTAAACCAAGTGTCGGGGGGGGGGGGGCTTGAGGCTTGGGGCCTGGGGCCTGGTTCATGCATAACCCTGTACTACCTTCTTGATAGCCCTGCCTGGGATCTCCAAGAAGGGCTGGGAAAGACTGAAACTCTGAAGAGTTAGTTTAGAAACTACTGAACTACGTGGACTAATGGTCTGACAATTAAAACACAATTTTATAAACGATAGCAAATGCAAATTATTAAAAAGCTGGAATGAATTGCATAGCAGTTATCTAGACCATCTAATTACCAAATCATCTGCAGGATAAAAAGGGTCACTACTGTCCTCCAAAAACAACAGAAGGCTGGCACTAGGCAAGACTCTCTTGGGAAAGCATTCCTTATTTGCAAAACTAGAATGGAAAATGCACTCTACCAAACCCTCAGTTACTGCCTGAAAAGAGCAAGTTTGAAGCACAGTTCATCTTACAGAACAAGGGGCAGAAAGGCTAGAAAAGGGAAACATTTTTCCTCGGTAAATCAAGCGCAGATTATTTAGGACTTTACAGTCCTACAAGTTAAGTTATACTGGATCTAACAGCTAACTAGTGTAGATGACATAAAATTTGTTCCCTGTATCCAATTCTCATCTGAAGGCATGCCATGCCACTGAATTCTGCACCAGTTGATACTGTCATACAATTTTCTGGAACCTGGAACAGTTACCACAAAACGGAAGATGGACACAAGATCCTTATCTGTAGCCAGTATAGATATAATTGAAAAAATACACTCCTGGTTCTTCACTATAAACACAACCTGCACAGCAGACCCAGATTGAGGTCTTCTGAACCCAGTCCTTCAAAAAGGGCATGAGCCCATCTGAAACAAGCAAATACATGTCCCTGAGGTCAATTGGACCCCTAAATATCATTATCTCCAGCTGTTTTTAGACTACAATTTCCATCATCCTTGATCACTGGTCCTGCTGGCTAAGGATGATGGGAATTGTAGTCCACCCTTGGCCTAGGAGAGCATTGTTATGCTTTACTTGTTCAACTTCCAGTTGTAGCCCAGCAACATTTGGTGGGCACCACATTGATTAAACCCAGACAATAGATTGTCTACCGGCATGACTTCATTTCCACAGCCTAAAACCTGACTGAAACACATTGCATAAACCATAGCAGTAGCATTTGTTTCACACTTACATCATGCTTTGTATTCCTGTCCGTTCCTTGCAGCCCCTTCCAGGTAGAAATGAAGCGTTGCTGGGCTCTGCTCTGCTTGGGAAGCCAGTGAGTCCCCACGGCATCCTTGATCACCACGTGCTCTTTCACTCCAACACGAAAGAATTTTATCTGGTACCTCTTGACCACACCTCCAGAGAGATACTTCTTGTCACAGGCACTGTTTTCCGAACAGTGTATGCTACTGTGGATCTCACCGTTAATGAGGTCTGCTGCTTGAACAGACATGGCTTTGTTCTCTTCCTTGGGTGTTGAAAGGCTGCTTAAAAAGCCGCTGCTGTTCAAAACTTTCATTCCTCAGAAAACGTTTCCAAACTGTGGAGGTCTGTTAAATCCCAAAACATGAAAGTGAATATGTAATGTAAAAGCCCTGGGTTGCAGCCTTATTATGCTGTTCCAGGAAGACCCTTCAGATCCTGAAACGTTCTCGATTTCATCTGCTCACTTGCCGTCTGGCCCCATTGTTCAGCGGCTATCAAGTAACTGAAAATCGACCTCTGGTTTCAAAGTAGCTCTTTTAGTTCACATAAAAGCAACACGTCCTTAAAACAAGGTGTCCCAGACTAGATGTTTCAGCCCCAGAAATGGATGTTTCAGCCCCAAGCTCTTGAATCCGAGTATTTTTAATGATCCTCAGAACCTGTAATGTACAAAAAATATTTGTAAAAAAATCCAAAGTAACTGATAAGAGTACAGGATTGCAGACACCATTGATAGTCATTTGTGATTAACAAAATAAGGTTATTAATTATTATTTATTTTAAAGATTTCTAAGCCCACACTGTATCCTGGTGGATTCCACAGTGGTGTACTATTTTTATCTAAATTAATAAAATAAAATAAATAATAAATCACATCATGCATTCTTCATAATTCAATAAAACTGGGATACAAAAAAACCCTATAACCCATGCAGAGGCAATGAAACCAATTTAAGATGCTTGGGCAGATAATAATGTATTAACATTGTACCAAAAATGTTGTAATGTCAGTGACAGTCAAATATCTTTGGGCTGCACTGAGGCAGCACTTTATTCTGTTTTCCTGGCGAGTCCTTACCAATTTCCATGTTTTATGTGATCCTTCACATGGCATAGAAGCCACTTCTGAAAGGCTAGTGGAACCTATTGGAAGTTTAGCACTCATTTCCATGTTAAATGTTTCCAGAAAAAAAACATCCATTTGCAACCCTGTTAACTTGGAAAATGGCGAGACTTTTACATTCCATGTGATGAAATTTGGGGCAGTATCCTAGTATACAGTTCCTTCCCACCAGGCCTTTGGAAGAGATTGATTGGCTGGAGCATAATGCTATACAAACTTCCTGTACATTTTCAAGCTCAGTCTAGGGTGATATGTGCAGAGATAGATGTTTCCCTCTCTCATGGAACTTTATTACTTTTATTTATATAAGGCATCTATAACCTGTCTTTTAGCTTAGAAGGCTTTTAGAGTAGATTATAAGAATCAGTAGTAAGAGGGACCCTCTCATCAGGCTTACAGGCTAAAAAGACATGACACACGAGGAAGAAGGAATGGGAGGGAGGAGGGGGAAAGCGAGCTCAAGAAAGCGAGCTCTTAAATTGCGGTTCTTACAATACAGCTATAGTATAGAGTTCTTCTGTCTATGAAGATTCTGGCTGGAGCAAAGCAGCTGACTGTCTGGGCCACTCAATGGCTTCTGGTTGTTCCATTGCAGGCATAGCTTTTACCTATCTTGCACCTGATGTCATAGCTGAATTAAGAGGCCTGCAATCAGAAGTCCCCTACTACTGCTGTATATAATTTTCCCTCCCCATCCTGTTCTATATAAACCCTCTCTTCCTTCAGCCATCTCTGATCAATGTGAATTGTAAGGATATATGGAAAGTAATATGTCCAAACGTCAAGTTTTAAACACATTTACACTGAAAAAAACTTGCAGTGATTTTAAGAAGCTCACTTCCAAGTAAGTATGCCTAAAACTAGAGTTTGAACCCTCTAGGGTTTTGTGACATTAGCATCATTGGGATTGTTATCAAAGTGTCTGTGCTTCTTTTCAATGTCTAAACAACCTTGGGGTGGGTCACGTCTTCCAGGAAAATAAATGGAGGAAGAAAGAACCAAGCACATTACTGCTTCTGCCTGGCCAAGCCCTAAATTTCTCAGGAACTAGTTGTTTAATGTTATCATAAAACAATTGTATTGTTAGCAATTGCAGCTGTTTTGTAGATAATCAACATAAATGAGCTCCAATCACTCTCATTTAATGCCTAAGGAATTAATTGATTTTTCTTGTGTGTGGTGCATTTAGATATGCAGTAGATGATATGCATTAAGGTATTTAAAGAATAAACTCTTCAGAAAGAAAAGAGGGAAAAACCATAGACACATGATTCCAGAATTTCATGTCTGTGAATTGTTAATCTCCTTATAATGAGATTAACATTTACAGCCATGAAAGATGTTCTACTGTAGGTTATGCCGTGTTTCTGAGCTTATCTGCAGGGGGTTGCACAGATCCAATAAAGCATTCAGCAGCAATAAAACAGATTACAGTGAAGTCATGAATTTGTAATTTGATTCCCTTTGGGGCAGTGATGATAGCTATTTTCTTTATTTTCTGGACATTTTTCTTTATACATACAACATTGCAGGTGAGTCAGCTCCTGTTTTAGGCTGCCTTCTTCAAAGAAAAGGGAGATTCAAATAGCCTTCTTCAAGCAGAAGCAGAATTTATAGGCTGGAGTTCCCTTGGGCACAGCAGTTTCTTATTGCTAGGACAAAATAAAACAGTGGGATTAAGAGCTGCCATAATGGATATTTTAAAAGCCATCCAGACAATAACAATGTAAGGTGTTGTGTTCTGATTATTGTTCTTGCAGAAGATGGCCTATCAACTGTGGTATGGTAAGTAGTGTTCTACAGACCACCATAAACAGTTCAGCAGCGAACAGAGAAGGGGAACTAAATCCACAACTAAGGATAGGAAAATCAGTTTGTTTCAGTTTGTCTTGATTTCTCATTTTTCCAGTCTTCCGTTCAGTCCTCCACATTTCCACAAAAGTTTGCTTTTTTAAAGGCCTCATGAAAATTTGTCAACATTTTAGTGCAAATTTCTCCTGATGTATGCAATTTTGCCTAATACCTGTGTATACATTTTTGAAATTTTTTTTATCCTAATGCATTTTTGCATGCAGCTTTCACTCACATATGTACCTGTAGGCACACATTTTGCCTCAGTAAATGCAGTGATGTTGTGTGGGCACTTCAAATCTTGCATGCCCAGGAGGCATCAATTTCTGGAGTCCAAACCTAATGAGATAAAGGACATATGTTATTGGATTGCCTGTCATTATTGTTATTTTTAATGTAAAAGCAGCCATGAGGATGAGAGGTCCAAATTTGCTTGGAGCAGCTTTGTTGCATGAGAGGGTTAATCCTTTCTCCCTGTACCATTTACCTGATGTAAATTGCCCCCCTGCCTTCAATGTGCTATTAAAATATGCAGGAATATATGATACGTAAAATGAATCATGGAAGGAGAAGAAGAGAAATCTTTGGCTCTGAGGCATAGGGAGCAGCACTGTAGGAGGCCAAGGCAGGCAGGGGCCCACAGCCCAGCTCCTTAGCTGGCCACGTGGGGCTCACTAGCTCTGAGAGGAGGTGTGTGATTCCTCAGCTAGAGTGGGCTCAGAACAGGTGAGGGTCACTTGCCTCATCAAGTCCAGATGCTGCAAACAGCATACCCAGTGTGAAAGGGAAGCAGAGCCGAGGTGCTGGGTCTGTTCAACTGCTCATGTTGATGGAGCTTGGATGTTCCTGAACCTCCACGGGACTGTGCTTTAGGTTTGACTCTAGGCTGTATCCTGACTGTGGGACTTGGTTACTTGGATTGACCCTGGATTGTGTTTCCTGAGCTTTGCTTGTGTGGCTTGATCCTGGGACTTTGGACTTGACATCAGTGCTGTCAAGTATCCCGTTTTCCCGGGGATTCTCCCTTATTTTAAGCAGTTTCCCGCTGCTCTCCCTTATTTTTTATTTCCCTTAAATTTCCCGTTTTTAATGGAAGCAGCTCCTCCCCTGCTGGCCAGGGACTGGGTGGGAAGACCTCGCTTACTTGGAGAGAAAAGCCTCAGCCCTCAAAGCAAGTGGGAGCCGTTTCCCGTGCTTACAGGAGGGTGTATTCCTCCCCCTGCATCAGCCCCTATCTGTTGCCACCGAGCCCCTCAGCTGGCCAATAGGGTTAGCTGGCGGGCGGAGCCTGGGTGCCTTTGAGCAGCTGCTGCTTCCTGTCCTGTTTTGATGGGATCAGACAAGAAGACGATGGGGCTCCATTGCGCGGAGCACATGGCTGCCCTCCTCTTTGCTCCGCTCCGAGCCCACTTGGAGTTTACATTGCTGCTCCGCCCACTTTTGCTTCTGGCTCCACCCACCACTGACATGTGACTGTCACCGGGATAGGTGAGAATGCTGATCCCGTATTTTCAAATCCGAAACTTGACAGCTATGCTTGACATACTCACTTGCTGCCAGGTAGGCCAGGGCTTCAGAACACAGACAATCCCACTGTTGCAAGCATAACAGCAGAGATTATTTCATGTGTGACTTAAAAATTAGTTACTAGCCGAGAGGGGGGTGGGAGGATGTGTGACTTAGCAATCAGTTGGAATGGCCTAGTGCGCACTGAGGTAAAGGGTGCTCTGATTGGCTGGGTGGTTGTGAGGGAACTTTTCCACTCTGTTTGGTTGAATTATTTATTATTTCTTGAAATTATATCCAGTCCTCCCTTCTGAATGAGCCCAGGGTAGCAAATGAATGTTGTCCTGCAATGTACAAAGCAAGAAAGACAAAATCTCTCTGTGCCTTTCCCTTCAAATTATATACTGTTTTCGCTGAGTTTCCTCAGGAAATCCTGTTATCAGGATTTGTCTCTCTGGACTTTTGTTTATTTAAGTGGCTTTACACTCTCTCTTGTTATACTGGGGCCTGTGTGATTCCATTCAATCACTGCGTTACTTGAGGGTGAAGTTCACCTCCATGGGGTGTGTGTGTATGGGGGCATGTTTTAATTTTTTTAATAATAATTTTAAAAAACCAAAAACCTGAAAGTCTGTGTGTTTATTACTGGTTGTGATGAAGAGGCTTCATTTATAAAAAGAAAAATAATAATGTGCTGACAGTTGAGGAAAGTGTGAAGTCTGTTCCCATCTGAAAATCCAGCTGTTTAGTAGGTACTTTGTGCATGCACAGAAGCAATGTTTCTCAGACCAGACAATGCTATTGCTATCTCCTCACATACTGCTTTAATGATTTTTTTTTTTACTTTGTTGATTTCTTAACTTGTGGGTTTTTAAATTTCATTTAAAATTTCATTTAAATTTCCTGAAACAGAAAAGCTGACATAATAGAAGCTACGACTGGGAGGAACTAAGGCATTAAGGGAACTGTGGTGTTCTGGGCTTCCTTGTCAGCAGTTTTTGGGGACAATTGACATTTGAGATGGCAACACTAGGAGTTTTGCTATACAGTCATCAGTGCCAGATGTGTAGGATTTCCAAGCCTGTAAAACCAGTCACTTTAAGCAAGTGAGGCAGCATGCTTGGTCCAAGTTGTATGCATCTTATTGTTTCGGTTCATGTGTCAAGAAAAAAAATTCAGAACTGCAGATCAAGAGCCAAAGTACAGGACGCACTAAACGTGCCAAAGTTACCGGTACATATGTATATGAAATGACACATATGTAGGACCCCAAAACAGGACCAGGGCTATGGGGGTTTAACCCTTCCCTTCTCTATCACATTCCAAACAAAATTCATGCCATACCACCACAGCTGCTATTAGCAAATTGCCATTTAATGCTAACAGGGCAGAGACAGTTGTGTAAATATATAAATTCCCCACCGGCTTTCTTCATGAACATTGTAGTGGGGTGGGGTGGTGCTGGTCCAGACTTTAATTTTAACCAAGGCACTGAAAAGGGCCCTGTTTTCACTTCAAAGCCTGGGCTACTCTCCAGAACTTGGGGAGAAGCAATAACAAAAAGAGCTGTCTAAACTGGTCAAACATTAACAATTTAATTTCATCCAGGTCCTCGAAACATAAGACCTAGGCCAGCAGGGCTCAGGAATCTATAAAGCAATTGCAAAGATATGGTGCCTTTGGGCATGCACAGAGCTCTTTGGAGACCAATGTGAAGGGCAAGCTCTGAAGTGACATTGTATGGATCACGCTCTAGCCCTGGGAATGTGGATAAAACAAACATTTCTTTCCTCTTTTTACTGTGTGTCTTGAGTTAGTTCCCAGGATATGTCGAATATATACTAAAGCAGTACTGACATGAAAGTTCAAAAACTTTTTATTGTCTGTAGTAAAGCCTGATGCAGTAAACAGCAGAACATATTACCGGTACACTGGCTGAAAGAGTGGGCTATAGCTAGCAGATGTAGAGATCTAGGTTGTAAAAAAAAAGGGGGGGGAGAAGACTTTCTTCCTCCACATCTCCGATGGAAGAGGATAGTCAAATATTTCCTTAAAAGCCAACAGCAGATATTAAAGCATACATTGGCTGATAGCATTTTATAATTTTAAAAAATGATTGTATTCCTCCTAAATTGAAAATACTAGTGCAGGGATGGTGTGGAAGAAAACCAGTGTTTGGGAATTATTTCAGGGTTGCAAAGCAATATTGCTGGGAGGAACAGGTAGAAACCAAGCAAGAGAGTCTTCCTACTTAGGAACGTTCCTCTGAGGAAAGTGTTGTAACGTGGGGATCGTGATTCAGCAAGTGATTTCAGCTCTGACATAGCAGGCGGGAGACAGCTTCTTCATGTAACACTCTTTATTCAGACAAACAAGACTGGGGGACTCGGGAGAGAGATGCTACATTTATAGGAACAGAAAGAATGGCTAGAAATTATACATTTTGGAGTGAACAATCTCAAGCAATCACAAAGCTGCCTTTTGGTGGGAACCAATAAGACTGAGGATCCAAATACAGCAACTTAAATGAACCAATAGTAGCTGTTCCTTCTGGAACAGGAAGGCAGCTACTTTTCCCTAATGTGAATACAGACAATAATAATACCAATATGATAACCCTTGAATCAATACACAACAGAAAGTATGCAGTTTTACACATGTTTATACTCACTGCCTTATGGTTTTCTCTATTCTCCAAAATGTGGAGGTCACACAAATTGATTTCCTTCATGAGCAGTCAGACTCAGGGCCGTCTCATCCATAGGGGCTGGTGGCGCGGCGCACCAGGGCGCCGGGCCCCCCAGGGGCGCCTCCGCAAGCATACCAGGCTCCCCCTCCCCAACCCGCCCCCACCCCCACGGGCGGGCGGGTGGCACTCGCGCGCCGGCGGGCGGGCGGGCTGCAAGCCGGCCGCCCTCGCCTCCTGGAGCCCCAGCTGGAGCGCTGGAGCGGCGCGGGGCTTTGCGCGCCCTTCCAGCACTCCAGCTGGGGCTCCGGGAGATGAGGGCGGCCGCTCCAGCCATCTCGATCCGCCAACGCGCCCTCGCCAGCTGCGCTATGAAGCACCTCCTGGTCGGGCATGCCGTGCGGCTCCCGGCTTCTTTCCCCAGCTGGCAGGTTGCAGGCCCGATCCCGGCGGCTCCTGCCTCTCATGGCTCCTCCTCCTTTCACAACCTCGTGGAGAGCTTCTCCTCCCTGCCGGAGCCAGGGTCGTGTCTGCTGGGCCCAGCCCAGGCACCGCTGAAGGGCTCCCGGCGCGCTGAAGGTGCGCCGCCACCACTAGCACCACGCCTCGCCTGTTTGCTGGGCTTTGTCCGGGACTTGCAGGCAGCCGCTGCGTCCGCAGCCCTTCCCCGCCCAGCTCGGGGTGGGAGGACCAGCGGCGGCTTGCCGACGGCCTCCCCGCGTCCGCAGCCTGGCCCTGCCCAGCAGAGCACGAGTTTGGCATTCCCACCCGCAGCGCCGCGCCCTCCAGCTTCCCGCTGTGCCTGGCCCTGCCCAGCGGAGCGCGAGGGGCGCCGGAGGGATCTTCGCACCAGGGCACCAGATAGGCTTAAGACGGCCCTGGTCAGACTCAATAATAAAAGTAGTCCCATCTAGAAAAGGGGTGAGTACAGAAGTAGATTGGGATCTACTGATACATCTTGAGAGTCATTTGCAGCAAATCAGCAAGGATTTCTGAGGCCTAGTTACTTTATAAGAGCAACAACAAAACACACACCCCCATGCAAGGCCCCAACCTTAAATTATACTGCCAAAATGAAAGCTTAGGGGAACTAGGGGTAGATTTTTGTGTGGAAGGAATGTGAGTCCTGATCAGTTCTATTGCTCAGAGCAAATTCCTGGGTCCACAATTCTTTAATTCTAAGTGTGTGTGCTTTCTACTCCAAGTGACTGCCTTCACTTGGAGTAGAAAAAATGGGATACAGTATAAATGTACAGTAGTAATAGATAACCAAAAAAGGGAGTGTAGTAAAAAACAAAAACAGTTTTTCCCAAGTCTGAAACCTGCCTACCCCTGACCTAGAATAAGGATTTCACGAATATGGAGCATACACATACTCAGATATAAATAGGCATTCAAGGTGATATGTAACACTAAAGTAGGTCTTATCTCTTTTCCATATAGCTTGGAAAACATTCTGCTTTTTCCTTTTGAACAAAACTGTGGGCAAATGTTAAACTATACTTTGATTAAAATTTGATAGTGCTGCCATGGACCAGATAAAATTGCTTCAGGGAGCAGATCCACCTGTGAAGGTCTCACTTAAAACTACCAGTTGTCATTGCAGAGGGAATGTCCACTGAGTTAAATGTCAGATTTATAGGTGCAATACAACAATTGTCTTACTGGTAAATGAACTGGAAAGGGAAGGCTTGTCCCTGAACTATGCAGCAGTTTGGTTCAATTTATTGGCCAACTAAAAAGGTTTAATCAACCTCAACTGTGCACTACCAGTGGTATAGTAGACGGTGCATATGGCAAAGCATCGCTTCCAGAATTTTTTAAAGCCAGAAACAATTATGGTATGTCAACTTCCAGAATGCTAGGGTAGGTGGTGGACCTGTCTTGCACTTGCAAATGAATAATAAGACTTGCAAGTTTTTCTATTGTTTGCCATGTATTAACTAAGAGGAAGTCAGAGAATGAGGAGAAATAGTCAAGCAGAGGCTGAATACTTTTTCATAGATGGGATTCCTACTGCCAGCTAACCATTTAAACTGTAACACATCATTGCAAGATTGTTTGCATTTCTAATTGAAAGCTTAAGACTGATCAAGGATGTGAACCCAAGTCATCCCAGCGGAAGTTCAACATGCTAAACACTCTATCACCCTTTGGCAGCTCATTATTCTGTTTCTGTCGGCTCTGATATTACGTTCTGTACTGCTGTCCTTTGGTGTGTATATGTAGAGAGAGAGAAAGAGCTGTTTGTTATTTGGGACTCTCCTTGGAGAGGTGTGAATTATGGTGCTGTCCCACTGCAGCAGTTACTGCTGCTTTGAATTGTGGTTTGAAGGTCCAGGAGAATCTGGTGTGAGGGTCAGGTTTAAAGACAATGCTATGCAGTGGGTAGAATAGTAGGCTTTAGGGGTGCAAATGTTTCCTGGCTTTCGGTCTTTATTGGCAGCCCAACATGCAGAAATTTGAGAAGTTGGGTGCTTGCTGACATGGAGATAAAGTGAGTGAGAAAAGCTACACATCTGTAGTTTCCACATATGAAGGATACAAGTAAAAGCATGGGGAAATGTTGGCAGCCTTGTTGGACGTGGCAGTGGAAATCCCATTTTCAGATCGCAGATCACCTGTAAAGCCCTTGAGCAGGTAGCTACTTCTCGGTCTAACCCACCCCTGAGTTTTGTTAGCAATATAACAACATAGCCCTTTATATGCTGACATGAACTGCTTGGAGAAAGAATGTAAAAGTTTTATATTTTGACCCATTGTTGCTGTGGGGAAAATAGTCTCCCTCCCCCCTTGTTGAAAGTATGTAACAGGTCCCTGGAATATTGAAATGAAAAGATTTAAAGACACCCCCCCCCCATATTGGACATAAAGTCACAGGCACCAGAGGCTTTCGTGAATTTGGAGTTTAACGGCTATAGGATTCTGTAGCAAAAGAGGCTTCTTTCAGTTAAATTGCCATGCTATGTTAACTCTCTTCTTATCTGAAGCCAAGAGACCAGAGAGTTGTACAAAGGGGGATTTGGATAGTTGAGGAAGGCAGGGCTAGAGCCCAGACTTTGGAAGTTTCTTTGCCAGGATTCATTTATTCTCCCTAATTTAACTGCTTCTAATGGCAGAAGCTTGCACTGACCTTGATGAAACAAACAATGTCAAACTATGCCCCTGCCCTTGAAAAATTTACAGCGCTTTGTATCACAGCCCACTCCCTCCTCCCATTCACTCGGTTTTATAAATACCCCTCCCTCTTTTATAACCTTGGCTGTTCATTCTGCTGTCCTTTCCTGGCTTTCTCCTCTTTTAAAACCATGAACTAGGAGGACAGTCTCTGAGCCTTCTTGCGATGCCGCACCCAAGAAGATTTTCCAAGTGTAATATATCAGGAAAGTGTATCTTTAATACATCATACCACCCTAAATAGATTCTCCTGACTGACACCAGTTAAGAATTAACAACTGAAATTAATTTATTGCAGCTTTAACCTGCCTATAGCCTCTGGTCCAGAAGAGGGCACAAGTTAATCCAATAAACAAATAAGCACGCTTTCCTGGCAGCTCACTGAACTTCCATAGTGTAACAAAATAAGCCAGTAACCTAAAAGCCAAGTAAGTGGGGGGAGGGCGGATCTATATATTTCCTGTTGAATAATTTCCAATCTGTTCAACAAGTTCAGGTTCCACTTGAATTAAGTAAATAACAACACCAATAATTTGGGTAAGGTTGTATTTGCTGAGGCGGGTTAGTGACTTTCCCAAAATACAGTTAATGAAAAAACCATTAGATTTCAACACCTGTGTAAAAAAAAAAAAAAAAAAAAAAAAAAACCCAACACAACTAGCTTTGCATGCCCAAGAGAGATGGATGCATTTCCTAGCAGCAGCCCTTCATGTCACAGAGTGAATTGCTTTTGAAAATGTAGAGTTTTGTCCTTGCGGACATCGTTGACGGTGTGTGATCCCTATGGGCAGTGAGTGGGGAGGCAGGCTTTGCTTCTTCAGCATGTTTTGCATTTCCAATGGGTTACAGCAGTGTTTTTCAACCACTGTTCCGCGGCACACTAGTGTGCCGCGAGATGTTGCCTGGTGTGCCGTGGGAAAATTACTTTATATATAGTCAATATAGGCACAGAGTTAAATTTTTTAACATTTTCTAATGGTGGTGTGCCTCATGATTTTTTTCATGAAACAAGTGTGCCTTTGCCCAAAAAAGGTTGAAAAACACTGGGTTACAGGATCTACCTTTTATATTGAGTAGAACTGGAGAGGAGTCCTGGTTGTTGGACTTCTATTCCCATCAACCCCAGGCAACATAGCCAATGATCAGAGAGGATGGAAGTTGTAGTCTAACAGCACCTGGAGGACCGCAAATTCCCAATATCTAGTACAGAAAAAGATGGGTAATTCTCAAAGAAGCCTTCTGGTATTTCTGATTTCTTTGTTACTATTGCTTAACTTGAGCCATGTGTTTTAGATAGTGTGATATATACGGTACATACACACACTACTCTCTCTCTCTCTCTCTCTCTCTCTCTCTCTCTCTCTCTCTCTCCTAACATCTTCTTTCAACAGTGCTTAACACACATGGATAGCCACATAATTGTTGAACAAAAATAAGGTGTAAAGAGGAGCAGAAATGACAAATGATAGAAGGAAATAAAGTGGAGAGGGATAAGCTACTGTATGTCAGGCTGCCTTATTTCGAGTGACTTGATGGATAGAACAAAAGTGAGAGTTAGACAAGACAATATAAATGTGGAGCTTGGACCCATTAATCAGATTAAACAACATGAGAAGCAGAGTGGGCCCCATAGTAAAATAAAGCCTGGAAACAGGGGCAATGTTAGGCAAATTAGACAGGAATCTAGAAACGGGAATTGTGGATTATAAAGCATCAGTGATTAAAGATGAGACTGCAGAAAGAAATGCTGATGGCACAAGATGGTAACAGTAGCAGTTGGGGGTTTTGGCCATCAGCTTTTGTAAACACAGCAATGTGAGGGGGAAATGCAGGCCAAGCAACATATTTCAGCCCTTCGGAGCATATGGCAAAAGCTATGTTTCCCAGGTGGTGGGCACTAGATATTCTGACTCGGCTAGGAATTGTGTCGCTTGTAGAACAGCAGGCAACAATGTACCTTGTCAGAGAAGCACACATTCGCTACATGGGCAGGTGTCTCAGGAAAAGGAGGCCATGATTCCAATCTTTACAAGACTTGAGTGTTTGTTGAAACAACTGAGATCCAATAACGAAACTAGGAAAATTAACTCAACACACACACACACACACACACACACACACACACACACACCCCAACAACAAGCCAAATCGTCTTCTGGAATGGCTTCCCCTCACCCTGGTTCTTGGGCACAGAACTAGGTCTAGGAATGCTGCAAAGCAACATGCAATGAAAGCTTTTGCCGTGCAAAATAGGAATAGGAATTGACTCTGTGAAAATGTATAAAGTCATATGCCACTCTCCAACATATGGTGTTCTTCCCTTTACAGCCAAGAGTACCGCTGGAAAAGCATGGGGCAGGAGGACATCATCCCACCTGTTTCAAACTAGGTGCCATGGATACTTTTAGAAAAAGAAAATTGCAACATGAAAATCACACATATCCTTAGCTATTTTGATGCATGGTTTGTGTTTAAGGCAGTCGTGAATGCAAGCATACCCCTTTCCCCAACTTTGATATCACATCCTCCCCTGACCTGTCTCCTTGCCATCCATGGACAGGAAGGAGGTGGGGCTAGTGGGCGATGTAATATTGTACTGGGGATAAGACCATGGTCCCACTTCCCTTTATCTCCATGATTGCGCTAAACATGAGTGTGGAAAAAAAGCTCTGCTTCATAGCTAATTAGGTCCTTCGGCAAGCGTTAATGGGGAGAAGATAATGGCTTGCTTTTATCCAATCTGAGCTGAGATCTGAGCTAGGAAAGGGGGTGTTGCTCATAACTCATGCCCCCAACCACTAAATGTCATCAACTTAACATGGAGGTTGCAAACAAGTTTAATCCTGCATAGGAAATTGATTCTACCCAAATCAATTGAGCTCAGGTATTCATAGAATCTCAAAGACATTAGGAAAGAAGTGCTTATTTGTTCATTTGATGATTGTGTATCCATACCTTCAGCACACAATTTTTCAATAACATTAAAAAAGCAAACCACTTCTGCCCTTTCTACCTCATTTCCACTCATTCACTGGGCTTCCAACATTGAAAATGAAGGATGTCATCTGAACATCATTAAGCTTTTTATTATAATAATGCAGACACAGATAAGATAAAGTAAAATGTGAGGTTGCCACTTTCATTTATAAAAGAGTAAAGAGCTAGCTTAAACCTATTAATCAGACTAAACAACTTAATGTATAATGACATTCATAAATTCCTTTGGGATAACAGATCATAAAAATATGGTGTATAGATTTACCAATACCCAGTAAAGTATATTTCACTACGGCAAGGCAGATAGTTACACATGAGGATCAATGGGCAATTAAAAGGAAGATCAGTGTTTAAAGAGCACTAAAAACCTTCATATCATATTATCAATGACCAGGCAGAAATGAAGATAAAGAGAGCTGCATGAAAATGATGCACTGCATTCTCATTAGAGCCTTTGGTTTAACATCCTGGAAAAGGAGAATGAAGCTGCAATTCTTCATACTCCCACAGTGTCTCCATTAGATTAGACTGTTCTTGTAAAGTGCTGGAATCTGTTTCATTTAAGGACACCCAATATAGTATAGCTCACCTTTTCATCCACCAGGCTGAATGCAGCCCACCAGACATGTTTAATTGTCTGCTGGAGCACAAAATATCTCACAAGTTTTCTGCCTGCCTGGGACTTCCACAAAAGAAGGGAACTGTCAAGCATCTAGCAAGCCACAAGACATGGCCTCTGGTTGTGATCAGCTTGCTGGCCATGAGCTTGTGCTACACCCTGTTGTATTGGTAGTCACACTGACCCATTTCTTCCTCCCCTGAAAATATAAGGAAGCAGTCTCTTCTGCCACAATATTCCAAATCTAGAAAACAGCCATGGATGGTCTTGCAAGGGTGCAATATGCATGAAGCACCCGGGTGGACCTCATCAGAGGGGCTACCTGCCTGCTTGTTTAAGGGCCTTCAGCCTTATATTGAAGTCCCTGGCTCTGTGGGTAGGGGGTAGCATACTTAACCATGTCTCTCTTTTGGGGATGTGTTTGTTCATATATGGCTATCATTTAAAATCCCTATTTACAGCAATATATGTATATACCATTGTCATAAGACCCAGAGAAAATGCTCACCCTGGGGGTTTGGAGCACCTTTTTAGCCAGGGCCTCCTCACACATTCCATCACAATCCAGCATGCCTTTCAATCTTCTATAGATGGTTTCTAATTACCCTCACAGCAGACGGTGCCTTGCAGGCATGTCTGAGGTGAATAGATGCTCGGAGCAATTTAGGTCTCCCTATAGTCTCTAGGCATTTGGAACTTCCAGTTTTCTCATTTACTTATTCCTGTCAGGTTGCCAAACAGCTAACTACTTGGATAGTCTTTTGGGATATTGCAGATCCATACACAGGGAAGCATTTTTATTGATTACAGAGAGATAGGAGAACATCAGAGAGCACTAACTATTGTAGAAAGATAAAATCAAGTGAACTTCTATATATGGCTTTAATAGATGTTAGTTCAAAGCAAGCTGGTTCTACAATTTTAACTCTTTGCTGTGCAGACATACTCCTATCTTTAGATGGGCAGAACTCCCCCACATGGGCAGGAATCTGACACCAGATAGAAATATAAATTCTGACCAAAGGACGAAGAGTATAACTTATGACAATGTGAATTGGCAGAAGCCTCATTTTCTCAAAATAACCCCTGAAATGGGGTTGGTGGGTAGCCTCATAATGCTTGCCTAAATTCTGGACCAATTTAAGAGGTTAATTTCAGCCCTAGCTAATATTCACAATGGTCCCATACTTGGGTAACAGGGAAGTATTTTCTTTGGAAATACCCTTCCGTTAAAAGGCTAAGAAGGATCCCCATTTGTGGCACTGGAAAATGTTTGTTTGTTTGTTCAGTTTATACACTGCCCATTATCCAGTTTGGTTTTATAGAAGACTTATGATATCAGCATCCAAAAGGTCACAGAAAGGCTTTCCTGCCCAACTTTACTTCCTTTATTATTTAAGCCAGAATACTACTACTAACCATTTCTCCCATTTCTTTATCCAAACATCCCAGGCCTTGGTAAAGAGGAACGTTTTTGCCTGCCAAGCCTCTCTGGGAAGAGCATTCCACGGATGGGGAAGCTACCATAGAAAAGGTCCGTTCTTATATTGTCACTTTCCAAACATCTTGGGGAGTGGAGACATAGAGAAGAGCCTCAGATGACAAGTCCTGAGCCATGTAAGGCTTTATAGTTCAGCACCAGCACTTTGAATTGGGCCCGGAAACTAATTGGCAGCCAGTGCAGTCAGCCTAGGATCAGCATTATATGCTGAGCTCATCTTGCCTCCGTGAGCAACCTGGCCATAAAATTTGGTACATTCACCTGTGCTAGAGGGGCAGGCTGACATCTGGGGCATGGCTAGTTGGAACAGTTCCCCTTCGCCCCACCACCCTTTCACATTCAGTAAGCATGAGGGTAGATTTTGTGAAGAGGACTAATGTCAGCAGTGTTTTTTTAAAAAAGTGAACTGAGCGATTGCTGTGGTTGCATCCATTCCAGCTTAGTAGGCCTACCCATCTGAAAATGACTTGGGACCCTAGTCATAATATGGTACATTGCTGCATCTCAAAAAACAGCCACACCTCTAAAAACCCTGCAAGCTGTATCACATTCTGTGATCCATCATTCAAAGTAGAAGAAAGCCTAACATACCTGTTGTGTGAGTTATTTAATGGAATCTGTGCCTTTCGTGTTTATACAATAGAGTTGTAGTGTCTGATGGACAGGATGCTTATAGAAAAATTGTGGCACGTGTGCTTGATACCCAAATGCAGATGGCTGTGATTTTAACATGCCATGCTTGATATAACATGACTGAATGAGGAGGCATCTGCTGTATAGTGCATGCACCATGGGAATGAACTGGATGAGGATGAGTTCTTCACAAGGATTCATCCCTATGGCTTTAAGATAAGTGTGACCAGAAAGCACTTTTCTTTGCCCCTTTCTTCCACCCTAAATCGTCTATCTTTCCCGAATGTGTGTTTTGAAAAGATTGTGGAAAGTAACACACCAGAGACCTTTTTTTCCTTTTCCTTTTAACCTTTTCTTCCCGGTTCTATTTTCTTAGTATGAGGTGGAGAGGTGTAATGTGAGTATCATGCAGGAATTATACAAACACTTTCATAATGAAACAGAGATGCCTTCAAAAGCCCCTAATTGAATCTCACACATAATTGCGTGTTCATTGAACCTCGCGCTCATGTACTGCAGACACACATTTGCAAAATAATTCAATTTTCCTTTCCTCAGACATAGGAGAGCTATCAGGACGATACACCCAGCTTTCAGAAATACAAATGGAAGATCTTCTGTGAATCGGTAAACAAAATTGCCACATTGCCAGATGATCTGTGCCGTCACTCATGCTCCTCACTTTCCCTCTGGAGTGCCACAGTCTTTTCTCATGCCAGCTGTGAAATCCATTGCAGCTGTCCTACTTTCCTTTTATCCCCACAGTAACCGCCATCCTTTCACCATTCCTCATATGCACAATGTACGAAAAACTATAAACAAATGAGAGCAGCACCTAAACTGCGTAGTGGTCTTAACATTTTCCTCGGAATAAATCTATGTAGAATAATACATTCTCACACAAAACAAGAAAAGGCCTTTTATAAACAAAGTACATTGCATCCAATGAAGCTGGCCCATGAAGACCTCTTTGAAATGCATCTGGCTTCAGACCAAACTGTACAAATGTACAAATGCAATAGATTATCATATGAACCGGTCACCATGTTACCATACTGTGTATAGTTTCCCCCCCCCCCCACTCAGGCAAATAATAGCTTCAGGGGCCTATTTAATCAAGAAAACGGCACAGCAGAAGGTTAAAGCCTCCTGGTGCTGTAGTTGCAGGGCCCCTACAGCTCCTCTTAGCTTTTTTGTTTTTTCAAAAGAATCACAGGACATCCTGATAGCATATTTTTCTGACCCGGAAGCACTGCCTGTAATCCCAGATGTTTCAGGTAGGCTTTGCATGCTCCGTCATGAGGGAAGGACACTCTGCGTAAGCTCAGATACACTTTTGATTGTTGCATCACATTACAATGACAGCTACAAGCTTTTCCAGCTGGATGAAAAGGTCTCTGCCTTAAGTATTATTAAAAAAAATAATACAATATTTTCTATTCAGTTGCTTTTCGTACAGTGTTCCAAACTATTTTCAGCTGTTTTAATGGTATGTTTGCAAATCATTTTGAGGCATGTGTAAAAGGTGGTTCATAAATTTAATATTAACAATTTTAAATTGTTATAACCTGCCCTGGGACCTTAGGGTAGAGAGCAGGTAATAACAATAACAATAACAATCACATTAATAATAATATCCCAAAGCTGAGCATTTATCTTCAAAACATAAATTATTGCCTAACTTAAGGTTTGTGTGGTTTTAATCATAATTATAACCAATATGTTATAATTGTTGGGTCTCACGCCATAGTCCAACATTTCTGCCTCAGCCTCTACATGTGCTCCTACCATGATATTTTGGTCCCTTCGTGAATTCCCACATTTCACATCAGGCTTCCTCAAACTCGGTCCTCCATTTGTTTTTGGCCTACAACTCCCATGGTCCCTAGCTAGTAGGACTAGTGGTCAGGGATGATGGGAATTGTAGTCTCAAAACATCTGGAGGGCCGAGTTTGAGGAAGCCTGATTTACATGTTAGGCACAGATTTCTGAGCCAAGGAATCTTATGGCTGTTGACCACTATGCATTCAGAGTTTCATAAGCACTAGACCTTTGATTGTGCAAGGTTCCATGCCAGCTTTCACAGGTCAGATATCCACATCTAATTCATGGACGTGAGAGATGTGGCTGAGGAAAGCCACATGAAGCCAGGGGCAGGGTGAGTGGCATGCCCACTATGCTCCTTTCAACCTATAACAGGCCCCCTATGTACATATAATACTCATCATTCAATTACCTACTCCTTGACTAGTGTCAAGTGAAAATATGAACTGCCTCTACTGCAAAAGTAATAATTCTATTTTAAGACAGTAAGGCAGCCTACCACCGCCCTGATTCACAAATCTTTTTCTGACCCCAAACAGAAGATAAAACTTATTTCCTCAACAACTAAAAGGAAGATGCTCTATGAGCAGGTGCTTTATGAACCCTATTGGTCTACTGATACATCCATCCATTACTGAACCACAAGTCCATGTTGGCTACATCTGTCCTGGGTGTTCCACATTTCACCTAGTCCCATTTCTGTAGTTGAGACTTCGCTGCTGGCTTCTCTGTTTGGAGATAATTCGGTGCTGGCTTTTAATAATCTGGGCATAGCTATGAAAGACTGAAATACTTCCTCCTAGAGAATAAAACACATAGTCAGCCTTAACTGTCCATCCATGCCTGGTCATTATAAGATTACAGTGACCTCTGGTGGTAAAGAATTATTCAACTGAATCCTTCCAAATTAAGGGAATGTCATTATCTCCTGGCCAACACCTGAAGGTATGTTAAATGTATGTATGCATGTAGCATGTCTTGCTTTTACTTCATAAATAAGAGCTGGGGAGGTGGGAAATCTGAATTGGCACCATGATATGAGGAAGAAGAGGTCTAGCTCATTCCTCATGTGCTGGTGAAAATCATTCCACTCCAATAAGCTCCTGCTCCCTGTGACATAGGCACCTATGACATTTCTAGGGAGAAGGGACAGCCATTTTCACTGGAACTACAGCACAAGGAGAAATATAATAAAAAATAAAACCTTCCACGGTCCCAATCCTGATGGGGGGGGCACAGTTGTTGCTTTTAAAGATTTAATTGCATGCACACATGTGTTTTGCATATAGTGACAGAATTTGGTCCAGTAAAAAAAATGAAGTACTGTAGTGTTGCCATTTTTTTTATTTTTCTGAGTTTCTGGGCCAACTAGATTTCCTCCACACATCTTCATTTAAAATCTGGCAAACAGCCATGCCCTGAGTTTAAGTGTGGTATAACATAGTTCCGCACTTAGGCTACCTGTCTGATTCCATTAGGGTGTGTGGAAATTGCATGAGTTAAAATAATAATAATAATAATAATTGACTAGACATTGATACTGTATGTAGAAGAACTGTGTGATTTTACTGCAGAGAAAAACAAGGGAACTGAAAAACCAAAGAAAAGGCACCAGTTAAATTATACACCACCAAAGATTGGACTGGTTAATCGTAAAGGCTCTAAAATCGTAAAGTGGCTCTAAAATGCATGAACCTCTAGGTATGGGAATCTGAGCAAGTGATGCAGCATCATGTCAAGAACATAAAAGAGTAGAGCCCTTATGTTCGTTTCTCTTTCTGCTCTCAGATGGGGAGAACTGTAATGGCCTCTTAAATTGGGCTGGGCAGATTGAGGGCTTCATCCTATTTATACTTTCTAGGGAGTAAGCCCCGCTGAATGTAATAGATGTTACCTAGGATTTGGATTTGGATTTGTGCATTTATTAAACCCACTATCTTGGATTTGTCATTTCAAAATACAAATAGTCGTACCTTGGTTCTCATACAGAATGCATTCCGGGAGTCCGTTCGATTCCCGGAACTGTTCAAAAACCAAGATGTGGCTTCCGATTGGCTGCAGGAGTGTTCTGCAGCCAATCGGAAGCCGCACCGGACGTTCGGCTTCCGAAAATCATTCGAAAACCAGAACACTCACTTCCGAGTTTCGATCATTCGGGAGCTGATTTCTATGGAAGGCAAGGCGTTTGAGATCCAAGGTATGACTGTACTGGAAACTGCTAAAGTTTTCTTCTGCCATAGTCCACAGAAATAAATGGAAGCTGTGCAAGAGAACTCCCGCACTCTTCCCTTGAAGACATTCATTTGGATAGGAACCAAATGAACAATAGGCATATTGAAAGTGTGCATTTGACAACATTTATGTGAGTGTTGTAGTTCTCAGGGCTATCCCTGCCAGGCCAGCTGAGAGCACTGACATCACATGCAGGCACTATGAACGTACCAGCCCCTCTGGAGACCTGCAAGAGCCACAAGTGTGAGTGGCGGCTGGGAATGGAGATGTGGCCAGGCCATTTAAAAAAGCTCATGCAGGAGTTCAAAGGAGGGTGGGGAGAAGAGAAATATATATAGAAGACGGAGGCAGAAAGGTGGGAATGGAGCACGGAGGCAAGCATCCTCTGGCTTTGCATGAAAAGTGAGTGGAGCAAGGAGTGGGAAGCAGAGAAGCTGATGGGAAAAGTCAGGCTGTTCACAAGTGGGAAGCTTTGTGAAGACCTGAGGAGCGATATTGGTAGCCTGCATTGAATCTGAATGCAAGGTGGAGGGAGAAGAGTAATGGAATGAGGTGCAGGGAGCTGGGTGCTGGGCGTGCAAGTAAGTAAGTAAGTAGCAACAGCATCAGACTGGCTCCAAGATGCTTTAGCAAATGTTCTGAATATTTTCAATATTCTGCTATGCCTTCTCTCCATGCAGAACCCTCCTATCACAGCAGATTACCCACAGTGCTTGTAGGTTTTCCATAGGCACCTGCGTGGACACTGTGAGAACAGGTTGCTGGACAAGATAGGCCATTGGCCTGATCCATCAGGCTCTTCTTATGTTGTTTGCTTTTTGAAAGTTTATAAAAGAAGGAAATTATAAAGTTCTATCTGCTTCGGGGTTTAGAATTTGCAGGTTCCTCCATGGGTCTGTGTAGACTCGCGCAGTTAACTGCCTGCGCTCCACCCTGAAGTGTGTGGCCAAGGAAACCCTGAGTTAATTATTTGTTATAGCAGTTATTACACGGAGTTAGTGATAGGTAGTGACAATTTTGAGCATCACCCTAAATAATAATGAAAGAGAGCTCCGTGAGTAGACCCTTGCCTCTTAAAGACTCCATTTATTAGATCTGTTTCCAAGCAACCCTACATAACCTCTCTGAATGTTTCCCCTCAGGAAGGAGGTTTGGAGAGCATTTATCCTCATGCAACTTCAAATTCTTATTAAAGCTTCCTGAAAATATAACAACTTTGGCCCAGCAATATACAGAAGCACATAAAAGCATTACTATTTTCAAGCATGTGTTCATGCATGGGTCTTTAAAAAATGCATTTATAATATCAATAAAGACTAACTTCCTTCATCGGAAATTTACATTTAGCCAATGAAAAAATCCATTCTTACAGTCAATGGGCCATTGTGAATACATGTCTATTCAGCTGCAGGGGCTTTGGCATCTGTAAAAGGGCTTGATTAGTCTCAGGCTATGGCTGTATCCGCAAGTGCTGTTGCACCTGAGCTTATCTCTGAGGCTTTTGCAGTATATAAATGCCACACACAACTATTGAAAAACTGTGTCTCGCTCACAAAACATACTCCAGCTACCACACTAGAATCTGTTGAAAGCATCGTGGTCCAAATCAGCTTTCGTTAGAGGCTGATATGTCTGCATTGGAAAAAGTAAATAGAGTATATGTTCACATCAGCAGCTTGGAACACCGCAAGGTCGTTCTTTCCATTGCCATTCACTCCAGAGCAGGGGCCAGGATGTCTTCACCCGAATTGTTTCCCTGTGCCTAATTCCAATTCAGTGAAGCTGTCATCTGCACATGCACTATCAGACCCATGCAAATGCTGCCTGAAATGTTCACACCATAGCCATTTCAATTTTCTAACCCGATGGAAGCTAGTTGGAGATAAAGCACACCAAAGAGAACTATTCTCAAGAAGCTCCAGGATACAGATAGTAGTTAATGTTATCTGAACCTGGTTTCAAACACCAATTGTGGGAACTCAGTAAATGGTGATCTGAACACAGCTGAAAAGAGAGGAACCTAGATTGTCCTTTAACATGTGCTGACCTACCTTCAGGCTAGTCTGATACTCTTAGGGTTGCTGTCTTCATTTCCTACTTCCTTCTTGTCTTAGGAGAGGAGACATCTTTAGTGACTCTCCTGCTGAGATGCAAGAGCAAGCATTCTTTACCTTAGTTAGGTAGAACTAGGCTCTTTACCATCAAGCGTGTATTTCCTCCAATAAATGTAGCTTTCTCATTTTCCAAGCTTGCATCTCAGTGTGATTATACCCAGGATAAAGTGTGCTCCTCCAAAAGTGATTCAGTATTAAGTTCAACTTCTGCTGATGTGTTTAAACTCCAAATGCCATCATAATTAATGTTTTGCAGAAGCCAGTGTGGTTAGAGTGTCAGATTAAGACCAGGAAGAGCAGGGTTACAATTCCCACTTGGCCATGAAGTGCACTGGGTAACCTTGGGCCAGTCATTAGCCTAGCCTATCACATAGGGATTTTGTGAGGATGAAATAGAGGAGAAACCCATATTCTACCTTGGACTCCTCAAAAGAAAGGCAGGATATAAATGTACATTAATAAAAAGCAAATAATTTTGCACATTGGTCTATGTCATAAGGCATCCATATGCTTCTTGAGAAAGAGATGAGGAATGCCCTTGAAAAGCAATTTCTAGATGCAAATTGGCATCTGTAGTGACTAGACCAGTCAGCTGTAACATATACAACTTCAAGATAAGGCATCTCACTTCTTAGCAAAATTGTTTTACAGTTAATTTCTAAAAGCTCTGCACTATTTATCAGAGCTAAGTCAGCCATTAACTGTCAAAATTTCTGCCAGTCTGAGCATCACTCACTGCTTTGTGTGCCTACTCAACATGTAATTTTCAAGTCTTTGACGATTGGATGTTAGACATGATTAGAGCTTTGTACAATGGAGTTGATATTCCATTTACAATCAGCCCTAGGCCAGAAATGTTCATTGGTGGATTTTTTTAAAAAATACATCTCATAATCAAGATCCCACAAAAAAGAGGGGAAACATCCCAGAAAATATATTTAATTTTTTTATTGCATTTATACCCCACCTTTCCTCCAAAGAGCCCAAGGTGACATATACCTTGCTGCTTTTTTATCCCCAAAACAACCCAGTGAGGTAGATTAGGTTGAGATACAGTGACTGCCCCCAAGGTCATCCTGTGAGCTTCATGGATGAGTGGGGATTAGAACCCTCACCACTCAGGTACTACCTAGTCTGACACTCTAACCACAACACCACACAGTTACGTTCTTG
Organism: Lacerta agilis; assembly: GCF_009819535.1. Classification (NCBI taxonomy): domain Eukaryota; kingdom Metazoa; phylum Chordata; class Lepidosauria; order Squamata; family Lacertidae; genus Lacerta; species Lacerta agilis. The sequence goes on along the minus strand of NC_046316.1, from coordinate 40,083,871 downwards.
ATACAGCAATAACATTGGGCTTTTCATGTCAAAATATATTAATATGCTTCTTGAGAAGGTTACAAGCAAAATTCTAGATTGGGGTAGTTAAAGTGATGCCCTACAGATGTTGTTGGATTCCAGTACCTATATGGCCAAAGTTGAGGGGTGATGGGAGCATTCACTCACCAATATCTGGATGGGACTGTGTTGGCTATCCCTTTCCTGGATAATAAATCCCAGGCCTAGAAAAGCATGACTGGCTTCTAGTTTAGTCCCTTATATTGAGGCCAACACCCTAGCAGTTGGCTTGTGTCTTGTGCACCAGTAGCAGAGATAAATCACACTGGGCAGGAGAGGATGTCTGTGGACAAGCAATACTTTCAGACAAATAAGAAATCTCTGTCTCAATGCCATACAAACCATTTTCATAAACTTCCCACCAATGAATTCAAGATTTGACCTATAAATTATTGTCCAGCTATTTCTGTTTTATTTAAAAAAAAACCAGTTCCAAATAGTTAACTGACATCAATATTAACAAATTCATTTTCAAAGCTAATTCCCCGGTGATCAAAACCCTCTTTACACCGGGGAGCCTAAAGTCCTCTCTTCCCCATTTCATCAGTTACTGACAAATATTCTCATTTCCATGATAATAACAGTGTGAAGAGTGCAAAATCCACCCACCTCCCACAGTGAGAATCTAAATTATTTTTCACTACCTTGTGGTTAGGGAGAGGAGGATGGACACTGTTACAGAGTTACAGAAATGGATTTTGAGGTCCTTTTGCATGGCTTAAAGTGGCTGAATGATGGTTTCCATGTTTTAATGATAACTGCTATTTCTGCCAAGCCTCTTTCAAGATAATTGAATCATCATGTTAAGCTAATGGATTCTTTGCCACAGCAATGGATGCATGAAGAGAACCTATCATCTAATAATGACAAAAACAGTAGTTACTTATTAAACAAAGAATTATCTCATCTCAGAGATTTTCTGTCACTGCTGTACTAAATACATGCTTGGAACTTCACTATTTTTTTCCCAGCCAGTCAATTTCTAGACAGTTCTCTTACTGCCCTCTACATGATCCTGGGACGCTTGGAGATTAACTTCTGAAGGAGGCTTTAAGTGATATTGTAAAGCGTTTTGTATCTGAGGTGGAATTTCTGTTTTGCATTATCAGTGAGGCCTGTGCCACATACACAAAAGTGTGACCTGACCACAAAACTGGTAAGAACTAGTTAAGGAGGTGCTGGGGTGGCAGAAGGTAGTCAGGTTACCAGTCAAGCAGTTAAGATGACACCTATTTCCTATATAGTGTGTGTCCCAATGGAAATGTTCTTGCAGACTCTTTAGACTCTCACCAGTAATGCATTACTAAATAAAGTATGGTCAGTTGGAAATTTGGTGTGAGCCTCCATACTTGAACCCAAAGGGAACCCACTATTATTTTCCATATTATTATTATTATTATTATTAGTAGTAGTAGTAGTAGTAATAGTAATCTAACAGACAATCTTTGAAGCACCCAAAAAGCAGACAAAATAGGAAGCTATACAATGGCTATACACTATACACTATACAGTGTATAGCTTGTATAGCTATACAAACTATACACACATACAAAATTAAACTGAAGTGGGATGTTTTGTGCAATATTAAATGTCAAATATTTGCGCATATCACAGTACAGGGATTATAAAGGCTTTGTTGCATTTTAAATATATTAAGTCTATTGTACTGTAAGCAACCCAGTTATCTAAATATTAGTCCATTTCCAGCTTAAGCAATGTTTTCATGTTGGTATTGGACATACATACAGGTGGCCTACTAAAATATGCTTTCTGTGACCAGCTATGAATAGTGGATGAAATGGGTAATTACTATTTGCTAAACAGCACAGTTGCGTTGGCACTAAAGGGGCAAGGTCTACCCAGCGGACTGGAGGGTGAAGTATATCCACATATACTTTTTACCGGTATTTCATCTTCCCTTCCGCTAGGCCTTCATGTGACACATCTGCACTACGGGATGAGAGCTGTTGCCAGCAAAACTGGAAGCACAAGTGGATAAAGACTCCCACTTTCTCTGCTTTGGCTGCAATAAGCAAGGCATGAAATAGTGGATCTCCCACATAGAGGGAGCGTGAGTTGCCCTACATATGGCACACACATTTCCCCACAGGGAGAGATGTACATCATCACTTGAAAAGACTGGAATTACTGCTCATTGACACTTCCTTTTTCAGCACTCTGTAATATGCAAAGGATTCCTGTGGCATAAGAACACAGGGGAGCACAGCTCCATGACTTTCCCTCAGAGCAGGAGTGATGGTGTCAACTACAAACTGGCAGCCCCAGAGTACTTGACAGCCCTCCTTACTCTGGCAAGTAAAGAGGTGCTTATATGTAAAACTTATTATTATTATTATTATTATTATTATTATTATTATTACAGATTTTCTTGATTTACAAAGGTAGTGCAATGTCTCTCTCGTGTTTTTTCCATGTAACATTTTTACAAGTCAATTTTGTTTGTTCAGACATTAGGAGGAAAGGGGGGAAAGAGGTGGGTGGGATGGGGAGATGGGTGGCGTGGGGTGACGATGTTTCTATTTTACTTAATATATATAGGGTTCAGTGTCGGTGTTGTTTGTGCAGGTTCTCTGTTGTTCACTTGTGTTCCTTTGGTGGTGAGAGAGGTCGGGGTTGGTGTAGGTTGTGATTGTTCATTTGTGGTTGGCTGTGGTGGTCTTTGGTTTCCTGTGTGAGTGGGGTGGGTGAGTGTTTTGGGTCAGGTTAGCCATATTGATTTGTATGCTGTCGGTAGATTTTTGTCATTGTCTTGTTGGGCTGTGTGCGTGATGAAGGGGAACTGTATTGGGGTGAAGGTGTCTTTTTCTGTTTGTCCCCGTGTCAGTTTCAGCTTACTGGTTAGTTTTTCTAGTAGGGCTGTTTCCCATACTACTTGGTACCATTGATCCATGCTTACTCCTGACAGGTCTTTCCAGTGTCTGGTTATGATGTTTCTGGCTGCTGAGAGTAGATGGATTATTAGTTCTTTGTGTTTTAAGTGGTCATTATTGTCTTGGAAGATGTTTAGTAAGACCAATTCTGGGGTGATTTCTAGCACTTGCTTGGTTATCTTATCTATTTCTCATATGATTGTTGTCCAGAATAGTTGGATTTTGAGGCACTCCCACCACACGTGGAGGTATGTGCCTGTGGAGGTGCACCCTCTCCAGCATTTTGGTGAAGTTCCTGGGCGTATTAGCGCTAATTTTCTTGGTGTTAGGTACCACCTGTAGCTTAGTTTCAAGGTGAGTTCTTTTCTTTTCATTTATATGGATTTAAAGGGGGGGTTAGACCACATTCTGGTCCATTGGGTGGGGTTGATTTCATATCCTATGTCATCCTCCCATTGTTTTTGATTGCATCTAGGGAGTTTGTGGGATTTTTGAGTAATATTTTGTATATTGCGGATACCATCCCTTTGCCGTGTCCCTTTGTCATTAGGATGAGGTTTTTGAAGGTTGTCAGGGGTCTAGTTGCTGCTGGTTTTACTGCTGGATTGTTTAAGAGGGCATGTAATTGGTGTTGTGCTAACCAGGGTATTTGGGTGTCTTCTAGTTTGTCCTGTATTTCTTGTGTTGACAAAAGTTGGTTGTTTTTATAAAAGTCTATTAGGCGATTTGGCCTTTGGTTTGCCAGGTTTTTATTTGGAGGTTTTGTGCTGCATGGTGGAATAATGGGTGGTAGGTCAGGGGGATTAGTGGGGATGGGGTTGGGGATAGTTTGCCTGTTTCTGTTTTCCATGCTTTGAACATGGTTTGTGTGTACCTGTTAAGTGTTGTGGGTATTTTTCTTAGTTTGTTTGGGAGGAGTGGGTATGCTGTGGTGCAGATATTTTCAATTGTGTCCCTCTCTAGGTGTATCCATTGTTTTGTCTCATTTTCTAGTATATATGGGATTATATGTAAAACTTTTGTTTGTAAGATTAGCACAGAGGAAGTCTGAGAAGGATGGAAATAACCAAGCAGAACCTAGATACACTGGTATCTCAGGCTACAGACACTTCAGGTTACAGGCTCCACTAACCCAGAAATACCTGTAGTACCTCGGGTTAAGAACTTTGCTTCAGGATGAGAACAGAAATTGCGGCACGGCAGTAGCGGGAGACCCGATTAGCTAAAGTGGTACCTCAGGTTAAGAACAGTTTCAGGTTAAGAACGGACCTCCGGAACGTATTAAGTTCTTAACCTGAGGTACCACTGTACCTCTTTCCTTTCCTTTGATGGGGTTCCTGCTTCAGATACCAGTTTAAATGATAGCACTTCTTTGCAAAATTGTTTGCATTGCTAATTAAAAGCTAATGAGAGCCAGTGTGGTGTAGTGGTTAAGAGCGGTAGACTCATAATCTGGGGAACCGGGTTCGTGTCTCCACTCCTCCACATGCAGCTGCTGGGTGACCTTGGGCTAGTCACACTTCTTTGAAGTCTCTCAGCCCCACTCACCTCACAGAGTGTTTGTTGTGGGGGAGGAAGGGAAAGGTGAATGTTAGCCGCTTTGAGACTCCTTCAGGTAGTGAAAAGCGGGATATCAAATCCAAACTCCTCCTCTTCTTCTTCTTCTTCTTCTTCTTCTTCTTCTTCTTCTTCTAATGGTTACATTTCAACTGGAGGAAGATTGCTTGCAAAAGCCTAGTTAGCATGCTTTACAAGTTTGGACTATGAAGTTGAATGGAGGTTGCTTCCAGGAAGCTACACATAGGATTGCTGAGCTAAATAAATTGAGTATTATATGATGTAAAGCTGCTCATTGGTGCCTTTTTGTGTATCTTCATATAGCTACATATATCTATGTCAACACATCTGCCTGTATTTTTGACCACTGCATGTTGGAGCATAGGACTTGATGATTAGTCAGTGGCAACTAGTTGCAAGTATTCCAGCACTTTACTTGAGGAAAATGGATGTGAGTGAACTATTTCAAAACATCATCTGCACACAATCCATTATCTCCAAAATAGAATTGCTCCAGCATGCAGCAGATTCCCAAAGCCCACTGTTGCATACCAGAACCCTCCAAGGAAGGATGTATCCCAGTTTCAATCGAAGTCCTGCTAAGGAAAATATCTCTTTATCCCAACAGCAAGAACCACCTCTCACTTTCTCAGTCTCCCTGCCCCCCATACACACAGTTGAGTTGCCCACTGAGAAAACATCCACAGTAATTTAAGACCCACAGTTTTCTGATGAATCGGACCAAGGAGCAGCAAGGTTTTCCTTGGAATGCAATTTGTTCCAATTCAGCAATAAAGAGTGTGTTTTCTAGGGGGGAAATGCAGTACAAACGCGAGACTGTTTGGACCCATGCCTAGAAAGCAAGGGAGAAGTGGAAAATTGCTTGGGACAAGTGGAAGTGTGGACAAGCCCTTATTAACTGAGTGAGATTAACTTCAGATCAAAGATATTAAGCCTGATTTTAACTTATTCTGGTTTACTATTAGTATAATAGGAAATTAGTACAGATTAACTTCTTGGGCAACTGTTGTGGTTTACTGTTAGCGTATCAGGAAATAGTTACATATAACCTTTTGGACAAATAATATGGGTAAATAACTATCTTGGTGCGTTAGCAAGAAATGCAAGGAATGTGTGCTTGCAGAATGATGATTCCCCAAAGTGCAATCCTAGAAACTTCGAAGAACAATATTACATCTGTAGGAAGACCCAAATTAGGTCAATAGTAATTTGAGTGGTTACTAGCAAGCTTCCAGTTATTGCAGAACTGGGACCAATAACTGGCTCCTGATTTACAGGCCAGCATATTTAAATATTGATTTACAATTGGCTGTGTTAAATAATTCATGAGGTTCTCCAATTAAAAAGCTGCCCATTTAAAGCTTGGTCTCTTTCCGCTCCCTTCAACCTCTGACTCACCCCTTGAATATATGCATAGAAGTCAGGGACCAAAATGAATTCAGGGATGATTATCCCATGATTCCTATTCCTTACAGTCACTGAAGTGGATGAGAGGTTTTCCTGTTACTCTGCGACAGGCATCCTTAAATTCTCTTCAGTGACTGACAGCATGGTACGGGGTTGAATGTCTTGTGAGAATGGGAAACAGTTTTCAGGTTACATGTTAAAATTACATACTTGCAGTGCAAGATACAACCATTTTCAGTCAAGGGCCACATTTCCACAGAAGTTATCCATTGGAGGCCACATGCCAGCTGTTGGAGGGGGCAAAGCCAATGGTGGGTGGGGCCAGAGCTGGGGATGAGTGTGGAACTTCCTTTAAGGAGCATTTCCTTATTTAGTAATAATAAATTTTTATAATGTTAATCAAAGTGAACAGTGGTGGAAAGTTCTCCTGCAGGTTCTTCAGCCAGAGATAAAGGAATGCAAGCCCCTGGGCTGCAGGTTGCCCACCCATGTTGTTTGCCTACTCAGAAGTAAGGGCCAATCCACACTTCTGTTTGTTCTATGATTTCAAGTGATTTCAAGGTCAGAGATGGGGTTTTTTTTGTCCCAAACAAACATCAATCAGGTTTTCTGATCATTTGTTCACATTTGGCAGTAAACAGCAGATTTTCCCTGGGGAAGATGCAGGACAAGCTAAAACACCTCTCAGTATGTGACTTGAAATCATGGGACAAATGGAAGTTTGGATGGGCCCTAAATCTCATTGATTTAAGTGCATATAGGACTGCAGCCCTAAGTTGCAAGAAATAACCAACAATAACGATGAGCACTTTCTTGGTTAACTTACTCTTGGTCAAGGAAGGCACACAGGGGACCAATCCATCTTTAAATGAGACCTCCATTCAAAAACTGAGAGGAGCATCTTTCCTAACTGTCCAAATTAATCTTCTCTGTGACAACTCCTAATTTAAAGCTTTCCTAGGAAATGTTGCAGTTTCTCAACTTCCCTCTCTCTCTATACAAAATAATGGCTTTAAAAAAGAACACCTAGAATAACCTGTCTTTAGCAGACGGTAAGATTTTGTCTGCTCGAAACAAGCTCCAATTTAAGTAAACTTTGATTACAATAGACAATAGACCTTGTGTGCTTGACAGAAGCCCTCCAGCATATCCTGTCAGGAAGGAAGACTAGAAAACTTTTGGCTTTAGGTCAGACAGCTAATATCAAACTTTAATATAAATTATGACTTTGTGACACAGGGAAATTATATTATACGAGTTGGGAAAGGTTCAGAAAAGGGCAACCAGAATGATCAAGGGGAATGAAGTGACTCCCCTATGGAGAAAGGTTGCAGCATTTGCCACTCACTGTTTTTTTTTTTCTAAACTATAAAGTAAGAGAGACCGAATAGAAGTTTTTTAAAAATGTGCACTGTATGGAAAATGTGGCTAGAGTACACTTTTCTTCCTCTCTCATAACACTAGAACTCATGGGTATCCATGAAAGCTGAATGTTGACAGATTCAGGACAGGAAAAAGGTACTTCTTCATGCAGCACATAGCTAAACTGTGGAACTCACTGCCACAGGAATCGGTAATGGCCACCATCTTGGGTGGCTTTAAAAGAAGATTAGACAAATCCATGGAGGGAGAGGACTGTTGTAGGCTACTATCCATGCTTCTGAATACCAGCAATGCATCTGAATACTAGTTTCTGGAAACCACAGGAGTTAGGGCAGAGTGTTCTTGTGCTCATATCCTGCTTGCTGGTTCCCCACAGGCATCGGTGAGAATGGGATGCTGGACTAGATGGGCCACTGGCCTGGCCCAGCAGGCTCTTCTTACGTTCTCCTATATATACAGAATATGATACAGGGGCTGTGAGAATGTTAAAGTTGCATTCTAATAGGAAAGCAACGATCACGTGTTCTCTAAACATACAGCAATTCTGTTCCGACAACTGCTACTTGTCCCTATGAGTGGAGAGGAAAATGGACATGATGATTTTTTGCTTTGCGTCAGAGCTTCTGAATGTGGTCTTCCTTTATAAAGGCTGATTATATAAAGTGCCAAGGGCATTGAGGGATGAACAGCAAGTGAGAATATGAGGAGAGTAGCGTTCTCCAAAGTGTAGAGTAGAAAGAAATAGGTGGCCCATGAGAGGACAATAGGATCTCTAGAGAGAAGCATTTCATGCAGTTCATTTCCCCTTCTGCAATCTTTGCATCACCTATTAATTTCAATGAGTTTTACATAAGAGATCTTCCTGGTAGATTGTCCCAAAGGCTGGCCAGCACGTATATTAGGAATGCTTTGGGAATAGGATGCTTGGAGCTTTTGCGAAACTAAATCATCCCCTGGGCTCTTTTCAGCCCTATAATTTGATGACTCTGTACAGTACAAATCTTTTCAAACATTTTAAAAAAAGGTGTGCACTCCTCAAAGTCAGCAAGATAGCAGTAAACAGTATAATTGTGCTAAACAAATAATAGGTTTTTTGCTATATGGATTAAGCATGTTTGGCCATTAAAAGAACCAGTTAATGTGTAAAATAATATTGTTGCATGCCACCCCAATCTCAGAGCTGTGCAACATTCCAGGGGTTCCAGGCATTTACCCAGGGTATGTGTTTCCTTTTGAAAATGTGGTGTCTTTTTTAATATATGGTTTATTTACCATATACCTGAGCCTACAGTGGAAGGGTTCACAGCATTAACACCCCAAAAGAGTCTTGTTTCTAGCATAGTTGCAGCCTTGGATTCAAGCAGAAATCAGCCATGACTCTCCCTCTCTCTCTGCCTTTCCAGCCCGCAGCTTTTTACTCTAGGGTGGAATCTACATACACATAAAAGCAATTCTAAAAATGCTTTTCTAAAAAGCATTTTAAAAAATACATTGAATTTTCCATATGGTTCACCATTGCCATCTAGGGTTTCATTGTATATTCCACTTAAAACACACTTAAAACATTTTATTTGCAGCTGTATAGCTGAGTTCTAGGTTACATCACAACAAAACTCTGCCCTGAAACTCAGGCTTTGCCCTTCTGAGAGTTGAGGGAGAGGCCTCACCCGTTTGTTATCTGACACAGAGCCCCTCCATAGAACCAATGGACCCTAAGCATTTTTGTTGGATCAGAATGAGGAAATGAATATTCTGAAGACTCATTTCACTCCACTGTAAATCTCCCTTCTAAATTGCAGGTGAGATGGAGGGCAGGTCTGTTTTGGAAACCTGCAAAATATTTGTTCCCTTTAATAACTGCATAGGTAATGTTAGTGTTTATGAAAGAAACTGCAAGTGATTTTCTGATTTCAGCAGATGCTGCAGCAATTGCTACCTACATCTCAGACCTATTTGAATGCCTGGTGGCCAATTAGCAAAGATTACCCTGCTTAACAGACCTGAAAATAAAAGATCACAAGACTAAGTATGAGTCTACCAAGGTAAGTAGCTACCAGTAGCCTCTATGTATAGATATAGAAAACATTTGTGGATTTGTCATGTCTGAGATATTTCTCATGGATCTCAGGGCTCATTGCAGTACTTGTAGAAACTGTGGCTGGACTAGGAGTAGTTCAAGATGATGAGAGAGACTTTGCTCAGAGTGCTTACATGTGAATAAGATGGCTCATTTTTCAGGGGAAGAAAAGATCCCCAAGGTTCTGGGTAATACAAAACCTGAAAGAACATCCACAAGTCGGATTGTGCATAATCTTTATTCTTGCTTAAAGACTTCACAGAGGTTTGTTTTCTTTTAAGTTTTCTACTTAACTGGGTCAAACGCATTCATCCTCTTGTTTCTAATTTGAAAAATTATCCTTTGCATGGGCAACAAACTGTGATTGAGGCCTTGTCTGCCAGTGCTGCCCAGATGCCATTGGGTCGTCTTAAAGGAGGCATTGAATTGCCCATATATTTTATCCAGCCCAAATTATGAATATGAAGTTATTGCTTGTGTTGTTTATCTTCTTTAACAAAGTCATCAAAAACACTGAAGCCCATTTATCAGTTTGAATGTTTTATTTTGTTTGTTTCCTATTCTGTATGAGTCTGTTTGTTGCGGTGAATAGATTTTCAAATAAAGATGATGCATATGTAGTGTGCCTTATGCGTAACTCATTCTTCAATAGTGTTTGGAAAGTACAATTGAATTAACGTGCTATATGGTAATTACGCTCAGCTCCTCTTACAATAAGAAAGATAAATACCCTATAAATTATTATTTTTTCGTATTTGTTTTTTGACTCATTGAATGCCTGCTTTATGCTTGTCTCTATTTATAACACACCCCGAAGAGCATGCATTCCAAATAAACTTTCATATGATGCTGCTTAAGGGTAACTTTTATGAACCTATCATAGACATGGTTGAAATAAATAAATATCTGGAGATAGGGTGCTTTGGATGGAACATTAACAGAGATATTTAACCATAACAGCAAAATAGCATATTAAAAAGAAAGACAGGAACTGGTTTTCTGCCAATAAGAGTTTGATTTCCTCTGAGCAATCATCCCTAAATTATGCTTGAATTTACACCCTGCAGGGTTAAACAAAGAGGATAATTAAATAGATCTTTCAAACCAAGACCAACCGATGCAAAAGAAACTGATAGCTAAGCACATATTTTTCTATCTGAAAACCGTAACTTCTCATGAAATGGGATTCTTCCTTTTCCTCCCTGGCTAGTCTTTATGCTTGTGAAATTCCGATGTGCTAATGGCTGTTAATTTAATTTACAACATTGAATGAATCCACCGCTGTTGCTTAGAAGAACTCTTATGAAGGATGACAAAGTATCCAGGATGTTTACAGAATGAAGTTCCATAAAGGCAGGGTTGAACCCTGTGAGTTACTATCAAGGATATGAGCCAGATGTATCCACCATTGCTTCAAAACAAAGGACGCACCCATTAAAGGATGATACTTTGTAAGACTTTTTGTGGACTTCAATGGGATTTATTCTGTGATGTGTTTATATAGGACTGTACCTTTAATCAATTTAATTGGTATACCAGTCAATGAATAAATTTTCACGGCAGATTATAATCAGCACACATCTTTATTTGTGAAGCTTTTGGGAGTCTGAAGTGTTGCTGTCAGAAGGTATGAAGAATAACACATTTAAGATAGTCTTTGAACAATGTAGTTGGATATGTTATCTCATACTTTCTTAGGTACATCAATAAAATTTGGATAGTAGTCTGCAAATATAGTAAAGCTATCGGTTAAGAGATAAATTTTAGTGGATCAATTGACAGTTAAAACCTGTAATCTTCTCTGTTTTACAATCCCAGCCTGCCATAAGTCATGAGTCCTGCTGGACTTGGGGTGGAGAGTGGCAGGCTGAGGTGAATGAGGGGAGGGAACAGGAGGATAACATGGCAGAGCAGTGCAAGGCTGAGACTTGGGAACAGAGGTTGGACAAGACAGCTACTTCCCCTCCCCAAAATCAGCAGGACTCCCATCTACCTTCTACCCTCCTGGGGAAAGGAGCCCAGCAACGGAACCTGGGAAAGCAGCAGCCCACTGCTGGGGGTGGAAGAACTGCAAGGCAGAAGGCCCAGACCCAGGAGGTGCTCCTTTCACTGAGAACAGATGCATCCTTCCTGACAGATCGTTTGCACACTCTGTAGTCTTCATGCAGCCGCATGAGTGTGCCTTGCTTCATCTTAAAAGCCTGGGAGCTGGGTGTGCCACCCACATTGGGACCAACTCCAATGCTTCCATCCAGTTCTGATTCCTTTTTGCCCTCAACTTGGACTTCTTGAACTTTGTCCATTGCCTCCAGCCTGACTAGCCCCACATTTCCTGTCATGTAGCTTTAGCATAGCTACCGCTGAAACTTGTTACCTAAGGCGGTATCTCTTCTCTGCCTCAATAAAGATTTCCTCCTTACTCTCAGATAAGAGCCTCTGTCTCCATAGGCTTGGGAGGAGCCAGGACACAGCCCTACATCTCTGGAGTTGTCTGCTTGCAAATCATCTTTTGCCCTCTGATTACAGCAGCTTGATTGGTCTGTGAAATGAGACAATAGACAGTTTGAGAGAGAGCTTTTTTGGCTGTGGCATTTACCTTGTGGAACTCCTTCCAGGGACTCTTGCCTGGTGCATACACTAATGCCAGGCAAAGGCATATTTAGTTTCCCAGTCTTTTAACCTCTGGTTTATTTTCCTCTTCCTGTGATTGTTTTCCCACACTGTTTCTGTGTGTTTTGATTGTGCTTTTATTAGTTCCTATGAACTGTCTGTTCTCCATAATTTTAAAACAATCCCTGTAACATTTAGAGTCCCTAAAAGAACCTATATTAAAGAATTAATTTTATTTCACTATGGTTTACATACATTTACTCTATAGTTTTAAATTATAATCTGACTCCAGCAGATGAAATTTGCTGACTTAAAAAAATATTTTGAAAGCTAAATATGCTTATATTTTAATGATTTATGTCACTTTTAAACTTTGTCTGGAAACCAAGATACCAAGAAGTTTCACAGAAGTGATTAATATTCTGAAGAGGTTTACAAAATGAAAAATAGTGAATCAAAAGCCTTAACTGATCTTGGCAAAGGTATTAATTAAAATGTTAAGCCAATTAGAAGTTCAAAGTGTTATTAGAATTGATCTGGCTCCTTTTGAGGGTTGTAAACAGCTTTCTACATGAAACTGTTGCCTAAAATGTATTTTGATAATATTCAAATATGTAGAAAATTTAACTTCACCAGCACCACCTGATCGCTCTGTTTTCTCTGTAGCAAACACCAAATCAAGATTATGATTTGCTATAATGTGAACAATGTATTGAGACAGACCCATGGTTGGCATAAAGTTCTGAGTTGCCCAAAGCTAGACCGAATTGGTTTCAGCATTGAAGTTCCCAGAGATTTCTCCAACACCATGCTAGAAATCAGTTCTGTCAGCACACTCAAGGAGTTTTGGGGGCTGCGGGGTGGACCGTATACAGCAAGAGCTCATACCTTGCAACATGATGTGGCCCAAATCTGAGACGCTGTCTTCCAGGTCCACACTTCTGCACAAGTCACATGGCCCACATGACATTGCCGGGGGGGGGGGGAGGGCTAAGTGCTTTTCTCGGTGCCCAAACATGCATGTTTTGGAGCACTGCACAAGATCACAGCCCCGAAAAAGCACTTTCGTTGGGGACAACGATCTTGTGCAGTGCCCCAAAATGATAGTTTTTGGGTGCCATGCCTGAAAAAAAGTGCTGCCCGAAATTGTGTGAAATCACAGTGGCCATTTGGGCAGCTGTCCTCTTGCAAGAAAAAAAAATGGGATGTCTCGGTTTTTTTTCTGGGGCAGTTGACAGGTATGAGATCTCTGCTTTCTCTCTGCAACTCTTACATCCAGGTCCCTGATGGATTGGTTTCCTGATGAGAATGATGGGACTTCTACAGGTGATTGCCATGCACACACACCTCTTTGATTTGAAGTGGTGCTGAACTGAATATCTGGTAGATATTCGGTCAGGGTCCTCCAGGTCACCTGCTCAGGTCTTGCTAATATGCATCAGGTCATCCACCTTATCCATGATCAAATCATGGGCAAGAGTTGTTTTGCTGTGTTTTAACCTGGCACTAGAATAACAGATCACTAGATGGGAGAGCAGATTGACATGACTCGAAACAACTGAGAATATACCCACAATTCCCTAGGGAGGCTCAGCTGGTGCTTTTATTACATATCTTTAGGTGCCGAGTGAAAACTTTTCTCTATAACCAGGCCTTTGGCTGATTAAACATTCTATGGCCTTTTAAATGTGTTTGGAGGAGTATTAGTTTGTTTTTGTTTTATTATGTATTTTGTTTTTCTCATTTTGCATTTTTATGTTATGAACTTCCCTGTGATCTTCAGGTGAAGGACAGTATACAGATTTAATAACTAATAATACTAGTGATAATCGTCAGAATTAAAAATTGGATTTAATTAAACATGTATTCCCAGTGCCACAATTTATAAATCTGCAAATCTACTTATGAAATGAAGACACCCCCCCCTAATTTCCTGTGACAGGCGGCTTAAGAATCATGCCTGTGGATTCTCTCAAAGTTATCCATAAACAAAAAAAGAAAAAAGAAATTGGGGGGGGGGGCCTGCAAGAGAACTTTCACTCCCCAGAGATTACTTTTGTGTTTAATGGTAGAAAGTCTGAGTTCCAAAATAGGATTTCAAGCATTTTTGATATAACAGCTAATTTTCTAAAAGTGTCTTTACTAGACGTTTTCTGTTGTTATATTTGCCAGGGGGGAAGTTCTCAAGGAATATGGAGATGTGATAGAAGCATGAAGAAAATTAGAGACTCCTTCAAAGATGAAAGAGGTGGAGTAACAAAAGAATTGTGCACAATCTTTGGAAACTATCATGAAGGTTTCCCCAACATGTAACCTACTGTGCTATTTTGAAGCAAGTATCAAGGCAAAAACAAGTTATTCTAATTCTGACATGAAAAGCAAAAAACACAGTATATTGCTCATAGGCAGCTTATGGCTTTTTAAGGTGAACAATGGGCCATGAAACAGCTTACATCTATTGTGCTATTGTGCTCGTGCATATTCATGAAGGCACGCCAAAGAGATATAACTTTTTTAAAAAATCATTTAATTAAAGAGTCAACTCGGTGAGAACAGTGCCTACTTCTCATAACAGTCTGGGGTGAGAATGACCTACTAAGATCCTGCTTTGCTAAGAACACTTCAGTCATTTTACAAAGCATAAAGAGCTGCTACAGAGAACAGAGAAAATAAGAGGGGAAATGTGTCTGTAATACGCATACACAGAAATGAGCACAACCTTGCGAAAGCTAAATGTGCCCAAGTCTTGCTGAAATGGGTATAATTAATGCTCGAAGTAGAATGCTCTCTGTGGTCACTGACTGCCACAAAAATATTTAAGAAAGAAGGGTCCCCCCTCCCCATACGAGCTCCACATGAGTCAATCCCCTCGGCCTTTTGCTGAGAGAGCATGAAAGATGACAGCTTTTCCCATTTTCTCCAAAGGGCTGAACCAGATGATAATTTATATGTGTAATTGCATTTAACACATCTAGATTTTAAAAAATAAAAAATAAAAATAAATATTAAACAATAACCATGGCTAGCAATCAGGATTGGGACTGGAGGTGTGGAGTGAGGTTTTGTTTTGTTTTGAAACCTTATCCCTCCAGTAGGGTTTTAGAAAACTATACCCCCCCACAAGTTGCTATTTACCCTAGGAAGAAAACTGCCATTGGTGTCGATAACAGCGTCCCTCCCTTTGCAAATGAAAGTTGGGGAAGGGGTTGTTGTAAGGCTTGCTGCAGAAGAGAAAGAGTTAATTCCTCTCTCTGTGCACTCCAGACCTGACTGTAATATCCTTACCTGCACTTACATATCCTTGCCAGCACTCAACAGGCTCATGGCAACCCACCTTCTGCCGCTGATTCCCTTTTCACAGGGGGTGCCTTGCAGGACCCCCCCCCCCAATGTCCAACACTCAATGAGCACGACAAACAGCCACCTGCCCTGTCCCATCTCCTCACAGCAGCAGGGCTGCACTATGGCTGTGCATGTGTGGGCTTGCAGAAGCCACATCCACCCCGACACTCCTATGCCCCACCCATGGCCGCTGGCTAAAGGGTGGGAAGGCAGTGTGTCTATGCAACAGGCAGGTGCAGGCACCATGGGTGCCTCCAAAGCCTTGCCCTGTTACAGGACTGGGAAGGGCAAGGGGGTAAAAGCTTTGATGCTTGCCTTTCCACCTAATCAGCCTTTTCTTAGGAACTGGGAGTGGAGGATTGCAGAGGGAATAGTAGAATCAGAGTTGGAAGGGTCCACGATGGTCATCGCAAGATTTGGGGTGGGGGGAGGTGCTGGTACTGCGTACCATTGAGTACTGCCGAGGTGGGGGAGGGGGAAGCACTGGTTTAGAGGCACATGAAATGGCAACCTTGCCAAAGCTCAGCAGGCATTTCTCTGCTCAGTTATCTGAATGGAAGTTTCCTGGGAAACTCAACCTGTGCTCCCTTGAGCTCCAGCAAAGAAAAGAGTGGTATATAAATGAAGGGGAGATAAAAGGTGTTAAACTAGAGAACTGTATTTTACTTTATTTTATTGGTCACAAGGAAAACAGCAGCACAAAAAGGAGCATTTTGATCAGGAAAACATTGCGGGGGAAGGACGTGGGCAACTTCCTCCATTGTCACTAATGTGAGAAAGTTCACAATCTTCTGTAGCTGCACTTCATGGTTTGTTTGAAAAGGTGGGAGATGCAAAGATTGGAAGATCTAATTATAGATCTCCCGCACAACTTGTAGCCTAGCCTGTCAAATGTTTTTGCAGGAATAGAAAGCTTTCTTCTCAGCCTACTTGAACAAAATGGACGATTTCTTAAGTACAGAACTGCAAACAAATACAGGTACCATAATATGCATGCTGGTTTGCCATGACCTTATGAAGGCCAATAAGCATAAAGTTCCTTATCCAAATAAATGCAAACATGAAAAAATAACTGTATAGCTCCATTTTTAGGCAAGAAGGCAGCATATAAATGCTGAGTTAACATTTTAAATGGGCTCTGTGGTTTATTTTTGCACGCTCTTATTATACTAGTGCAAAATGGTGCATGCCTAACATTTGCAATGAATTTTTAATAGGCCCTGTTGCAGTCTTGGAAATGTAGAGAAGCAAATGTACAAGATCTGCAAGCATCCCTCTACACCATCCAGTTTACCAGAAAGGTTAAAGACAAGTGACATCTAGAGTGAAGATGCAAGATGATAATCAAGAGGAAATGCATAACTGAAAAATGCTTCAAAGAAATAAAACAGCATTGACTTCACTAGCAGGGTTCTACCAGTAAGTATCAGAAAGAAAAGATCACAATATAGGCTGTTTCTGTTTCAGAGAATCATAGCATTGTAGAGATGGATGTCCACACTCCAACTCCCATCATCCCTGACCATGAGATAGGCACGCCGGGTTCCACCTAACACTGTGGGTGACCAGTGCGCACATGTGATGTCACACATGTGTGTGACATCACACGTCACTGCTGCAGTGGTGCCCTGCTGCAGTGCACAACACGTTGGGTTGTCTGGATGGGCACCCAGAGTGAAAATTATGTGGGTGCCTTGGCACCCATGGCCCTCCAGAGATGGTGCCTGTGCCATGGGACATGCCAGCTGCGGCTGGTAGTAGTTGAGCAACATATGGAGGGCCACAGTTTCCCCATCCCTGGTGTAAATAAACTTTAGGGGAGATGAGTAGGGTCAAACCTAGAGTGGTTTCCTGCAAGGCTTTTTCAGTTGTCCCCTCCTTCATTTCCAAGAGGCATAACCCTTATAGCACTAGTCCTAAGCAAAAGCTACCATGGAGCAAAGGAATGATGTGTCGAAGAGTAATAGCTAAGACTACTACTAATACTTTTTCATTTGAAAAGTTTGTATATGTCTTTTTGAGTAATGATACTCACTGAGGCTGAATGATATAATAGGCTCCCCCATCACCAGAAGAATACAATATTCAATTGGGAACTTGCATCTCAATGATTTATGGAATGTTACATTTTATTACAGTATGTTCTCAGACTGATCATAAAGAAAACAATAATGTGTAATATAATTTAGCAGAATTCCTAAAGTATATTGTTTACATGGGTTTCTTAATAAGCACAGGGGCGGATTTTGGTAATATGGCTCCCTGAGCAAGGACAAAATTTGCCCCCCAGCCCCTATTTCTTATTTTCACAATAATTCATTTTGGTACTTTGAGTAGATGCCCATATAAATATAAATATAAATATATATTGTTGTTGTTAATTTGTGACCCTTCATCTTGCTGTCCTGCACAGAGGAACATCCTACACAACCCTAAATCTGGTGCTGATAAGCAGATTGCCTATTCCAGTACTTTATTTTAAAAACTAACCAGAAGCAGGTACATAATGATGTTAAGATATATAATGATGTTAAAATCAATGAAAAAATGATAGAAACATTATTATTACCTTTAGTGTAATTTCTAACAACAGGTCCTAAAATTTCCAGAAGTGTAGCCATATTCATATCACGTAGCAGAAAAAATAGAATTCTGTGGAATTGTAAAGTCCACATCCATCAGAAACATGAAATGTTATTGTGATATAGATAGATAGATTCCTGTTGTTGTGAATGACATTATTAGGTCCCTGTAACAGTGTTGCCGGAAGAGACATGGACATGGACATTCTTCTGGTGTCGCTGTTTGCAATCCTCTCCAATATATTTATTGTCATCCACAACAACGGGGATTCATTCACGTGTTCATCTTCCAGTGTGATATATGCCATCATCTGTCAATGATGCCCTTCTGCGTTCTACATAGGACAAACATGCCAGTCTCTGCACAAAAGAATTAATGAGCACAAATCTGACATCAGAAATGGAAATATTGGAAAAACCAATGGAGGAACATCTCAGCCTCCAGACATTCTGCAGTTTACCTAAAGGAGTCATATTGGAACAAAGGACAGCAACCTAACACCACCAAGTTACAACTGATCAAGAAGCTCAGTACTTTCACTTGTGGTGCAATGGATTTGTTTTGTTTTTAAAAATCACACGATGTGTTAATTGGCTTGCCAATGACAAAATAACTGTGTTATCAACTCAACTAATTTTTGCATATGAAAAACTAATGTTAATAATGCAATTCTCGCTGTCAGTACTACTCTATATGTCATTTCCTTCTAACTTTACTACAGTATTTGAAATGTCACTCCTGCCCCAAGCACGTATATATTCATGTGCAGCTTGGGAAAACACTTCAATACATCCAGCAGGGTGCGTATAGTCTATAAAAGCTTATTCCATAATAAATGCATTGGTCTTTAATGTGCCACAAGACCATTATGCTCTTGTGTTGGGGTGGGATAACTCCCTATGCCATATGCTACTGTCCCAGTGGAAATTACCCCTTAAACTAAAATTAATCTTTTAAAATCCTCTGACATAGTTGCTCAACTACACAGTTAAAGTAATGTCTATTTTGACCCCCAGTTTCTGTCTGAAATAACAATGCTCTATGATATCTACTGTTATATTTTATGTAAGCTACTTAGAGGTCTTTATGATTAGGTGTACCAGTTCCATTAAATAAAAGGAAATTAAATAAATACATGTTGGAAAGCTGTGGGAATAAATGAGAAAACTACAAGTGCAATGAAAAGTGTAGGATCAAACTTGCACTATAAGAAAACATCATAATAAACCATTTTTCTGATCATATACTCTTCTGACATTAATTCTCATCAGAAGGTATTTCTATGAGTAATCCAGTTCCTGTAACCTTGGTACCAGCTCTTAAATTAATAGTGAGGTGCTTTTATTGTGCCAATTGTACAAACAGACATTTTCTTTAAAAAATACACCTATTTTCTTTAAGAGAAACAGAGTTGTCATCTCTGAGGTATTGTGTTGGGTTGTAATGAAAACAATACACTCATCATAAAGGGGAATGGAATACAGCAATCTGCAGAGAGGGGCAAATATGTACCCCCAGTTAAAAGCATGCATAGCGCAGAACAGGACTGGCAATTCCCATGAGGACTAACAGCCAAAAGAGATGATGACTTGTCTTTGCTACTGTCTTCATGCCTATATTTTAAGCTCAGGCTGTGGACACACTAATTCATTTGTAGAGCAAAAAAATGTAGCTTTTTCTCAGTCTGAAATTGTTTGTGCTCACACTCAACTTCCTGCTTTCAATCTAGATTGATTCTGATCCATAATTGTGGCTCTTCATTAGGTTAGCCATGTTTTTTCCTCTCTGCAGATTCCCCACGTGCAGTGCTTGCAATCTCAACCCATGACATCATTGTGCTGGTCTACATTTGTGCTCATCAGTTTGCAAATGGACACACTGTGACATAATGCAGAATCAGTCTGCAGTGAACTTTTATTTTTTGAATGAAAGCAGTTTCTCAAGAAGTGCTCTTCAGGGTGAGGTGGGGTGGGGGTGGAATGCAACAGATCTACACTGTGTGTGTGGACTATGTAGAAAATAGCAAGTATTCAGTCTCCATTGATTCTAGAATAAAATGTTTAAGGCTGTCTCAGAGGCTCTCCTTGTAAGCCTACCAGTGTGCTCAACTGGACTGGAAGACAGAAAAGGGTTGTTTCAGTGGTGGCTCCACAAAAATGCAAGCCACACTTAGGTGCAATGCAAATCTCACCTTCTTTGCAGGCCTTCAAGAGGGTATCCTATGTCAGTTTCAGATGCTTTTTTGTAAGATGTTGTGGTCTTACAGGGTTTTAACTGGCTATTGCTAGCCATGTTAGACCATAGGCATGTTTGGATTTTTGAGTGCCATGAGTGCAACCTTTTCTGGTCATTTCTCCTCCCCTGGTGATCAACCCCACCCCCTGCATGGGAAGAGTGTGTAATACCTACTTCGCTTTCCCAAGGAATCTGGTTAGAAAGTCAGATCCAGTAGAATTAACCTGAACCTACCAAAGCATAGAGAGTTGAAAAAGGAAGTGGGCAGAACGGTCACTTTTGCAACTTCCTCCTTCACCTCTATGTACTTTTTAAGGGAACCACCAAGATAACAACCACCAGCATTTCCTTAACAGTGGGGGTGGGGAGGGCTCATGGGTTCTCTGGCCACCAGGGAAAGACCTCAACAGTGCCATTACACCCATGGGCACTTCATTGGCAACTCTGGATTTTAGAGTCAGAACAACTGTAAAGAGAGAAAGAGAGCACACATGGAGGGCACACTGGATAGGGTCAATCAATCGTCACAGAATTATAAGTTGGAAGGGATGCAAAGGGTAATCTAATATGCCTTGGGTGTTTTAGAGCAAGACTGGAGGACTTACAGCACTCCAGATATTGTTGAACTACAACTCCATCAGCCACAGCTAGCATAGCCAGTGGTCAAGGATGGTGGGAATTGTATACCAGCAACATCTGGAGGGCCACAGATCCCCCCCCACCCTTACTTTCAAGCAACATTCTTTCCAGTTTTGTTTTAATTCATTTTCCAAGCAGGGTTCTGTGAGACACTGTGTAAAAAGCTTTATTGAAGCCTAGATATTTTACATGCAGACAATTTATTTCATCTGCTAATTTTGTAATTCAATTAAAAAAGCAATCAATTTTGTCTGGCTTGATTTCTTCTTTATAAACCCATGTAGAAACACATTAGTTTTCAAATTAAATATAATTTTGGAAATGTATCACTATTTGCCACTGCTGTCCCTTATATGACCTTATATAACGATGTTTACTCAGAGACAGCATGGCATTTTTGATGAATTTGGAGCACACTTTTCCTCCTGCAACTACAGTTCATTTCATACCTACAGAAAGCCAATGTGATATTTGTACCATTGTGCTTCCTTTGTGTTTCTCTGCCATGCAGTTTGTTTTTGTAAAACTATTAAGGCAAGCTGGCACTAGTCATAAAAGGAATCAATTTTAATTTATCATTTCTGTGGTGTGGCTGGTTTTTGTACAGTTTTTAAGTGTAAATGTATACTTGGATGTTTAAATATGGAAATAAGCATGTACTAGATATATTTATTAATCTGCATCAGATAGGATTCGTATGTCACTTTTTAACCTATTAAATTGTAATACGTCATTTTCACATATTCAATCTGTATGTTTGCTTATAGCATTTTCACCCTACTCTTCAGCCGAAAGGGCTTTCAGAATGCTGTATGTACTAGACCAGGGGTCTGCAACCTTTAAGACCAAAAGAGCCACTTGGACCCGTTTCCGAAGGGGAAAAAAAACCTGGGAGCCGCAAAACAATTGTGACATTTAAAACAAATATAACACTGCATTTTATTTTTAAAAATCCGATTTAAATAAAAAAAATCCATTTATTTTTTTAAAAAATCATTCATTTTTATCCACCCTGGGGACCACTACCAGGTCACAGCATGGTCCAAGGTGGGTTGCAACAGCATACAAATATTTGATTTGTTGTTTTTTTCTTTTTTTAAAAAAA
Organism: Lacerta agilis; assembly: GCF_009819535.1. Lineage (NCBI taxonomy): Eukaryota > Metazoa > Chordata > Lepidosauria > Squamata > Lacertidae > Lacerta > Lacerta agilis. Next base: position 40,061,961 of record NC_046316.1, on the reverse strand, counting down.
ATGAGTCCTGAACTGCACACTTGTGTTAAATGTTTGTCCCATGTCTAATTGAAGACTGCTGGCTTTTACAATAATCTTAGTGTCTTTTACTCTTAATATTTCAGACCAGAGGCTATGCTCACCTCTTCCAACCTCCTCTCTTGCTAAATAAAGCACAGAATTGCACCAGAGAAGCCTGTGATGTTTGTGCTGACTTGCATACAGGTGGCTGTAGTAGTTCGTAGTGTTCAAACCTTTTTAGGGGAGTTCCCTGCCCCCTTAATGAAAATGGCGATAGATTTTGCACATGAACACAGATCCAACTTAGGACTCCTCTCTTCCACGCCAACAGGTGCTTTGTCAAGGCTCCCCTAACACACACTCAGGACAGAGGAAAAACTGCAAAACGTCCCTGCCTTGCTCCGGGGCGGAGAGAGACGCGCGCCCGCGAGAGCGCGGTCTGATGCTGCAAGCGGAACCAGGAGCGAAGGAGGCAGCGGCAGGGAAACAGGCGCCGCTTCCTCGACCATTTTTAAAAAGAGGGCTTCCCCCCTCGCCCTCGCCTGCCACCCGCCGCCCCTGGCCCAGTCCACTGCTGCCTACCTTGTCGTCGCCTCAACGCAGCAGCCAGCAGCCTTCCGAGAGGAACCACAGCCAGCCCGCCCCCGCGGTCCCACGACCCAGCCGAGGAGTCCTGGCCTCCAGTGCCCGTGCGGGCACGAGTCTGAAGGCCCCCTTCCTGCCCCCATCCTGTCCCGCCTCCCAGGTGCCTCTGGATGCCGCGGGGTCCCACATAGCTGCCGACCCCAGAGCTCCCCTGTCTGCCCTGAGGCCGCCTCCCACACTAGGAAGACTCCCGGAGCTGGGCAGGGTTGGTCCCGCCAGGCAGGCTTGGGGGGGGTGGCCTCTCCCATGGACGCCTGCTTCGGAGGCGGAGGCGGGGTCTTCAAAGTTCCCCCTCCCGCTCGCCCAGCTCCATCTCTTCCCGAAGGAGCGCGCGCGCCTCAGGCGCACTCCCCGCCAGAACCCTCAGCTGAGCTGCGCCACCTCTACTGCGTCCCCACCGCCTCCGAGCCCCGCTGCCCCGCTGTTCAAGGCCAGGTGATCCTGGGTACGCCCCTGAGCAGCACCCTCAGCCTCCGGAGGGCGGGCCGCCGGCCAGCTGGAGGGCGGTCGCTTCCGCTGGCCAGCTGGAGAAGTGGGCGGGCGTATCTGCCCCAGAGCCACGGCAGCCGTGTAAAAGAGCCGCATGCGGCTCCGGAGCCGCAGGTTGCTGACCCCCGTACTAGACAGTCCCTACCCACAGGCTTACAATCTAAAAACACCACAAGACACAGAGAGAGAAAGCAACAGGGAGGAGGAAAGGATTTTCATTTTCATTGACTGCACCTTCATGAATTGGTAGGTAACGCAACAGATTAAACCATAACAAACCAAAGTGAGAGCGAACACCGACAATATATTTGTTGCATTTCAAGATGCCTAGAGTCCAAAAGCAAGGACGTTTTGTAGATGTTTTATACCACTATGGCAGGCATGTCCAGAGTCTGTTTTGGAGGCTTAATCCAGCTTGTCAGTCGGTTAAATCCAGTCCCCATAGGCAGTTACTTCCCGTGGTTCTAAAAAAAGGTCAACAACTTTGGGGTAAAATCCTAAAAAGGTCAACAACTTTGGTCGGTCCGGCATGACGTCACAACACGCGTCAGGATGCATGCATGCTGTGGAGCAATGCCCCGCCCCCTGGGAGGTGCCTCTGCATTGGACGCCCCTGGCGGCCAAGCGGCTTCCTCCTCCCCTGGTGCCATACAATTTACTTCATGGAGGTACTAAATAGAAGATAGGGCAGCAGCAGTGGCAATTCATTGCACTCTGCGGCCCTAGTCCTTTTGCACAAAAGAATAACACTAGGCTGCAGTGTGCATGCTTCCCCAGGGCTGCAAATATACAGCCCCATGCAGATTATCAAAAATCACAATGATCATCTGTTTTGGGAGCTGGGAGCGTGAGAAGGCTGAACCGCACTCCCTGTTTCCTCTCCAATATAAATAGATGATGGGCACTATCAATCATAGCAGGAACCCATGCACACAGCAGCAATTTGTGAATACAAATTTCTCTTTCAGAAAACTGCAATACATTTTTTTTCTACCCCGTATGACATAAATTCTTCAGTGCTACAGCATGCTTTAACAAGCCTGGTTTAAAAACAAATAAAAATGTGCAGTGCTACTATTAAAAATGCATAACGCAACTATAAACAATAACCTATTTGAATATCTCAACCTTTTATAATCTAGTGGTTTCATGAGCAATACCTTGGGCGTATGATGTGAAATGTTCCTTGGTCAAATGGGCCTCATATTAAATATTATGCCCAAAGGGAGAGCTAAGAACCCAGAATATTCAAATTAAATTAAAGCTGTCAGCCTTGGTCAATGGTTGATGTGCCACAATATACAGAGCGCGCTCTCTCTCTCTCTATATATATACACAGTGGTACCTCGGGTTAAGAATTTAATTCGTTCCGGAGGTCCGTTCTTAACCTGAAACTGTTCTTAATCTGAAGCACCACTTTAGCCAATGGGGCTTCCCGCTGCCACTGTGCTGCCACCGCCCAATTTCTGTTCTCATCCTGAAGCAAAGTTCTTAACCTGAGGTACTATTTCTGGGTTAGCGGAGTCTGTAACCTGAAGCGTCTGTAACCTGAAGTACCACTGTATATATATCAGTGTTTCTCCACTGGCTTAATGATAGCCACATTTCAAAACAGAATTAATTTTGACGGGCATGGTGAACTGTGGCTCACATAGGAAGGAACTCAGGTTGTTTCATAATGAATTTTGCCTAAGGGACAATCCAAGGTTCAAGGAGTAAGAGACAGAAAGTAGATGATCCTAACTATTAGTTATACTGGCTGGGTTGGGTAGGATCACTCCTAAATGTTTGTGCACTGGCAGAGAAAGTGTATGCTGTTATTGTGAGACCCTTGTGTCAGTAAGACAAAATGTATACATCTTATATGTGTATAGACTCTGTGTTTACAGAGATGAGGACTTCATGGGGTCAAACTTGATGCTCTTGCTCCCCCTCTCTGTGTTTGTTATATATGGCCACAGGTCATGTGAAAAGGGCATTAGAGGAGCATATGGTCTTCTTAGTCTTGCCGATGCCATTCCTATACTGACTTTTGTGCTTGCTGTAAAATCTTCCATGCTAAAGTGCCTGATACAAAAACCTTGTTGGCAAGAGAATCTCATTGACTTCAATAGACTTGGTCCCTATTGTGATTCCTTAGTCAATACCAGCAAGTCTTACCAAGAACTGCAGCTTTATGTCAAATACATTTCCTTTCAGATACAAACTTTTACTTTCAGAAGTCCTTTATCTTTATAATGAACAGAATCAATATAGTGGAAGAGCACAAGCTCTGGCAGAGTATTTCAAACATACTAGATCATGTTTGCTTATAATTATAATTCACAGGAGCACATTCCTACAATCAAGGGACAGGAAGGCACAGCATGAAGAAAAAATTAGCACTGAGCAACCTTTGTGAATAATTGCCTGTCAGTGAATGGCTTATTAAAGACAAAACTACAATTTCACAAGGCAGCCCTTGTGTTGGCTTGTCTGCTCTGAAGATTGATATATATAAACACATGGGTGCATGAACAGTTTTTAGAAGGATCTTTTCTTAATGGGATTTTGAATGATAAGTTCAAATGAATGCTTTTATAAAGTTGGACATCATAATGTCAATGATAGCTGACCTCTGGAACAAAGTGAAGGTTCAGAGGATAGTCAGAAAACATTGAATGTGTGGCCAAAGGATTGTGCTGGTTAGGGATTTTGGCATTTATTTTTATTCATTTGTTTTATACAATGATTTTTATTTACTTTTCTACTGCTTATGCACAACAGCAAACCAGGGACAGCTAAAAACAGCTAAAACCAATTTTAAATACAGTAATAAAAATCATATTTCAAAATACAATATAATAATAAAAAACAAAGGCAGGTGCAGCACATGAAACAGAGGCATCAGACAAAAATATTATTTGCCTGATAAGGAAGGCAAACGTTTGCCTAAACAAAAAGGCTTTTGCCATAAGGTACACACTGAGAGGCTGTCAGATAAGCCTCATTGCCAATCTGGTGCAATTATGGTAAAAGATAGGCAACTCAGTCCTATGCATGTTTATTTAGAAGTAAATCCTACTAGGTTCAATAGGATTATTCCCTGGTATGTTTTAAGGTTGCAAACTGCCTTTATAGATGTGTAAACAGTGTACCAATTTGGGTCACAATAAAATGTAACAGTACAAGTCTTCGTTGTTGTTCAGTCGTTCAGTCATGTCCAACTCTTCGTGACCCCATGGACCAGAGCATGCCAGGCACCCCTATCCTCCACTGCCTCCTGCAGTTTGGCCAAACTCATGCCAGTCGCTTCGAGAGCACTGTCCAACCATCTCATCCTCTGTCGTCCCCTTCTCCTTGTGCCCTCCATCTTTCCCAACATCAGGGTCTTTTCTAGGGAGTCTTCTCTTCTTAGGTCTGTGTAAATACTGACCATAATCCCACATCTTGGAAATGCATGCACTCTCATGGAAACTTGTCCAACAATACTTCAAAACAAAATAAAACACCTGAATGCAACATCTTTAGCTTAGTTTCTTCCAAGTAGGCTGGGATTGATAGGTCCATTTTCTTCTCAGAAAGCACATAAAAGTGCTAGTATCCATATGGCACCAATCAAATTATGATCTGTGCACAGTTTGAAGTATCATTTGGGAATTTGTGTCGACAAACTCTTGGTTGCAAATCACAGTTCTAAAATGGCATCTGATCCGCTGTCCCAAGTAAAAAGCTGATATGATAAAAGCTGCACATGTTGAAATGTACAGCAAAAATGAAAAATTGGTAGATTGAGGGCTCTAAGTGGTCTGCGAAACCATGGATATACCAGTGAAACTAAGCCCCAGTGCACACGTTCATAAATATTGTGCCAGAGAAGTGATGTGAGCATCTCCCCTCCACCATGTAAAAAGTCTCTCAATATTAACTGGGATCTCATGGTTCACACCATCTGCATGGTGGAATGTAAGGATCTGTGCTGCTTCGTGACCATGCTATTTAAGTATTGTCCTTGCCTAAATTTATTTACCTATGAAGAGACAGTACTCATTCAGCTGTTACGCCTTTCTCGTTTTGTTACAACTTGTCCGTGCATAAGCAAACATATAACTACTATATTCTTACTGCTAACCTGCTCTACCTTTATTATAGAGTTTGATCAGCAATAAAGAGATCAAGTTGAATAGAAAATCACACTACTGGACCCTAGACAATTTATAGGAGAAGAAAGTATCTTTTGAGAATACAGAAGTTGGCTACCCCTTGCCTTAATCTTCTTCTGCTTCCACAACATCAGGACCAAATCTCAGTGCCTAAGTTATGTCAGAAGCTCTTCCTCCTGATGACAGTCAGTAACTATCCTCTGGTCTCAGATTTGAATCACCCAGCCTGCCTTAATGAAATACAAAATACACCAAAAACAAAACAAACAAACAAACAAAAATGCTGAAAGGTGAGAGGAAATTGTTGCAGCATTGTGATAATGGGTGGCATGGATTACAATCTCACTGGTTGCATAAAAGGATGTTCAAACATAAAAACTACTGTGATCCAAGCATTAAAACGTGTATGTGTGTGCTATATTTATTTATACAGTATTATATACTATGTTATCATATACTATTATATGCATTGTTATTATATACTATAAAATACTATGTTATCCTATATATATTCACTTCCATGCTTAAAATGATAGGACTTACCCCATTGTCGGATTGTGAGTATGCTTTGAGTATCCACATTCCTATGGTTAATAAGCACAAACAGGTACAGAATCTTCCTACATTTTTCAAAAGGGTGGTTTGTAAGGACTTGTTAACTACTCTGAACAAAGACTAGCAAGGGGTCCTTCAGTATGTAGGCTCCTATTTCTAGAATAGTTGGTTTTCACTCTGTTGTATTTCAATCACAAATACAGATACATGTACTATTATCTCTCAAGGGTTCTTTGAAGATAATAGTTAATATTGGTATAGTGCTTCAGGAATGTAAAGTGCAAACTATGGTTCAGAGACATAATTTATATTTTCATCTTGTGCCTGCACTGCTTTAGTTTGTCATTATCTGGGTTGTAATGAGTAATGACCTTTGAGAGGGACATTACATTTTGAACACGTTCCCTTCTGTCAGTCTGTTTTCATGTTTTATGAAAAACAATTTAATAGAATATATATATGAGAATGACATTGACTTATAATTTCCATGCTTTTGGGTGCATGAGTGAATTTGTATGTGCCTTAACTCACTCTCTTTTAATTCAATGAACAGATTCCTTTTTAAAAATCCTAGAGCCTATTTATATGTATAAACAGAAAAGTAGGGTGATACTTAATTCTTCATAACATCACCTTGTTCCACACATTCTGCATTAAAGACTCTCACACTATGATCACCAGGTCTGTTTATGAGTTTCTCTTCCATACATTCAGAAGTCGGTCCCATTAGTTTAAGACAATTTCCATGTAATTATAATTAGGTTTGCAGTGAAAGAGATTAAGAACTGCACAGAGACCCTGGCTTCATAGCACCCAATCCAGAGTCTTGACCTTACCAAAAGAAGTGGGATTGGTGGAATGTATGCTGGATGAGAAGGAAATTTTAAAAAAAGTTTTATTGAAGAAAGGATTACATGTAAGATTGTATATGTGACAAAAGGTGTATTAGATTATGCCTGGCACAGAGAAAGTGGAGAGTGAGAAGCTTTTCTTCCTTTCTCATAATTCCAGAACCAGGGGTCAGCCATGAAACCAAAGGTGGAAAGATTCAGAATGAGGTATTGCTTCACTTAGTACATAATTAAACTACAGTATTCACTTACACAAGATGTAGTGATGGCTACAAACTTAGACGGCTTAAAAAAGGGATTGGACACGTCATTGAGGAAAAGGCTGTCAAAGGCTACTAGCCACGAGAGCTATGAACTCCTTCTAGCATGCCTCTGAATACCATTTGTTGAAAAACAGAAGTGGAGAATGTACTGTTGTGCTCATGTTCCTGCTTGCAGGCTTCCCAAAGGCAACTAGTTGGCCATAGTGAGAAGAGGATGGTCTTTGATCTGATCCAGTAGGGCTCTTCATATGTTCTCCAGGAGAAAGTAATTTATGGTTTTACAGCACACACGACCTCCCAAAAATCCATGTATCAAATCCAAGCTGGAAACAATTGGAAAAGCAAATTATTAGGCACAGGAGAGTTGGATCAGAGAGTTAGAATCATAGAATCATAGAGTTGGAAGAGACCACAAGGGCCATCCAGTCCAACCCCCTGCCAAGCAGGAAACACCATCAGTGTTAACAGTGTATATTTTGTATAGTTCTGCTTATTACAAAAAAACCTTGATTATTTTCCAACATTCATATGACATCTCTCCTATGTTTATTACAAAGATTTTTCTACTCAGATTGACAGCTCTGTTTCAGTTCACCCCATTACAAATATACTTCCAATTGCATGACCAGGCATTTCAAATACTGATGGTGGCAAGTAGTGGGGGTGGATTTAATTTAATATTTAAAATGATGTCATGTAGCTCTAGAGAGATGACCCTTAATTTCATGTAGCACATTAATAAATGGCTTGTAATTCCAAACAAATGAGGCAGAGATACAATATGCAGATACTATAGACAGGCCTGCTTTTCAGTTCTTTTTTGAAGTTTGTATGATTAGAATAAATTATTTTAATCTTGTTCTAGTTGTTACCCAGCAGTGGAACAGAATAATGCAAATGACATTACTTGTAGAAATGCACTGTGTAAAATCTACTAATATATTTCACAGTCTGAAGGGGAAAAAATATATATTATTGGTTTCTCAAGGTTACCTAATCTTTCTTGACTGCTGGAGTCTAAGGAAGCTTTTATTCTTTCAGTTTCAAAGTAATGTCAAACTGCAAAGTCCCCCTCCCTTACAGATGCCCTTTTATTCAGTTCTCATGGATGGTAGAAAGTGCTGCATGAAAATTTGTGGACTCAGAATATATTATTTGCTATCATAATTTAAATTCTGTGCTAATTCTGGGGCACACTGTCCACCACTTAGCTCCAGTCTCATTTTTCAGAATTCCTACTTTAGGGTTGCCATATTTTTTTTTTAAGGAAAACCCAAAAGTTGAGATTTTTTTAGACAAACCCCAAAATTGTTGACGTGATTCTGAAACCGTGATTTTTCGGCTGACTTCTCTAAGATCTAGGACAAAGTGCAGCCTCTCAAAAATTCCAGATGTCAGTTCCGCCTTTGAAATTCCAGTAATGTCTGGGAAAATCCAGACATATGGCAGCCCTTTCCTAGTTATGTATATAGTATATTTCAGATTTCCTCAGGCTGATTGGTGTCATAAGAATACCTAAGACCACTGAGCCACAGAAACAAGTGTGTTTGGATTTTCATGTGACTTAGATTTATTTATAAAAATAAAGGCAATGGCAATGGCAATGGGAAAAAAGGGAAATGGAACTTTGCCACAATACTAGCAATTTTCTGATCATGGGTTTTGATACAGAAATTAACCACACATCAATGTGAGTTTTATAAGAGTTTATTTGATTCAGTTGTTACTGATGACATGGGACATAATACAATAGTGTATTTAGAGTCACGATTGGTAACGGTAGTTAAAAAAATGATGTGGACAGAATAACGTTATCCACAAAGCCAGAACAAACACTGAATGCAGGGGGGGGGGAACCCCACAATTGCCTTTATGCCTCTTTCTTGAGTGAAAGGCATGAAATTGTTTTTTTGGGGTATGCAAGATGAGTGGCAGAAGTTGGGTGTTTGGCCTGCTTGTCACTTTAGAGAAACTTGATGCTGCACTATGAAAGGAGGACTCAGAAGTCATGAGGAGTGAAGAACAAATGATATCTAAGGAGTGATAATAAGAATCCAGGAAAGTGAGAAGTAAACACAATATGAGAAGAATTGGTCAGAAGCCAGTGGAAACCATTGCCCTCATATGACTTACGAGTTCTGAAGTCTGTTGTGTTTATTCCTCCTTACCTTCCTGGATTCTTATCATCACTGCAAGACGACTTGTGTATTCTGCTTCAGGTGATAGCTCTAGTAGACAAAGCGAGCAGGGTGTTCTGGACACGTAGTTCGATATAAAGCTTGGGATGCAGAAAGAGCTAAGCAAGTGAGTATAGGTTGTTAGCTCTACCCACACCTGCCAGTAAGTGAACTTCCTCATAAGAAGACCCTGCTGGGCCAGACCAAAGGCCCACCTAATCTAGTATCCTGTTCTCCCAGTAGCCAACCAGATGCCTCTGAGAAGCCTACAATCAGAACCTCTGAGTGCAATTGCACTCTCTTCACACTGCTGCTATATAGAGGCATACTGCCTCCAAGAGAAGGTGAAACACAGCCATTTCAGGATGGAAAGGTGTTGGTCACATGTCCTCCTACTGTACAGTACTGGAGCTTCCGGTCAAGCAGGGACCATTGTGACGAGCTCTGGGCCCTCTTACCCTTTGATTCTTCCTCCATGTCCACTGCCTTCTTCCTCAAAGAGGTAAAGTCAGACATCTGAGGTTAGGACACTTGTAAAGTACAAAGGGCAGTACAGTACAGATGAGTAAGAACCTACAAGTTGGTGGTTGCTTTGAGAATCTTTTGAGATAAAGAAAAAAGTCTGTGGCTGCCAGTTAACTGCTTAGGTAAATGCCAGATTCTGCTTAACTTCAGGTTCCTAGAAATCACAATAGAAAAGCTTTCTATTTTCCCTTTCACACTGGTGATCTGAGCACTTGTTTCATTTTCAAGAGTTTTCAAAAATTAGAGAAAATGAAAGACGAACACTTTAGATCAAAGTTTCTGTTCTCATCTACAAGTTGTCTTTTAAGGACTGAAATCATTTAAATACAGTAGATGACGAGCCATGAAGACTTAGGATGAAAGACTTTTGATCTCCCAACCCCAAGGCAAAAATGCCGATGCGTAGAGCAAGTCAGTACATCACAATGGTCTTTGAATTCAAAGGTTCGTTTATTAACAGGAGTAGGAATCTTAGTCTCTTCTTTGGCAGATATAATATCATGGGATAAAGCACTGGGATAGACCTGGATACCGTTGTCATACAGGCATGAATCGGGACACCAAGGAAAAATAAGTAGTATAAAAGGTATAATGGAAGGTCTGCATTTGGCGTTAATTGCGTTATCAGACTCCATCACGCCTGTTTTCCTGTGTCTAATAAGTGATTGTCTAACTGAACCCAAACTGTATGTGAAAACCGAGATGTAATTAAAAGATTCTAGCTTCAGCATAATTTAACTTGTTAGGTGCTGTGTTGACCCAAAAAGGTGAGCTCTTCTGGAAGCCCTGCTTGCAGCATATTGATGGTCAAGATGACCCCTGCCTAATAGCACTGAGCTCATATGTGTTTCACATGCTTTGATGTATCCACAGGCCCCAAGCATAGCTAGAGTGGGAGGTAATGGTTAATACCAGCCACCTGTGTTCCCATGTGATGTAGCCTGCCTGGGCCTATAAAGAATGTGTGTATCTTTACTTAGGTGTGGACAAGCCAGTTCCTTGTTGTGGTGTCCGACCCACGATTGGCTGTGAGCAGGGGCAAGAAGGGAGCCATTAGACCTTTGCTGTATGTTTGTACCTTTCTTTAATAAATTGTTAGACCTGACCACTCTGGCGGTTTGGGCACCTTTCTTTGGAATTCCTGCATATCGGAACTCCTGTGAGCTCTCCTTCAGATCTGCAGGGCATTTCAGGTGCCTGTTACTAGCAGTGATCACGAGGGCAGAGTAGCGTTGTTTACATGGCTTCTCAACACACAAGTTGCTCCCAGTAACTGAAAGGGAGAGGGTCAGGGGGCGGTAGTGGAGCCAATCCAGGGCTACCACTGCTCCACCTACACCATGCCAATTTACCCACCGCCTAACCAGCAGTGACTGGGAAGTCAGGTAAGCAATGTGACTCCACCCTGATCAGCTGACTTGATACTGCCTGCTGCTCGAAGCAGTCTCAATGTGATTTACAGTACTGAACACAATAATACAATATAGCTGTGAACTCTACAAATAGACAGGCTGAAAAAACTGTAGCGTGGATCAAGCTTCAGCTTTCAAAGCGCTTTGACAACAAGGCGCTTATGCCTCTCCACCCCACCCCCTAGAATTTATTCTTGCAGTTTTACTTTTCAAGTCTTTGTTTTAGCTAAGGAAAAGGTCAGATTGGCATTTGGCAAATGGCTCCATATTTCCCTTCTGTTTCTTCTGCAGTAGTGATGGAACTCCAGCCTCATTTATAATCTGCCAGGCCTTAGGGCTGCAACAAACCAGTGCCAATACAAGAAAGGACTTGTATTGGTGCTATAAAAATAGTTTTATTTCCTAGAAAATGTTATGTGTTCCTCAGGATATTTTCTTTCCTCTTTTAGTTTTTGCAAGGAGTATACCTTTCTTCCACATATTTGCTGTATAGCTCTACTATGTTACAGAGTACAGTTTAATGTGGGTTCTCGGTCAGAAAATGTTGAAGACTGTTATATATCTACATTGGGAAGACAACAGCAGAAACTGTTGGAAAGGAAGAATATACTTGCCATGGTATACTGCTGCTGCTGACCTTTGGCAAGCATGACAACTGGCACCACTTATTTCCAATTCTGAAGCTTCAGAGTTGGGCAAGATCATTCTGCATTGCTGCCTGGCCTCAGGGATGGACCGGTTAAGAACCAACAACCTGCAGCTCTGAAGAAGCATGGCACACCTTCTGCTGCCGCGGGGAGGTATAGCAAGGCCCTTTGCTGCTGCACATATATATAATGATATATTGTGATATTTAGTTGGTAATATATTGTGATGTTGAAAACCAGGTATCGCCCAGCCCTATGGACATATAACCCTGGTTCTGGCCCTACTGTATTAGCTTCCAATTTGTTTTGGGGCCCAATTAAAAGTTCTGGTTTTGCCCTTTAAAGCCTTATATGGCTCAGGACCCCTATAGCTAAAGCTACCCCATAGGAACTTGTCCACACACCCTGAGATAGTGCCACATCCAAGTGAGGCCTGGAGGGTGGTGACTAGAGAAAAGGCCTTCTGTGTAACAGCCCCCATTCTATTTATGGAATGCTGTCCCCATAGTGGCCTGACTTCCTGTGAAGACACTGGGTGCTTTTCGGAAGCAGTGTCAACTGTGCACATTCTCCTCACAGCCTAGGGGCGAGCTCAGCTGGAGCCAGTATTGCATGCGGTGACTCAAGAGTGCCATTAGACAGCAGTGCCCAACAGTGTCCGCTCATCTGTCTTTCCCTCCGCAAATGTCAGGGAGGGGGGAGTTGCGTGTGGTGGTGGGTGGTGGTGGTAGGCAACTTGTAGATATGCCTGCCCATGGTCTCTCCTCCCTAAGGGCTAGAACCTTGACAGCTGCAGTTGCAAGTCTTCTCTTAAGGGTCAAAACATTTTTACTTAGAAGCAAAGCTCTACGTTGAGCTAATGATGCCAGAGCACGTTTTGGACAGCATTACCCGGATCAGGAGTGAAAAACAGCAAAACTGTCTAAAATCCTGCCTTTCCAGATAAACTCCCTTGTACAGTAAATACTTTATTGGTCGGGTTTTGTTTTTTGTTTTACTGGAAGCGGCGCCACTGCCGATTATGTAAACTCACCCACGTCCGCTTGCATATGAGTCAAGTTCCTTTGCTGAGCTCAGTGGGACTGACTTCGGCTAAACTTAGGCGCGGGGCTGGGACTACGCGGGGCGCCGTGTGCGCTGGCTCGCTTCGGAGGCGGCCGCCGGAGGAAGTCGAATGAAGCCAAGCCTGGGTTTCCTACCGGCCAGGGACGGGGAGGGCCTCCAACCCCCTGACTCCGCCTGTACCACATGACTTCTCCCTCGCCTGCAAACTTTTTCCTCCTCCTCCTCCTCCTCCTCCTTGTCCCGTTGCGGCCGCGGCCAAGGCTGGAAAATGGCGGCTCGCTAAACTCGCCGCTGGGCGCATCCCTGCCTTCGTGCGCCGGCTTCCCCCGACGGCGGGCAGGCTCGGGCTCCCGTGCGCCATGACGCGCTGGGTGCCCACCAAGCGGGAGGAGAAATACGGCGTGGGTGAGCGTTTTCTCTTTCTCCGTCCTCTTCCTCGGGCTTTTCCCCTGGGCTCGTCCCGCTTGTTGCGCTTCTCCTTGCCGGGCGCTGCGAACTTCCTGGACAAGTTTGGTAGTTCGGCTGGCGAGAAACTGCTGAGGCTCCGCTTGGCCTTCAAGAGTGGCAACAAATAAAATAACAGTAAAAAAAGCTGTCGTGGTCCTCCTCCTTAACTGGGTGCCCCCCGCCACACACTGGTTTTCCTCGCCCGCCTTGGGTTCATTGTCTCCGCGGGCTGCCCCACAGAGTCTGGCATTCTTGCCATGAGCAGCGTCGGAGGGGAGAGAGCTGATTCCCTTTAAGAAAGGCCCGCGCGGTGAAGGGTGGGGTGCGCACGGGCGGTCGCCTCTCTCTTTCTCTCATCCACATTGCAAGGCGCGTTTCCTCTTGAAGGAGCGGCTTGTGTTTTCCTGCCCCTTGGCTGCCTCCCGGGGACTGCCCCCCCTCCCACCCGCCCTTTCTGCAGAGCTGATCTCCGGGCAAAACTGTTGGGATCCCTCGGTCCAGTTGTAGGCAATTCCGCCCCTTTATGCCTTTCTCCATCTCCTGAGCCTGGTTCTTTGTAAAGCCACGGTCTTTATTTTGTGCGGGGATCGTGATCCAGCGGCCCGCCTCTCTGTGCCCTTTTCCTAGTTTTTAGGTTTGCGTCTCTTTTCTTTCCGATGAAGCGGATTGAGGTCTGTGCACCCAATTGTCCGAAGCTTCCTGTCCCACTAACTTGCAAGATTCTTTGTGCATCTTTAAGAAAAGAGAGTGGGAGCTTGGTGCCCAGTGGGCTTGTTTTTGCCCTGGCTCTCTCAGCCGACTCTTGTGCACTGCACTAAACCTAGGGGGATCCTTGTTTGCTGTTCCTAGGTAACCCAGCTGAATCGGCTGACCCCCCAGCAAACTCCTTGTTGGACATGTAGGCAGCATTTCATCCTGTATAGTCTGGCAGTGGATGTATGGATTAGGATTACAGTAAATCTGTCACGATAGAGTAATGAAATCTTAGTTGATTCTATCAATTCAATCTGCATATATTTGCATTTGATTAAAAGAATACCAGTAGCTGTGAGTGATAAAAAGCATTATTTGTTTTTAAATTATACATACATGTGACACAGTTGGTGCTATCTCAGAAGAGGCATTCTCTCCTGTGTGAAAGCACACCACTTTCTTACAAACTTTTTTTTGGGGGGGGGGACATTGCCTCTTCTTTCTCTACTCTAAATCCATTTCACTCCCCACAAACAAACAAACAAACTTTACCCTGGCAAGGGTCCTTGTGATGTTCATACATGTGAGCAGCTGGAGTGTGCACTAAAAAGCCCTCAGAACTGAACCTTAGCCAAAATTCTACAGGCTAATCCACTAGTTACTTTAGGCAAACCATGATTAAATCTTGATGCTTAGATTGCTGCTTTTGCACTCAAATTGCCAGCCAGGAGGGGAGAACTTACTTAACCCCCCCATGTTGCTTTTGTCTCTGGACGAAAAAAAGATTATGGACTCTGTATATTTTCTCCTGTTAGTGGAAAAGGGGGGGGGGGATTTTGAAATAATGTTATTATACTGTCGCAGACCTAGTAAGGGAGGATTTTGAGCGGATGCATGCCAGGAAATAAAAAGGTTAAGCACCCCCTTCTGTCCTGATCACACTCTCAAAAGGTGGTGTTTGGGTTATTTTTTTTAAAGAAACAAACATGGGAGACGGTTAATCAGATTTGTAGCGTTCCTTTTCACCCTTATATGCTTGTTGGAGAGTTACGTGACAGATAATGCACAAGAAATGCTGGAACACTCAAAATGCTAAGAATTAATATATTGAAGAGGATACCCAGTGTATTGTGGATGTTCAGTACACCTGGAATTGACTGAGGTTTAAGTCTCCTTTCATTTAAAATACATCTCTTTGAGGTCAGCTAATGAAATAACTTGCACAAAAATTCCCTGTGTGCCTGCTGTCTTTCTGTGAGTGGCTCCTGTGCATGGGTCCTGGTTATAGAATCGCCATCTGCCAGGAAGAGGGTCTCTCAGTTTCTTGCATTTGGCCTCACTCATGCAGCTGAGCCATTTGAAAAGATCCCAGGTGTATAGGTTCTGCTGTGTACTTAGGATAATACTTAAAGGCCCCTATTGCTGGCTTGTGAACAGAATACAGTACAGGGTACTGTATTTTTGTTTATGCACAACCACATGAGTATCCTTGTATCTTTTTTTTGTTCAGTCTCCTGGTTGGATATACAAATTCCAATAAGTAATGCAATAAAGGAGTTGTGTGAAGAGTGATATACTGCTACTTGGGATGCAATTTTGTACAAGGAGAGTAGATACCCTGCTGTGCTATGGATAGCTCTGTAAGTGATGCTATTGGAAAACGTTCTGCTCATGTTTCTAGTTTTAGATTTGCCTCCTTTGACCTGGCAGGTCTTCCATAGCCTATATTATCATCTTGATTGCAGATCTATTGTGCATCCTAATTGTAGAGTCTTGACTTGATAGGCTCTAATTACAGGTATCTTCAAGTCCTCTGCATAATGGGATTTAGCTACCGGTAATCTAGACGTGGTCCTTTCCAGGGTCCATAGCCTGTGATTGCTTTTACGGTATAATTTCTATGGTACTATTTAAACATGTGTTATGGAGAAATTAAGATACAGTAAGGTATGTCTTGACCCCGGCTGTATTTTGTTAGATAAATTCTCAAAACTTTTTTTCAGCAAGCCTACTTATGCATATGGGACACGGGTGGCGCTGTGGTCTAAACCAGTGTTTTTCAACCTTTTTTGGGCAAAGGCACACTTGTTTCATGAAAAAAATCACGAGGCACACCACCATTAGAAAATGTTAAAAAATTTAACTCTGTGCCTATATTGACTATATATAAAGTAATTTTTCAATTTTTCCCACGGCACACCAGGCAACATCTCGCGGCACACTAGTGTGCCTCGGAACAGTGGTTGAAAAACACTGGTCTAAACCACAGAGCCTAGGGCTCGCTGATCAGAAGGTCGTCGGTTCGAATCCCCGCGACTGGGTGAGCTCCCGTTGTTCAGTCCCAGCTTCTGCCCACCTAGCAGTTCGAAAGCACGTCAACTGCAAGTAGATAAATAGGTACCGCTCCGGCGGGAAGGTAAACGGTGTTTCCGTGCGCTGCTCTGGTTCGCCAGAAGCGGCTTAGTCATGCTGGCCACATGGTCCAGAACAACTTTCTGCGGACAAACGTCGGCTCCCTCGGCCTATAGAGTGAGATGAGCGTCGCAACCCCAGAGTCGTCCACGACTGGACCTAATGGTCAGGGGTACCTTTACCTTTACCATTACTTATGCATATAATTTACTGTATTTTTCGCTCCATAAGACGCACCTTTTCCCTCCAAAAAAGGAAGGGAAAATGTCTGTGCGTCCTATGGAGCGAAGGCACTAACTGCAGCGGGATCCCTTGAGTGGAGGGATGCCTCTGCCGCTGGAGCCATGGCTCCCAGCGGCGTGGGAGGGAGGAGCAGCCTGAAATCATGCTGCTCCGCCTTCCCCCGCCGCCGCGGACATCTCTCCCTCCCGCCGCCGAGAAATGTTTTTTACCACATGTGGGAGCGTTCACACAACCATTTTACCATATGGGAAAAAATGCCTTGCTCATTAACCTTTCACATGGCCATTTTAAAAATAAGTATTTGGGTTAGCTATAATTTTTAGACAGAGTAGTCTATTGCACTCTTATAAGCAATAATCCACTTCAGCAGATTAATAAATGGTTGATATGAATTATATTCCTTACGCACATACTCAATAATTTGATGGCACTGCATGTTTTCTGTTTTAACTGCTCCACAAGAGAAACTGTGTGCTTTCCTGTTACACTTTGAATAGAATATGGGGGGTACTGGTAGATGATTTGGTGTCTTGCATTCTGTAGCGATGTTTTCTAGAAATTCATCTTAGCTTCTACTTGTGCATTGCAAATACAATTTGTTTGGTGCAGTTCATACTGAAATATGAAAACTGAAGGGACAAGATTGCCCCGCCAACCTTTACAACTCTTCTCCTAGAGCAAATATGTGTAAGACAGTGCAAAAATTTGCTAATCCTCCCTTTAAGGCTACCTTGCACTATTGCTTTGCTGTGCTTTCTGAAGGCATGCTTTCCAATGGGATGTATGGAGGTGGTTTAGAATATACATTTTTTGGAGTAACAAGAAGAAATTTTCAGATAAGAATCAAATGTCCAAAGTGGATCAGTTCATCAAAAGAGTTGCTGAGAGTAGAAGAGGGAGAGTAGAAGCGGGAGTGGCGGAGAACTCATTCTGAATCTGACCGTAGATGGGTTAGAGTTCAATGTTGAGCCTACCAAGTGGCGATAGCAACGGTGAAGAAGATCTTTTTCACCGCCTCTATGCATCTGCAGAAAACAGCAGCAGGAAACTCTTTCAGGTGGTGTGCAATTTAGCGGAACCACCTGCTCCATCGGGGCCCAGTATGGGCCGCATGATCTCCTGCAATGATTTTTCAAAGCTTTTTTTGCAGATAAAGTTGCTCAGATTTGGGAAGAGGTAGACTCCATTGTGGGAGCAGGGCTGGGGTGGGAGAGTGCTAGAGTCCTGTCTAGTCAAGTTGCGTGGGATCAATTCCAATCTGTTACCCCCGAGGATGTGGACAGGCTGCTTGGACGAGTGAAACCAACTCCTGTTTCCTTGATCCTTGCACATCCTGGCTTATAAAAGCTAGTTGGGAAGGGCTGGGTGATGGCTTCACGGGGTGGTGAATGCTTCTCTCTGTGAGGGAGCCTTCCCAGACCTGCTGAAAGAGGCAGTTATCAAACCACTTCTTAAAAAACCATATTTAGATGCGGCCAATATGACCATCTATCGCCCAGTCTCAAATCTTCCATTCTTGGGCAAGGTGATTGAGCGGGTGGTTGTTGAACAACTCCAGGCACACCTGGAAGAAGCAGACCATTTGGATCCCTCCAGTAAGTATTCAGGCCTCATCATGGGACTGAAACTGCCTTGGTCGCACTGGTCGATGATCTCTGGCGGGCTAGGGACAGAGGTGAGAGCTGTTTCCTAGTTCTGCTGGATCTCTCAGCGGCTTTTGATACCATCGACCATAACATCCTTCTGGACCGTCTAGAGGGGCTGGGAGCTGGGGGCACTGTTATTCAGTGGTTCCGCTCCTTCCTCCTGGGCTGTGTTCAGAAAGTGGTGGTGGGGGATGAGTGTTCAGACCCCTGGGCTCTCACTTGTGGGGTGCCTCAGGGTTCTGTCCTCTTCCCCATGCTTTTCAACATCTACATGCAGCCGCTGGGAGAGATCATCAGGGGGTTTGGACTGGGTGTTCATCAGTATGCAGATGATACCCAGCTCTACCTCTTTTTCAAATCAGAACCAGTGAAGGCAGTGAAGGTCTTGTGAGTGTCTGGAGGCGGTTGGAGGATGCATGGCGGCTAACAGATTGAGGTTGAATCCTGACAAGACAGAAGTACTGTTTTGGGGGGACAGGAGGCGAGCAGGTGTGGAGGACTTCCTGGTCCTGAATGGGGTAACTGTGCCCCTGAAGGACCAGGTGTGCAGCCTGGGAGTCATTTTGGACTCAGGCGTAGGTGAATTCTGTGTCCAGGGCAGCTGTTTACCAGCTCCATCTGCCTGCGGACTGTTCTCACCAAGAGTGGTGCATGCTCTAGTTATCTCTCGCTTGGACTACTGCAATGTGCTCTATGTGGGGCTACCTTTGAAGGTGACCCGGAAACTACAACTAATCCAGAATGCGGCAGCTAGACTGGTGACTGGGAGTGGCCGCCGAGACCACATAACACCGGTCCTGAAAGACCTACATTGGCTCCCAGTATGTTTCCGAGCATAATTCAAAGTGTTGGTGCTGTCCTTTAAAGCCCTAAACAGCCTCAGTCCAGTATACCTGAAGGAGCGTCTCCATTCCCATCGTTCTGCCCAGACACTGAGGTCCAGCACCGAGGGCCTTCTGGAGGTTCCCTTGCTGCGAGAAGCCAAGTTACAGGGAACCAGGCAGAGGGCCTTATTGGTAAATGTCAAAGAGAAAAACAACTACCAGACTTTTAGAAGACATCTGAAGGCAGCCCTGTTTAGGGAAGCTTTTGATGTTTAACAGACTATTGTATTTTAATATTTTGTTGGAAGCTGCCCAGAGTGGCTGAGGAAACCCAGCCAGATGGGCGGGGTAGAAATAAATAAATAAATAAATAAATAATAACTATTATTGGTAGTAGTATTGCCTGAATAAATAAATAAATAAATAGTCTTGCCGGGCTCCTGAGCGACTAGTTGAACTTTAAGGGGTTGCTCTAAAAAATTGAAATAATAAAGCCTAACTTTAGGGGTGCCTGTATTGCTGTCTGGAATGTTCATCAGAAATTGTGGACAGATGGCAAAAAAATCATGATTCCTTCAGCATGGTGGTGGTGGGGTTGCCTGGAATGGAGTTGTTAAAGTATCCTGTACTTGACCACCTCTGCCAGCCTCCTCTACTGGGGGATCTGCAGTATGCCTGATCTGGGCCTCTTTGCTGTGTTGGCTTGGGAGCTGGTGCAGTGAAGGGTTTCCCCTCCCCCGCTCCCCACCTTCTGCCATGCTGGAGCTGTGTTGGGCTGCTGGCTGAGCTGCTCACGGGTTGGGGTTGCACCCAAAACTTTGAATGTTCTGATAAAAATACAGCTTGAAAATGTAGGCTGCAGACTAAAGTATCTGAAAGTGCCCAACGTTCTTGGAAATGCAATACTGAGTGCATTAGAGAAGAGAACATTGTGGTTCTCAGCAAAACAGCAGTCACGACTCTTGGTTTTGGTGTTCAGTAAGCTCATTCCTTAGAAGTGACAACCACCTTGCTTTTTCTATAGTTCTCTGTTGAAACTGCACATAGGTGTACTACCTGTACTGCAAACAGGTAAGGGCTAAGTCTGTAAAGGCAAATATATGTTGATGCATTTATTCAAATATATTTAACAGTAGATGCATTGGAATAAATACATCAACATATATTTGCCTTTACAGGCAGTGAGTGTTTGACACCCCAATTATAGCTGATGAGCATATTCAACAGATGGCTTGTAGTGAATAGCTGCAAGTGGCTATTCACAATATATCAGAAAGTGGGCAAGTGCATCCTGTTTTGGTCCTTGTTGGGTGTCATATTATTATATGTATGAAGCTTACGCAAGTTCATTCATCTGTCACTTGAGTGGCATAAGAACTGCTTCTGCTTCCCACCCTAGGGCTGCAACAACAGCTGGTTCCATGGTAGCCATTGTGCTTTCAGAATGTTACATAGGTGTGTTGTTTCCTGTCTGGAACATCTGAGATCCCCTCGTACGTGTAACAAACCGTTACTTGTTCATATGCCGTTCTGAGCTGATGCAGTAATGGCTGTGTCCCATTGTCAACTGTTATTTCTGGAATTGGTCCATCAGTAACTTTAACTGGAAGTCATGGCAGCAGAAAAACGAGTCACACACAGCTGAACTTGGTGTTTCAAATTGCAAGCCGCTGTTACAAATGTAATTGATTTCGGTGGGCAGTGGCTTTGGCTGTAGCCTTAGTTTTGTATCTGTGTTTGAAAGGCCTATATTTTTTGAATTGGCAGGATAGCTCAGTTGGTTAGGGCATGGTGCTGATAACGCCAAGGTTGCAAGCTTCATCCCCTTATGGGGCAGCTGCATATTCCTGCATTGCAGGGGGTGGGCAAATGATGTCTTCCAGGGTGGAAAGTGATTCTGGCATAATTGGCCAATTTAGTTTGTTGGCAGTATGTGGCATTCTTTGCTTGCTTTGTAGCCATTTTAGGCGTGCTTTAGTAATCCAGTCCTTTTTGGTGTGCTTGTTTTTGTTCTCTGCTTGCCTCAATATGCATATGGGCCTGGAAAATTTAAGGTGCTTAATTTTTTTTTTTTAAATGTAAATTATTACCAGTTACTAACTTGAGAGGAAGCAGGACAGGAGTAATCTTTTCTTGATCGTCATATATTGATAAGAGCAATATCAGATGGAGTACTTTAAGACAAAGGCATATGTCACATTTTGCATATGGCGGGAATAGATGCAACACTTTCTCACTGCATTCCGAGGTGTTTTTCAGGGTAGTTAACGTGGATCCAAATAATTTTCAGCGCTTGGAAAATGTCACATCTGTCTTTTTTTTTTTTTTTGGCTTTTCAAAAATATTTATTGGTGCAAATGCATGCCACTCAGAATCTGAGCTTCTGGAAAAACCACTTGTTCTTGCCTGTCTTGTATCTCTCCTCAAATTTCACTTTGGCCTCCTGCCGTGCTTTACGTTTCAGCGCAGGGTCCCTAAAGACATCCTTGTTGACAACGGTCTTGTCAAGGGGAATATCAACAGAGTACCTGGTAGGCATCAAGTGGTTGTAATTGTAGACCTTCACAAAGGACTTGATCTTGGAACGCTTGGCAATCTTCTTCTTGCCCATGCTTGCTGTCACTTTGCGTGGGTAGCGATCAATGCCAGCCACCAGAGCGTGGCTGTAGGGGCAATCAGAGATGCCATCATCAATATTCTTAACAATAACAGCTTTGCGTCCAGAGTAACGCCCAGCAAGGACAAGGACGACTTTCCCTGGTTTCATAAACTTGCCCATCTTGGAGCTGCGGCAGCGATGGCACCCACACCGGAAGAGCGTCACATCTGTCTTGACCCTAAACAGTTCTTTGAAGTAAATGTCATAGAGGTCAGACAAAGTAATATTGAAATCTTAATGGCATCACTTACCCTGAATAGGATATAAATTTTAGAAGAAAAAACTTGGGTTGTAGCAATGCTGCAGCTCCACTGGTGAAGGGGATTTCTGTGCATGCAAAAGAAATTGCTCCTTCTGTTCTGCTCCTCCATGGCTCCTCAGAATCAGCTTTGGGGTGTTGGTAGTGCCTTCTAGAGCAGATTACTTTTGGGGGGGGGAGCACAGTAGAAAGAGTGGAAACAAAAGACCTGTTTTGCCAGCAGGGTGCCACTGGCACAAAATTAGGTACAATCCCATGTTTTTGAGAGTTGGAAGATTCAGCTTTGTCAAACAAGAATAATTTGATGTTTAAACCAGCTAAATAATGGCCTGCTCCCTTGCTTTTTTGCTTTTTTTAATAGAAAAGCTTGTTAAGTCTGCTGCAGTGTGTTTGTTCTTCAATTTGCAATATGATGAAAATTTTGTTCGTTGTCCACTGATCTTGAAAAAAGTTGCACGCATAATAGAATAATATAACAGAATAGCTGTGAATGATGATTGTGCTCTATAATATGGCATGTCTCTAATGAATATCAAGGGTGTGGGAGTTGAAAAAAGATGTATTGTGGCTAAGAGAGAAACTAAATTTGATGCTAAATGGCATTATCCTTTTCCTACAATTCACATTCTGAAATCTGGTTCTGGGAACTGTACAGAGTAAATACTTCATTTATTTTCTGCCTCACTGATCATCTCTCAATAATTTAGTATAAGGAGTCATCAAATTTTAGGGCCAGTGGGCACACCTGGAATTTTGAGAGAGCCGTAAGGATGCTGGTTGCAAAATGACTGCCATGGTGTATGTGGTATAATACAAAACCTCTTGGGTACCCTTTGGAATACTATGTGATCTTTGGATGAAGGGTGGAATATGATTTTAATAAACAAACAAACAAATTGCCTTAAACGGGGTCAGTTACTTGGCATGTCGCAACAGCAGTATGCTGACACAACCACAGTGACATTTCTGTGCTTGGCGAGTGAGTCAGTCCTGGCATGCTGTGTTTCTTTTGGGGACTGCTTGCATTGTCAAATTACACCATGTAATCGTGTGTGGGTCCACCAATCGCACAGAGAACAGTTAAGTGGACTAGTTTGCAGACATGGGTTCAGCCGCCCTTTCTGTGATGACAACAGCGCTTCTTGCAGCTAATGTTTTAAAGGGAAAAAAGTCTGTTGCTAAATATTACACCCTTTATGCCATATGTACCAGCCAGAGGTACTTGTTGCTGCTGTAGCAGAATAAATTAATGCTTTATGCTGGCTAGATAACCTGGATCATCTTGCCACATCAGCACAATACTATTGGTTTTTGATTTTGCACCAGCATAACAGGTTGTGATTATTTTAAGTCAGTCAAAAGCCACGGCTTAAAGTAAACCAATCTGTAACCTCCCTCTCCTTAATGCATATGCCACCCTTAAGCAGGGACATCAGTTTGTGGCAGAACTGCAGAACTCTTTGAATTTATTCATTGGTTTTGTAATTTCCACTGCAGTCTTGGGAGTGCAGCAAAGAATAGTCTTTCCTTTTGAGCTATACACTCCTGTGCGTGACTGGCTTCCCTAATCTCTCATGTTCCAGAGACTTACTGGTTGTGATATACATCTCAATAACTTATTCCCTGTATCTGTACTGAAAGGTTGTGCTGTCAGTGTGATACTGTAGTGGGGTATAAATGTCCCTGAAAAGCTGTTTCCCCTCTGCTAAACTAATCTTGTGGCGTGCGATTTATAAAACCATCCAGAATATCCATTGCATATACTGAGGGAAATTACCGCCTTGGAACAAAAGGCATTGTAATGATGTTTATAAATATTATCACAGAATGCAGTTGTGAGGGTGACTCAGCTTCATATCCTGAAGTACTTCATGCAGGAATAAAGATGGGCCAGAAATGGTAGTGATAGGGGGTGGAAATGCATTGTTTCTTAACAGGATGAATGTCATCAGTAGAGTATATAAGAAACACACATGTTTGGTTATATCCTTATTAAGGCCTGTGAAACAACATGTAGTTGTATCCTTATACTCTTGTTTTGTGAGACACGTTTTGATTTCTTGCAAAACACATTTTCGCTTAGCCGTGTATGGGAGTACTACAGAAATATAGCAACTTTGGCAGGTAGTCATCTAGGACACCTCTAATTCTTGGCTTCAACCCTATTTCTTCTTCAAGCTGGCTGTTAAATTGAAGGAAGTTCTCTGCTTTAATATATGGGAGTTCGGTTCTCTGTGACACTTGGGTTTTATGATATGCCTACTTCTTTTCTAGAGTTGGCTCTAACCCACTTTGGGATTGCTGATAAATCAGCAGCATTTGGGCTGGCCTTGGACAGATAAAAGTTTCAGTTTTATTTTTTTTTAAACAAATATGGTATATTTATTTTAGACTGTGTCTTTGAACATCCGTCAAATTTATAAAAGAAAGCTGTTTTAAGTGACAGCTGGAAGGATCTAGGGATTTTGCAAGCAGGTAGTGTTACATAAGTGCCGTTTTGTCAAAAAGAGTGGTTGCCCCATTGTGAATTGAAGGAAGGCAAGGCTGTGTGGCTAGAAAGCATTGCCCTCCGATACTAGGGCAGAAAATGAACGCACTTTGTACAAGGCATTTACTGAGAGTGCATGTAACCACCATATGAGCGACACCTGATTTTCAGCATTGTGATATTTCACCAGCTAAACATCATGAGATACAGATATATCACATTGTCTGAAATAAGGATGTAATTATGTAAAGGTGAACAGGGTATAGTCTTGCAAACTGCTACAGCTTTTAGGGGTCTAAAACTGATGCATTTTTACTTACCTTTAAAATATTGTTACAACTGTTATTTTATAGTACAGAGCGATAGGGGCCTTGCATGGCTTGCTTTTAAGTCACAGTATATGGTCAACCTGAATTTATCAGGTAAGGCTTCCTGACTTTGCTGACAGAAGTATCAGGTGATATACACTTAATGGCTAGGGTAGCAGTAAGTAATACCGGTAGGAAGATTTCTGTAGATTATTGTTATTTATACAGCACCACCAATGTGCATGGATAATAAGATAAATCTTTATCCTGTGGAACTGAGACTGTCAGATGAAAACCCTGTATTTGCTCAGGTGGGGGGGGGCCCTGCAAGTTTAATCACCCATGTTTAAAAAGCCAAACCCCCCTGAACATAGAAGTCTCTAAACACATTAACAACAATAACAGAACTTCAATGCCTTTAAGAATTTGGGAGACCAAAATTGAAGCAAATCCATCTTAGATCTGTAAAAGTTGACAGTTCAGTACTGTATTGGGTTCTTTGCCAGCTAACCTCTGACCAATGACTGCTTTGTTTTAAAGTTAATTTGTATAATAATTGACTGCTTTGGTGAGTAGTGCTGTAGTTAAAATTTGGCCCTTTATGCCACTTCCGTCTAACTGCACAAGCTACATACAGATCATTTTAGGTATTGTGATACAGAGACTATTGAAAGAGTCATGGAGCTGGGAGAGGGAGTAAGGGAGGATATGACAGGAGAGAAGCAGTATTATCTTTTTGCTCAGTGGACATGATACTAATATACTTTGCAGTGGACTAGGTAGTTGACATCCATCCAGATAACTTACGCTCAGTTTGCCATTTTAGATAGAGGCTGCACATGCAGTGTTTGGGGATTTGTTTATGTTGCCAGCTCCGATTATTTTAATTATTTTACATTTTTATAGCACACCTCCTTAGAGAAGCTTAAAGTGGTTCGTAATAAATATATAAAAATATAATAAGATGCATATGAATTACAGACATTTTCATTTTTGGAACCAGTTAATTAAATAGTGGCATCAAATTTAGATATAATCTGATCCTCCTTTGGGGAGAAAACAAATGCAACTCCCCTCTTCACCACCTTTCCCCTGGGAGCTCATTCACTCTTTCTCCCCCAGTTCTGTGCTTTGTCATTTAACTGCTTTTAAATATATCGGCACCAAAGTTAACAGTGTGTTAAGATTAGCCAGCATTTGAAATAGCAGTTTAACATTATTTTTTGGGTCAGGGTTAGAAAAGAATCCCGCTGAAGGAAGGCAAGAAGAATTTTCTTCTGAGTAGGGACAGGACAGCTTCTGTGCTGGGCACCTCATTTTGTAGCTGGCTAAAGGCACCCTGATCTACTTAATTTCTAGATGATGATGTTTAAGTGTCATTTTGTATTGTGAATAATGTCTAAGTGCTGTATTTATCTATTTACCATAGGTGATTATCCATGTGTTTTGACATTTCTCATTTGGTGGTTTCCTCAAATCTTTGGCTTGGCTAATGAGTTATTGGGAATTCTTGGGTTCTTTCATGATATAGATGTAGCAAACTCTGATTTCTGCTTCTGGTGATTTGTGTATTTTTGGAGTAGGTTGATTTCTGTATCCCTCCCCCCCCTACAATTATGGCCTTGATTTGGACCCCTTAAGGCCATTCTAGTTCTTCTACTTCCATATTACAAAACATTGGTCTGTCTTGAATGATCAAATGCCCAACCTTCCTTGCTTAGCCTGCAAGATAAAATTAAAATGTACCTGGCATCCTGGCTTCATAAAAAATGAAAATAACATTTTAAATGAAGAGGATTGGCTGATTCATGAGTTGCATTCTGTATTCTCTTAGTGATGAAAGTGGGAAATTCCTGTCGTAACACAGTGATACATTTTGAATATACCTTAAGGACAATGGCTTATGATTCACCATAGCCAAGGTTGTTAATTATGCATGCCCACCTCTTCATTCAGGCCGTAAACTCTGCCTGTTATGTAACTTACTCAAGAGTCCTGGAAAGGATTAAACCTACAGCTTGAAAAACAGGGTTATGCAATGTTTTAAAATCTGTGTTCAGTTTACATTAGTTTTCAAATTAATGTTTTCTTCATAATTGTGTTGTGCATGCGTATATGTGCTTGGACGTTTTAAGATACCATTCCATTAAGGAATGTCTGGTATTCAGCTAGTGGACAGTTACCTAGAAGCAAACAGCATAATCCTTGTAAAACATTTAGTGCACTTTGGAGGCATAAAAATTGTTACCGCAGTGAGATAGGATCAGGATTCTTGCTACATCCTTTTCCTCACTGAGGTATTTGCTTATAGTACGCTCACGTGAAACAACGACAAAGTGATCTTTCATCATGGATGGCAACTATTCCTTCATTGTGCAGGATATTTTGTGTTGGTTTCTGTTTTGTGGGAGGAAACAAATCAACGCAGTTTTGATTATCTGTAAACTTTACTTGAACACAGAACTGAAGGGTCGGTGAACTTTTTACTTCATAAGGGCAATACTTCCCTCTTGTTTCCCTTCCAGCAACTATTATTCATAGTTATTATGCTGCCTCTGCTGTTTAACTCTCATAGCCTAATAGCTGTTGATAGACTTACTGTAATGAGCATGTAAGCCAGTGATCTTGGCCGCATCTTGTTACAGTACATTTTGTAATTTAATTATGTACTGGGTGCTTTTTGTGCTTTCCTGTTTTTTTAATCAGCAGCCCATCAATTTCACTGTGCTGCCTTGAGTTCTAGTACTAAGCCCCTTGGGCTTGCTGATTGGAAGGTTGGGAGTTTGAATCCGTGTTATGGGTGAGCTCCCATTCCTGTCCCAGTTTCTGCCACCCTAGCAAGTTTGAATGCATACCAGTGCAAGTAGGTAGATAGGTACTGCTGCGGCAGGAAGGTAAACGGCGTTTCTGTGCTCTCTGGCTTCCAGCTCAGTCATGCTGGCCACATGACCCAGAAAGCTGTCTGTGGGCAAACACTGGCTCCCTTGGCCTGAAGCAAGATGAGCACCACACCCCAAAGTCACATTTGACTGGACTTAACAGTCCAGGGGTCCTTTACCTTTATTTACCTACCAAGGGACCGAGAGAGACAGAGAGAACACAGTCCAAATCTGTCTCTTACTCTACTCTACTCTACTCTACTTTACTCTTCTCTGCTCTTGGTGTCCAGTCCTAGTTGTTCTTTCTTTTCCTCTTTTCTGAGTCTTCTGGCCAATAGGAATATGGCTGTGAGGGGAGTAGATATCCTGGAGGGCATTCTGGAAGTTCTGATTATGGTTGGTTTAGCCGGACTGCTGCTATTAAAACTGTCTACAGCGCTAAGCACTATTTACTCATGCTGTAATGGCGAAAGGATAAAACCACCCTAAAGTGGAGTGAGTTTGAGATTTGCCCCATTAGGTTAATGGAACTCTAATTGTAGTGTTATTTGGGGAGGGGGTGGAGTTGGCAAGAAGGTAGCAATGCCCACAATAGCATGGGCCCCTCCATATGTGCAACCTGGGGCAATTGCCTGAAAGAGAGCCCGCCTCTGCCATGTTCATTCCCATAGCCATCTTTTTTTTGTTACTCAAAGACCCTCAAATCCTTTAGGGAGGGCACTTTACCCTTTTGACTGCTGCTACACATTGATTTGATTTTTTTTAATTGAGCTATCCTATACAAATCCAGAGTGGAGTCCCTAAGACGATTGGATGGTGCCTTGTATGCCTCCTTCTAGCAACTCCTGTAGCCAAGCTAGTGCCAATTGTATTGCTTTCCTTTCCTTTGGACCACATCAGTGAGGCTGAGGGGTGTGTGTGTGTCTTGTCATCTGGGCAGTGTAGGACCCGTATACACGCTGCCCAGGCTTGTGCCCTGTGGAGGTCACTTTGATGCTGCCAACACAGCTGTTTAACTTCACCCTTGGAGGCGCATTCCATTGTCTCTTGAGGCAGGCGGATGCCAGCAACAAACAATTCATGCCAATATTTCTACTGGATAGTCACAGCCAGTTCTGATTGCATCAGTGTACATCTCTGATCATGCTCAAAACATAGCTGTGAGTAAACATATTTGTTTTGGGCCCTGATTTTTATATTTGACAGAAACAAGTGCTTAATAGAATTTATTCATTTGAATATCCAAATAAATACAATATTCTTAAATGTACAGTGGTACCTTGGGTTACAGATGCTTCAGGTTACAGACTCTGCTAACCCGGAAGTAGTACCTCGGGTTAAGGACTTTGCTTCAGGATGAGAACAGAAATCGCGTGGCAGTTGCGGGAGGCCCCATTAGCTAAAGTGGTACCTCAGGTTAAGAACAGTTTCAGGTTAAGAACGGACCTCCAGAACGAAAAAGTTCTTAACCTGAGGTATCACTGTGCTAGGTGCCACTTATTGCCAGCTTTATGGCAGAACTGCATTTTAGCTGAGGGCGAGGTATTTGGTTTTTGTTTTTGTTTTAGCAATGTTTAGTGATTGCCACAATTAGTGTTTCAAGAGAAAACACAGTATGATGCAGTTCATGAGTCTCCTCACTGTTGTAGTTGTGTACAACTTGAAAATGTTTTAAATTGCCCAGATATTGTAACCCTGGCTCCAAGCCTTTTATCACTTTGGTTTCCCATTTCCTTGCCCTTACCAGCTCTGCAGTATCCATGCTGAAGCATGGACAAATAACCTACATGGCTCAGAATTTAGTTGCGTCTTGTAATTGATTCTGTTTTGCTCATGGTTATTCATGGGGCTCTTAAAAAAAAAGTAATCTAAATAGAAGCCCAAAGATTGGAATAGAAGAAATTTTATTGAGCAGAACTCAACCTTCTTCTTCTTTTGTTGTGTTTGAAATTATTAAAAGTAATAGGAAATGTGGGTATATGGGATACCTATCTGCTTTGCAGGAATTGGGGCACCTGCTTCCAAGCTGCTTCTTATTCTGGAGAAGTAGGGCAGGTAATAAAAATAAATCAGGTTAATGGGTAAGTCATAACTAAAATATAAATCCTTAGGACAAGCAATCTTCTGGCTACAGCAAGGATAACCATAATATCAACACTGGAGCATTAAGAGCATACTCTTACTGGAATGACGGCACAAAAGATAGAGTGAGCATCACAATAAATATGTGACAGCCTGCCTCTGACTTATCTGGAAGTCTTCAAACACAACCGCAATGTGGTATCTGGGCATGGATAAGAGTGGAGGATTTTTCAGAACTTTTTTTGGTGTGCTGGAATTATTAATTATTAATTTTGTTAGTTGCTTTATTTTGTCCAAGGCCAACCCCAAGCAATTTACAACCAACCAACCAACCAACCAACCAATACATATGGCACTGAAGGTAACTCCCATTCTTCCATTAAATCACACTGATCATGTTAATGCTGAGTGTCATTCCCATGGCTTGGGTATTAGATTTCTTGCTTTCTACTGCAGAAGTTTCAATTTCAGAGCAGGTTAACGTGCTTGCAATCCTCCAGAGGTCTTGTCATAAGCAGTTACTAACTTGTAAATAACATTTTTGCAGTTGCTAGCAGAAAAATACAGAGATACCTATTGGTAGGACCAGCCAATTCTGCTGCTATGCAGTTGAAGCAAGGCTCCACCTCTTCCCTGAACTCTCTAGCAAAAAGAGGTGGATTTATTTATTTTTTACACTTGGGACCATTTCTTATCTATCAGCATCTCTGTGTAAGTGATAGGAAACTCAGCTTCTCTTCCAAGCTTTCTGTGCTTGTCAGAGAGCTTGTGGGAGAGGGAGAGACTTGTGTTGCTTGTGGAATGCAAAACAGCAGCCCTTTTTATTTATTATTGTTATCTTACTCATAACGCAGTCTGACTCTTTTGGAAACCCACTGTGCATGCCACAACGCTTGGGTGGAAGGGGAGGAACTGGCAGTGAGGCTTGACTAGTCACTGAAGCTGATATATGTGACTTCTGGGTAGCACTTGACAGAGAAGATCCCTTCAATTTTGTCCCACTGCAGGCCTGAAAATAGGCCCTTGTCTGTTCACCTGTGGCAATAATTTCTTCATCCACACTTCCCTTCCCCCCCCGAGGAAAAACTCAGTTTAGTGCTGAATTGGGACAATCAGCAACCCGGTTTTCCCGCATACTGCCATTTGTTTCAATTCAGCACTAAAGAATGGGTTTTCCGGGGGTGGGGAGTGAAACAAAGGCAGAATTGCTCAGACCCAAGCCCAAACATGTATTTGTTGGTTGGTTGTAAATTGCTTGGGGTTGGCCTTGGGCGAAGTAAAGCAACCAACAAAATTAATAATTAATAATAATAATTCCAGCACACCAAAGTAAGTTCTGAAAAATCCTCCACCCCTGCATCCCCAGGTACCACATTGTGGTTGTGTTTGAGGACCTCCAGATAAGTTAAGAGGCAGGATGCCACATATTTATTGTGATGCTCACTCTTTATCTTTTGTGCTGTCATTCCAGTAAGAGTGTGCTCTTAATGCTCCAGTGTTGATATTATGGTTATCCTTGCTGTAGACAGAAGATGGCTTGTCCTGACTTTATATTTTAGTTATGACTTGCCCATTAACCTGATTTATTTTTATTACCTGCCCTACTTCTGCGCCCACAGCATGGGACAAGCAGAAAACCACTAGGCTCCATGCTTTCTAGTCATGAGACAAGAATAAGTGTGGATGAGCCCTTTGTTTAATGGCATGCCACAAACGATTGCTACAATCATGTGTAGGTCAATATTATTGTGGGTAGGAACATTTGATCTCCTGATAAGGATATGAGTAACAATGAGTAATAGGACATTTTAAGGTGATTGTTTAGGGAGGAGCAATCTGTACAATGTTCTTTTTGCCTTTGTAAGATTTCCCTATTGCTATGTGTTGGATGGAGGAAATGTTTCTTCCATTGCCACCAATTACGAGCATGTGGATAATGACTCCAGTTGCTATTGGAATTGTGCCAAGAACAACTCTACTATAATTTCACCATCTATTTACTTTCAATCGAAACGGGGCTGTTTTGTTCTTGTGGATATAGTGCATTCCTCGAGTTTGTCATGAAATGTAAATAACACAGCATGTATAATGAGTGCAGGGATTTTTGCATCAGCGGTTGGGTTTTTTTTTTGCTTGCCTATCAACTTCAAATGTATCTCTGTCTAAGCTTTTAATTCTTCATATAATTCTGTATGTTTTTATAGTATTCCTTCCATTTTCATTGATAGCTTTAGAAACATACTGAAGTGATGGATTTGCTCTGTCTTTTCTTTGATATTCCGGCGATTCTGGGAAAGCATGGAAACATAGTAAATGGCAATTAACACACTGACTGGTGAATATTTTTGGATTTACTTCTGGTTAAAGTTCCTGGATTTGCTATGTATTTTTGTGGAAAAAGTTATGCAATGTTGTGTTCAGCACGCAAGCAGAGATTCTGTATGAGAGCCTTAAGTGTATTGTTTTGCACAAAGGCCACAATATATCAATTTTTACATCAAAACTGAATATGGTAACACTAATACATGGGCAAAAGGTTACGGTGAAACAATAGAGAAAAATGTTGTTCAGTAGGAACTTTTGTTTTTTTTTGTCATTGTAAACAATTTCGAGCATGAGTTTTTGACAGAGAAAACAATGCGTTCAAGTAACATTATTGATCTGATTTGAAATGCAAAATTATTGATACATTTTCAAATTTGATGTTCCTTTAAAGAGGGTCAGTAACTATGCCAGGCAGAAATTACATAGTTAGCTTAATTGCAGTGACTTTCTTGAATTAAAGGCCGGGTCTTTGTGACTAGCAAGAACTTTCCACACTAAACACTGATGAAATGCCAGTGTACATACTGAATGCTGCATAATGTGTTCTGTGCTTACAGATGTATGGAGAATTCATTCGTTCTTTCAGATCCTCCAGAGCTAGTATATACTGCTAATATTTTTCTGGACCACTCAGTTATTGTGGTTTGTTTGAACTCTGATCGTTACAGCTGGGACATCTTTTTCTCCATGCAGTTTGTCTCACTCGAACAGGATATATGCCAAGAATAAAAATATTTTGATATTTGCATAAGCTAGGATATAAAAGTTTAATGTTAATTAGCATTGGTTTGAATTCTTCGCTGAGACAAATTGCAGCATTCTTTCCTTCAAATAGTGCTAAGCAGGTGAATACAAATTGATGATTAAAAACCCCATGAGTTTTAATCAGATCTTTAATTTTTAAAATTTGTTTTATTGTTGCTTAAACTTGCTTTTGAATGAAATTTGAATTGGCGCAAGAATTTAGCTCTTAAAACTCAATTTGTGGCTTTTATCAAACACAATGAATTATTTCCTGCTTCTCCACATAATAGTAAAAAAGGGGGATGTTTGACTTGAAATCAAGCATTTACCGGTATATGGGATGTAATAGATCATGTATTGAACTTAACTGGTCTACAAATTTTGAATATTTATGAGTTGTATGAATTAAAAGCCGTGTGTGCTTAGGAACATAGGAAACAGCCTGATACTGAGTGTGTATAGCTCAGTATTCTCTACACTGGCTGGCGGTGGCTCTCCAGGGGATCAAGTGGGGACATTCCTAGCTGTACCGGGAGATGCAGCACATCAGACATGGAACCTTCTGCATGCAAAGCAGATGCTCTATCACTGAGCTATGGCTCTTTGCCAGTTTGCTTTCCATTTCACAGAAACGGATTTGGCAAGTCGTTCCTATGTCACAGCCCTGTATCTGCACTGGATACTGTGATGTACTTCAAAATCACCCATGTTCTCAACTAAGTACAGACAGCCAAACAGAAATCCATTAAATTGTTCCTTTCTCAAGCCCACATGAAGACGTGTGCCTCAACTGATTTCGCCAGGATTCTTCATCATGTGTAGCATCTCTGCGTATAGCTGTTAGCATGTGTGTAGAATCCCTTCTCATGTGCACTAAATGTATGTGGATGGCAAGGGATGTGGTTACTGGGCATGCTAATGTATGATCCCATGACCTGTCACAATCCTTCCATGTGTGGTAGCAGTGGTTCTATTCCTGTATCCTAGTGGTTACATTTGCTTGTATCCCACCTGTATCCTAGAGGTTCATTTTTGAAAACCTTGTTTATATCACCTTGAGAAGGAGAAGGTAAGAGAAGATGACACCAGAAATCAGCTATAATAGGAAGGACTAGAAATATGCAAACTACTCCTCCAGTAGACTTTGAAATAGGAAATGTGGCTAAAACAGTGGACCAAATGGGAGGAGCTGATGCTCAAGTGTTTAGAACTTAAAATAGTGCATTACGGAAGACTGTGGCTTTCAAATGTCTCCTAGATAGAAATGAATGTTCAGTGTTTGTGAAATGAGTTAAACTCAGCTGTTCCAGGTAACAGCCCTACCACACTTTAGTAAGACAAAATGTAGTTGCTGTCCTGCACTGCGGAATGCACGTAAGTGATATTGCCACATCTGCTTTTGCACCCTGATGCATGGGCAGTAAACTGCTTCACGCGCAGCTTCCCCTAGGACAGGTGCCCATCCTAGTCACAGTGATGCAGACAATTCTGCTATTTCAGAACTTTACCGCCTTTATTCTGCAGTGTGCTTGACTAGGCTTTGTTTCATGCGAGGTGTAAATTTGCTGTGAGAATAAGCATACTTTTTTTGCAAGTTGCTTTGAAGGGGGAAAGAAAGACTTCTTTTGAATATAGAATTTATTCAATGTTTTAGTAAGGCAAGCAGCAAGGGGGAAATAGCTAGTAAAGTTTTTAGAGGGACAGCTATCCCGTTAATCTGCTGTAGCAAGACTAATAAAGTCTTGTGGCACATGAAGGCCACCACATTATTTTGACCTAAACATTCATATAATTTTGTCTTTATTCACAACTCACCTGTGAAGTGCTGTGATGTACTCCCATCTGCTCTATTAGGCAGCATCTCTTGGTCAAGTTAACTTACATAGAATGCTTTGACAGTTTTCTGTACTAGTCAGAGAGTGGTTCAGTGTGGCATAGCTGCAATTCCCTTTTCAAAAGCCAGCGGTATCACTGTATAAGGGAGCTACAGTGATTCATTGGGTTATATTGATGCCTTTCCCATTAATGTGAACAGAATGTAAATGAACAGAACAGTTGTTAGTTTTTTTGTCTGCTTGTGCAGTCTCTGTTTGAGCTGGCTGTTTACTTACTTAGCTTTGCTACTTGATTTATGAAGAGGCAGTAGTATCCTGGCGATTAAAATTTTGAATAGGTTTGTGTTTACTGCATAATTTTTGACACACCGGGTCAACATTCCATCACCGTTTGGCTTCATAAACCACAAGCAATTACACTGCATGTCCTCTTATTTGCCAGCTGGTAATTTAGGATGGTGTTTGGTTCATATCTTCTTAGTTGTGGAAATAGCCGTTACTTCAGAGGGGAGCTTAGCCTGCATTTTTCAAGAATTTCTGCTTGCTTGTATCACTGTATTTAAGTGCCTGTAAATTACAGGTGATCAATTGTATGACCTTTAGGGGAAAATTCAATCTGTTTCCCCACCCTGTCCTTTGCGATGGTAGGCAACCACATCTCCACCCCCCCCCCGTACACAGTTGCTTTAAGGTTGATACAGCTACACTAAAGGCTTTTCATTGTCTTTATTTCACTGTGGATTCATTAAAATTCTGGTTTGACGTATGGGGAACTGAGATAACAAAAAGCCCAAGGCCACCCAGTGATTTCTAAGGTTTCCAGCCGAACATTCCGTCAACCGGGTGATAACTAGCTCTGGTTACAAAAGTAGGCATGTGTGTGAGATCCTCTCATCTGTTTGTATAGTTCTTCACGAGACTCATTCACAACCCAAGTTGGCTTTTGTAGCCTTGGCGTGGCACACTCATTAATACGGGCAATGATAGACAGCCAATGAGACTGAAACCTCCTCTTCCAGAAAGGTCATGTGCAGTTATCTGTGTTCCCCCTGCCAAGTTTATAGGGGATTTTGGGGTATCAAGTACAGTGGGATAATACATGGTCACCCGTGCGCATGCATGCACACACACAGCCTTCTTGTCTTTACCAGTGTCATGCAACTGTCCGTGGCCAAAGGATAGGCAAGCTGTGCCAGTAGTGATGGCTGGCGGTGCGGCAGCACTGAGATGATTAATTCCTGGCTCCAGCTCACAGGCACCAGCTTGTGTCCTTGTGTTGTAGGGGAGCATCATCAGCAGAGTGCTGGGGCATTCTAGAAAGCATTCAGGTACTTTGGGATTTTTAAAAATGGAATATAGGAATTTAGAAATAGAGGCGTTTTTTGGAGCAGGTGGCAAAAGTATGAGGTGTCCTCTGTGGTTGGGTCAGTTGTGTGTTTTTGGCTATGCATGTTTATTTCGCAATGCATTTTAAGGTAAAGCAGTGTGGCTGTCTGTCTGTCTCTTACTCAAGTAAAGTATTATTCCCTATATATTAGAAACAGGGCTAGGGTCGTTGCACTTGGTTCTCCTACTTTGCCATATTTATATGTTACCTTTCAAAATCACATTTGTGCCCTGCCTTTTCTATAAGAAAATCAAAGTAGTTGATGGTTTCATACCCAGGAGCTTCCTGCCTTTTTAGAGTTGAAGGTGAATCAGGGGTTTTCAGACTGACCCTTGGAATCCCTTCCAAGCCTACAATTCTGTGATGAATTCATAGTCCCTGTACTTGATTCTGTTGCAAAAATCCCAATAACTAGAAAGGAGAACAGGGCTGTAATAGAGTGTTGGGGAGTTGGGGTTAAATTGTAGGAAATGCTTGTGTAAGTTCGGCCACCGTTCTTCCTCTTCTTGCTTTTTGGGAGGGGATAACAATTCAGGTTGACATTTGTTTCACCCTGCAAAATATCCTGAAGTAATTGTTTGAGTAATACCCAGCTTCCAGCCTTCAGCTGGAACTAGCTACCCAGCCATACTTTCTGAGGTCCATGCTGCTCCTCTGCCTGGATGGACCTTTTAAAAAACAACAACAAAAAACAATTGCTTCCTTGAGTAATTATTTTGCTCTGTGTGTGCATGAGAGAGAGGGGTGAGGGAGAGAATGCCTGTTATAACAGCAAGAGCACATACAGGTTTGTAAGCCTTGGGGAGTAGAAGAGTAGAAATAACCATTACTGTATTACCCCCCCCCCCAAATTGCTGTAGAGAGCTTTTCTGCCAATTTACAGAACAAGTGCATGTTCACTTCTGGGTACAGATTGGAGCTGGCAGAATGGTGTCTTAGTGCCCCAATCACATCCCCCAAATGCTCTGCATATGTTGTTGCAGCGGTTATTTTGGGGGAGATGTTTTTTGGATAAGGTTTCATTCCAGTGGCAAAGCTGGGGCCACCCTAGTAACCCCCCAGGCCAGCAGGTTAACAAGAGAGATAAGCATTCTCTGAAGGGCCAACCCAATTTTACTTTAATTATTACAGTATTCTTTAAAATACAGCTGGAAAGAGAACTTCGAGTCAGATGGTCGCTAAGGATAGTTTCCATTTCTTCAGATCAAGCGACTGAATTTTTGCTTTGCCAAATGCCTACAAGATTTGAAAGGAGTGAAGGGAAAAGAAAAAAAAGTTTATACTCTCTTAGATATGATTCTGTTTTCTTTGAATAGCACTCATCAAAGGGAGGGAAAGATGGAGAACTGATTTGGGGGGGGAAAGGCATTAAGGTTTTCCGTTTTGGCACGTCTGTGGACTTCTTGTTTCTTTCATTTTGATGGCGATTTAGCATTTCAATTTGAAGTTGTAAAAAAATCTCTTAGGCTAACAGGCCATTACTCATTGCACTTGCCTTAATGAAAGCACCACTGATGTCTGGAGTGCTTCTTTTGATGTCATTCTGTTTACTACACCTCTTCGTGAGGTAGGAACTATCCTTTTCTTGAAGGTTTACACGAAGATTTCAGAGTGCAACTGTAATGTAGATAATGAAAAATTATTATGCCACAATTATTGAGACATTCAATCTGCAGCTTAATTAAGTTGGAATGAGGCCAATTTAGTTCCATTGACTTCATGCGGTTTGAAGGTATTGAAATCAATGATGCAAATGCTGAGTGCGTAATGTTTGCATAAAGTGAGCGTGTCCTACAACCCAGTGAAGCCAAAGTGCTTAGATTTTAAGCCTATTTAATGCTATTTAAATCTAAGTGCTTCAGTTTAACAGGGTTTTGAATTATGCTACCTGTATGCCCACAATCTGTAGCTACATTTTGATACGCAAGCTAATAAATTGGGCTTGGAAGCCTCAGGCTGGTAGGTTTGGTCAGACTCCATGAACTTCACTATCTGGCCCCTGGAAAGTCAAAAGCACCTCCAATGATGTTGCCCCACCTTGCTTATGATGTGGACCAAATTTTCCTCCAGAGCTTACATAAACTTCAGATGTTTTAAAGGGAGTTGGGCAAAGCTTGATTTAAAGAGGCTTTGTGTCACAGGTGGTGCAAGGATGAAGGAACTACAAAAGGGGAGAAGCTTTCCCCCTCCCCTCTACTATTAGAAGTACTGTAGTAATTTCCACCCTGGAGTTGTTTCACACATTTCTTAATTGAATGCTTTGCTTCTTTGTGGGGTGGAGGGGTATGAGCTAGTCTGCATATGCAATACTAGGTATAGGGCAGGGGTCCCCAAACTAAGGCCCGGGGGCCGGATGAGGCCCAATCGCCTTCTAAATGCAGCCTGCGGACGGTCCAGGAATCAGCGTGTTTTTACACGAGTAGAATGTATCCTTTTATTTAAAATGCATCTCTGGGTTATTTGTGGGGCCTGGCTGGTGTTTTTACATGAGTAGGATGTGTGCTTTTATTTAAAATGCATCTCAGGGTTATTTGTGGGGCATAGGAATTTTCCTTTTTCCTTTTTCCAAAATATAATCCAGCCCCCCACAAGGTCTGAGGGACAGTGGACCAGCCCCCTGCTGAAAAAGTTTGCTGACCCCTGGTATAGGGCTTCCTGTGCATGTATCTATTTGCAGTTTAGTGTAGCCTTTCAGTCAAGTAGACAGGTGACCACTTAAATCAGGGGTCAGCAAACATTTGCAGCAGGGGGCCGGTCCACTGTCCCTCAGACCTTGTGGGGGGGGGCCATACTATTTTTTTTTTTGGGGGGGGGAATGAACGAATTCCTATGCCCCACAAATAACCCAGAGATGCATTTTAAATAAAAGCACACATTCTATTCATGTAAAAACACCAGGCAGGCCCCACAAATAACCCAGAGATGCATTTTAAATAAAAGGACACATTCTACTCATGTAAAAACACGCTGATTCCTGGACTGTCCGTGGGCCGGATTGAGAAGGTGATTGGGCCGCATCCGGCCCCCAGGCCTTAGTTTGGGGACCCCTGACTTAAATGAACAAAGCTGTCCTGAATCAGACCAGAGGTCCACTCAAATCAGCAACCAGATGCTTCCTGGAAGGCCATAGGCATAAAGGCAGTGGTCCTCTCCCACTGCTGTTCTCTGCTGCTTTACCTGGAGATAAAGAAATTGCAACCTCAAACTCTTGAGCAGGGCTCCAGGATTTGGAGCTTGTTTCCTAAGTGAAAATCATACACCTAAACCAACAGCGTGGCACATTGTGTGGGTTGAAGCTGCAGGATTCCAAGTGTAGGTGCACACCTTGCGGGGAGATCTAGGTCATCTGGTAGTGCCTTGCCCCCCTATGCCTATATTGCAAACACATTTAAAAATATTTCGAAGTTCTACACATTACATTCCTTAATCCACTTCACTGTAACTGCTGCTAAAATAGTATAGGAACTAGGTCCTAGCCTCCAGGATTGCTGAATAGCCACAACATTTTCTTTCTTCAGACTCGTCTATTTTTCTAACTCTTAAATACTTGTATGAAACCAGAGGCAATTGAGCACTAGAAGGAAGGTGAGAGACCTTCATGTTAAATGGCGATTTAACATTAATCACTCTAGCACACAAACATGCTGATATATATGCACTGTAAAGCAAAGTGCATTTCAGAATACAGAAGCCTTGCATTATCAACAGCGTAACGTCTGTTTTGCCTTCGCCTCTGGCTTCATTAATAGTCTTGGAAGACTGTGAACGGAAGATGAAGAATGAATTCAATGGCTCTTCACAAATTAGGTGCATGAAGTGTATCAAGCAGGTGTAATACATAGGTTCTATATACTCATGGGAACTCTCCCCCCCCACCCCCAGGTATATGTAGAATCATTACTGCTTGGTAGTGGTGGTGGGGGGACATCATTTGCAACTGCTTCAAATTTCTATGGGAAGTATCTGCCTTTCTTCTTCAAGTGTATTTGATGTTCTTCCCCATCCCTAGCATGAAGTGTTAGACATTCCCCAGCTGCCAGGTGCATTTTTCGACTGGTGCGGGTCCAGTTGCGGCCAACTGAAGATTTCTTGTTGCCATGTTTGGCTACTGACATCTCCACCATTTGTCTGGTGCGCAACAGAGTTTTGTGCTGCTGCACGTTCCCCCTACCCCCAGTGCCCCGCCATCTATTGCGTGCCCGCTGGCCAGCCAATCTGTGGAGATGTATTGATGCTATTCTAGATTGTTTTATTTGATGTTTTAGTGTGTTGTGAATCGCTTTGAGATTTTTTTCTTTTAACATATAAGGCAGCATAGAAATGAAATTGATGATGATAATGATGATAATAAATTGCACTGCCAAAAAAGAAAGAAAGGTGACCAGACAGTCGGTAGTGGCGACCATAACCCAAGTTTTAGGTGCCATTTCACAATTAACTTATATATACAGCTAGCATGGCGGTTTGGAGTGGTGGAGAGGGTATTTGTGTTTTACAATATTCACACATAGCCAGATAAATAGCAAAAGCAATTTTACAAAAGGGACGTCGTTACCAAAAGCGAATTCTCACCTGGTCATTTTATTGCAGTAAAAGGCAGTGGAATCTATATGCTTTAAGTGCACTAATTTTACCCAGTACTTCTGTGGATGTTAATCTGCTCCTTACCAAGTTATTGAGAGCATATTGGGGCCTTGTAAAGAGATTCTCTCCCACCCCTGCTTACAGCCATGGCTCTGTTGTAGCGCACTGTTGGAAATGACAGTGCTTTCCTCAACCCTTTCTGACTAGAAAGGACTTTGAGAGCATCGCTGTGTGCTTCCCTAAGCTAGTAAGTTCTCTTCTGGCAGCATCCTTTGTTGTTAAATGCCTAGGGCACACCTGTGCTGTGCCTACAGCATGTCCCTCCCCCAACCATCCCAGCTCTAACGCTGGAGTTGACAAGTGTTGGAGGGAGGATCAAATGCTACTGTCTGCCAGCTTGCTTGCTGGCAACTGCCACAAGCAAGGAAGTGAATGATGAGATGTTCTACTAGCAGAGGGGCAGGCAGAAGTTAGGCTTGGATCTGCTAGTAGATCAATATATGATGTGCAGTAAGTTGACAAGGGACTTCCAGTTCCAGTTGTCTTAAGAGTAGCAGCAACCACCCCCGACTCCTTTTAGGGGAAATAATCTATTGTTTCTGTTTTGTTTCCCTGATCTAAGGTAACTGAAATGTAGATTTGTACTTGTTTATGGAGCTCATTTGGGTATATGGCACAGAAAGCAGTAGGTAATTGGTCCTATCCCTGAACCGCAATGTTGCACCTGGCTCTGGTTGGCAGACTTCAGGTTCTACTAAAAAAAAAGTGAATCCTTCAAGGCTGAAGTCTTCCTGGTTCTTCACTAGCATAGAGAACAGGGCATTTCACACAGGTGCGACTGCAATGTCCTCAGGTGAGACTACCCAAATATTTGCTCCATTCTGGAACTTTCTGGCCAGCAGGCAAAGTCAGCAGGTGTTAGAACAGCGTGGAGTCCAGGAAATGAGAGGACCGCAAAGAGACAAGAGTATAAGCAAGCTCAATATTGTCTGAAGGGAAATATTCTTTAAATATCACCTCAATTGCACATAATCTAAACCTGCAATAAGCTGTATGGAACGACAGGAGCAAAGTGCTTGCTGAGCAGAGAGCTCAAGCTGACTTAGGCAGATCTCCAGGTCTGTTTGTTATTGGAGTGGAAGAGGAGAAAAGCTAGATTCAGCTCTTTAGTTTCTTTGGCGGCAGAGCACAACTCCAAAGCACTGTGTGGACCATTTTACACAATTGTCAGTAGTCCCCACCCCTTCCCAATGTGTGTCAGCCTGGCTCAGAAAAATGTTACTGAGCATCCTTTTGGACTCACCATGGCCCTTCTTCCCCACCCCAGTTAACTGGGTTCTATCGGTAATCCACTTCCTTGGTGCCGTCATACTGCAAAAGAGAGAAATGGGAAATCTCTTTTCTTTCACCTTTCCCATCTAACATGCTGTTTAGCAGTGCACCAGACCAGGATGGAAGCCCTCATAGGAAATGTAGTTTTCTCCAAGGTTAGCTACAGTATTAGTGAGTGTCCCTTGGAAAAGTTCCCCTGAGATACTTTGGGTTTATGGCCAGGTGCATTGCTGTGCAACTCTCCAGAGAGGGGATAGGCAATCTTCCTCAACTGCTTCACTTCCCTCATCCACAGCCAACTGGAGCTTCTAGCATAAGCTAGTGGAGCCCTGCTGGATCATGCCAAAGGCTTATCTAGGCTAGCATTCTTCATTCCCAATGGCTAACCAGATGCCAACCTTAAGGGTGGCTTGGGTGCAATAGCCTTTTCCTACTCCGTATTTCTAGCAGCTGATATTCTGTGTGGTGAGAGATACACAGCCTCTGATACTGAAATTTTCATTTTTTCTTGTGCTTGAAGATGGAAGTATCGTACAGTTTGTTTGTTTTTAACTAGGTGAATACTTGCATCTAAAGCACAAGCTGGCTGCTGTGTATGCAAAGCTTACAAAATACTACACAGTGGAGTTGCAGATACCACAACTTGTAATGGTCTTGGGAAACGCTTTTGGAAAGGGAACCAGTTCTCAGGCCCCACTGCTGTATGGTATCTTTGG
The DNA here is from genome assembly GCF_009819535.1 of Lacerta agilis. Classification (NCBI taxonomy): domain Eukaryota; kingdom Metazoa; phylum Chordata; class Lepidosauria; order Squamata; family Lacertidae; genus Lacerta; species Lacerta agilis. The sequence continues at coordinate 40,019,327 of NC_046316.1, read as the reverse complement.
GTGATCAGTCTGCAGTACAGATGTTAGGGAAATGCTCTTTTACAGTCTTCTCACAGCTGATAGCAAATGTTTGATGGAAGGAAAAGTTGGAAAAGTGAAAGCAAAGAAACATGTTTTTTTGTAGTGGGAATGCATTATCACCAATTGTTTATTTGTTTTTTTTTTTTAACTACTGCAGAAGGAAAAAAGCCAATGAAATGATAATCTCCTTTCCTGTCTCCTTGATAGTAGTACAGAGCACTCAAATGTATCTTTAGCATCTCTGCTTACATAAAAAATACTACGCAGAGCACCCTAGGGTATTGTGTGGAGGCACCTCCAGCAGCCACATTGCTAAATCGAAGCAGGTCTTGGAAAATTTCAGTTCCTATACAGGTAACTGCCTGGGAGCCACATGCCTGCTGCCTTGAGTTTCATGATGGAATAAAGTATATAAATGTAAGAAAATAAGTTAAAATAAAATAAATAGCGCAGACCATATCCCTGCTCAATCAGTAGTCTTCATTTTTTTTCCAGACCCATGGCTGCCTGGTGTCCCAAATGTGCATTTGTGGAATTGCATCTTCATTTGTCACTATGAATTTTTATTGTGATGAGTGATGCTGCCAATGTGACCTGATCCATTTTAACTCAGGCATTTACTGTTGTTGTTTTACTCTGGACTCAATAACTGAAGTCCATTGTTTCAGAGTAGTCTCATGTTGGAAAATGGGGCTGGGGAAGATTTATTCTAAAATGGTTTTAGTTAACTGTGTTGCATTGCATATTTTAGCTACTGTGAGTAAGATCCTGTGAAATTAAGCACTGCCAGTATTTGATTATGTGTTCAGCTTTCCCCATTTGAAACCAGCAGGACTTCAAAGTGCAGTGGGTTGGCTGGGTGTGTATTTGCTTTATGGAGAAGGAAGATCATGAAAGATGTATTCAGTGAGTAGTCAACCATCAATCATGTCTTCCTTGTCAGTTTCCTCCAAAATGGGAATTGTATCTATGGCAAAAGAAGTCCCTTTAAATGGATAACACACTGGATGTGAAAAGAGCTGGTTGCTATAGAGCAACTGTGCTCTGAAGCTCTGATTAAGGCATACAGTAGCTCTTTGTTAGAGCTAGTTGCCAACCCAAGCCAATTCTTTTGCTGTTGAGAAAGCAGGCTGAGTCATGTGACTTCTTATTGATTTTGAGTGAACAATTTTCCACTTTTTTGTTTTGTTTTTGCAGGGGGGGGGGGAAATCCCACCTTGGTTTTTCTCCTCTCCTTTAATGCTTTACTGACAACATCTGTTGTTCAAACGTCTACTTACATTTCTAGGGGTTAAATGCTATCTCGCAAGCGAGCAATATAATTCCTTATTCTGCAGCTGGCTGAGAAAACGTTGGTGGCACAAACTGCAGCTGTTTGCAGAAAGTTTCTCTCTGACAATTGGCTTAAATGAAAGGGAGAGCCTGGTGGAATTGCTGGAGCAGACTTTTGCTCCGCAGTGGTTGTTACAAGCCTCCAGGACTTGGGGAACTTTAAGGACAGATAAAAGTTAGAACACCCCTCTTTCTTCTCCTCCTCACAAAGCAAGACCCTGGGTTGAACTTGTCAGTGTAGAAGAGATGTTCACACATAGGAGGAGTGCATTTTTTAAAAATTTACTTTTCAGAGACTTCCATTTTGCTTTGTTGCATAAGTTCTTTTTGGTACTGAATGTTTTGCTGAGACTGAGGTTTAGGTAAGTGGGTATTGTACTTTGGTACAGTACAACTTTGACTGTGATGAACTATTGGTGGGCAATAGTCAACAATATAGCTTAGCTCGTTGAGTTAACTACCACAGTGCTAGAGATATGATGAGCTCATGACAAATCCTGTATTTTGCAGTGGTTGGAGTGAAGAAATGCTTGTACAGTAGGACACTTGGTGTACTGGACACTTTCTGTTTTCTAAAGATGAACTTGTTGGGACCTAGCACAACTATACTCATGGTAACTGATTCTAGGGATGCAGCACACTTTCTTGGACAGGAAGCATCTATTTGTTTAGAACCTAGAAGTATTTAATAGTATTTAGCAATTACATTTTGCTGTGTGTGTGTTTGTGCATGTGTGTGTGTGTGTGCTTGAAGGGGCGGGGGGGGGAGAATAGACCTTTCTCTTGTTTTAATTTCTATCTCTGCAAAAGGTCATTTGAAATTCACCATTTGTTCCCCAAACACTTTAATTTATTTAGACAAAGGTCCTTGAAGGCTGAATGGTGTGAATTTGAAAAAAAGATATTTGTAAATTACTCAGACCACGTGATAGAGTAAGAGTGGTAATTTTGGTTAAGAGTGCCAGAGTAAGACCTGGGAGACCCAGGTTCAAATCCCCACTTGGAATATAAATGCAATAGTATACAATTTGCATGTCATACAGAACCATAGAATTTTGGAGCTTGTAGGGATCTTGGGAGTTCATCTAGTTCACCCTTTTGCTCAGTGCAGGAATCTTCTAAGCTCTACTTCCATGGAAGAAGAACCCAGCATCTTGCAATATACTGTCTGTTTGGCTGTCAGGCAGCTTGTACTTTAGGAAGTTTCTGTCAGCTTTTAGCCAAAATCTGCTTCTTTACAATTTCCATCCATTCATTCCAGCTCCTTCCTCTCAAGCAACAGAGAATAAGCCTGCTCCTTCTTTTGTGCAATGGCCCTTCAGGTATTTGAAGACAGCTATTTGAAGACCACCCCACTTCTTAGTTTTCATCAATATTTTTATTTTATTTATCTGTTATTACTGGCCTTTGAGCTTGTCTGCTTTTAACATAATTTGGAAGCGCCCCATTTCAATTCTCCTAAAACCCATTATTTTTTGCATTATTTGTTATACCCATTTGTCACAGTACAGGTGATTTCTAGAAAACAGAATCCAGTGGGCATGAAGAGAAATTATGTGAATTCAGCTGGTGCAAGAACATACAAATTATCTAACATACTCTGTATAATGGAAAATTACAAATAACCCAGTTTCATTTTTTTTTATTTTTTACATTCATGCTTTTATTGTGGTGGCTGTGACTCATAGCATATCTAGCTTGACATTGACCTATCCACTTTCACTGATTTCAGGCATCATTGACTACTGTTGAATCCAATTCTAGTGGTCACACAAGTGCAAACCCATTTAGAGTGTCAATTTGGCAGTGAGTGGCTGAGATAAGCCTTTAGCAAGGTGTATTGATTTCTTGTTCTGATCTTGTCACCTGTGTCTTGCACCTGCTGTGTTGTCAACACCATTCAGTTTTTAAAGTTTGTGCCTGAAAGAGCTGGGCTGCTTGCTGCTGCTGTTTGTGTTGTTCGGGGTGTCATTCTATGGACAGTTCCTTTGGCAATGCACCCACCACTGGTCTTGGACATGTGGAACAGGACACCCTCCGAATAAAGGAAGTTGGTGGCCTTTTTATAAATCCATTCAGGCTTGTAGCCATTCTTTTTGCTACCCTTATGAAATTGTGTGGAACAGGATTTGATTACATGCTGTACTGGAGATAAGATCTTGTTGTGGTTACTGTCCTGTGCTACGTGTGTATTGGATTAATGTGATTATTGAAAAAAATGGGTCTTTTTCTTTTGGGGGGGGAAAGCTTATTCTGTGTAGTGTTTAGACCTCCCTAAACAAAGACTGTGAACATACCAGTTCAACTTTTAAAGATTCATGAGGATGACGCTTGCTTTTTGTTTGTTCATATTATTTAATGGATTTATAATCCGCCTTTCAACTTTTAAAGAAATAATTACGATTTAATCTCTGCTTGTTTTAAGACATCGCACTGTACGGCAAGCAGTAAATTGCTTCACAAGTTTGCAGTGACATCATATCTTCTTAATCGGGGGCAATATTGTGCTGAATTTTCATGTACTTGGAGATGCCTGTTTGTGTGTGAAAGCTTCTTGTTCTTTCATTTCATTTGTAAGCCCCATGGCTTATCTCTACTAGATTGTTAAAATAAGCAGGACCACAAAGAAAGCATAATGAGCTGGAGGAGGCACAACTTGGAGTGATGTGATAAATACTCAATTCCCATAGCTTCTGTAGCACAGAATGACATTCAGGCATGTGAAAAGATTTCTAAAAATGGTGAGGAGTGATTTGAACACAACATGCTGTTTTATAATTTCAGCAGAAAGCTAGAGGCATGTTAACTGTTGTTCACTGTGGTTTTAGAACCTGTATGTGGATGACTATTATCAATAGAAATACTGCTCAACTTTGGAAATGCTTTCGTTTCATTAAGATCTTGGGTACTGCTCTGATTCTTCAGGGGCGAATGCTGGAATATCAGGGAGAATCTTGTCTCTTGTCTAGGACAAACTCTGATGCCTTATATTTCTTCTTGGTCTTCAGTTGTGGACAGAGTATGGTATGTTTACGTTAACTCATGTAATTCCCAAAAGGGAAGGGACAAGTTAACAAGGGAAATGAGTTCAGTTAACTTGATAAGCCTGAGAGAGCTAGTGTAGCATAGTGTAAGCAATTATCTTAGTCGCATACTTGGTTCACCCATTAACCATTATCTCTTTAATCCAAAGAACTATACAGTGGTACCTCAGGTTACAGATGCTTCAGGTTACAGACTCCACTAACCCAGAAATAGTACCTTGGGTTAAGAACTTTGCTTCAGGATGAGAACAGAAGTCATGCGTGTCGGCGCAGCAGCAGCGGGAGGCCCCATTAGCTAAAGTGGTAGCTCAGGTTAAGAACAGTTTCAGGTTAAGAACGGACCTCTAGAACAAATTAAGTTCTTAACCCGAGGTACCACTGTACGTCATTCAATCTAGCATCCATACCAATACCAGAAAGGGTATTAATGGAGCAAATATGTCTGGCTGCTTTCACACTTCACATAATGAAAATGCATTTGAGCTGCTATCTTAATATTTGTGCCATGAATGACTGCAATAGACTACAGAAGAAGAAGAAACTAGGCGTATACCATAGTTTTCCAGACTTTTCATGTTGGTGACACACTTTTTAGACATGCATCATTTCGCGACACAGTAATTCAGTTTTACTAGCAAAGCGGAGGTTAAACTAACCCCTTTCCAGCCCCGGAAGGAGTGTGGGGATCGTTCGTGCAACACACCTACACCCTGCAGCCGACAAACTAACGTGTCATGACACACAGTTTGGAAAGCTATGCTGTATACATAAGATGTTTGAGTGAAGGGTGGGTGGGTGGGGCGAGAGTAACATTGCAGCTGTGACATAGCTAGATTCCAGTATCACACTGTCTCACATGACTTACTCATAAACAAGTTGAAGAAATATGAGGTACCAGAAGACACCTGTGTAACTGGGTTATAGAATAGAATAGAATAGAATAGAATAGAATAGAATAGAATAGAATAGATCTTTATTGTCATTGTCCACTTGCGGGAAACAACTAAATTCCTTGTTTGCTATATCAACTCAAATAAGGCACTCCACATAATTTAAAAATACTAATAAACACAGTACAATACAGGACAATGTGACAAATAAAATAAGATGAATTCAGAGTCCAGAGTTTTCATTTAAGGCCAAAATTACTCTAGGAAAGAAACTGTTCTTGAGATGGCTTGTTCTCGCCTTCATTGTTCTGTATCTCCATCCCAATGGCAGAAGCTCAAAGAAACGGTGACCAGGGTGCAATGGGTCTCTTGATATGTCTAATGACTTTCTGTGGCACCTGATGGTATAAATACCTTCTAAGGTAGAGAGTGAATAGCCAATAATACTCTCTGCTGTTTTGATAATTCTTCGCAACACAATCCTATCCCGAGAAGTGCAGCTTCCATACCACAAACATAAACCATAAGTGAGCACACTCTCAATGGCACAGTGATAGAAGGCAAGCAGCAGCTATTGCGGAAGATTTTTTCCCTTAGAATTCTAAAAAAATACAGCCTGTGCTGCGCCTTCTTCACAATCCCCCCTATGTTGACACTCCAGGACATATCCTCCTGTAACTCAATGCCCAGAAATCTGAACGTTGTCATCCTCTCCACACAGGTTCCATCAATCAAAAGCAGCTGGATATCGCTTTTCTGCTTCCTAAAGTCCACCACAAGCTCCTTTGTTTTCTTTGTATTTATAAGCAAATTGTTGGTTCTACACCACTTTACCAACCGTTCCACCTCATGTCTGTAATCCATCTCACCCTCTTTATCAGAGATGAGCCCAATCACAGTCGTATCATCTGCAAATTTAACAACCCTATTACTAGGGTAGGCAGAGAAACAATCTCATGTGTATAGAGTGTAAAGGCTAAGCACGCATCCCTGTGGTGCTCCTGTATTAGTACTGATCATGTTGGAGGTATAGGGGCCCAACCGGGCCCTCTGGGGGCGATCTGACGGAAAGTCCAATATCCACCTACAGAGTGATGGCGGGGAGCCCCAAACCTCCCAATTTAGACCCCAGACATCACAGTAAAGTGGTGTTAAATGCCAAGCTAAAATCTACAAAAAGCAAACTGGCATAGCCTCCCCACTGCTCCAAATGTGCAAGAACAGCTTAAAGGGCAATCGCCACAGCACCCTCTGTTGATCTTTTCGTTTTATAGGCAAATTGGAATGTGTCCAGTCCCTCTGGTAGGCAGGCAACAACATAATTCCGTACTTATGAGTCTCCAAAGAGTTCCTTAATTGTGATTTTAAAAACCAACCAAGTTGGGGGTCCTCTTTAGGCTTGCTATCCTATGTTGGGTCCCCCAGGGACTATTTGCTAGCATTCCATCTCTGGCACAGAGGCTAGTATTACTAGTGCTTCCTGAATGTGATTTAAGATTGTAGGATAGGTTACAAATGGGAGTAAATGGGAGGTTAACTGAAGGATTGCCAATTCCACTTGGAACTGCCTGAACGTTAGGATCTTCCTATGGATTTCTTTGCCTTTAAGGTGAGGCAGGTCACTAGTAATAAGTGGATAGGATCTTTTAAACTATGGCTACCTGGCTCTAGGATGCTGCCCCCAAATCTTTTTGGAGTCTGTTGAAGACATTTTCGTTTGCCTAGACTTTTTTGTATTTCCTGCTTTGTTCTTGATCTCTGCTTGTTTTTAATATTGAACATGCTAAAGTTGTGCTGTTCTTATTTATTGTTGTTTTTTATTGTTTTCTATGTTGTTGGTTTTTCTTAAAAAAACAAACAAACCCCTGAGCACTTCGCAATCTGGGAGCCTCTTTGGAGACTGGAGTGGGGTACAAAATACTCAAAATAAATTCAACAAATATTACTGCTTTAAAACAACCTTATGATTATGATTATTAAAAATATCAAATCAGACTCACCTCCTGAAACAGCTTTCTGTGCAAGGCCCCCCATGGTATTTGGTATAGGCTTTTTCATGTGTTTCTTTACATTGTACTTTAGATTACATAGAGTTGGTACCTTTATTATAAACCAGCTCTGCTCTTATAAATGGTTGCAGTTGCGGTTGCAATTTCCTTCCCCAAAGAGAATTAGATTTTCTGCTTTATTCTTTCTTTTGGGGACTGCTTCAAGTAAAAACCAAAAAAAACTAAAACCAAAACAACTTTGCTGAGCTTTGTATGTTCCCAGTCATATCTCTCACAAATTGGCTTAAAAAAAAGACTTTTAATTAAAATCCCATTGCAGAGTTCCTTAGATCAATGTTCCTAATTCATCAAGAGTTCAGCACGGCAAGTGACTGACAGCTCCGATCTGATTGCTGTTTGGTATATTGTATTTAAGGAGTTGTCTGTCAGAAGAGCAAAGTGCTGTAATGAGTGTCTGCATCAAACTGCCATGGACTTACTAGCATTCTTTCTCATAGTCATGTAGATTGAGTGTTGAATCAGAATCGGGGACAGTTATATGTGGGCTTGGGAATGCTAGTATTGTGCTCTGCAGCTGTGCTTCTCAAACTATCTGGTGTTGTGGGCTGGCAATTCCTCCCCCTGCCCCATGTGCCAGGGACTGGTACTGTGTTTGGTCCCTCAAGCATCCTACCCCACCTGGGTTGCAGTGGAGTCACTGTGAACTGGCAGCTCATTGGCCAGCGCTGGTTTGCGGGCCAACACTTTGAGTAGCGCTGTTCTGCAGGACAGTGCAATTTGCTTCTCCTCTGCTGCCTTTATTATATGTTACTTAGTAGTGGGCTGTGATTTGGAAATGAAAGGCTTGTGGGCAACTCCATATATTTATATTACATGAGTTTATTTTTGGATAAATTGGTGGTACCAAACCTGTGGACTCGGGAGCAAAGTTTATGTATGGACTATAAATACATCTGAATTCCCTCTTCCATTGCTCCTTCGTTGTTGTATCTATGGCTAAGAGTAGAGAGAACCAAAGCTACATTCCTGTGCATGCTTTGTTGGGAGAAAGACCCACTGAAAGTGAGACTTGCTTCTGATGAGTAGACGTGTTTAGGATTGCCCTGTAAGTCACTTTTATACAGTAGTCTTAAGTATGGTAATGAATTTTTTTTTAAAAACCCACAGATGGCATGTCATTTCATTAAAAAAACACTAGTGAAAAACAGTTTATAATTTTTAAACATAAATAAAATAAGCAGTCAGCAGAGAGAGGCTATATTAATCTCCCCTTTCAAGTGCTTTGTCAAATAAACTTGGCATAGGGTGGTCTGTATTATGCCTCCAAGCACAGAATTTCTTAAATGTTAGATCAGGGTTTCCCAAACTTGGGTCTCCAGCAGCTTTTGGACTACAATTCCCATCATCCTTGACCACTGGTCCAGCTATCTAGGGATCATAGGAGCTGTAGTCCAAAAACTGCTGGAGACCAAAGTATGGGAAACCTTGGGTTAGGTTATATCCAGTGCTCTTGTCCACTTCTTCCAGAAGTGACAGAATGCTTACTTTTATTTTTTGTGATTATTTTTTTAGAATAACTTTGCTGAAGAGCCATTATGTTTCTTTTTTATTTTAATGCTGTATTTTAATATTAGGTTTCTATATTTCAAATGGGAGAAAAAGATATTGTCTTTAATACTAAAATTTTTTTACTTCTGATGATTTTAATTGCAGCAGAAGTACAATGTGCACATGTAAACTATGTGCAAAGTTTACATGGTTTATATCAGCAGTGGCTAACCTGTGACCCCCCCCCCCATGATGCGGGACTACAGCTCCCATCAACCTGTAGCATTGGCCATTCCAGCTGGGGCTGATGGGAGTTAAACAACACCTGGAGGGTCATTGGTTAAAGAGTCTTGGTTTATAATAAGAATTGCTGAAGTATATGGGAAATTGGGGCTGTGACCCTTCTATACACAGTATAGTAATAAGTACCAGTGGGGCTTACCCGGTACTATGTTTGTATAGAATTGCATGGTAGATCAGTAAGCACATTTATTTTTATGATGGTTCTATTGCAGCATTTAAATCTCCCACCCTACAGCTTCCCAGCTCCTCTAATATAGTGCTGATGTCTCCTATTTCCCCCTTCTCTTCTCCAACACACAAAGTTTTAGGCTGTTTCTTTTCTTTTCTTTTTTTTTAAAGCTAAAATAGACTTCATTTAAGTTCAAAGTTTACAAAGAAAAATAATAATAATAATAATAATAATAATAATAAAGATTACAAAAATACATGAAAATAACAAAGATACATAGCATAAGTACATAGATTAACTAAACATTAACAAAGCACAAACATATATCTTATATCTCCCTTAATTTCCCTCCTGTTTCTTGCAAATGTCTGTGTTCTGAAATTTGCAGTAAAGTGTGTGTAAACAAGGAAGTGAGTCAGTTGAAAAATGCATCTGTAGCAATTTGTGTGTCTCCTATACATGTCCCAAGAAGAGTGGGTGTTATTTTCTTTTTTCTTAAAGAAAGATAGTGCCATTTCAAATGTTAATTTAGAGCTGTGTTGGCAAGGCCCACACTTCTCATGAAATTCTGTGAGATTATAAGAGAAAGAAAGAGAACGACTAGAGGAAAATGCTGGTGTAGCTTTTATATATATATATATATATATATATATATATATATATATATATATATATATATATATAAACACTGTTAACGATATGAAGATGAATGCTGTCAAAAGCTGTCCATTATATGGTTTTTAATCTACTGGGTATTTTGGTCTTTCCTTTTCAAAGAGCAAACTCATGCATCTTGTTTGTTCTTTAATTTCTCTTTGGATATTCTATTTAATAAATAAAGTTGAATCTGTTTAATTGGGTGGAACAACTGTTTATTATTGGTTCTGTCTCGCGTAGCAAGCCAATATGAACTGATGCTTGATGTCAGTATTCTACATCTCAATGTAAACTACCAGGTTGAGACTTAATAGAAGTGTTTCTGGTCAACAGGATTCTGATCCTTAGATTAGGTGGCACCCTCTTTTGGATGGATTTACATTCCTTCTGAATTAATTAGGTGTATAGCCTTAGAGTGCTCCTGGATTCTGCTCTACTCTTAAGCAGTCATGATGTGATTGCTGTTGACTAGGCATGCTCCAATATTATTTTACTTATGGTCCACTGAGTACAGTGGTACCTTGGCTTACAGGCGCTTCAGGTTACAGATGCTGCTAACCCAGAAATAGTACCTCGGGTTAAGAACTTTGCTTCAGGATGAGAACAGAAATCGGGTAGTGGCAGCACGGCGGCAGCAGGAGGCCCCATTAGCTAAAGTGGTGCTTCAGGTTAAGAACAGTTTCAGGTTAAGAATGGACCTCCAGAACGAATTAAGTTACTAACCTGAGGTACCACTGGACAAATAAAAAAGAAGCAGATTATAGAATGCTTAACAAGGTGGAAAGAGAAATGGCAAAGCAATAATACATAGTTGATTATTTAAGGAAAATAGCAACATTTAGAAATCTTGCAACTTGCCTAGTAAGAGCTCTTCAATAAAATGAGCAACAGAGAAATGCTCTTGAACAGCTTAGGTTGACACACCAACAGCACCTGTTCCTGAGGAAGGGTGTGTGGACAAAAAGAAAACTGTTTAGGTTTTTAAAAACTCCCATTTCCTCCTCTTTGCACCCTGTCAGCTTCATTCACGCCCTTGCTAGGGCAAGTATCAAATGTTACAACCATTTTGACTCATTGAGTTTCTGTGCTGCGTTCCATTGAAGTGTATCCCAAAGTGGTTTACAAAACAATAAATAACAGTAACAAAAGTGACAATAGAACATCACACTTGCAGATAAGAATACAGTAGCATCTCAGCTTACGTTACCCTCACGTAATGTAAACTTCAGGTTGCGAAAGCAGTAAACTCGGAAGTGTTTCACCGCACGCGCATGCACAGAAGCAGTCTGCCACCGCGCATGCTCAGAAGCGGTCCCTCCGGTTGCGGAAACCTCAGGATCCAACCGGAGCTCTGGAAAAGATCCCATCTGCAACCAGAGATACCACTGTATCACAATTATAATGCCTTGGCCATTAAGAGTTGTATAATATTGAGGAATACACAACATAACAACTATAAGTAATTATAACATTCAAAACAGCAGCCCATATATGATCTGCTTATCCACTCACGTTTGTCAGAAGCTCTGGCCTGCATCTCATTGCCATCAGTGCTGTGGTTAGTGGAAGAGAACCTTCTCTCCTATGGTCTTGAGCTTCTGGAAATTCCTTTCAGATCGGTCCTTTAATTAAATACATTAGGCACAGGGCAGATGTTCTTGTTTTGGAGTACTTGTGACGACCAGCTTTTCCATTCTTCTCCTTGCTCAGTGCTTGTTGACAATTTAAACTTATGATGCTATGTAACTTGTTTTTCATATTTAACATTTTGTATGGTGGTTTTAATTTGTGTTGGTCTTTGTCACCTTGGGCATCATGATACAAGTTGGAGAAGTAAGATACACTTTTTTTAAAATGTAAATAATGAATAAATAATTCAGGACCAGTTTATACATTTAGCATTACTTCTTTCTGTATGATCCTGTGTTCTGTCGCAAAGTTTCAGAGGGTAGGACAATCCATAGAATGAGCCTATCTTGGAGGAACATGTGGGAGAAGATGCTGCTTA